>NC_044583.1:16686833-17388500 GCF_901933205.1 Camarhynchus parvulus | reverse complement strand
GCTTGTGTAGGTGGAGAGACCTAAGAGACTGTTACTCTGGGTAGGAAGTGGATTTTCCCTCTCCTGTAATCTTGTTAAATTACCTTGGTTTTAAATCAATGATTTATATCTCCCTCTTCAAATCCAGAGGGGGGGGAAAAACCCCAAACCCTCTCTAAACAGCCAGTGTGTGACAAGCAATACATTTTCACTTTCATTTACCCTCACACTGCAAAACCAGAAGTGTTAAAGGAAAATACTGGGAAGGACTGGTTAAAAAGAAAACCTTGGCTGAAGTGAGATGGAAAACAGATTTCCCGGGTTAGGTAAGTATCAGAAAATAATGCATAATGTTGGACATCCGAAAAGGGAAGTAGGAAAATATTTAGGAATGTGCATAGCCATTTGCAGCCTATGAAAAGCACAAAAAAGCAGTTTCATTAGGAAAGGACACTGCAAACAGTGCCAGGAGGTGCCACGCTCCAGGACCATCCTGGGAAATGGCCATATCTGTGCCCAGCACGGCTTTTCTGGGAGTGCCTCTGCGTAGCTGGCTGAGGATTCCTAAACACATTTTCATTTCCCTTCGGGTTTCAGGGAGCCTCCCTCCCTCCTCTGCCAGTTTGTGTGGGTCCTGCAGCTTCCAGGGGGAATCATCTCTTAGCAACACTGACAAAATAAAAATAAAAGTAAAAATAAAAATAAAAATATAAATATAATAAAATAAAAAAATTTAAAATAAAAAATTAAAATCATGACAATTTTAAATAAAATAAAAAAATAATAAAATAAAATTTAAAATAAATAAAATAAAATAAATTTTAAAGATTAAAATAATAAACTAAGAAAAAATAAAATAAAATGAAATAAAATGAAATAAAATAAAATAAAATAAAATAAAATAAAATAAAATAAAATAAAATAAAATAAAATAAAATAAAATAAAATAAAATAAAATAAAATAAAATAAAATAAAATAAAATAAAATAAAATGAGACCCAGCACAGACCTGGAACCAAGGCCATGCTGCAGCCCACCTCCTCCAAGTGTGCCCAGCTAACATCTCCTCACCCTTCAGTTTTGTGAAACCCCACGGTGCTGCCATGGAGCACCAAGCCTTTGTCACCTGAAAGCCAGCCCCAAAAGAAGGGTGGGCGCAGGTCGAGGGAGGTGACCTGGAGCGCTGTGTCCAGCTCGGGGGTCCCAGCCCGGGAGGGACTGGAGCTGCTGGAGAGAGCCCAGAGGAGCCCAGGGATGCTCCAGGAGCAAACAGCTCTGTGCCACAGCCCCAGTGCCCCACATGAGGCATCACCAGCGGGGCCAGGGCAGGAACTGCGTGTCCCAGAGCCAGGAGGGAGCAGTGACATCCCCCAGGGACACCTTCAGCCCTGCTGGGTCACTGCTCTTCCCCCAGCAGGAACAGCCCAGCCCCAGCTCAGCCCTGGCCCTGCTGCCCATCCAGGCTGAGCCAGAGGGGAGCTCAGCCCAGCCCCTTCTGTGTCTGGGTGGGCTGGATGGAAACCACAGGCTCCCAGTTCCCATGGCAGGACCCCGGGGACCTCCTGGACACTGCCGCATCCCTTAACAGCAGTGCTATTATGGGATGCTGAGCCAGCAGCCGTGGGGCTGGGGAGCCCCTGGTGCCCCAGCAGGCGCTGCCAGCCCTGGCACAGCACAGGAGGGGACTTGCTGTGCCTGTCCCCACTGCCCACAGAGGAAATCCCCCACGTGCCTGGAGCAGCTGAGGGAAGTAAAGCCATCTGTTCCTTGGGGCAGGCCGGCCTCACACCAATTAGTGTAAAGAGCTGCATTAAGGGGTCTCTCCTCCATGCAAATCCCCTCCTGTAAACAAACCTCACAGGCCCTAGCCCCAGTCTCCGAGGCAAGTTCCAATCTGATTACTTACTCCGCACGCCTTAAATTCCCCCTTACAGTTACCAGTGAATGAAACTACCTTTTTGCTGAGATGTATGAAACACTTACTGATGTTCACCTTGAGGTGTCCTTAGCAGTGGTAATTAGTGAAACTGGGACCTCTCAGAGTGAAAAACAAGCAATTTAATTTGGTTTTTTGGCAGTAGTTGTCCTCCAGACCACCACCCACACAGCACAGCACCAGACCTCCACCACAGTCCAGCACACGCTGAGTTTTATCTCCCATATTTGCACTGCTCCAGACTATTCTGGGTGCCTGCCTGAAGCAGAGCACAGAGTGCGAGGTGTGTAGTTCAGTACATCAAAAGCAGGAGAATGAATTAATGGGAAGGGAGGTCAGCAGCAGTTTTGTGCCTTTCTCTGAGCAGCAGTCCTGGAAAGCACTCATGGGAAAAGCACTTGGTGCAGGTGAGCCCACCTGGGCAGGAGAATTCCTGCAGGAACACACAGTGTGCATTCTGGAGAAGCTGTGGGATGAAGAAACAGTCTCCCCTATGGAGGAAATGCATTTGTAACTGATGGTTTAAACATGGGAGCACCAAACTGGAGCCACAGGCTGCTCCTGCACAGCTCCAGGAGCCCCAAGGAAACTGCACAGCTCCTCTGACCTGAGCCTTCCCTCCCTCCACCAACACCCACTATCTTTTCTCAGATGATTGATTTGTCTTCTCAGTCTTCCCACTTAAAGACACAAGTCAGAAAGCCCCCCAAATTGGCGTAATGTGCATCCCAGTCCTTTCCAGCTTCATCCCTGCCCCACTGTGCTCCCCTCACAGGGATGTGGCTCCAGCTCACTTCAGCCCAGCACTATAAAGGGTTTGAAACCAGCCTGATTCCCTTCCCTTGCTTTGTACATCACTTTTTTCTTCTCTTCTGTTTAAAAACAGACAGGAAACTGATAAAATTACAGGAGCTAAGTTAACATTAAGCACTTTATACCTCACTGATTTGGGTTTCTGCCCTGCAAAGCAGAGTCTGTAGGTGTTACCTGTGATGTTCACACAGAGGCTTTGCTTCTCTTGTCTTGCTTCAAGTCAGATCCCAGTCTTCACTCAGGAGGAGAAGTCCCTTTCCCCCAGCAGTAATGGAAATTCCCACACGTGGATAAAATGACGGTCCCACAGTAGAAGACAGGAAGAGAAGAGCAAGGTGCATTTCCTGAAAGCAAAAAAATAAGATTTTCATTGTAGGTGAGTTCTGCTGTCAGCCCCAGGACTTCCAGGCAGCTTAGAACAAATATCTGCCCCTTGGCCTGAAGGACCAGGATGGCAAGTTTTGTTCTTACAAAAAAATGAATGAAAAAGTGAAATTGTGAGTGCCCTGTACCTGTGTGAGGGGCTGAAGCTGCCCAGAGCTGCTGGGCTGCCCTGAAACCAGTGCAGGTAAACAGGAAATCTGACAGCCAGGGGAGAGGCAGCGCTGGGAACACTTGTGATTTTGGCATTGAAAGTGTTACAGAAAACTTGCCATAAAGTTCCTCCGAGGCTTTAATTTCCCTCCCCCCAATCTTCCTTTGATTTTGATCCCCTCCTTTCCTCGTGTCCTTTGAACTCTTAAAAAGGCACTTTGAAGAGATGTCATAAAGTGGGGGCTTTATTCAGCATCTCCTCTTTGATGCTCCTGCTCCGTGTGTGAAGTGCAGCCCCGCAGGATGTGGAGCCAGAGGAGCTGAAAGCCGAGACAGAAAGGAAAGGGCACACAAGTAAAAGTGTGGCTGTGGTGGTTGGGAACAGCTCCTGGGCACAGGCACAGCCCCAGGGTGGATCCTGGGCTGCAGGGACCTGCTGTGGTTACATCCCTCCAGGGGGAGGATGAGGATGGAGGAGAGGCACAGCAGCTGGGGATCCTTCATCCCAAAGGCCACCCTGGGTTACAGCTGTGTGACAATCCCCCGCGCCTGGGTGACATCCCCGTGGGAAGAGCCCTGTCTGCGTCACTTGGAGCATCTCTGGCACCCAGCCCAGGGCTCAGCCCAGCCCAGCAGCTCCAGAGCTGGTGCTGCCACCACCCTGCAGCCCTCCCACCTGTCCAGCCTTAAAAGGTCCTGCTGTCCAGGACAGAAAACAGTATCAAATAATCAAAAAATGTAAATAACCCTATCAAATAATCAAAAATGTAAAAATGTAAATAATCCCATGCACACCACCAAGAAGAGCAGGCCTTCAGCTCCCAAGCCCATCCCATGGGAAGCTGAGGGCACTGCCCAGGCAGGAGGAAGCATGATGCCATGATGCCATGGCGCCATGATGCCATGGTGCCATGATGCCATGGTGCCATGATGCCATGATGCCATGGTGCCATGGTGCCATGATGCCATGATGCCATGGTGCCATGATGCCATGGTGCCATGATGCCATGGTGCCATGGTGCCATGATGCCATGATGCCATGGTGCCATGGTGCCATGGTGCCATGATGCCATGGTGCCATGATGCCATGGTGCCATGGTGCCATGGTGCCATGGTGCCATGATGCCATGGTGCCATGGTGCCATGGTGCCATGGTGCCATGGTGCCATGATGCCATGATGCCATGGCGCCATGGTGCCATGATGCCATGGTGCCATGATGCCATGGTGCCATGGCGCCATGGTGCCATGATGCCATGGTGCCATGGCGCCATGGTGCCATGATGCCATGGCCCAGGCAGGAGGAGGCAGGTGCAGAGCTCAGCCACAGCAGCAGCTCCTCAGACCCAGCAGCTGTCTCCAAACCCCACACCCCAAGCACCCTTTCCATGCTGGAGTCTCTAGAAAGCTCAGAACCCCAGGAGCATCAAGGCTGGAAAAGCCCTCTGAGAGCATCGAGTCCAGCCCTGCTGCAGCCCAGCCTCTTTTCCCCTCCCGACCTAGGACGGGACATTTCACAGAGAAGCAGTTCGTGCAGCACAGGCCCCGTGGCACAGAGCCACTGCTTGGAGCCTCTCAACTTTGTTTAACCTTTGCATCGGGAATTGCATGAACTCATCCAAGGGAACCTCTCAGCTAGGGAGAAACAGATGTTCAGGCATTAGATAAGCTGTGAGCAAGTCCACGGTGTTTATCAGCAGGGACGTGGGGCTGACTTTGGGTTTGTTATTTTTATTGGGTGACCAGTGGTAGGAATTATTCAGAAGTAAGTGAAAATTATCCTGAAAACTGCTTGAAGTGCTTCTGAAAGGATCTTTTCCTCAGCTGCTCCTTCTTACCTGCAATATCAATTTATATATTTTTTTTTATCTTTTTAGAATTACAGCCAAGTATCTGCTTCCAAGACTGAATGCAGACGCAGCTGGAACAGGAAATTTTAACTTGCTTCCAACCTGGGAATTTTGCACTTTAAGCTTGAGATAAGGAGAGAACTTGGTTTTAAAGACACATGTCCCCTAACAAAAGACAATTGTCCTCCCAGAGGGGCCACCCCACAGCCCTCCTGAGAAACCAGTACTGCAGAAAATAGCAAAATCTAAAGAGCTGAGTAATCCTGGTGTGCAGGGACACTTTCCACCAGCCCAGGTTACTCCAGCCTGGCCTTGGACACTGCCAGGGATGGGGCAGCCACAACTGCTCTGGGCACCCTGTGCCACCCAGGCAAAGCCACAGCTCCACTGGCATTGCCCAGAAGTTCTTCCAGAGGACAAGGGAGACCTGACAAAGCCACCAGGGCTTTTCTTGGTGCCCCAAGGAGCCTTGGGAAGAGCCACAGCAGCCTGGCTCTTCCTGCAGCTGCTCCCTTCACACAACCAGCCTTGGGGAAAGCAAACAAAGGGGAAAAAATGGGGCAGTGAATGAAAAATCAATATTTTGTGATGGGCATTTTGTGTTACTGACCTGTGGCAGATGTTTTAAAGGCACAATCAAACATCTAAAGCTGGAAATATAAAGGCTGGCACTAGGGAGAAACCCAGCGCCCAGCTACCCAAGCATCACCTCAACTCAGGGCCTGGAGTTTCCATCTCCTTAAGCCCTGCTCTCCCACTCACATGGGCATCTCCCCAAGGACCTTCCCCAAGAGGAGGGCAGGGAGCAGAGAGCAGCCCTGCCACGGCCAAACCCACTCTGCAGCAAAGTAGGTCAAACTGAAATGCTCTGCTCTCAGCTGAAGGTCACCACTGTCTCCCCAGCCTGCTCTGGGCAAGTTAAGTGTATTTATATTGAGAAGATGTGGAGATGTTTTGGAGCTGGAAGTGGTTAGAGGAAAAACAGGCTGTTAAAGAGAGCAGGAGCATGAGCCTGCATCCGAAATGCTGAGCGCTGAGGGAGGAAAGAATGAAAAATCCCAAATAACAGACATTTCCCTCAAAGGGCAGGAGTGTTAGAACTGCCTTCCCCACTCCTGGGCAAGCACTGGGAGCTGTTCCTGTATAAACTACAGCACTGATGAGAGGCCTTGGGTAACATTTGCAGAGGGCTTTGACATGGAAAGTCCAAATTTCCCTTTGCGGAGGCAAAGTCTGACAAAAGCAGAATGGAAAGAGGCTCCTGACAGTCAAAAATTGACTCCCTGGCACACACACAGGCCCACGCAAACTTTCCAGCCTGCCCTCCAAGTGTGAGCACTGGTGTTTCCATTAAGCGCCTGAAAGCTCAGAAATCTTCTGGAGGAAAGGTGAACTCCTGATTAGACTGAGCACAACTTTTTCCTTGGATTTCAGCAGAATTTTTACACATGGTTTTGCAGCAGAAGCAGGGATTACCTGGGTATATTTGTGAGTGTCTCTTCTGACTGCTCTGCAGGAGGAACACTGATGTAGCCATTTTAGGGTGTTTGTCTGAAATCACTGTTGGGGATATTTATCAGAGGAGACTTCATACAGAAATAAAATTCTAGAAGAAATCACAGAATTATTCAGGTTGGAAAAGCCCTCTAAGATCATCGAGTCCAAGTGTACCCCAGCACCGCCAATGCCACCTCTAAACCCTGTCCCCAAGTGCCACATGCACAAGGCTGTTAAATCCCTCTGGGGATGGGGACTCCACTCTTCTTTCAGGGAAGAAATTTCCCCCAATATCCAACCCAAAACTCCCTTGGTGCAACTTGAGGCCATTCCTTTTTGTCCTGTAACTGTTCTTGGGAGAGGAGACCGATCACCACCTGGCTACAACCCCGCTCATCTTTGTCTCGCTCATCTCTCCCCTCCCATTTTCAGCCTTCCCCAGGCAAACTCTGCCCTCTAAGATGCTCAGAGGTTTGCTGGTCTTTCACTGGGTAGCTTTGCTCCCAAGAGCAGCCCTGGATCTGAAGGCACACTGAACCTGGGGAAAGCCCAAACCTAAAGCAGGCTGCCTCCCCTCCTGCTCTCCCCAGCATGGTCCCACCACCCAGGGGGACTCCTGGAAGCCTCAGGCAGGGGACACGTGTGGACACAGAGGTTCCATCACTCCCACCATGCACAGACCATCTCCTCTGCCCCTGTTGGAGCCATAGCAGTGCCTGCACAGGAGAGTTATGTTAGAAGACTAATTAATGTGTTTTGGCTGTCTCCTAATGAACCCCAGCAGCTGGAAGCAGGCGCGGCGCCAGCTCCACGTGACCAACCCGCTCTGCCTTGGCCTGGGCTCAGGAATCTCTGCTCAAGTCTCCAGTTGTCCTGCACGGCTCCTCTTCCCCCCAAACTGAACTAATCAATGTCTGGCTGCGATTTACCGTGGAGGGAGGGGGAGAAACGTGCCTGGAAAAGCTGTTGTGCATCACCCAGTGCGTTGTGAGCCCGCTCCCGTGCAGCCATGCCCAGGATTCCTCCCCTCCATTTATCTTCCCGCGAGCAGAACGGCTGGAAGCGGATGAGTGCCTGCCATGGAGAGCAGTTTTGAGTGAGGTTATTGCATTCTTGACTTAAGCCCATTTTTCTGGTTTCCATGCAAACGTCAATGAATTTTAAAAGGGAGCATTCAGCCCAGACCTTCCGATTCAGACAAATACAGTATCTCTCTATATGGGGATTATGCTCCTGCTTGGCAGAGGGGGAACCCATTGGATTTCTTCTCCTCTCACCATTACAACCCCTGACTGTCCCACACAGCCCAGTCACCTCCATCAGTTGCTGCACCATTCCCACGACTCCAGGCAGGAATACTCACTCTAAAAGCACAGGAATACAAATGCTTGCACCCCATACATGAACACCCACACACGTACAGGTGTGTGCCGGCCCCGAGCACGGCAGGAATGTAAATACGTTCTACTCCTAATTATGGAAAGTACTTTGGCAGGAGGCAGCCAGGGACACAAAGAGCTACTATTGAGGTTCCTCAGGCTGTGGCCTCCATTCAGCACACAATTGACAATATTTAGACAGCATGGGCTGGTTCCTTCCTTCGCAAGGTAACTTCCTGCTCTGGCAGCCCCAGCAGGCTGTAAATGACCTTGTGTTTGAGGACAGTGGCAAATCAAATAATGGTCAAAGGCCAGCAGCGCCTGCTCGCTGCTGCTCCTCCACCACCATTCCCTGCTCCCTCCTCTCCTCCCACAGCCCCTGGGGCTGAACAGAGCTGGCAGGAGATGCTCCCGTGCTGCCCAGCAGGGAGGCAGCAGCCAGGGAGCACCCAGAGATCCCACTGCACAAAAACCTATGGCATGCAAATAAAGACTGACTTATTGCTCCCAAAGGAATCTCACTTGGCGTTTTGTCTCACTCATCTCTCCCCTACCATTTTCAGCCTTCCCCAGGCAGACTCTGCCCTCTATGATGCTCAAAGGTTTGCTGGCCTTTCACTGGGCAGCTTCACTCCCAATCCCCTCCTCACTGTCCATGCCCTGCTCCAGTCTGGCTCCCATAACACACAGGGCCAGACCACAAGGCACATTGACTTCTGCAAGTCTGGCTCTAAAACCAAATAAAAAGCTTTTCATTGACACTCAAGTGTAGGTGCAGCAAGTCAAAAGCCTTATTTTCATGTTTTACAGCGCTCCCACCTGAATAAATTCATTTTAAGTGCCACTTTTCCATTTGTGGATTATGAAAGGTTGGGAAGTCTGGATGCCATCACCAGGAAGCAAAGGGCAATATATCACCCAGTGCAGGAGCCTGTCAGTGCTGCTGTGTCCCACAGCCATGGGCACTGCAGAGCCTTGCCAAGCACTGCCCCTGGTGACTGCAAGCATGAGCAGAGCCCTGCCTCGGACACACGGACACACGGACAGACACATGGACAGACACATGGACAGATGGACAGCAGCAGGTCTCTTCCTCGCAGAGTGGGGCAGGCACGTGGCCATAAAGCAATGGTGGCACTTGAATGTGACATGGCTCAGTGGAAAGAAAACCCCTAATATAAAATATTTCCTAATCCGCCCACCTTCCTGCTCCCGTTTGGAGCAGAACGGCTCCATTGTGCTCTGGGGTTTGCTCAAGGCAGAGCCTGCACAGGGAAAAGGGGGGCTGCACATCCCTCAGCATGAACACAGCCCCAAACCCAGCTGGGGCTCTTGCAAACACCCAGTCTGGATCCAGGGCCAGCCCATTTCCAGCTATCCTGCACAGCATCACCTTAAGTTACAAATCACATGTACCTGTGGGTGTAAGTGCAAGTGCCTGAGGCAGATTTGGCACTCCAACAGCTACAGGAGAAATCTGAAGAAATAAAGTGTCATGGGATTCCTGGCTTTGCATATATTTAATTTTCCAGCAATTTTTAATCATATGGAAGCACAGCTTGGGGGTGTTGGAGCATCACTGCTGCCAGCCCAGAGGACAGAGGTGCTCTGTCTGCCCAGCCATCAGCTCTGAGGCTCTGTCCACAGGGGGAACGTGCCCCATCCTGTCAAACTCACAAAGCATCAGCAAGCCCAGCATGTGCCAGGAGGAAGATCACCAGGTTTAAAGTCAGAGCAGAAGCAGGAGGTGCTCCCTGTTTTCTCCCACTCAGCACACAGAAGGTTTTCCACAGCCTTTGGTGGCTCTTGAGCAAACCAGGGAAGGCTGGAGTTTGTTCCACTGGCGCAAGGAAACTCCCCTCACAAACCAGGAGGGCGTTTGGCCGAGGAGCTGCAGCACCACAGGGCTCCTCACTCCTCACACACACAGCCCTCCACAGTAATGCAGGGACAGAAGCACTAGGTGGCAAAAAAAGCCAACAGGTTCTTATTAGTTACAGTCTGGAAATGAGCATTAATGTCTCTATGAAATTTCAGGGAGTTTAAAACCAGCCAGGGACAGGGCTCAGCCCAGGACCAGGGAGTTTTGTTGTTCCCAGTGAAGGATGGAAGTGAGGGCTCACAATCAGAGAAAGAAAAGGGGGAGAAAGGGGTTAAACCCCAAATTGTTACTGAATAAATAGTACCAAAGTAGAAAAAACATCTTGCTGGATTTCTGAGCGCCATTTCCTTCCTGGCAATGACCATGTAATAAAGCATCAAAATAAACAGTAATCAAAAAAATAAATGTCTGGAATTGGTCTGTATTCCAGATGAGAAACATCTGCAGGGGTAGATCAGCAGATCTTTTCTCTTTTTCCTGGGCAATTAGTTGGACAATTCTGCTCTCTTATAAGTAAAATTATTCTCCCAGCCTCTTCTATCACCTCATAAATTAAATCAGTATTTTTGCAAAGGAAGGTAAAATCAATAAATACCTCCAGATAAATAAGAGCAAAAGACTCCCCTAGACACAGCTGAGCCATTCTCCTTGGGACTGCTCCCTGTGCAGCTCTCCTCATTTCCAACTGCACTTTCTCAAAAGGATGGGGGGAAAACCAACCCTCAAATGTTTTAAAATTTAAAAATAAGGTTATAACTTTTCCTGTGCAGAAATGAACATGAGATAAGGCTGGATTAGACCAATGTATTAACTGTGACTTGTTACAGACCACAAACAAGGAAAGAACCATTCATTTTGGAGCCACCACTGCCAATTATGAAAGCATTGTGCTTGCCATACACATTGATTAGAAAAGCTGTTTGTTTGAACTAATAAAGCAGTAAATGAGCTGAAATTGTCTTTTCTTTATTTTTAATATGATAAATGGAATAAACTATGGGTACATCTGTTCCAAGCTTCTTCTCCAAAACATGTTATGTCTGAAAAGCCTGAAAAATGTTCTTTTCTATTCCAACATTTCAAAGTAATGATTTTCTGCAAAGCATCACCTACAAAACATCCATCAGGCTTACACAGTTTAATCCTCATTCTGCATTTAGTTCCCTTTCTGAGCTAAACCACACTACATGGGGAGGAGAAAAGAGGCGTTGGCCTCCGGGTAAATCATGGACATCCCTGGCTCAGCACCCCAGGGTGCAGCTCTCTGAGCTGCCCCAGGATCAGGAACCCTTTAGGTTGGGAAAGGCCTCCCAGACCGAGTCCAACCATTAAACACGCCTAAACAAAGTCCCCAAGTGCCACTTGTACAGCTGTGACACTTTCAGACAAATCTGTATTACAACAATAGGAAGAAGCCAGAGGGACAGACATGTGCTCTGTTCCAGCCACAAAATTATTTTCCCCTCTCCCATTAATACTATTTTTTTAAACCTAGCTGCTTAGGTCTCTAAGCCTCTCCCAGCAGGATGAACCTCTGGTCAACTTGAGCAGGAAAATGCACACAGACCTCTTGGATTTTAAAACCATTTCCACCAAATTGCAAGGAAAATTCCCTACAGCATCTGTGCAGCCCTGCAGCAGTCCCTGCTCCCCTGAGACACCACACCTTTACTCCATGGAGTAAATGCTGAACCTTTTTTTGCCCAGGCACTGTGGTGACACAGCACAGCAAGGTAAATCCATATTCCAGTTTTGGGATCTCCCAGGATCAGTCCAGCTGGAGCTGGGAATGCAGACCTGCTCCCTGCACTGCCTCAGAATGGGAGCTTAGTAAAATAGCAAATAGAGGAAAAAAAGTGTCACCAGATAATGAACACCTTATTTTAGGCTGTGGTTAAGTCATTTGCTTTTCTGAGAAGGGAGTTGTTTTATTGTATTTAGTGGGGGTTTAAGGGCAGCCATGGTGAAGATTCTACATAAAGGAAAAGCAAACAGCTGAAGAGTCCTCCCTGGGCTTTGATCCTCCCTGCAGTGAGTAAACCATGAAGTGATTGTTAAATCCTAATCCGATTTAAAACTGCTTTTCAATGCTTTAGGGGAGGAAGTGCTGGCTCTCACCGTCCTTTCCAGCCCAGGGGTTTAAAGCTGCGTCACTCTGCCTGTGCAAAGCCAGGATCCCCTCCCTGGCAGCTGCTGCAGCCCAAAACTCCCACCTCGAGATAAAGCTCAGTCCAACTGGGAGTGAATAAATCTCCTCATGGGGGCACCTGGAGAAAGCTCTGTGCAGCTCCCCAGTAACTCAGCTGGGGAAAACAGGGGAGCCCCAGCAAGAGCCAGAAGGCAGTGCTGGCAGGCACCACAACAAACTCCAAACCAGCTGCAGAGTGTTTGACACGAGGTTATTGCCCTGCTGCCCACGCCTGGGCACTGCACAGACACCACTGCAGGAACACAGCTCCTGGAATGGGATCCCCACAGGAACAGCATCCATGGAACAGAGCCACCAAGGAGCTCTCATCCTGGGCAAAGCCCTGGGCAGGCCTGGCTTTGCTGTGTCAGACCCTGCTGGCAGCACAACCCAACCCGACACCAACAAGCTGCCCTGACTCTCCTGAGGAGCATTTCTGGGATGTGGATCCAGAGGATTGCTTCCCTTAATCTCTGTTGAACTTAGCACATGAAAATATTTGTATTTTCTCTTCCAGACATGCCATTCAAAAGTAATCAGGATCAAGCAACCTGCAAAAATGTAATACAACTACTGCCAACCAAACTTCAGCTGCAGCACCTTTGCTGTGACAGTCTCTCATGACATGCTGGAGTTTTATGCCACCTATTGTTTATTCCACACCTTATTTTTCTCTGGACCCCTCTGGTTTGTTGTTGAGATTCTCTAGAAATGCAGCTGGGCACAGGTACACCTGTAGCCCAATGGCCCCATGATTGCAGAGCCACAGAGGTGCAGGACCCTGCCAGACCAGGAGCTGCACAGCCAGAGTGACAACCCTGGCTTCAAAGGGTTTATGAAGGAGAAAACCAGGAACACTCAAGATTTAGGATCCTTACATCTGGATTCTGTCACTGTAGCAGGATAAAACAAAGCCATGATCCAACCTTCTTTGGTCAAGTGTGGATCAGAAGATGAGCAAACACATCCCAGCCCAGCAGTTGTTATTTTCTGTGTGTTCAGTCCACCAAGAGCCTGGTAGGAGCAGAGATTTCAACATGAAAACCAAGGCCCCAGGACACCAGGATTAGAAATGTGCTGGCAACTGGCAAGATATCAGAACAGTTTCCTTGGCTGGAGCCAAAAAGCAGGGATTTTGTCTTGGAACTGTTTATAAATCCCAGCTCCAGTAAAGCTTAAGAGACTGAGTGTGATCATTGACTCAGGAAAACCAGGACACGGGTGTTGGTTCCAGGGACATGGAACAGCGTGGATCTCCAGGGGAAAACCAGATTCCATGTGCACATTCAGCCACAACTGCAGCTCTCCTGGCCCTGGATCCCACCCCGAGCATGGTCTGAGAGCTGCTTCAGCCCCACAGTGAGAGACTTCTGCTCTCCAGGATGTTTCCAAAGGTAGGAACGAGGAAAGGCAAGAGCAGGACCCTCTGCTTCCTTACAAAAGCAACTTCTAAGGAGCAAAATGACCCCTTTACTCCAGGAGAATGTGCTTTTGTAGCAAGACTGTTATATTTTTTGAAATGATCTCTTTTCAAACAATTAAAATCCACGCCCACACCATATGCGAGGCCGCGAGTCAAATCTCTGCTTTACATCACACACGGCACTTTTAAATGACATCTCCTTTTTCCGGGGTGGAAAATCACAGTCAGCATTTGTATATAAATATTATTACACAGCTTGAATGTGGAAGCCAGGAAACAGAGAGTGCTGCATGACAACGTGCTAAAAATTCCTTGCTGCATTTTTTTTGTGCGGAGGAGCCAGCACTGTTTGTACAGGGATCCCATTGTCACACACGGCGCTGTGCCCAGGACCAACACGTCCTCCTGAAGCAGAGTGAGCAGCACGGAGGAAATTCTCTCCTCAGCTTCTGATACTCATTCACTGCTCTCCTGGAAATTATGGATTCATTTAACCTGTGCATACATTAAATCCCAGGCTATTGTCATGCTCTCACTACTCACATGCCTAAGAACAGGAACACAATAATTAGGAGGGTGAGCTGGTCCTCCAAAGAGAAGCAGATGAAGAAACTGCTGGCACACATTCTCTTTAAAGTCATAATAGCATGAGTTATCTTAATAATATTGCTTTATTCTAATGAAAGTACGTTTTATTAGACAGATTTCCATCCTCAACAGTCCCCTTTCATAGCTCACAAGTGACTGACAGGGCCAAAGATAAGGACTAGCCTTTGTTTTGGGCTAAGATCAAGCTTAGGGTCAGCTTGCCATGCAATAGCTTGAGCCTGTCTGAGTGGCATCAGATCCTCATTTCTCCATGCTTTAACTTGCTGTGCCAGGGCTGGAGAGACAGGAGTTTAATAGCCCAGGGCTTTTCCATTGCCAAGGAACAAACGACAACACCTGAAACTGAAATCTCCAGCCTCCAGATCACCAAACCTTAATCCCTCCATATCAAATGGTCCGGTCTCTGCTGCTAAAAATACCCCAAACTGGCCGACGCCGGCTCTTCAAGCATCCAGAAATAGTGCTTGGTTTTTTGAAAGCCACACACTTCCATGTGTCCACAATGTGCTGCTTGCCTTTGAAAACAAAAACACTTCCACTGGAGATACACACTGTTCCATTAGAGCAGTCGGCCCAACCCCTGAGGCACAAAAACCTCAGAGAGGGAGAAGCCACGTCCGGAACGCCTCGATCACAAATATCCAACAGAGCAGGGGCACCTTGGGGATCCTGCAGCTCTGGCATCAAACCATTCCTGCTGAAAAGCACCAGGACAATGGAACAGGAGCAAGGAAAGACACCCCAGCACCAACAGAGACACACCACAGGATGGGCAGAGTGTGCAGTCCCTCCTTAGGGCTGTCCTTAAATAATCTCACTGCTTTCCTGCTGGACAAAGCAAAACTGACTTGTCAAAGGTGCTAAAGCTACTCCAGGCTTGATAAGAGAGCCTGGGACAGCAAAGGGACACATGACAGGCTCTGAGGAATGTTTTTAAGAAAAAACTGTGGCTGGAGCAGTAAAGTGCCTGGGATGGGGAATACAGGAAAAGTGGACAAAGGTGGGAGTTCCATTCAACCTGCTGTTCCCTTGCTCTACAAATCTCCCTAAAATTTCTGAAGACAGCAAAACCTTCCCCTTTGGAGCTTCCAACCTCAGAGCCCTTCAGAAGAGCCCACAGAGCTGGACCAGGGCCTCCTGCCTAAAGCACCCCCAGGGTCAGACAAGTAGGACAAATCCACTTAATTTCACTCCTCCTATCACTGGACTTGTTGAGATAGGACAAAAATTTTGAGGGTTCCCTGCCCCTTTGGCTGCCAAGCTCCTGTCAGGGATATCAATTTGCAGACCAACTATGAGAATTTAACATTCCTGACAATTCTGGGGTCCAAGATTTGATTTGATTATGAAAATTCAGGGTCATTTCCAAACTTTCTTCATTCTGGTTCTAATTAGTTCGATAACTGAGACAAGTTTTGAGGTTGAATCTCAAGTCTCTTTCAACACATGATTTAATGAAAAGAAATTCACAAAACCAAAGGATAAACAGGTCAAAATTAGTACAAATAGCTTTTCCCTTCTAACATTAACCCTTTCAAGGGATACTGGACAAAACTTGATGGTCTTGGGAGGTTCCCATCCAACAGACGGACAGAGGACTTTAAGAACTGAAAAACTGAGGTTTTAGACTGGACTGAAATATAAATCTCAAAATTCCCAAAATTCTGGACCAATAATTCACACCAGCTTCTCCTCCCTAGTTTTCCATTTCCCGAGCATTTTCCATTTGTCCCACAGATGATCACAGCCCCTGCTGTGCTTTGCACCAAGACCCAGCCAGACGTGCCCAGGGCCTCGGGAGTGTTTTCCCCTGGAGGAACTCGGCCGTCACATCCCATCCCATTTGGAACTTGGGCTATTTTTGCCCTGTGCATCATCCAGTGCCTGTCCTCGCTGGCTCTTGCCTGCCAGGACGATGACTAACTTTCTCCTTCCACTTGTTCCCTCCACCCCTGAGAACATTCACATCCATCTGGAGTTTCTCACAACAAAATATTTTTCAGCGAACCAAAACACCATAAAACAGGATCAGCCAGCCCAGCCTGGCGTCCTCACAGGTCCTGGCACAGCTGGTGCCCTCACCCTGGGCTGGGGAGGCTCTCCTGGCCCCAGTGTGGCTCTGCAGGTGCCCAGGTGAGGAACCCCCTGGGCTGCACAGAGCTTTCCTTAATCAGTGAGGTCCTGCTCCTTGGCTGTGGTTTGCTTACTGCCCATTTTAAGATAAGTGGAAGGGAATCCCAGACTGGTTTGGGCTCGAAGGGACCTGAAATCTCATCCATCCCCACCCCTGCCATGGCAGGGACACCTCCCACTGCCCCAGGTGCTCCCAGCCCCAATGCCCAGCCTGGCCTTGGGCACTGCCAGGGATGCAGGGGCAGCCCCAGCTGCTCTGGGCACCTGTGCCAGGGCCTGCCCACCCCCACAGGGAGGGATTTTTTCCATGTATCCCATCCATCCCTGCCCTCTGGCAGTGGGAATTCCCTTGCCCTGTCATTCCATGCCCACCCTTCCACCTGCTCCAAGCACTCAGCCTCACTTCCCCTCCCCACCCTGCCAGGAGCAGGGGCTCTGGAGATGCTTTACCCAAACTCTCTGGGCCCTGTTCAAAGATCAGAAAGCTAAGGAGGGACAGGAACAAAAGGGTGCTATCAGCTGAACTGGAATGAGTCACATTAATTTCAAATACTATCTGCTTTTGTTCATCAGCAGCCAGGGCTAATTAGGGTGCTGAGGAAATGCATCCCCTCCCAGGTGCTGTGAGTGTCCCTTGTGCTGCCAGGCCTGACACTGATAAATCCCCCACTCACAGGAAGGAAGAAAACTCTGAAAGGAGCCAGGAACAGCAGAGAGGAGGAAGGTGCCCAAAAAAGAGCTCGTGAGGAACAAAGAAAAAAAAGAAAAAAAGAAAAAAAAAAAAAAAAAAAAAAAAAAAGAAAAGCTTCTGAGATCCATTAAAGGCAAATCATTTAACATTTACTTTTCCTTCTGGTGCTGTTCTAAGTTTCCACATTACTGCACCATTAATTAGGCAAAACTACAGGAAATGATGGGTATTTTGACAGAGCATTGACTGCTGGACTTGGCCCAGCAGAGCTGTCATAACATCCTGATGTACAGCACGAGGGGGCTGTGGGCTGGGGGGCTTTTAAAGAAAAAACTAAACCACAACAGAACACTAAACCCCAGTAATTCTGTCAGAGGCAACAGGTTAAGGCCACAAAGAAAAGTGGGGTTTAAGTGCAAAAAAAAATTTCCTTTCAAATCGCATATTTTCCAGTCTGTAAATTTTTAATGGATATAATCTGGGTATTTTCAAAGCAGGGACAGGAGGAAATTAGTCAGGAAAATATTTAAGTGTTAGAATGTGGTAATTATATACAATTATGTGACTCTGTAATACCCAGTGATACTTCAAAGAGGGAAGGGTTGGGTTGAGCTTGTTCTGCTGCTGTACCCTGTGGAGGAGTAAACACGAGGGATGGAAAACCAGGGTTATCAGGGCTGATTTTGCAGGGAGAGTCAGACCCCCCTCGCCCACGTGCAGCTGGGGTGAGGGGCAAGCCCCCCACAAGCTCCAGCAGGGCCCCCACAGCCACCATCACCCCCCTGGAACATCCACCCCAAACCTCAGCCTGGAACAAACTCACACCAGCTCCTCAAGGAATGGCACTTTCCTGAAGGGACTTCAACTTGGAGGAGTATTTTCACTTGCAATTTATTTCAGCAGTTATAAATCATGAATGAAATGCCAGATTTCAGCATTTCCATTGTGATGTGTGTTACAGATCCCCCAAAAACCAAAGCCAGTTAAAAATGACGGCGTGGGGCTGGAGACAGGAGCCACACAAACCAGATCAATGTCACAGGGCCCAGAGGAGCTCTGGGTAAAATATGCAGTTAATTAATCATCCCCCATCGTGGGGAGCCAGCAGAGAGCTACAATCCAGAGTGATTTTATAGTATAAAATCCCAAGGCAATTGTTTCCCACCAGCACTGCCCCTGGCACTGCAGCCCACAGCATCTGCTCAGTGGAGTCCTTGCACTTTAAACCTAAACCTCAGAAAGAACAGAAATTACTCCGCAGGAATACCTTTAACTACTGTAGCAGCTGCACTGGGATTAAACATGTGTCTTTTTGCTCCAAGTTTCATACATTTCAGGCCAGAAATGCAAGAGGAAAAAGACACTGGTGGTGCCTTGGTGACCAAACCTCCCTCAGCTCTGGGGATTTGTCCACTGGCATTGCAGGACTTCAGCTGTCTTTAAAGAAACAGCCCCAACATCTTCCCCAGCAAATCAAAACTAATTGGACACAAAAAATGTTGGGAAGCTGACTACAGGTTATTTAATTGAAGAGACCTCTGAGATTGTTTTGATGTAATTTGGTTTTGGGGAAAGCTCAGTTCTAAAGAAGAAGGAAAAACAAGAATATGACAGTAATTTCTTTGAGCTTTTATGCTGATACATTAATACAGCATGGCTGTTACTCGTCAGTATCCCTGTCTGCCTCAGGTGGAAGATACAGACCGTATTCCTGCCAAAATAAAGATGGATTTGCTGTCTGCTTTTGGTCACTTCAGTATATATGCAAAAGATCAGGTGATATTTAAGTGTTTGCTTTGCTGTTCATTAATTACACTATGCAGTGAAAAGTTATGTGGCTTTTTCAGAAGGAATTTGAGGGTTTTCTGACCAAAATGTAGCTGGGTACTAGTGAGGGTTTCAGGCATGGCTGCAGCATTTCTCCAGGCTGCTGTCAATGGTTTGTAGCTCTGCCACTGACTGCAGAAGTGAGAACAATCCCAATACTGCATTTTTCGGGCTCAGCCTGACCTGCTATAGCAGCACAGACACCAGATGACCTGTGAGGCACTGCTGCATGGTCAGCATGACGTTTAAGGTCAGCACTTTTCCACAATGTTGCTTTATTGGCCAGGGAACACCATTTCCTCCCTGTGAAAATTCATTTCCTACTCACAGGTGAAGTGATGGCTGCTGAGAGCCCTGAGCCAGCAGGTGCTGCCTTCCCTGGCATTTAAAAACCAGAAATCCACCTCTCCTGAGCCCACAATCCCACAGGAAAGACAATTCCCAGCTGTTGCAGACAGGCAGAGAGGGGCTGTGCCCTGCCAGGGGACCCGGGGCATGGGCCAGGGGACACAGGGGCCATTCCATTTGCACTCTTGAGCTGCAGATGGCCCAAGTCCCTGTGCTGCCCTGGCAGGTCCCCAGACAGGGATGCTCCACAGGGACCTCTGCCTTGTCACATCCAGGGCACCTGGGGAGAGCTCCCAGGCTCTCGGAGAGAATGCGGAGAGCAACGCTTCCCCTGGCCTGCAAATATGTTTGCATTTTTTCACTTAGCTGCTAAAAATGCTCGAGTCACATGGGAACGCCTGGGAATGCAGCCCAGGAATTCAGTTTGTAAGCAGAATTGTGTTTCTGGAGACTATTGACCTGAACCGTAAATAAATATCCAGAAAAAAACAGGGACATATTCACAATTTATGGTCCTTGAGATGATCGAGTCAATCAAAAACAGGTGAAATATTTCCCTCCCTGAAATACAATCAAGTGGCTGAGTCTGCAGGTTGGAAAAGAACCCACAGCCCTTCCAAGAAGACTGAGCAGCAGGTCCAGTGTCAGAGCTGGAGCCCGTGATGGGAAAACCCAAATCTCAGACTGAGTCTGTGCCTGATAAGGAGCAATGCTGCTCTGCCAGTGGGCAGCAGGAGGGATCCCAGCAGCCCCAGAGCCCTGCTCATCCATCACAACCAGGCTGGAGCTGCTCTCCCTCTGCCTGAGGAGCTCTACCTGTGCAAAGCCCAGGCCTACAGAGCAGCCAGCCCAAAATCCCAACCCTGGTCAGGTCCCAGCTTCAGAATTCGCATTTATCTCAGTGGAATTTTGCATGCCAGTGAATGGCAAATTGCTCTGATGTACTGAGTTCAGCTTGTGAGATGATGGCACAGCCAGCACACAGCAAACATTAGCCAGAAAACATCTTCAAAGCAGCAAAACGCCGAAAAGCAAGAGCAAAAGATATAATTGCAAGAAATAAACAAGTATAACACCCAAACCATTAAAAAACCCCAACCCCAGGTTGGACAGGGCTTGGAGCAGCCTGGGACAGTGGAAGGTGTCCCTGCCATGGCAGGGGGTGGGACTGGATGAGCTTTAAGGTTCCTCTCAACCCAAACCATTCCAGGATTCTGTGCTTTGCCATTTTCTGAGTCCAAATTTGCTGCACAAATTTCTGTTTAGGTTTGCTTCAGGTTTTTTTATACCACTCCTAAGGAATTGCTAGAGAATTCCCCACCACAGGCCATGGCTGCAGCACCAGTTCAAGACTGAAGATCATCCCTTCTACCTGACTAAAATCTTCTCATCTTCCCCGAGCTGCTGCTCCCAAATTTCCATTGCTTGTGTTAAACCCAAAATAACCCCGAAGGCTCCACAGCCAGGTAAGGGCACAGAACTGCAAGGGAAGGAAGGAAACAAAGCAGTTGGTGTTAATTATGCAAACCAAGATGTGACTCCAAGGATGTGAGTAATGTCTGGATACAACAACAGGTGCCTGATAAGAGAGGAGGAAGCCCAGACCTTTCATCTGTGCCGCAGGAGGGTGAGAGCTTCACTGGGAGCACAGATAAGGATTCTTAGTCAGCCCCAGGGCAGTTTGCAGAGTTTATGCGGTGATTTCATAACAGGAGGGGACGTGCTGCCCGTGCCAGGGGCCTGGCTGCCAGGAGAGGCTCCTGCTGCGTGCCAGGGCACCTCAAGGCAGCTAGATAAAGCTGGGGACACTTCCCGAGTGTCCCTGCACGGGTGAGCCCAGCACTGCCTCCCAGCCACACAGAACCCAGGCAGTGACACCCAGCCATCCATCCTGGTTACAGCCCCAGGCTCCTCTCACTTCCCACAGAGGCTGTGATCCAGAGGGAAGCTCTGGAGGGAGGTGGTGTCTCCCAGGGAGCCCCAGGCTCCATCAGCCCCAGGTTCTGCCAATCTCACCCTGGGAGAGCAGCACCCAGCACCTCCAGAGCTGAGCAGGCACTGCTGGCTCCTGGCTGGCACCTCTTCTGTGGCACCTGCTTTCTGTTTGGCACCTCGTTCCCATTGCAGGCTGTGCCCAAGAGCCCACGATCCCAATGTTTTCCCAACATTTGTGTGATTCCACACCAGCCCCTCGCACTCGTCTCCATGACAGAGCAGCTCAGTAACTGCTGGTTGCAATGCACCAGGGGAGGAGAATTCCTATAGCAACATCCAAACAATTGCTCTGACTTATGCATGACAAATATCTGGCACAATCCACCAGTACTTACCAGCAGGACTCATCCTTCCTACTCTGCCTGTGGCTGGAGGCATCACAAGCACCAAACAAACCAGGAACATGGGATTCTGGAGCAATGCATTTCCATGCAAGGGGCACATTGTGCCAGTGGATTAAAAGAGAAACATTCAGTTTTCCAGGTTTTATCAATTATTTCTAAGATGTGATAAGATCTGAAATTATCCGTTTTCATTTTTAATAGAAAAATTTAATCTAAAGTTTCCATATTTATAACATGCACAGCAATGGTGAAGTAAATAATGAGAAGGAAAAGGTTTTTCTCCTTCTATCACCAAGAGATGGCAAAACCACCCATGTGGGCATCCTTTGGTTCTGAGAGGCCAGGCCAAGGTTACAAACCACCCCCTCCACAACAACCTGCACCCACTGCCAGCAAATCAGCAAATTCCACAGGCAGGATCAGCTGAGACAGGGAGGGAGCTCCTTCCTCAGCCCTGTTACTGCAAGGCCCCGACCCAGCCAGAAAGGATTTGCAGGAGCACGAAAACCTCAGCAGATAAAGTCTACACATCTGCTCTTGATCCAGCTCAAAGATAGCAGGATGCCAAGTGGGCCAGGATTGAAGGCAGAACACGGCTCCGCGCTCAGAACGCCTCTGAAGCCCGAGCTCCGCGTTCCCCAGGGGGTTGCACTTTCACTTTCCTAAATTGCCTGCATATTTGCTTTTTTCTGATGGCAGATTAGGAGCCATGCATTTCCTTAAACCGCCAGCTTTGGGCCAAGACACACACGCCCTGCCTGGAGCTCTGCCAGCCCACACAGCAGAGCAGGGCTGGAGAACCACGTTCCAGAGCGAGCTGCTCCAAGGGGAGCCCAGCACTGCTGACTGCCAGCACTCACACACACCCAGCTCTGCCAGGCTGCTCCCAGGATGTACCAGAACCAAACTAAAGAACTTCAGAGGCAAAGCAAGTGTGGCAGCATCACAACTCATCCCAGAGAAGAAATCAGGATCAAAAATCTGCAGCCATTTCAGGGTTTAAACGGGCATGAAATGAGCGAGCAATTAATTTCCTGCACGAGGAAGGAGCGCAGAATTCAGTATCAGCAGCGCTGCCAACGTGGATAAACTCATTACATGTCCTGGGATAAGTGGTATTTCCCTTAAAGCCTCAGCTTCCAGAATCCCACAAGGATAACACAATGCTCCTCTCCCTGGCACTGCAGCAGCCCCAGAGCCCTCCCGACAAGGAGCCTCCTCCCCACAGGCACAAACTGCTCTGCACAGCAGCATGAGGAGATCTGGGGAGCAGACTGAGCATCACCATCCCTCCCCTGCTCAGCCCAGCACAGCACACAGGCATCTCCATCTTCCCCTGTTTGCAGAGGGATCCAGAGGAGCCAGGAATCTCCAGAGTGCAGAGCATCCACCACCCTCACCCTGGGCTTTTGCCTCTGGATCCTGATCCAGAGCCAGAGCAGAGCCCGCTGGTACCAACGGGAACAGCAGCTTGGAGGAATTCACGCACAATTCCAAACCCACACACAATTCCAAACCCAAGCCTTGAGTGCCTGAGCATAGCAACCAGGCTAAGATCCAGCAAGAAACACCTTTGTCCATGGGGGAGAATTAGTCAAATCATGTTTTCAGGACGTCTTGAGGAAGAGGTGAATTAGCTCCAAGATTTACAATCTCATAATTCTCTGCCTGAAAAGGTTTCATCAATCCCCAGCCCTACCAGCAATATTCCCCCTTTTCTCTCCCGAGAGCCACACAGCCATTTCCTCCTCACTCCTTCACACCTGGATAATAATTTTTGTTTCCTCTTTCAGTTTTATTGCTGGGGGGTTCCAGGAGGGCAGGGGCTGGCAGGGCAGTGCCTGGGGCTGCTGTGGGATTGCAGGCTCGGGCAGCACAGAGCAGCTCTGCAGGGGCCGGGGCTCGCAGGGAGATGCTCCGCGCTGGAACAAAGGACTTCCCCCGGGCATTGTGCCCGCGGCCCCGGAACACAGAACTCGGCATTCACAGATAAAAGCCTTGAATTCAGAGGCGCTTGACTCTCCCACTGCTGCGACGTTACAGAACACTGGCAGCACTCAAATCAAGGTGCAGAATTTATCCTATGCCAGTGTTGTAGAACGATGGGATCAGGGATTTTTTGTGCTCAGGAATTTGAGTCTCAGCTTTGGGCTGGTTACCAGCACGAAATACAGCACGATGATGTTTTTTTCATCTTTACTTCTATACAAGCTTTTTAAAACCACATTTTCTTCCATTATCTCTTCATTTGCCAATTTCCAAAATCATAGACACCGAATTTCTCTGCCTGCCTCTCCTTCCAGCAGTACTTCACTGCAAAGAACACAACCAGTAACAAAGCAACACTTTTACCAACCATCTCCTATTTATTTTCAAAAGCACCCAGCTGATAGATTTGAAGGCCAGTAAGATTTTATGCAACCTTCTGGAAAAGCTATTCTTTAGGGAGTCTCCATCTTCTGTCCTTTCCTTGTTAAATTGCATTTGCCCATGACCCACAATACGGCTCCCACTCCGAAATGTGTCTGCCCTCGGAGACAAACACACCTAAGGAAATGAGCAGGCTCAGAGCACAGCTCTCGGAGGGAGAAATCCTTCCCGGAGAAAGAAATCTCCCTGGTTTTGTATCTGCGGTAACATACATTGTTTGTATTAGCACTAAATAAATAAACAACGGGGTTTTATTCAGTGTTGTGCAAGCTTTGAAATATACAAGGCATAAACACGGCAGGAAATGAGCAGGGCCTTGCTTTGTGCTCTGCAGATGACTCCTCGCAGATATTAAAATACATCATTAATGCATTTTCAGGAAAGCAACCTGTCTGGGAGGCTCCTGGGGGACCGCACGGCCCGAGGCCCCACCTGCGGCCGCTTCCGCGGCAGCTGCAGCGGAGACCCTGCGTGTGGCGAGCGGAACCGGAGCGCGGAGGGACGGGCAGGGCTCTCCCCGGCACGGAGCGGCAGCGCTGGGCTGAGGATGGGTGGGAAGTCCCAGGACCTGGCTGCGGAGCTGGGAGAGGCTCCCCAAAAATCTGAACAGGGGCAGAGCTGCGGAGCTGGGAGAGGCTCCCCAAAACACTGAACGCGGGCAGGGCTGCGGAGCTGAGAGCAGCGCATCCGTGGCCTCACGTCCATGAAACGGGAGCAGCTGCTGGCGCTGGGTGGGTGTGGGGAACCTGCGGCTCTACCCCACCTCCTCTGCTCCTCAGGAGAGAAAGCCATGAAATAAACCCACAGGTTGCGCATACATCACTCCGGGGGGGGGGGGTTGTGCTCGCGTTTTCACCCAGGTGCTGCCACAGGCGCCAGGCACAGGGGACGGACACGGGTGTGTGACGATGCTGCGGTGAAGGGAACGAGCCGCAGCTCTCAGCACCGGGAAACGAAGCCGAGCGCTAACGGAGAACCGTTCCCATCGTTTCACTCGTGGTCGCACACCCCAAAATCGGGGATCGCCAGAACCTCCAGCCGAACGTGCCCCTGTCCCCCCCCGCTCCCGGCGAGAGGCGCTGCCCGCGCTGCCGCCCCTCGCCCCGCTCCCGGCGGGGTGCGGCCGCCCGGGGCGGCGGCCGGGGATGCCCGAGGGGCTGGGGGCGCCCTCCCGGCTGCTCCCCGGGATCGGGCCCGCGGGGGAGGGGGCTCGGCGCTGCCCCCCCGGCCTCGGGTGCCCCCCACCCCCGCCGTTACCTCCAGCCCCGGGCGGGGGGCGCGGTGCATGCGCAGCTGCCGCTGCCCTTCATTCATAAAAAAAAAGGGGAAAAAAACCCCGGGAGCCGCATCCGCGCTCCCCTCCAGCCCCCATTCATAAAAGGCAGTGGAGCATGCGCGCTGCAGCTGCGGTGCCCACCCATTCATAGAGTCGGGCGGCAGCGCATGCGCACTCGCGGCCGCTACCCTCCCATTCATAAAATAGCCATTTTCCCAGGCAGGCGGGCGGGTGCAGCGCCGCGGCCGCCGCTGACAGCGCCGTGCTCGCAGGTCCCTGCCCGCAGCTCCTGCCGCTCCTGCCAGCCTTCTCCCAGGTCCGGCCCCCTCGTCCGCCTCGCTTTTGGGATTAACTCGCCTATGGAGAGATGGTCCTAGCTGAATTATTTAAAGTAAGTACGAGATCGGTGCTTGCGAGCAATTGTTAAAATGTTTTAAGTAGAAAAAGCCAAGCCTGCTCCCCGAGGGAAAATCCTGCGCTCGTTCTAGATGTGTTGGGCTGCTCCTTACAGATCGCTGATCAGGAGCATATTTCTGGCGATGACTTTTCTAACAGTGATTAGCTATAATTATGTACAGTGGAGAGCTGCCTGGTGCTTCCCAGCCTAGAGGAGACTTGGCATTCTGGAGAAATATCCTGTTTCTTGCAGAATTTCCATTTGTGTCCCTGCGTCTCTGATTTATACCTCTTTTCTGCGTTCTCCCATCAACATCTGCATTTGCTGTACATATATGGCAGGCAGGTTTCAGCGCACTTGGGTCGGGTTTGTTTGCAGGCTTTTACAGCAGAATAAGTGGCTTTTTTTTCTGCTGATGGGATGTCTTCTCCTTCACCCCTCCTTCCTTCCCCGAAAAGGAGCATAAATACATGGTCACCTGGGCTGACAAGTCAGAATTGGATCTTTCTTGCTGTGGAATGGATTATCCGCATTTCCTCTCTTTTCCAAAGCCCTGTCTTGTGAGTGTCAAGTAGTTTTTAGCTGTCTCCATAATAGGACACTTCAGAAATCAGCCACTCATGTGTCAGACCTTTCCTGCATGACCTTTGCTCTTCAGCATTTTATTTCATACGAGCTTTTTTTTCATTTTTTGGCCTCAGTGTCTTCTTTCATCACTGTTCTTCCCTGTCTTGCTGTACACTTGTTTTAAATCTGGATGGATGCTGTATTTTAAAGGCTAGATGAGTAATAAAAATGTGTACCTGGAATAACTTCATCCAATACATGAAATATTTTATGTATGGAGGAAAAACCCGTGCTGGCTGCTCCTTTCTACCAACTGCGTAGCAAAGATAAGCCAGGATTTTATTTTCTGGTACCAGTCCTGGCGTCACAGGAGAAAGACAAGCCTGGAGACGACATGTTCTGAAAATTCATTATCAGGAGGGGAATGGAAAAAGCAGAAAGGGGCAAATAAAAGGCACAAGGGTCTTAGAGGAAAGCAGGACTGGGAATACAGACCTTGGAAATGTCAGTGCAAAGGAATATCACGGGGGGAAAGGCTTCCCTCTTTCACCTCCAGTTACCAGGGGTCTGATTGCTTCATTTCAGTCTTTTGTAGCCCCAAGTTTTTCTTTAAAGGGTGAAGGAGAGAACGAAAGAGAAAAGGAAAAGCATCCCTGCATTATCCAGAGTGGAAAAGGCACGTTCTAGATTCTTTACAACTTCTCCAGCTGCTGCCTTTCCTCCATGCCGTGCCAAGGGGACAGCATGGCAAGAAATTGCAGTTTAATTAGGTGAAGAGGAACTCGGCTTTCCCAATATTACAGCTTCCCCTCTCTGCCTTTATTTTGGGTTAAAGAATAAAGCTCCAATTTGTGCACGGAATCACAATGATCCTGATGACTGGCTTCCCCCTTGTCCATATAAAAATGAATGATAGCAGGAGGAGGGGTTGTTCTCAGTTATTGGAACCCCACTGGGGATGTCTCATTGATAAATGTGCCCTTTTCCATGGGCTGCTGTGTTTTCCCTTGCTGGAAGGGACTCTATATTGGGATGATAAAATTAAAAGGACCATTTCTGAATACTGCAGTCCTTTTGAAATTCTCCATGAGGGATGTGCAGGGGAGAAATTATTTGTTCTCCTCCTGAAACAGCAAAACAAAAGCTGTTTTCCTGGAATCATGACTAATTCCCAAACCACACTGGGAAATGCAACATCTCAAAAAGCAATTCCTACCCACCCCCCAAAAAAAAAATTCTGTTCTCAGACTTCGGTGAAATAAAATTCACATCCCTTACAACACTACAGCAATAATTAATTACCAGTTCTGACAGTTTTCATAAAATTAAATGTGAAAGAAAAAAATTCATTCATCACATTGCTATATAACCTCCCAGCTTCAGCCCAGTAGTAAAAACTGTGTTTTTACAGGCAAACAGTTGCACAAGTGTTGTTTTTTTTTATCCTTTTTCAATGCAATTTCCTCAAGAAAATCTACAATCCTTCCAATAAGGTTACCATTTAGTACCATTAGCTTAATAGATCATATCTGAGCTTAGTTTTCTGATCTTAAAATAAATGTTTTTGTCCAGTAAAAGGCTTTGACTGAGAAATCCAAGTCCCCAGAGATCTGAATGCTAGTGGGCCAAAATGTGCTTTATTCACTCGCACCATAGGAACAGACTTTAGCTGGACAGAGACAGCTTCTTGGAAGTCTACAGGTCTCATTTCCCAGCTCCTGAATTTCCACACTCTGGCAAGAATTTAGTGTCTCGTTTTAAAAATGGCAGGTTTCCCTAATAAACTTTCTAATTTTTTTCCTGCCTTATTGCTTGTAGAGAAGACTCTAGCTGGCCTTAGCTAGATAAGGCTGCTAAGGAGGGGAAAAAAAGAATGAATGTCAATATTTTGTTAATATTAATACACACTTTAGGGGGGGAAAGCCTTTTTTTTCCTTTTTTTGAAGCATTTACAGCTCGACTCAAAATCCAGCCAGCCGAACTCAGCCTTAATGAACTCTAACCTTATGAATTATTCTTAATCCCACATTAAAAACATGTGCTTGCTGCAAGGTCTCCTTTAACTACCTCTGAGAGTAGTCTTCCTCATTAAAAGCTTTAATTGAACCCTTTGGCTTGCACCAGGAGCAGAGTGTCCCTTGTCACCCCTGGCAGGCCTGGACAGGAGCATGTCCTTAATGCCAAACAAGGGCAGGGGCAGAATCTGTTCCCTTGCCTCCAGCTCCTCCTCTGCTGGGCCTTGGGGAGCAAATCCTTTATTGATCACTTGGGGGGACCCTGCCCTGCGCAATGCTCAGGTGCAGCTCTGCCCAACACTTCCAGAGGAGCTTTTTAACCAAAAACTGCTTTTTAACCACACCACCGGAGGAGACAGACTGGTGGTGACAGGTCAGATTTGGCACTGGTTGCCATCGATTCTGAGCTCTGCTGCCTTGCACAGGCCTGGAAATGTTCCTGCCCACCCCTGGCATGACACTGCTTCCAGTGTATTGCTTTCAATTATGATCATTTCCTGTATTGAGACTAAACATTCTATGCTTTTCTTGTTTTCTTCCTTTTGCACTGTATTTTCAGAAATTTGTGTGTCCCAGACAGCAAAGAAAATAAACCAATTTCTGCAGTGCATTTACTGCAACTATTGCTGCCTCTGTGTCAATGAGTGACTGTCACAGCTCTGCCAGAGACTAATTCAACTTTTGCATTGGTAATGGAGTCACAGAATGGTTTGGGATGGAAGGGACCCTAAAGCCCACCCAGTGCCACCCCTGCCATGGCAGGGACACCTCCCACTGTCCCAGGTGCTCCCAGCCCCAGTGTCCAGCCTGGCCTTGGGCACTGCCTGGGATCCAGGGGCAGCCCCAGCTGCTGTGGGCACCCTGTGCCAGGGCCTGCCCACCCAATTTCTTCCTATAATTTAATCTATCCCAGGTCTAGTATCAGTGCCCCAGAGCAGGTGTGATCCCTCTGCAGGTACCAGGATTCAGAGTTGTCTGGTCTGACCCAAAGCAGATCCCCAAATGAGCAGCTCAGCTCTTACCCTGTCCCAGTGCAAGGCTCAGCCTTCCATCAGTCCATGGCAATTTCTCCATCCCTTCTTCACAGAAGCTTGTGAGGCTTCAGCAGTTGGGAAATTCTTGAAAACCTGTGATTGAAAATTCATGTTGAAGCATCAAATTGGCTTTATTCTGTTTACAGTTGGACTTGATGATCCTAAAAGTCTTTTCTAACCCTACCAATTCCAATATAAGAAGGTGGCTTTTTGTGCACAGTGCTCTCCATGCCCCCGGCACCACTATAACCATTTTCATTTATAAGATATAGAATATATGTAATGGTCCTGGAGGTGGCCACCAGCCCCTGGCAGGTTCAGCAGTCCCTGGTGCTCAGGGCACAGGCCAGGCTCCAGAAAGGAGCCACCAGAGATGTCACAGGACATGGAGGGGACAATCCAGTGCCAGCAACCCCAGGAGAAACCTTGGTTTGCTGAGGCTCCACCAGTGCTGTCAGACACAACAGAAGGGACAGGCTGCTCATGAGGTGTAATTAAGGTGTAATTAATCAGAGAGAGATAAGTGGCCCCTGATCTGGAGCACAAAGCTGACAAGGACAGAAGGGGTTTGGTGGCTGCATCACTTCCCTGCCCACCCTGGGGTCTCTCAGCAAACACACCCAAGCAGCACATTTGGGGCTTTTTGGTTTTCTGTGACATTTGAATTCCCTTTAGACATTTCTTGTGTCCAAAAAGGATTGGCCAAAACTGAGACCTTGTACCTGATGCTGGCTGCAGAGGAGGAGCTCAGGGAAGCTTTTCCCATTCTCCTGCTGGCTGCCCTGGGGATGTGGCAGTCCTGGGTTGCCCAGATTGCTTCCACATGGGACCCTCCTCTGGACTTAAGTCCCTTACTCTCGTTATTCTTTTATCACCACAAACATCTAGAATATTGTTAAACATGAGAGAAAGAGCTTATTAAAATTACTGACCAGTGGGTGACTCAGCTAGTTATGAACATTAGATATTTCTGTGCTCACTGGATTTTTAAGACAAGATCCATTTTGTTTTTCAGTTACTGGAAGATATTGTTGTCCAACTCCACTCTGAAAATAAAGATATCAGAACCTTATTCTTTCCAAACTGTTCTGAGGACATTAATAAGAATGAGTTTTCCTGAGGGTTTGCTTTCTCATGGAATTGCCTACAAGGACAAAATGATGTAGGCAAATCCAAAATCCTACTGAAACATAAAATGCCTTTTGTTTTAATTTCATCTGATTTCAAAACCCTACAAAACTTTTGAGTCTGAAATAATACCAAAACACTTTACAATAACAGTTGGTTTCCTACAACTTTAGGACTTGCAATTACCCAGTACAACAGTAATTTTAAATTGGCTGTATCTTGATGAAGAGATGGAACAAACACTGCAACACATGTATGAACTTGACTTTGGAGTCCAATTTTACTCCCTGGGAAGGAAGTATATTTTGACTTGAAAATTGTATGTGGTGAGTGACTGTACAGTCATGGGGGAAGAGAAATTTTTTTTCTACATGGGAGTTTGCTGCCTTGAAAAGAACCTCATTGTTTTCCTCTAAAGAATGAAAAGCTCCCTGTATAAGAAGACAGTCAAGAATTTTTCTTCCTGTTGTCTACTTTAAGAAAATTATCTGTACAGTGAATTTGTGCCTGTGTTAATGCTGTAATACATCTGTAATTACCTGTGATCAAAAATTAATTAATTTTGTGTCCTGTATGGCTTTTTTTCCTCAATTGAAATGCAGTTTACAATCAGGATTAGTGCAGTGGACAGCAAAGACCCCTAAGGTTGCACCCCTCAGCTCTTGTCCTGTGTCAGGATCTAAAGTTCTGCCAGGTTACCCCAAACATGAATTTTTGATTTGTGATCTCACTGGGATAAGCTTTATAAATTCAGTTTATAAGGTACCAGTGTTGCTGCTGAAGGCAGTGTTGTCTGTGTGAGCAAACACCCCATGTGTGTGCTGGGTTCTGGGGGGAGGTGAAGGAAATGCTGCCTCTGGGTGCACATCAACCAGAAGAGGTCCAGTTGTGGCGTCTTGGAGGATCCTCCAGGGAGGTCACAAGGCCCCACCAGGTGTCCAGGCAGGCACACCCCAGCCTGTGACACTCCACAGGAGCAGTCTGGCTTAGGATTTCCTTCTGCCCCAGCAGAAATCCCCAACCCCAGGGCTGGGTTGCTCTCTGCCAGGAGAGGTGGAGCACTGTGAGCCTGCACAGCTGCCCAGGGCCCTTCCCTGCAACCTGCCCTGTCCTGGGACACACAGACAGCAGAGGGAAAGGTGCCCAGAGCACACAGACTCACCATGGAGCCATGGCTGTCCTGGGGCAGAGCCCGGGGCAGAGGAGCCTCCTGGCAGGGTGAGCAGCACCCAGCTCGCTCCCCTTCAGCACTCGAGGGGTTTGACCTGGATCTGTCACCAGCAATGTCACTGCACTGCTGGAACTTCTGGTGACAAGGCCAGCAGCAGCACAAATGGAGTCATGGTCCTTGGAAAATTCCATAAATATCAGAAACATTGGTCTGCTAAGAGCAGTTAACTGCAGAAACCCTCTGCTCAGGAGAGAGAGGACAGGGCAGAAAGTGAAGGACCACGTGTCCAAGCACCAAAACCTGCCAGGGTGCACATCTGTGGTGGTTTAAAGGTGATTTTGATTGAGCCAGAGAGACATTGTGGCCAGAGCAGGGGTCTGGGAATAGCTGGGTCTTGTTTGGCTGTTTTCCCTCCACAGGTTTTATCCAAGTAGATCCTGTGCCCAGATATCTCTGAGTTCCCCATGTCAGGCTTCCCTTGTCCTGCAGAAATAGTTTGTCTATTAAAAAGACAATTTGAAACTGTACTACAGTGAAAAAAGAGGATGAAAAACTTCTATCCTTAACTCTCCTGACATGTGGTGTTTAGTCCAGGGTCCCTCTTCCTTTCCATGGTAATTAACTGAAGTCTTGATTAGCATTATCTCAGATAAGCCATCTTGAACATCTGCCTGCCTGAGACTCCGTCTGTGCCCGGGGGTGTTTGAGGAGTGGCCTGGCTCTAATCCTTCCCCAAATTCATCTGGTGACACCACTTCTGTGTGATGGCATCACTGGCTCTGGCCCACGGCAGACTGGGCACTGCAGAGTTAATGCAAAGCCTGAGTGGCACCTCCAGGGACTCCCACACTGCCACCAGTGATGCAGAACGCCCTCGGTGCCACCCTGGGGACGGGCAGCACCAGGGCTGGTGCTGAGCAGGGCTCACTGCCCAGCCTGAGCTCTGCTGCCACACAGGGCACCTGAAAACAAACGGTTCTCCATGGATCCAGTGGAAATCTGGTGAACAGAGCAGATTCCTGAGAGCTGGTACCAAGTGGGAGTGGGCAGAGAGCCCTGGAGAGGCCACGAAGGCAGGGTGAGGAGGAGCAGACAGGCTGGAACACCCTGCAGCACTGCCACCATTTCCTCCAGCTACCTTCCATCTAAGATCAGCTCTGCTGCACTTACTCTTGGCAACCAAAACAGCTGCATCTCTCTCCTTAAAAAAAAAAAAAAAAACAACAAAAAAACCCAGTGGAATCAAAGTCTCCCTGCAAATGTAACACAGCCAACACAGAACTGATGATTTTGCTAAACTCTGACTTGCAGCAAATACTTTTTATATCATGACACTGGATTCTGATGCACAAAAGAAAATCAAGTTCTTTTCCCTCTGCATGCACCATAGTTGTCAGAATCATTGCTTCTCTTTGTTTTTTACATACAGTAACTAGGAAGAGATGCTTTATAAACCCTCTTGTTCCTCCAGTCAGGATGTCAATGAGCTATGAATAATGAAATTAAAAAAACCCAAATGAATGGCTAAGACCCAGCAGAGAATTTTAACTGGGGAAGAGCAGCAGCATCAGGGCTGCATGACAATAAAGATCATTACTGCTAATAAAGCATTTCTTCCTGCTGGTGTGGTGCAGGGCACAGAGGGGGCCCGGACCAGCATGTGCCGCCCTGCCCACACTCCGGCTGATCCCGGGAGAACTGGCCCTGCTCCAGCCCCAAATGCCAAGTGATCCATCAAAGCAACGATTTACAAAGGCAAGAGTGGACTCTGGTGGCATTTGTCAGGGGGTAAAAATGGGCTTCCCTTTCTTCTCCCAAGGATGCGGAATCAGTTCTTGCTCCGATTTTTGTGGTGTTGTGTTTGTTTTAGGGGAGATGTGCTCTCGCAGAACTGCACACACATTGACACACACACACACTTCTCGTGCATTATTTGGTTGTAGCTGGATGCAGCTTTTTCCTTTTTCCCACTGCTGTGATATTAAAAGTCATAGAATCACAGAATCATTTAGGTTGGAAAAGACCTTTAGGATCATCAAGCCCAGCTGTTAAACCAGCGCTGCCAAGTCCAAATCTTTCACGCTGTTGGAGAAGGTTAATTTATTTGTTGAACACAAACAACTGGCAATGCCTTAAGCTGTTCACTACTTCCTTTTTCTTGATACCAGCAGCTTTTCCCCTCCTGTGACCAAAGCTTTACTCACCCCTTCTTTCAACTGATCTCCAGCATTATATTATTTATGAATAAAGGTCACCCCGTGAGGAAATGGCACATCTACTAGAAAACAATGTGCACTTTCTAAATTTGAACTGAGTCGTTTCCGTTCTTTGATTTAAGTTTAGTTACTTCCTGTGGTTTCTTGTCCTACGCCACTGCTGAATCTTTGGATTGACTCCAGGATAAATTGCACTCTTTCAATGAAATTAGAAACTGCGGCACCGAGGGCTCAGCCAGAGCGGCTGGTAAACAGCACTTCAGCTGAATATTAGCGCACTTAGCGGGCTGCACGAGTGTCTCATTACCTGTGTGAGGTGATGGATCCAGCCTGAGCCGTGTGGCTGCTCTCCTGGGAGCTGCACCCTTGGCTCCCACCCTGGATTCCCACCAGACAAGGCGCTGAGCCAGCACTTCCACCTCCCCTGGGAGGGATAAAGGAGCCTCTGGAACCAGCAGCTCCTGATGGAGAGGGGACACTTCCTCACCAGAATCAATCCATCCTCACATAGGCAGATCCTTGGTTAGCAAGGACAGGTGCTCAGCCCCATACTCAAAAGCACCTTTGTAGCAGGCCAGTGCTTCCACAAGCCACAATCCTGCATCAGGTTTTTTAGGAATCGGGGTCAACTGGGGAAAACCTCCAAAGTTTAGAGAAATCATTTCAGCAAATGTGCTGACAAAACCACATGTGAATGTACACCAGTAGCCCCAAGATGTGCCTTGCCTCAGTAGAACCATGAGTGGGCTCCTTAGGAGCCTGCAGCCCTCCCAGGGCTGGAAGAGCTATAGATGGCCAAGGTCAGGGAGAGGGACACGGTAGGAAAGGAGGAGGGAGGCACTTTGTACCTGAGTGCTCTGCCTCCCTTGAACACAAGTTTACCTTACAAGACCTTCAGCACAACAACCAGCCTCAGCAAGGAGCCCTTTTGGGCTGGGATTGCAGGATACCACAATAACAATGCACTCTCTCTCTCTCTCTCCCCCATCCCTTTTCTTTCTCCTTCCCTTCTCCCAGGACACTTAAGCGCAGATTCTCCCCCAGCAGTCAAACTGATTTCTCAATGGAGCCCCGGATCCCTCACAACATCACCGTTGTTCCCAACTCTGTGATGGTGCAGCCCTTGCTGGACAGCCGGATCCCCTACGGGCGGCTGCAGCACCCTCTGACCATCCTGCCCATCGACCAGATGAAGAGCACCCACCTGGAGAACGACTACACCGACAACCCCGGCGCCTCCCAGCCGCCCGCCCAGAAGCGTCCCCGAGCCCCCCAGGAGCTGGGCTCGGCCAGCCAGCACCCGCAGCGCTGCGAGCAGGATGTCACCCACCCCTGGATCTCCTTCAGTGGGCGCCCCAGCTCCATCAGCAGCAGCAGCAGCACGTCCTCAGACCAAAGGCTGCTGGACCACATGGCCCCGGTGCCCGTGGCGGAGCAATCGTCCCCCCGCGCCGTCCGCATCCAGCCCAAGGTGATCAACTGCAAACCCCTGGACCTGAAGGGCCCCGTGTCCCAGGAGCTGGACAAGCACTTCCTGCTGTGCGAGGCCTGTGGGAAATGCAAGTGCAAGGAGTGTGCCCTGCCCCGGACTCTGCCCTCGTGCTGGGTGTGCAACCAGGAGTGTCTGTGCTCGGCGCAGAACCTGGTCAACTACTCCACCTGCATGTGCCTGGTCAAGGGCATCTTCTACCACTGCACCAACGAGGACGACGAGGGCACGTGCGCTGACCAGCCCTGCTCCTGCTCCCAGTCCAACTGCTGCGCCCGCTGGTCCTTCATGAGCGCCCTGTCCCTGGTGCTGCCCTGCCTGCTCTGCTACCTGCCGGCCACCGGCTGCGTCAAGCTGTCCCAGCGATGCTACGACCGAGTGAGCCGGCCCGGGTGCAGATGCAAAAACACAAACAGTGTCATTTGCAAGGCATTGCCCGAGAGCAAAGGGGCAGAAAAGCCCTTTTAATGGTGGAGTTGGGAGGATGCTGCATGGAGCAGGGTGGTGTTGGCTCTTTTTAATAACCTGTGTTCTGAGGAGAGCGTCGGCCTCTTGCCTTCGGAGAAAGCAGAAGCAACTATTTCCACAAACTGAAGCACTTTGGGTTATTCAGGGTTTTTGGAACTGGTCGCAGTTTAAATAGATGGGGCCAAAGAAGGAATGTTAATAATGCAGAGTGAAGGCTGCAAACCCATGTACATCATGAAGTACAGCTGCTGAAAAACTCCCAGCTTGGAGGGACGGCTGCTCACCAGGCCTGCACACCACAGGAACCATTAACTGCTCGCTTGGCAGGCACCGCCTCGCAGCCAATCCCCATTCCCAGCTGCAAAAAGCTGCTTTGAATTCAGATTCAGGGCGGGCTACTTGCTTCCTGTCTCCTTCCAAACCCCAGCTTGCTCCCAGCAGCCTGTTGAAGGTGATGGGGGAACTCCCTCCACCCTCCTTCCCTCCTAGACACCACTCCAAGGGCTGGTTGCACACAAAGTACGTGTCTCTCAAAAGCTTTCTGCGTCCCTCAAAGATTTTTGGACCAGAAGTGAAGCTACATTTCATTTGTTGATGGATCTTCTGCCCTTTGGGCGTATCCCACCCGGCCCCACTGGTCTGGACCCTCTTTCTAAAGCAAGATGGTAGCAGGGCTGCTCCTCCCGGGAGGAACTGCAGCAGGATGTGTTCAGGCAGTTGTATCAACACCGGGTCCTCCTGCCTGTAAGCTGATCCATGGCATCAGGTTTCACTCAATGGAATATGAGTTTTCCCTCAGCAGAGCAGCCCCTGTGCAGGAAGAAGGGGCTGATCCCGTTTCCCCCAGGCCCAGCTCACTCCTGGTGCAGAGCAAAGGGGATGCAACTCCAGCCACAAAGCGAAGACAGACAGGGTTTGCTCCTCTAAACCTCTTAAGCTCTGGTAAGAAGTCCCACAAACCTAAGTGTACGATGCACATAGATGTATTTTTCTAGGGATCTCAATCCAGTACCTCCCCTCCTGGAACAAGCTCTTCCTTGCTCTTTAGATATTAAGATTTGTTTTTGTCTTGGGGGCGAATGGCATTTGCTTGAAGTACAGCACATTCCCCCACCCCTATTGCTGCTGTTTGACTTTTGCCTCTTCTGTACAAAAGTGTCTTTTTAAATGTAAAGAATGCTTTTAGTGTTTATTTTAGTGTTAACACACACCAGGGAAAGCCGGGGAAGGAAGAGAGCGCAGTTAACGAGCAGGCCCATGGTTTTCAGCACACAAATATTGGCTCTGTCCCTGCCTCATCCTGGGGCTGTTCCGCCTGCCCCAAGGATGCTGTGACCCCTCTCTCTTGACAGCTACAAGGTGCTAAACAAGAATCTTGGTCCAAACATGCAACACTCTAATGAGTAGGTAGGTACTTGTTGCATGCAGAAAACTGACCTAGTCTCTCTTGGTGTTTTTAATTAGAGGAGATTTCCTCAGTAAATGCACAGCAGTGACAGTGAAATGTCATCTCTAATTAGACAAGCAATAGGCAGAGCTCATGTAGCATTTCCAGGAATCCCCTTGGCCTGGGTAGGGGCTGGCAGGAGCACCCTGGTGGGACTTTGGTGTCTTTGGGTTGCAGAATTCAGCTCAGCTGGATGGCTTGGGGTTTAGCTCAATGGAATCATAGATATTTATTGAATGGGGGAGTTAAAAAAAAGAAAACCAACCAACTTTTCTATTTATGACATTTGCTAGCTTGTACATGCTGAATCACAGAAAAAAGGATGAAATGTCTGTTACCAGATACCTGGTCCTATAGGGTAGCCTCATGCTAACTGTATGTGGGCACCAGGAAGCAGGTGGGGATCCAGAGCTGTATTTATTATCTTGCACAAATTGGAGGGGAAAAGATAAAAGGAAACCAACCCCAAACTAGCTGAACTGTTGGTTGAATGTATAAGATATTGTATTTAATAAGAGAAATCATTTTCCGGAGATACAAACAAGCTAGAAAAGGCCAGCAGGAGAGGTATTTACCTGCTGCCCTCCTCTGTTGGGACCACACGTGTCCAAATGGCCTCCACCCACGGCTGCTTTGCCTTTCTGACCCTCTGTCCCTGGGGAATCTGTGCTGAGAACCCTCACTGGCAGAGCCCATGGCTTGGCTGCACGGTCCTTGTGAGCAAAGGCACCTCTGGAATGGTGGCCACTGTGCCAATCTACACTCATGTACATACCCCCAGCCCTCCCAGCGGGGTTCCCTCTCACTGTACATAGCTGTAAACTATTTCTCTGTTGGTTTGTTTTGATATCTCAGCCCTGTAAGCCGTGCTGGAGCCTGCCAAGCCTCGTGGACGTGTTAGAGCAGTGGTCAGTGTAGCAGAGTGACCCTCCCTCCTCCCCTGGCTCCCAGCACGGCCCCTGGACTCTGCCCCAGCCCTCCCAGCCCAAGGCAAGGCAGGAAGGTGCTGAGCCCTGTCTGGAGCTGGGGCAGGGCAGGGCTTGGCCTGAGCCAGGGCTCTGCCAGAGGGAGCAGTTCCTGTCTATAAAATCCATATTCCCTCTCCTCCCCATCCCAGCAGCTCCATCCCCCTCTCCCTGTGAAGGTACTTGGGTCTCCTGCCACCCCAGAGATGTACCATGGGCACCACCATGTCACAGCCCCACAGCTCTGCCATCCTCCCAGGGCAGAGCCCCCTGCTAATGAGGGACAGCTGCTAACGAGCACTAACCTCTGCAGCCATGGCGCTGAGGTGGGGCACTCACAGAGGCAGGAGGGCAGGTCAGGGCAGCTGTCCCTGGCACAGGTGCCATGCTTTGGAGGAGCAGGAGGATGGCAGGGCACCTGCACTGCTAATTGCTGCAGCTCTGCTAGTTGCTGCAGCAGGTTCATGGCAGGGTTTGCCCCTGCCCTCACACAACAGCCCAGACAGCCAGAAGGGGGGACCTGAGGGTGCTGGCAATGCCACACCACATCCCCAGTCACCCTGTCACACCCTGTCACCACAGCCCTGTGCCCACCAGGTGCCAGGAGCAGATCCCAGATTTGGTGCTCCCTGGGCACTGGCTTTGCCACCCTGACGAGCCCTCACCCTTCCCAGCACTGGGTATTCCCTTCCCCTCCCACGCTCAGACACCTGAGAAATACTTCCCCCATCTCCTGTTACCACCCCCTCACATGTACACCCTGAAAAGTTACCACAGAAGGTTTTTCTTTGTATAGAATATTTATTTTGAAGCTCTATTTTAATAGTATTTATTTTAGAAAGTCTACTATTGTAAGAGTTCTTCTGTTTGTGAAGAAAAACAAGTACTGATGAATGTACTGATCTAGAAATTATATATATATATATAAATATATATTGTTAAATATATAAATGGTTGTTGTGGTTCTTTTTAAAAAAATCCCAAGAATGTTTATAGCAATTATTCTAAAAATACAAGCAGAGAGTAGCCCAGAATTGGTTATTTGATGCTCTCCAGCCCTGCCAAGGAACTCAGGGTGATGCTGGGGTTGCTCTGCCCCACAGCCTGGCACACAGGGGCTCACCAATTCATTACCCTCAAATCCCCTGCAGGGGGAAGGGCCAGCACCTCAGGGAGGAGTGCCCTGCTCTGTGAACTTTAGGAGCAATCCCCTCCTTCCCTGCACCCCTAAAATACACCAGCCTGGCAGTCAGGCTGCTCCTTCCACAGGGCTGAGCCCTCAGCGAGACCGGGGGATCCACACTAAAGAGAACCAAGCACAAAATCAGCAGCCCCACCACACAGGGGTTGTGCCAACTCACCACACAGAGCCTCCCTCAGCACTCCAGACCCACTTCCAGCCCTCCTGCTTCTCCTTTCCACACCAGAACAGCCCCACCAGGGCCATGGTGGGCACAGAGCCTCCTCCACCCCAATGTCCCCCCCAGACATGGGGGCAGCCAGAAGTCTCCCACCTCCTCAGAAAAGGACAAGAAGCTGCCAAGGACCAACTCCCTGTGTCCCTGCACAGCCCCTGAGCCACACCCTGGGGCTCCCACCCACCAGCACCCAGCACCCTTCCTGCCCCCAGCATCACACTGGACTGCTAAAAATACAGGATCCGGGTTATTTTTCACCATTCCTGTTATTTATTTGCACACACTGTGGAGCTGTGACTCACTGGAAGCTGTGCCATGTTTTGTGTCATCACAGAGGTAACCCGAGTGTGTTACCTGGCCTGAAATAATATTATTGAAACAATAATGTTGAATTAGTCAATGGATCAGATAAAGAGACAATAACTACACTGTGCAGGTCACGACATCGGATGCCAGAAAATTTGCAATAAAGAAAAGATACTGAATTTGTTATGCTGGGGGAGGTTTTTCTTTTTCTTTTTTTTTAACAAACAGGCTGAGCCAGGATGTATAAATTTAAATCAGAGTTTGGCAACACCAACTGATGTCTTGCACATAAAGCTTTAAAAATACCAACACGACACTCATGTCTCTCTGCTGGAAGCGAACCAGAGCACTCTGCTTGATTTGAGCAGTAGATGTTAAAGCAATATTTTTTAAATCTATCAGAATTATCAGCTTTTTTTTGATCCTTTTTAACATCGTTTTCAGTTATTGGCTCTCAAAGGAAACCAACTCCAATTCCACAAGCTCAGGCTGTGGAATGGTGAAGAGATGCACAGAGCTAAGAGTACAACAGACTTCCCAGGCCCCAGAGCAAGGCCAGCTCTTGGATATCAGACCTGAAGGGGAATTTCTAGAAAATCAAAGCACCAAAGCACCCTAAAAATACCCTAAATCAATGTATTAATTCTGAGAGAATGGGCTGAAACTTACAGAAATTATGAAATGAGTGACCAGATTGAGCAGGTTGCATCCCTTGGTCCCTTTCAACCCAAACCATTCTGAGATTCTACAAAATGAGACAAAAACCTAATTTTTAATTCCTTTTAAGACTGTTTTTCTAAAATATATACTTAATAAACACAATGAGATTTTCCCAAAGGTCTAAGTGTTGCAGACAGGTAAAATATGTCATAAAAGAAAAGGCCTTATGAAATCAGGCCTTGCTCTGCTAGTCTGTCACTTCTTCTAATTGCAGACAACTTGCAAGTTCCCATATGAAACAATCTTGAGTATGAGAAGTTTGTGAACACAACAACCTATTCCTTGGGGGGAAAAATAGGGGCACCTGTATAAACAATAGATCTTGTCCCAGGAGAATCCACAAAGGAAGAATGTAAACACCTGAATCTGAGTATGAGCACACAAATCACCTTCTGACCGATAACTGAAGCAGTAAGAAAACTATTAGCAGTTGGTGTTGCATGAGGTCTGTGAAAACTGTAAGAAATTAGTCCTGTGAGTAAAGAATTGGCTTTTCTGCATGAAGAAAACGTAGCCTCAGGTGATTTATTCCAGCATGGGTGGAACCTGATGTGATCTGCAGAAGGCAACGGCCAAGCCTTGCCGCGATAGCGGCTCAGGGGACCGGAGTACAGAATGGGCAAAGCCACAGAAACACTGCCACAGCCCTGGGGAGGGGAAGAAACATGGAAAAGAAGGAACCCAACTTTGTGAGACACAGCACACCAACACAGCCATCGGTACAACCATCAGTACAACCATCAGTACAACCATCAGTCGCTTTGCCGGCTGTGGGGTCGGCGCCACAGAAATGAAACTGAAGTGGTGAAGACAGAAACCTCTCATGGGTCAGCCACGCACACCGTGGGACTCACTGAAGTGAGCACATTTCCTGGGATTGCACACTCCCAGTGAAAGCCCAGCGGCCAGCTCAGCGTTGTGGCGGGTCCACCTGGCTTCCACCACCGCCACTGGGTCATTGCAGAGCTCCAACTCTCTAAATCTGGGTGAGCACAGCAAAGAGCTGCTGCTCCCACACGGGCACCACCTCCCACAGCACCATTTCCCAGAAATAAATAATTTCTCTCACTGGGATTAGCGGTGTGTGAATGGGATGATGGAGGCTGAGCCCCATTCCTGGCCAGACACAGAGCTGGCTCCTCACAGGGCTCCTCACCAGCACACAGCACCCAGGGATGAAGTTTGGCCCTGTTGTGAGTGGCAGACAAATGGCCAGGACAGAGATAAATTGCCTTTGCACTTTGTTTTACTTCCTCCCCATAATAACCTCCCGTGGGAGCACTGAATCCCTGGGCTCCCACTCTGGCCCCTGCTGAGCACCATAAAACTTCAGGGGTGTCCTCAGAGGGGGTTCCCACACTGGGCAAACTTCCCTTTCCAGGGCAAGGAAGAATTGCCACCAGGGGTCAAGGCAAAGCCTTTCAGCAGGGTCTCAGCCTCCTCTTGTACCCACACAGCCTCCACAGGCTTTGGGACAGAGCCACCCCGAACAGACCTCAGGGTCCAAGCTGGATACCAGGTTTTGAGGCACAAGAGGGGTAAAGAGGCTTCACAGAAGTTTCTGACCATGCCCAGACCACCAGAGCCCATCACAGCCCTGGACAGCCAGCCCTGGATGACCAACTAGGACACAACAAGGCTTCTGCTGCTGCAGAAAGTAAATGTCAAAAAACAACCAGCAAGCTGATAAACATCAGCCAAAGGTGCGACTGGAGGAGATACTCAAAAGGTGTTTATAAAAATAAATAAATAGGAACCAAATGACAAACCTTTGTGTCTCCCTGGTGTAAACAGCTGCATTTATTTCACGTGGGCTCAGCAGACCCCAGCAGCAGTCTGGGCTGGATGAGGGGTCAGGACCAGAGTTCAACCCCACCACAGCCTGTTAAACCAAGAGCCAGTCAGGATTTCCAGTTTAAGGTTTCTGATCACTCTGGCAGGCTCTTGCCACGCCAGCCTCCACCAGCAGAGGCACTGGGCAGGGCAAGCAGCCCCTCAGCACCTCCTGCTCCCTTCCCAGACCAGCTGGGTTCTGCAAACCTAAGCAAGGCTTCTGCTTCCAAGCACAAAGGCACAGGAATTTCTCCATAAAAACCCAAAACCAGTTACTCTTCAGTATTCCTAAAGAGAGGGAAGACTGAACCACGTACTTCCCATTGGCACCATACCACTGCAGCTTCCATTGGCATTTTCCTGCCCTTACAACAGCGAATAAATAGAAGTTTCTGCATGAAGAAACTCTTATGAATAAATCATCCAGCCCCGTTCTGCTCAGAGCCAGGTATGTTTGTGATTATGATGCCATTATATAACCAGGTTCTTCTAATCAGAAGCACAATATTCTCAGAGCACAAAACTGGGACAATTCTGCACCACATCCCTTTGCTCCAGGTATGGCACTGGAGCCTCCAGCCACGTGTGGAGCAGCAAAACCCTAAAACCCTGCACCCAGAAATGCCCTGCTCTGAGCTGGCAAGGAAAGGGTTCATGCTGTCCCTTCAGGGAAGTCACCCTGTCCAAAGAGATGCTAAAGAATGAATTAATTAAAATTACATCCTCACTGTGACAGTATTTAATTGCTTTTCAGGGAGAGGGTGAGCCATCAGCACAGATCCTCCACTTCCAGCATACAGGGTCTATGGTCTAACACATTTAGAGTCCCACCAAAGCCAAGTTTCATCATCTTTCATGTCTGAGGATGAGGGGTTACAGCTCTGTTTTCCTCAGCAGCAGCCCCATGACAAACAGCTTCAAGGCTGGCACAAACCAACTCTCCTGATATTCCTGTAAATTATCCTTAGGAATACAACTAAATTTATTTTCTTCTTTACACGGGTGTCTATCCACAGCTAAGAAACCTCCAGCTGTACTGGGGGCTAGAACTAGATGGTCTGTAAAGTCCTCTCAACCCAAACCATTCCGTGATTTCAGTGACTGAAGCACAGGACTGGTGCATGGCCAGTGCAATTGGGTCAGCATGAGTTATGGACAGACAAATCCCAGCTCCTGAGGATTCTCTGCAGCCACGGGTGCCCCTGTGCCTGCAGCTCCCCCTCCACAGAGGCAAGGAAGCATCAGGAAGCAGCTCCCACCTGCTTTCAGCTCTAGCCACACATCTTTGGACTGAACGGGAAGGTGGGAGTGCAAAATAAGACCAGAGAGGATTCAGTGAAATGTGGAGTTGAAAAAAAATGTCTTGGAAGGACCCCATGTTGCTGAGAAGCAAAGAAATTTCCTGCTGGTCCCAAAGACAGGAGCAGAAAATGGGTTTTGGGGCTCCAGGGAGGCAGCAATAAATCCTAATGATCCCTCCTTTGCAGGGTGAGCCTGGCTGAACGCTGTAAACTGCAAAGGAAATCCAGAATGACAAACAATTGTAGGAACCTGAAAAGCCCAGTTCCTCTGGATTTCATGGGAAGTGCGATTTTCAGTGCTCTGACCTGTCTGTCTGAGGGGAAGTGGGCAATAAATAGCAGCCGGGTTGTTATCAAGAGGATGTGAGCTATTTATAAAAAATTCTTGGGCTTTTTGAACTCTGTTTAAAGAGGCAATATCCTTGGCTTGGGTAATTGGGGGACTAAAATGCTAAAGCAAACACGATTACTCAGCCACCTTGGGAAAGTTTAGTGCTTACTTGTGTTTCTGAATTTTTGAGCATATTTGAACAGCTGCACTGGTACTGCCCCCAGATCCAGAGAGGAGTAGGAAGAGGGCTTGGAGATCCCTGTGCAGGGCAGCTCCTGGCACTCCCAGCCACCACTGCTCAGCCATCCCCACAGCTGATGGTTACACGGCTTAACTGAACTGAAAGCCCAGGTTGGACAAGGCTTGGAGCAACCTGGTCCAGAGGAAGGTGTCCCTGTCCATGGCAGGGGTGTTGGAAATGGATCATCTTGAAGGTCCCTTCCAACCCAAACCATTCCATGACTAATTAAAAATACCTTAAATGAATCAGCTGCCTGTCTGAAGGGGTTTCTAGGTGCCCAACAACATGCTGGCTTCCCAGCAGGTTTTACCCATCTCCAACTCTGAGGCAAGGAGTGGGTGCCAACTCATGCGCTCTGCCACAGCAAGAGGGGAGGTTTTGGTGGGATGGCAAGGGGAAAACAAAGGCAAGATGAAGCCAACGTCCACACAAAGAACTAAAGACCTCCTTGCTCAAGGAAACTCATCCCAGCCTTCTGAAATGATTGTTTTTAACTAAACCAGGAAAAACTGCTGGAACATCCTGCACACAGAGATGTACCCAACCTTCAGAGAGTCATGGCTGGGAGCACTAAGAGCCAGGATGGGGCACAGCCATGCTCAAAAGGGCAATTCCCTGCCCAGGTCACACTGGCCATGCCAGCCTGACCCTCCCAGTGCCACTTGAGTGATGGATTTAGGGTCATTGGACTGGGGAGCTTTGAGCACAGCCCTTGGAGCTGCCCCCATACAGGAGGTCCTGACCTGACCCTTTTCCATGCAGAGCACCAGGTGACACAGAGGGCAGGGTCCCTCCTGCCCAGCCCCGCTGTCCCAGGGTCCCCATGTCAGGATGAGGCACCAAACAGAACCCTCAAGCATTTCCACTGGCTGCTGTCTTATTTTTGTGAGCCCAGCCATCAGGCAGACAACATTGCTCCTGTGTGGGAACCACACACAAAGTGTCCTGACAAAATGATGGCATCGTCTAAAATACACAAACACGCTCAAAAGAAGGAAAACCATGAAATTAAGGATAACAAACAACAAAGAGAAGCTCATACACAGAATCTGTTAGTGTTTATGAGTCACTGAGGCCTTCCTGTCTCCTCTTATAAATTGTGGGAATGCACTGTGGTCCATCCTCTCCTTGAAAACCACCGAGGTGCTATTTTCCTCGGAGCCCAGCGCCGGGGGCGGGGACAGACACTGCACAAATGAAAGATTTTTTTTTTCCCTTTTTCTTATTTTTTTTTCTTCAAAGTAGGAAGCCAAATCTGAGGAGCAAATGCTGTGGGATGGGTAAACAGAGGCGAGGGCAGAAGCCTTGGGGATGAGATCATCGAGCGCCCTGGCCCGGCACTGTTTTCCGACGGCGAAGGGCTTAACAATGGAATGGATGGGAAATGCCAGGAAAAGTTAAAGAGCTTTGGACATGAGGTCTTTGTAAAAGCTCATTCTTCATTACTAACAAACAACTTCTCCCCATCGTCCTTCGTTTCATCCTTCAGCAAATGAAAGTTTTCTCTCTCAAACCTAATTCCTTTCCATCTCGGTGTTTTAAAGCTCCCCCGGCCTGTCTGTTCTGCTGCACCCAAGGCTGCCCCACCATGCCAGGACACTGGGACACCAACCACTGCATCACACCTTCACCACCCCCACAGCATCCAGAGGAAGATGTCCCAGTCCATGGCACAGGGTAGCACTGGGTGAGCTTTAGGTGCCTCCCAGCCTCATCCTGTGATTCTGCAGGAACCCTGAGCTGTGATCACTGCAGAGCCAAGGCTTCCCTCCAGGCTGCTGGAGGCTTGCAGCAGGGCCAGTCCCACCCTCAGGCACCCAGGTGCTCCCAGGAGGAAAGGCCATCAGCCCTGGTGAGGCAGAGCCTGTGCAAACCCTGCAGCACCCCGAGGGAAGGATGCTCAGCCCAGCTAGAACTGGAATGCACAAACTGGAGCCAGGAACAGCGAGTTTTGAGGGATTTTTATGTGAAAACCTCACACAACAGGATCTCAGATGGCTTCAAGAGAAGCCACCCAAGCTCAGTCCAAGCAGGGCCAGCCCTGAACAGCTCATGCAGGCTCCAAGTAAAGCACTGGCTACACGTGGGCACATGCAGGGATTGCAGTACCAACTTCACACGTGGAGACAAAAACACAAACAGGATTGCAGGATAATAAATAAAACTCCTTCCCTGGGAGGGTGGGGAGGCCCTGGCACAGGGGGCCCAGAGAAGCTGGGGCTGCCTCATCCCTGAGAGTGCCCAAGGCCAGGCTGGACAGGGCTTGGAGCAGCCTGGGACAGTGGGAGGTGTCCCTGCCATGGCAGGGGTGCCACTGGATCATCCTTAAGGTCTGTTCAACACAAAGCAGCCTGGGATTCTGTGCTCTAAAATGGTGTTTGATACTAAATCCCAACAGCCAGCCCTTGGAAAGGCAGCTCAGAACCCTACCCAGCACCTTTATGTGACAAACATTGCCTAAAGCTCCAGGGAGATGAAATCTTGTCCTTTACTGTCAAAGCTCCTTCCTTGCCCTTTTCCTGAGGGAACACCACCAGCCACTGCTTGGTTGAGTGGTTTCTCAAGCATTAATGGAAGGACAGAGCAGAGCAGGAGCTTCCTCAGCCTGGAGCCATTCCCTGAGTCTGAGGTGCTCAGCAACACCTCTGCTGCCATTTCTGCTCAGTGCACATGATCCCATCTGTCAGCTCAGCAAACGCTGCTCCTGCTCCCTCTGCATTCCCTGGCTTCTGCACCACAAGCACTGGAAATGAAATTATTATAGTAATGAATACACTACAACAAAAAGGCTGCCCCCAAAATTACACCCTTTGGAAGGAACAAGGGAATTAAAAACCCTGAAATGCCAACGGGGAGTGTTATGATTTGATGTTTGCACTGACTACAGGACACATCTCAGCAGCCCCTTCAGCACCAATAACATCTCCCTGCCAGAGCAGCCCTGGGCTGGGGGACAGGCAGGGACCCTGCTGCCAGCACGGCTAAAAACACCAACAAAAACGGATTCTGAACTACAAAAGAGAGAGAATGGAACCAAAACAGGGGTTTACAGCTATTCTGCACCACAGCAAATGGCTGCAGAAGGAGCAGAGCATCTCCTGGGCACCAAGATGCACCCAAAGAGAGGACAGTGCCTCTGTGAGAGGAGGGCCTGGAGCTGCATTTTCTGTTCAGATTGAACCAATCATTACTGACAAAGGGAACAACTCTCAGGAAGTCTCTTTCACTCCTGTGTGCACTGCCAAGTTCCCCAGCGGGTACCTGTGAGTGCAGAGGCAGCCCCAGCACCAGACTGGGCAGTGCTGCGGCCATGGACACTCATCCAGAGTCCCAGATTCCTGTAAAACCCAGTGGAAAAACCCTGCTGCGGGATGTGCTGCTGTCCCTCAGCGTCTGCTCAGCCCCACGGCAGAACCTCCAGCCCGTGTGGCAGGGCTGGGAAGGCAGCGCTGACAGGGACCATGAACAAAACAATAGGTACCACGCACCGCCCCCAGGGCTTCCTCATACCGGCGCCCCATTCCCTGGAAAACAAAGAACAATCCCCTGCATCGGGTACTGGTGGCTCTTGGGTTTGGTCCCCAGTACAAACACACACACACACATATTTCTTCCTTTACATTTTTGCCTGATGACTTGCAAGACAAGCCTAATAAAAGCCGAGACAAATAACCCAAAGCACACAAAAATGTGATACTGTTTCCTATTAACATCCAAAGCACTTCAGTGACTGAAGAAATAAACTGCATTAAAACATCAGAATAAAAAGAAAATCAACCACATATGGAAAAAATATATATGTAAAAGGGGAATATATATATATATATATATATATATATATATATATGGGAGGACATTGGGGCACTGGCCAGGGCTGCTCCATGTGGGCATCTGCCAGATGCTGCAGCTTCAGCCCCAGCTGGCTCTGCACATCCAGAGTCTATCCCTGAATTTGAAACCACCACAGCAGGACCTTGGAAATTAAATGGATCCCCACTATGGCCTTGCACATCCCACAGCACCCTGAGGTCCATCCCTGCCCCACAGCCCGGTGTCCTGCCCCACTGAGGGCATTTTTGGCAGCATCACCCAGCAGCTGGCAGCAGCAGGAGGCACTGGGGAGCTCCCACAGCAGCAGCCCGGTCCCTGGGGCCAGCCCTGGCTGCAGAACAACCCCTGTGCCGTGGGGGAGAGCAGAGAAAAGCCTCCGGGCTCGGGCATCCTGGGGAGGTTTTCCTTGGCAGCAGCCGATGGGGCTCTCACTTCCTGCCCGACAGGGAACGTCTTCCCCCGGGGCCGCCGCATCCCATGCGTGTCCTGCCTCCCCATCCCATCCCATCCATGCCCTGCCTCCCATCCCATCCCATCCATGCCCTGCCTCCCATCCCATGCATGTCCTGCCTCCGGCTGGGGAACCGGCTCTCCCCTCCAGCTGCATGGCTGTGCTGGCCAGATAACAAGAAAAACCCGAAAACTACCAAAAACCACCAACAAAACATCTCTACTGTAAGAGGAGCACAAGCAGCACACGCTTTAAACCAGGAGCACTCTCCTCCCAATACATTGATGTCTGCCCGTGGGTCTTGAAAGATTTTTGTCATCAAGTGGCCCCAGTGGCTGTGGGGAAGGGGTATCAAAACTTAAAATCATGATCTATACATGAACAGCTTTGTACAGAAACAGGAACGCCTCTTCCAGAAGCTGATAGTGGACTGAAAAGAACCTTTTCCAACTCCAATTGTGCCAAGCAGCTGCAAGAAAGAAAGACCAGCAGGAATGGAAAAATGTTTCCATGTATTTTGCTGGGCTGGCTGCCATGGCAGGGCCCGGGGCAGAGGCACAGGGAGCCCCCAGGTGCCTGCAGTGGCCAGGGGTGGATGTTTGAGCATCCTCCGGCTGCGAGGAGCAGCCGAGCCGGGACAGCGGGAGGCGGGCGAGTGGAAGCCGGCCCCGCTCCGCCAGGCACGGCCCCGGAGCTCAGCTCGAAACCACTTCCTCTACCTCCCAACAATGCACGGAGGAATTTCCACAAATCCCAAGGCTGCCCTGACTTCCATTTCTAAACTTGGAAAAAGAAATACCAGGACATTCCTTTGTTGTTCCAGCTCACTCGCTGTTTGATCTGGGGTTTTTGCTCCAGCTGAGCCAATTAAAGAATCCCAGTTTCCCCTGGAAAAAGAAATTTTAAAAAGGGCACAAACCAGTAACAAACAATGTGTTTGCTTCTTTAATTTTTAACTAATTGTTTCCAAGTTGAACTGAAACCTGCCACCTCATTTGGGTGCATGTGGTTTGATGCTTCAATAGCATTTTGGCCAGAGAGATGGATGTGATAGAGGCATTTCCATCTGCATTCCTGGCCTCTGGAAGGAAACACTCCACTGCTGCTTGTCCTGAATGTGTCTATTGGGGATCACACAAGCAGCTCAAAACATAAACACCCCCAGCCAGCACCCAGCAGAGCCAGTACAGTCTGACAGGACCCTGTCCAGGCAGAAACACTTCTGTTCCTATTTCCTATGCATCCAACCTACTTTTCTACACTTCCAGGAATTTGTATTTCTTTTTTATTTTGTTCACTTCCATTTGCAGTGGATTTGCCCTTCTCATGTGCTGTCCCACCCTGCCCTGATCCCTGCTGCCTCAGTCCTCCCGTCCCATCTCCCCCTCGAGAACATCAAGGGAGTTTCAGCAGCACCGAGGGTCAGATCCAGGTGCCAAAGCTAAGCAGGGATGAACACCTGAAGTGTTCAAAATCCATGTGCATGTGGCACCTGGGGACATGGCCAGTGGTGGCCTTGGCAATGCTGGGGGAATGGTTGGACTTGATGATCTCAGAGGTTTCCAACCTGAGTGGTTCCATGGCTTTGTCCTGACTTACAGAGAGCGCAATTGCTAATCCCAAACCCTGGCACCAAAAACCATCCCACAGCCACCCAGCCATGACCAAACTGCAAAGCTGGCGGGGCAACTCTGGCCTCAAGAGCAAGGGAAGCATCTCTTCTTCTGCCAGGAAGAACAAGACACAAACCTTGAACTCGAGGAGGAAGGAGCCCGTTGCTGTTGTTCAGCTGGAGCAATTAATGACACGTGTAATGAGGGAGGCTGAGGAGGGGAACACAGGAGCTGGGCATGGAGAGGCAGCACAGGGCCAGCTGTGGGGGCAGATGCAGGGAGAGGCAGTGACTCCATCCCCTCACAGAGCTGGGGGCTGCAGACCATGGCCCAAACCCATGTGTGAGCCCAGCACAGCTGGACTGAAGCCCAAGGGTGGACCAGAGTGGACACAGACCCTTGTGCCCCAGCAGCCCACAAAGGAGATGCTGCAGTGCAGCATCAAAGTGATGCTGGGCATCATTAGGGAAATTTTCTTCTCATGCTACAACAGAAGCAAAGCTCAGACCTCTTTTGCTGCTTTTTTTTTTTTTTTTGGAGTATCTTATCATCCAAGAGCTCATTAGCCAGGAATTCCTCATGCTGTTTATTTTCCATTTGTCCATATGTTCCCCACAAGCTCAGCCTCGTCTCTGTTTTAAGTTTATACTTAGCAGCAGTAATTGGAAAGGATGAACAAAGGCACGAAGGAAGGCAACACACACACAAACAAACTGCCCAGATGTTTTGGATTCCTGCATTTCCCCAAGAAGCAGGATCCTTAATGTTTTGATCATGTCATCACAGCACAGAGCTGCAGCCCAGAGTACAACTGGCTCCTCTCTGCTGACTCTTGGCCTCAGAGACAGGAATTCAAGCCACCACAGGCGGCCCAAATCTGCTCATCCCACAAGCGAAAGTGAAAACCTGGGATGAGCCTGATCAGCACCAATGCCTGCAGTGGGCTTGTCCCAGGATGGATTTGGCTTTAGACTTTGAAACAGGACCAAGCCAAACTCCTCAACTCACACCACCTACTCCTAACGAGGACCAAGAGCTCACCTGCCTCCCAAAGCATTATTTCAGCTGTTTGCTATTTCAGTTGTGATTTTTTTTTCCCCTTAAGTTTTATGCCAGTTAGAAATCAATTTAAACTTAACCAAAAGAAATCGGTTTTAATAATGACAGGAAAAAGGGGAATGGTCTCGAGCTGAGAGGAAAGAATGCAGATTTAGGCTGGGTGTTAGGAAGGAATTGTTCCCTGGGAGGGTGCCAGGGCCTGGCACAGGGTGCCCAGAGGAGCTGTGACAGTGCCCAAGGCCAGGCTGGATAGGGCTTGGAGCAGCCTGGGACAGTGGAAAGCGTCCCTGCCATGGCAGAGGGTGGAATGGGATGAAGTTTAAGGTCCCTTCCATCCCAAACCAGGCTGGAATTCTGCATAATACAAAACACGGCTTTGCACTGGTTAAATTAAAGTGCTCTATGCTTACTTGCAGACACAGCCTTGGTTTTCAACACAGCTATTGCAAAACTCCTGGGACAACACTGAGATACTCCACAGAATGGAAAGAATTAAAATAAATAAGAAATCCCGGCAGTTTTGCAAGGTCCAAGGAGCCATGGACAGCCCTGACATTCCCATTCTCCATCTTCCCTCCCATGCAGAACACAGAGTGAGAACAGGACAGAAGATTAATGAGAGGAAAAACTGTGACCACAGCAAATAGAGTGACTCATGCCCACTTCATGGTCTTCATTTCTAATCTAGAATAGTAATTTACTGCAGGACCAGATTAAATCTATTTCTCCTCCTGCTGAGCCTGTGGCCGTGGGGATGCAGCAACCCACACTGGGAGCACTGGCCACTGCCTGGATGAAGCCAGCCTCAAAATTATCCAACTCTGCCTCAGCCATGCCCCAGGAACACAGGCTGGGGGTGAGGGAAAGCAACACACAGCAAAGAAATCCCTCCTGCTCCTTTTGGCTCCGAAGGAAGCAGAGTCCTCCAAATGCCACCTCTGCAGGCTGGCAGGAATCAGCTGGATCCAGGGAACTAATTAAAGGGAGAACACTAAAAGCAGACTAAAGACTGGAAATCATGTTCTAAACTCACATTAGGATCGGAAGGGGAACTTCCCAATTTGATGGCAGAAAGCAATTTACTTCAATTAGCAGGGACATAACCAGAGCAGTTGCTTTACAGAAGCATTACATCTCCAAAAACCCAGCAGCTCCCTTAATTGTACCCCTTGGCACCTCGGAGCTTCCTCAGCTGCTTTAGGTGAGCTGGGCTGAAAAACCCCTTGGTTCTTTCTTTGCAAATCTCCTGCTGGGGTCTGAGCCCTGTCCCAGCGCAGAGGGCACACACTGGACCAAGGAGGAGCTGGCCCAGAGGAAAAGCAGCAGGAAGAGCCTTTCCCTGCCTCCTCCTCCTCCCTGCACAGCCCTGCCTGCTAACTCCTGCTGGCAGCTGGCTCAGGCTCTGCCAACGTATGGATGAGTCATTCCCAGCAGCTTCAGGAAGTTCAGGCCTGTGAAGTGCTTCTTCCTCTCCATTTCCAGCTGGGAGCTTTGGGGTGATGGATCTGGGTCGGGTCAAAGCCTGCCACAAACCAGCAGCGCCAAGGACAAGGGGCTCTGGCACCCTCACACCTGTCCCCACATCCCAGCCCCAGGTTTATCCTGAGTGTTTTGGGGCCACTTTATGTCCTCGGAGACACAGATTGAAAGGGCTGTAAAATTCCTCCATGAATTTAGGAGGTATTTTGCTCCAAACAGACTAAAACCAACAAAAGACACTGACACAAACACCCACACAATGCAGGAATCAAGAGCAAGGGACCCATCCAGAGGTCCCAGCAGAGAATTCTGCATCCTATGCCACAAAAAACCACTCCCTAGGAGACATTTAAAATTCAGACACCTGCCCAGCCTGAGCAGCCGCCCCTGTGGGGCCTTTGGGACAGGGCAGCCCCTTCAGGGCTGGGTTACCCCTGCCCACCCCTCCCTGCCCACCCACCAAGCCACCCTGGCACCAAGAAACAGCACCAGGATTTTTGCTTCCCAATCTCAACTTTACTCAATCAGTGCAAGATCCAGCCCCCATCTCTCTCCTCAAGGAACTGGAAGAGAATTTACCCTTCCAGGCTCCGTGGTCCCTCTGTGGCCAGCCCAGGGCTAACCCTGAAGCCAAGGGTCACTCTGAGAAGGGACCTGTCCAGCTCCATCAAGAGCTTCACCACCCAAAGGGACACACCCCAGTGCTCCATGCCAGCAGGACTTTGTGCCACCCTCACTTACCTCGGTGAGCTGGGAAATGAAGCAGCAGCTCAGGCAAGTCCTCACACAACCCAGGAGCACATTCCATGGCAAAGGATGGTGCTGGCACAGCTTTCAGCACATTTGGGGTCCCAGAGCAGGGCTGGGGTGCAGGAGAGAGAGGTTTTCCCCCAGAGAAAGCTCCCATGACCTGCTGCAGGCACAGGAGCCCCAGAATGAGAAACACCTGCCCAGGGCTGGGGCTTTTAGGCACCACCACCCACTCACAGGTGCGCGAGGGAGGAATGGGCAGTGATTGCAAACTCGTTGCAGCTGCCCTGGAGCACCGAGGGCTCGCTGGAGGGGCTGCAGCTGCTCCCTTCTCCCCATCCCTGGCAGTGCCCACGGCCAGGCTGGACGGGCTTGGAGCACCTGGGACAGTGGAAGGTGTCCTGTGGCAGGGCGTGGAATGAAAGGAGCTTTAAGGTCCCTCCCAGTCCAAATCATTCTGGGAATCCATGATTTTTTGGCTGCTCCGTGCTCCTGTTGGCAGTGCAGAGCCGGTGGCAGGAGTGCCATCAGCCGTGGCAGCGCTGCCCAAGAGCCCCAGCGCCACCGCGGGGTCCCCTCGGCACCGGAGCCTCCCTGGAGGAGGCAGCAGGAGGGGTGGCCTCGGCTCCTTGGTGCGGTGACGCCTGCAGCAGGATGGGCTGGCAGGGACAGGATGGTGCTCACAGGAGCTGTGTCCCCATGCCATCCCATGCCATCCCATGCCATCCCATCCCATCCCATCCCACCCCATCCCAGCAGCCTCGGGGCAGCCCTGGCTCCCACCCAGCCGCAGCCCAGGGGCTGCCTTGGCACGGGACAAACCCTCCAGATGAAACCCAGGGCACCGAAACACCCTCAGACCCCTTTAACCGGGATGTGCGGGGCCCGGCAGAGAGAGGAGCAGGAACAAAAACCCCAAACCCACTCAAGGGACACGATCCGCAGGCAGAGGCTCCCGGAGGGGTCGCGGTGAGGATGGGCAGGGGACGGCCCCACCTTCCCGGCCCTGCCGAGCCTGGCCCCTGCACATCTGCAACCCCTTTGCTTTCCTTTATTCTTTTTTTTTTCCTTTTCTCCTCCCAGATCACTTTAAAGGTCCAGCTCAGGGCATAATTAGCAAAGCAGTTAAAGTGGCGAGGGCAGTGACCTTCGGCGGGGGCAGGAAGCGGCAGCCGTGGGTGGCCGGGGGGGCACAACACCCCGGGAATCAGCAGTGCCTCGTAAAATGTCCCCCTGCAACCCCGGCACAGCCTCGGTGCCTCCGTCTGCCCACAGAAAATGGGCATTGCGCTGAAATCCTGATGCTGAGCTCCTGCCCTGTGGGCTGCACTGGCACCACGATGTCCCGTCCTTGCTGTGTCCCACAGCACCAGGCACAACCCAACATCCCTGGCCCGGGGCTTGCCCAGCATCAGGCAGCCCCCAGCACCCACCCGTGGCCATGGCACTGTCCCCACTGTCCCCCAGCACTGTGGGGCCACGGGGCTGCCTTTCCACGTCTGAGTTCCCTTATCAGCAGCACGACCTTTGCTGGTCGCAGATTAGGGGCTGGAGCCGCTTGGATTTGTTTGATTTCTGTTGATGGTTATTAGGCAGAGGAAGTGCCAGAAGGGATTTTGACCTCGAGTTTAAACCTACTTCAATTAGAGCCACTGAGCCTTTAATTACAGCGCTCCAGCCACTTTGGTTAAAGCAACAACAAAACCAAACACAGAATCTGGTGGAAGATGGGCTTTTCTTCCCATGGTTCCTCTGAGCTGCCACCTACTTTGTCCCTGTGCTGTGCGACTGTGGCACGGGGCATTCAGGCCCACCAAGCCCCTCATGCTGCCTCCAGACCCAGAGGTGACACCACTCCAGGTGACACCACTCCAGGTGACTCCCACTGCCCCTCACGCCACCCCCAGTGTCCCAAGGATGCTCCAGGGGGGATCCCAGGAGCTCCAGTGAAAAACATCCAAGGTTACAGCTCAGAGCCCCATTAGAGCTCACTGAGGGGTGAAGGATATTTTGGAAACACCAATTTCTTACTTGGCAGAGCTTCTATTAAGTTGAGTTTTTTTAAAAGCAAGTCCAGAGTGCTCTTGTTTTTCGCTCCACTTGGTCCTGGCACATGGACCATGTTACATCCCCTGGCACCATGGCACTCAGTACAGACTTTTCTGATGCTCCAGAGCCTGGCACAGATCCCTGCCTTTTGCTTTATTGTTATATTCATTGATATGAGGCTTTATTAACACAGTTTAGGCTTAGTAAAATAGGGTTTGTGTCCATATAAGTCCTATGATTTATAATTACTTTCTAGGATATATCTTGTGGTTGATTTTTTACTTTCAACAGTGACTTAATCCCTGTGCTCTGATAATTTCCTTCCCTGCCTGGTTTTTGTCCATTTTACCCAAAAATCTTAGAGAAAAAAAAAGCCAAGAGGAAATTCTCCTTCTAAGCAGCATCGGGCCCTGAGCAGAAGTGGGATGGGGTGACAGCCCAGCTGAGCAACCAACTGGAGCAGTGAGTGGATTTGGGCATTCCCAGGACCTGGGGGGAACACAACAACCCCACCAGTACCACACTGTGAAGTGTTTTATGCGATGAGTAACAGGTATCAGTCCTAAAACAGCTCTTGTAAATGTTCTGTGTAGAGGTTTTAAGTAGTTCTTTAAGCCAGCTGCTACCAGGTTTGGAGTATTGTGTGGATTTTCAAACACTTTGGTTTCTTCTCCTCTCCCATGGAAGCCGTGCCATCTTTTGAGCACAAGGCAGTGAGAACAAGAGTAGGTGCTATGAAAACTTCATGCAAAAAGGAATTTCCTCAGGCCCTGCAGGCACGGGTTGGGCACACGGAGCCATAGCAGCCCTGGGATGAGCTCTGCCCGTTACATTTTCTGGCCCTTTGAGCTGTTCCCTGTGTCCAACCTGACCTTGGACACTGCCAGTGAAGCCACAGCTTCTCTGAGCCCCCTGTGCCAGGGCCTGCCCACCCTCACAGCCAGGAATTCCTTCCCAAGGTCCCATCCAGCCCTGCCCTGTGGCAGGGGGAAGCCATTCCCCCCATCCTATCACTCCCTGGCCACGTCAGTAGTCCTGGGGGGCCTGAGCTCTCTCCCCACCACGGCACAGCAGCTCCAGAGTTGTGTCTGCCCTCCACAGCACCCCAGCTTCCCCCCCAGCCTGGCTGTCAGGAAAGGCCAGAGGTATTTGCCTGGTCACTGCAGGTGACCACAGCCCTGCCACTCTGGTGGTGTGAAGTGGCTGGGCTGTCCCAGACCCAACACAAGTACTGGAGCCTGTGAAGCCACACCAAACACAGCATGGCTCCTCCAGACCCCAGCACCCACCCATCCCTCCCAGAGCCCCTGGCTGTGCAGGAACACAGAGCTGGAGGTGTCTGCAGCTTCAGGCACCACAGGAGGAGCAACAGGAATGCCAAATATTCCAGTTCTCTGGACAGTCAAGCCCAAATAAGGCCCAGATACCAGGAGAGCAAACATGAGGCTAATCAACCAAGTTTGGGCAAATGTGATTCAGAGTTCCCCAATGCTGCAGATTTTGCCTTGTAGGATAAAATTCCTAATTCTGTGTTCACTTATTCCTGTTTAAAGAGGACTCTCTGGAACCTCTATCCATCTCTGTCAGCCCCAACTGCTTGTTTGTGGGGACTGTACATTTGAGATGTTCATCTGTGAACCAAAACCAGTTTCATGGGCCAATAAGTCACATAACTACCAAAAAATCCAACAAATTCCCCAAAATGGAATCACCATTTCCTGACAGGCTTGGTTACAAAAGACATGGACACCTTGGAGATTTGTGTTACACCTTCCATGGAAGGAGATGGAATGCCCCCAGATAATCGGTGTTTGTCATGGATAACCAGGTGCAATAACACATCAAAACTCAATTAAACATTGTCCTACAGCAACAATTGCTACAGAAGTGACATTTATTGACGTTCTGCTGTATTTACAGGTTGAACATAGTAAAACTCCAAAGTGAATGACCACTTGGCAGAAAGCACAGGAGTGCACATTAAATCTACATTTCCAACGCATCAGAGTCTCTGCTAACACAAATTATAAAAGCAAGAATTACAGGTATGTTAGGAATTGTCTCAAAAGTCCCAAGCCAAAGAAAAAAAAAAGGCCTTTGTTTTGCAAGATGGTTTTTATACAAAGTTGCAACATGATCTTTTAGTTTTACACTACAGACTTGTTCCGTGAAAACCCCTGGAGAGCCCCAAAAGTTGGTGGTGCGAAAGGAAAGGATACTACAACACCGAGAATAAAGACTGTTAAAAGTTAATACTTGTGCCAACTCTAAATTCCCAATGACACCTCCGAGTCTGGACTGCAGTGACCCCTTATCCTCCACAGGCCCCTGGGTGCTGGGGGACTGCACGAGCAGCCTCAGCTCTGGAGTCACCCCTGGGCTGCCAGGCAGGACATGGGGGACAGGGATGGAAAAGACATGGGGGACAGGGATGGACAGCGGATGGAATATGGGGATGGACAGGACATGGTGTACATGGAGTACAGGGATGGACAGGACAGGACATGGAGTACAGGGATGGACAGGACATGATGTACATGAAACAGGAGATGGACAGGACAGGACATGGAGTACAGGGATGGACAGGACATGATGTACATGGAGTACAGGGATGGACAGGACATGATGTACGTGGAGCACACAGGATGGACAGGACATGGAGTTCCATGGGTTGTACAGGACACGATGCACACAGGCTGTACAGGATGTGACACATGGGGACTGTACAGGACATGGAGTTCCATGGGCTGTACAGAACACAGAGCACACACACTGCACAGGACAGGGTGTCACACACAGTCCAGGACAGTGTCACACACTGCACAGCACAGGGTGTCACACAGTCCAGCACAGTGTCGCACTCTGCCCAACACAGGCAGAGCCCGGGCAGCTCCCAGGCTGGAGAGGAACTAAAGCAAGCCTGGTCCCTGCTGGCCCCGGGACGGCTCCTGCTGCCCAAACACCACAAACTCTGGCTGAAGGGCTCCATCAGCACACCACAGACGCACTGCAAGAGCTGCTTCAAACATTAGCCACTAATGAGTCAACAATTACAGAATTCTGCGTTAATTATTAAAATTTTACACCTAAAAACAAATCAAAAGAAATGCTTCTCCTTTTTTTTTTCTTTTTCCAACAGTACTTTTATTTATTTATTTTAAAGCAGGTGATTATTTTTTCTTCTGCTCCAGAGCCTTGATTCACTTCCTGCAGGTGTCCTGCTGCTTCTTGGGGGGGATTTCACTAATGCAGGAAGACATTTGCCAGAAAACATCTGTTGGAGAAGGATATTGAACACCGAAGCTGCAGTCAGAGGGTTATTTTGGATAACAGGAGGATGTTGTTCACACAGCACAGGATGTCTAAGGGCTTATGAAGTGTCTCAGCACGCAATGATGTGACTCCAGCAAAATGCTCAGGAATCTGCGTGTATTTTACAGGATAACACCATGACTGTGTCCATTACTGCCCACACAGCTGGAATAGTAAACTCCAGCTTTTCACCAGATTCATTTCACTAGGTTTCATTTTCTGGTTTGCACTCATTATTCCCCTCCTAATTTTCTAAAAATTATCCCTGCTCTGAAATAACAACAATCCCTCACTGTGCCCTTTGCATCATGCCCTGAAGAGGAAATCTCAGCTAAGGACAATAATACACTAAAAATCCAAGCCTTTTGTGGTTTCTTCACTCAGAATTCAGGATTAAAGATTTACTTTCAGGGGAAGTATCACAGTTGAAATATTTATGAATTATTCTGGACATTTATCTCAGCATATCTGAAAGTGCTTTTTGAAAATGCTCTAAAATGACACATAAATAAGAATTTAAACACTCTACACCTCCACAAGCAAGGAGTGAAGCCAGGTCTCTAAAAATGTAATTTCAAATTTCAAACACAGGAAAAGTCTATGCAAAAAGAAACCACAGAGCTCCTTTAGGGAATAAAAAATAAAGTTTTGGTAAAGGAGCAGATTTTTTTTAATTGTTCAGTCACACAAAATACAGAGATAAAGCTGACTTTCAATGCTCACATTGTGACTATAAACTGGGGGGAATCAAGCCTCTGGTGACTCAGCAGGAATCTGGGAGGACATTACAGATCCTGGAGGAGGTCACAAACCAGAACTTTGTTAAACAGAACTAAAACACGTAAAGAAATTGGCTGAACTATTTTTACACACTATCACCAGAGGAAAGCACTGCACAAAGGCTGTTCTGTGCTGCAGGTTCCCCTCACAGCCTGGAAATGAAGCAGAATCGTGGGCAATTTGCAGTTTCTAATAAAAGGGAAGTGCATTTGGAAACCCAAGGCTCGGTTTTCAAATCTCAACAATTTAATGACCCCCAATTTAAAGCTGGGGCTGGTTTGGTTTCTTTGAGTGTCCCAGCTGCAATTGCCTCTCTGGGGAAATGGAGTGTTATTATGATATTTCTAAAGGGAGCATCGTGTTGCATTCCCCAGCTGGGAAGCAACCTATTCCAGGATTTCCTTCCCCTCGGGGAGGGACAGTTAATGCCAGGCCATTATCTGCTGTGAGCAGGAAATTATGCTACAAGGCTTCAGCTACTTAAGCCTCCTCCTTTAAAGCCCCATTAAGGCAGCCAGCCTGAGGTTCAGCACTGAAGCAAAACACTCCCAGGCACTCAGGCTTTTGCAGGATGCTCAGGGAGGACAGCTCAGGTGAGTGGGAGGGTCTGAGGAGAGCAAAGGTGTGCAAGGGTGTCATTTCTTCAGGAGCCTGGCAGCAATTTCAAACAGCAGAATTCAGACAAATTGCTCGTTCTGGGACAAAAGCCAAAGGCACTGGCACGCCCCTCTAACAACATTTTGTGACCTCTCCTCGGGGTTGGGACACACCACGTGTTTCAGGCATGTGATTTATTCTCAAAGACACATTTGCCAAACACTCAGCAGTACCAAGGGACAGGGGTTTTGTTCTCACAGTATCTAGTCAGGGAATCAAAGGAATATCCAATTCCTCACAGCAAAAACTCGGGGACAAATGTCCAGTGTTCCTCTGCCTCCCATCAGGTCAGTCTGGGCTCTGCAGATTCAGGAGCTGGGTAGGGTGTACCAAGAAACAACTGTTCCCTGCTTCCTTGAGTTCTAAAAATATTCAATCAATGGAAAGTGTAGCCTAGAAAAGTCACTAAATAGAGTTAAAATCAAAGCATAACAAATTCAGGAAAGTAGAAAATTTACCTTTAGTAAATAAAGAGAACTCTGGTTCTTGGAAGAGTGGAAAACGTATCTGGCATCTTCCTAACCTTTGCATAATTAATAAATCCTCTGAGAAACAGCAGAAAACCTGCAGGGGAGAGACACATTTGTCCAGTTAACACAGGTGTTGCTTCTTCAAGGAGAGGGACCAGCTGAACTCCCTGCCACCACTGCAGAGGTCCTCATCACTGGGATGCACAGCAGCTGATCACACACAGTAATTATTTTTGGTAGCAATAACACCTCATCTTTCCATTTCAGGTAACTTCAAAAACAAACTTTCCTTGGGCAATCACAAAACTTTTGACTCGAAACAAGATCCAGTCACTCCCACAGCAGGAAAAAGAAAATAAGATGAGGAAGGGAACAATGCACCCCTCCATTTAAGATGCAAGAGCAGACACAACATCAGTTACAAGCATTATCCTCTTCTTAACTTCTCAATGATGTCAGGATGCTGCCACCAAGAACTGGCAGGACAGTGTTTACATGTGCCTTTAAAACCTGAATGTGCTCACTCAGAGGAGTATGAGGGTCACATTTCATCTGGACATCCACCCACACATATTCAACAGCCAGGAATGCTCCCAAAATCCTACCTGACTTTACAGTTTTTAAGCATCTTTCCCCCCACAGCCACTCACCTAGTACAAGGAAGACCCACCAAAGCCAGTACTGGCCATCGAAGTAACCAGGAAAATAGGTGGAGAACTGAAAAACAGCAAAAAAAACGTACAGTTTAGAGCACATGGAAGTTTGTGAACCAAAGTCTATCCCCACCAATTTTAGCAGCAACCAGATCAGGGCTGCACACAAGAGATCTCATGGGATGCTGCATTTCACCAGCTGCAGCAATGAGTTACCTCCACAAACTGTTATTTATAGTTTTTCTGCACCAGCTCCAACAAGGGGAATGGGACAGATTCAACACCCAGCTATGAATTCTGCCAATCAGTGGGGCACAAGGACACTGCTGGGCAAATATTCCTGTTTTAAATTGTGTCCTGGATGCTTATAAAGCACAGCTGCAGGTTCTGAAAGGGGAGAGCAGGCTTGCAGCAGTGCAGCACATTCATTACACTGTCAGGTTGGACGGTGTAACATCTGGAAAAGAAATCCCACATCTGTGGAATCCACTGACAAGATTCCCAATTGGGAAAATTACCGCTATTAAATGAAAGGCACCAACACTATGAGAGCACTGAGGTTCACAGTTTCAGTATAAATACATTACAATTCCTCTGGGTTTGTTCTATTCAAACTTAAAAACTTAACAAAAGATAAACTTGTTACTGATGTTTAAATCAAATCCACAGATAATGTCATCTCCTTCTGTCACACCTCTTAATCGAGCAAACAGTCCTTAACACCTCTGAACCAAGATGACCACAAAAACTGTCAGAAAAGTGAAAAGATGCTGCATTTACAAATTAGAATTCCCAGCCCCAAAAGACAGGGTAGGAAGTGACAGCTCTGACATGAATGCTCCCTACTTCTACTTACAGCCAATGAGCTGCCTTGCTTGAAATTCAACTTTCAGCCTGGAATGCCATCATTTCACAGGCTCCAAATAAAGATTTCCTGATGGAAATATTTTCTCTCCCAATCCCTCAGAAAAATCTAAGAGCTAAAAATCCTGGAGCAGGATGGCAGCCGCTCCTGCTCCTGCTCCTGTGCCGCAGGGAGGCTGCACCAGAGGGCACCCACGGCCTTCTCCCAGTGCTGCTCCTCCCACGGCCCTGTTTCCCTCTCCTCATCAGCTATCCAGCATTTTAGAGAATTTCCTTCTTTCCAGAGGAGAGCCAGGGCACAGAGGCTGCAGAGGCTGAGGGCAGGGCTGGCTTTGCCTGGGTTCATGTTTTCCCAGGATCAGAGCCTTGCTGCTGCTCAGCACAAACCACACTCTGATCAGGCCAGTGCCTCTGTCAGACACACAGAATGAACCCCAGAATCCCACAGGGGCTGGGCTGGAAAGGATCCTACAGCTCCACTCTTTTGCCACAGACAGGGACACCTTCCACTATCCCAGGAATCCCTGTCCAGCTTAAACTTGGACACTTCCAGGGATGGAGCATCCCCAAAGCATATCTGGGTGTGCAATCTTTCTTTTATTTTACTACAGCTGTAATTCAGCATATAAACAGGATACAATTGAGCTGCTTTTAGTGAGTAAGTAGCTCAAAAATTTTTTCATTATTTTAAAAATCCCCTAAATTTATCACTAACTTCAGTATGAGATAAAAACCTGCTGGGGAAAAAGAGTATCAGTGTCTGTGTACATGGTTTTGCACCACACAACTCACCCTGACAATAAGGATCCACTTAATAAGAGACAGACCAAAGCCAGAAATGGCCCCATATCGTCCTGCAGCTGAAGTAGTCAGACAGAAAGACAGGAAAAATCCAATCCAGTTGAAGAGGAATGCCACTGAGAAAGCAAGAGAAAAGCAGCAGGTCAAGACACCTTTATATACCAAGGCAAAAAACCATAAACTCCTTGCACTCAGGTTTTTCCTGGTGTTACATAAACATAAATGTGACCCAAAGTACTCTGGGTCACTGCTTGGAAAAAAAGTTCATTCCATGAGGTACTTACTGAAGAAAGTCAGCATGAAAATGCCATCATTTCCTATCCTCAGCTGGTCAGTGTCATCAAAGTCATCCCGTGTCACAAAGTCATCATCCTGCAATGCAGAGGGAGGCAGCACATGGGGGATTTAGGTCAGTCCAGTCCATACAGCAACCCCACTTCTGGGTGTGACTCTTCAAAAAAAGGGCTGGAATCCTAAATATCAAAAGGCTACAAATGCAGGCACGAGAAAATTCCTGTTTCTCATCCTGAAATGGTGCAGGGCATGAAATGTTATCTATATAATAGGAAATGTATCTTTATTTTTAACATAGTCAAGATCCAGCATGTTCTTGTTCTCATTGTGAAGAATTCTTCAACTCATCAAAAAATTATCATCTCAGCAAGGAATTTGGCTTCTGTGAAGAACTGTAATGAGCAGGGGACTTCTAATGCTAGCAGGGGTGGAAAGAATGGCTGAACAAGAGATAATGTTGAAAAAACCAAAAAGAAATATTTCTGACAGAATGCTTTTATCGTCCTTGTATCAGCTACACTGACCTCCAGAAAAGTCAACTAAGTAAGCAGCAGGAGTATCAAGGGTAGATATGCCAGACAGCTGAAGAATTAATCCTAAATCTTTTTTAAAAATGAAAAATACGCAACAAAAACCCCAGTGTCAGTGCACAGGGATACAGCATAGTCCCTCTGTCAGCTTGCCAAGCTAATCTGGCTAGCACATGCTGGCATTACTGAGATGTCTGACATCATCACAGTGCTCAGAGGAAAATGAGAAAAAAAATTGCCACAGGACTCTCAGAAGTGTGGAATATCACCACCCCAGAAAGCTTCAAAACCACAAATTTTAAGAGTCATGACACACAATGGGCAGGAGTTAAAGCTGAACTGGCAGCCAGCAGGACAGGGACAGGCAGGGACACTCACCCTGCCAGGAACCAAGGGAATGGTGGCCTCAGCCTTGCTCCTCTCGGCCTCGTCGTAGCTGGGCAGAGTGGTGGCCACGTTGTAGGACGGCGGCTTCGGGAACCCTGACTCATCCTTGTAGTCAAAGTAAGCTGCACAAAACACAGAGAGAACTCAGCACTTCCTCAGGAACACCCTGCTGGGAACCAGCAGTGCTCCAGTGACTTCCAATGAGCCCCATTCCCCACCCTCCCACCCAGCCCAGCCTCCTGCCATCCCAAAGCAGAGAGGGAAAAGCACAGGAGCACCTTCTCTGATAGCCAGGAACCCAGAGAACACTCACTGAACATGTCTGGCTGTACTTCGGCTTAAAACAACAACACATGCTGTGCCTCTGCTGACTTGGATACTCAGAAATAGTCACGTTTCCAGATCCAAGTGGTTATTAAAGTTATTAGTGACAGGACAGGAGGATGAGTCAAAGTCCCATCCTTACGACCAAGTGCTTAGTTATTGGAAAGTGCAGGAAAAGAGAATTCTTTAAAACCTTTAAAGTAACAAATCCTTTAAGGAAGGGGCACAGCATCATCCAAATGCCAGATAATGAGAGGGGAACCACAAACCCTCCCAGCACTTTGATTTTTAACTGTCTCCAATTTACTGAGAACACTGTGAACTGTAACTTGAACACCCCTTGATGGGATGACATCAGACGAGCACAGCCAAATTGCATCTCCTAAACCACAAGTACCGACAGGCTGTGTGGATCAATCCTGACCCTTGCAGCTCAGGAAGGTGCTGCAGAGCCAGCTGTGGATGAGGAGAGCAGTCAGTGGCAGCAGAGCAATGCCAGCCCTGTCCCCAGGTGACAGTACCTGTGTTCTCTGCAGAAATGCTGCTGTAGGGCGGAGGGGCGTCGTTCACCACCGGCACAGCCTCACCCGGCTCCTCTTCATTCTGCAGCTGAACAGAACCACACACCAGGGCTCAGGGGGTTCTCAGTGCTCTGATACCACCCCTGCAGCTTTAACTGCACACAACAGACTCTTCTGGAAGCATCACGGGACACCCTGCAGCTGCTCAGCCTCCCTCCGAAGCGTTCCCGCTTGAAATGATCAATCTTCCATCTCAGTTTTTATGTTGTTTTTAAATCCTCTCCTCACACACCTGGATTCCAGCAAAGCACAGCACACAGCTTTCCAGTACCTTTCCATTTCCCTGGCGCTTCCTCAGCTCACATTGCTTAGAAGCTGCAGTTGCATCTGTTTTAGTCAAAGAAATACAGTGAGATACCCAACAAAAGGCTCCATTGCTGCCTGTGGCTTTGCTAAGGAAGGGTTTTTTCCATGGATACATTACATAATGATGCACAAAAGTACAAATGTTGCCATTTCCCTTCAACCTTTCACACTGCATGACTGAAAAGGAGCTGGTTTATTTTGTGCACTGTGCTTCCCACAGGCTCTGTATAAATAACCAGGAGCTATCACAGCTCCAGCATCACCCGCACGAGGCAGGTGTGCCGTGGCAGCTTTGATCAGGGAAGCTGCAGCACCAGGCCAGAAATGAGGTTACAGCTGCCATCTCATGTTTCCCTTCCTTCCATTTCTCATCACCTCAGCAGCAAAAGCACTGAGGTTTGCTGCAGAATAACTCACCTCAAACAAGCACCTCCAGACTGAAGCACTGGGCTGAGCAGGAGGCATTGCCCTCGTTTGAAATCACCACTAAACAATGTCTCCTCCAGCTCTCCCTCCTGCAACCCCACACATTTGCTCCTGAAGCTATCTGGGATATTTTGCTTTCTTTTCTTTGGAGAGACATGCTGCCATTCTCCTTGAGCATTTAACACAGGGGTGGGGGCGTAGGGGGATGTTCTTATCTTATTTGTATCAGGGGAAAATAAATCAGCTCCCGCTTCTAAACACAGATCTTGGATATCCAAGTGTTCTGTGCTTTGGAGTTTTATTCCTTTTGCTGCTTAACATCACAGATCACAGAATGGTTTGGGTTGGCCATCCCTTAAAGCCCATTGCATTCTACCCCCTGCCATGAGCAGGAACACCTTCCATGATCCCAGACTGCTCCCAGCCCCAGTGTCCAACCTGGCCTTGGACACTGCCAGGGATCCAGGGGCAGCCAGAGCTGCTCTGGGCCAGTGGAAGTCTATAACCTATATCCTGCTCCAGATCACACTACATCCACACCCTCTGTGAAAGCCTTGACTGTGCTTAGCAGATGACAATAAGTGGTTCTGCTGGCAGGTCTAAGGGGTCAGCTGAGAGGGGGAAAAGGGAGGAAATTACACTGGAAAGCACCAGAACAAAATCAGGAGCACTGTCTGCCAGTCCAGGTGCAGCAGAACAGCAGAGCACCACAGTCCTGCACTCCAGTTCCACATCAGCTGAAGCTCACTCTGCTCCCCAGGAACATTTTCTAAACAGAAGAGGTGGGGAAGAAGAAAAGGGTGCTTGGGTCAGCCCCAAGCTTTGTGGATAAGCAGTCCTCACATGACAACGCTGAACCATTTCCTTGAAGAAGGAGGAATCAGTGATCCGGATGAAAATTTAATCCTTGTTCCAGGGAGCAGCTCCCAGCACAGCTGTCAGCAGCACACAGCCCAGGGCTGCTCCCTGGCCAGAGGTGAGGCACAGCAAACAATCCCAGGGTGTGAGGCCCTGGGGGTGGAGGTGGCAGGACCTGCCTCACCTGAGTTTTACTGAGCCCCAGGGCACTGAGCAGGGACAGGAGGAGCTGCAGCAACTCCCAACACAGAGAGGCACCTTCTTCCCAAAGCCTTTCCAAGAAACAAAAATTTTATAAACTCCATGGTGCTCAGCATGAGAAGTAAATGCAAACTAACTTGAGAAGCAACTGCCTATTAGAATATGCTTTAATTTTTATAAAAAGAGAGCATGCAGAAATTCCAAACCACCCTGCACAGAACATGAGGGGCCATGGAAGGGACAGGAAAACACAGAGCCAAACTGCTTCATTCAACCTCTGCCCAGAGAGGCTGCCCCTGGATCCCTGGACATGGCAGGGGTAAAAAAATATTAAAAATATGATCTTTAAGGTCATCCCAACACAAACCATTCTGTGATTCCATGATTCCCCCAGCTCTGTAGTTTATGAATTCTCAGAAAATGCTCCACCACGCTTATTGTCAGTCTACCCACGAAAATATGAAAAATCAGCACTTCTTTTCTCCCTCTGCCTGTGCATGACCTGGTATATTAACAGGAGGAAAGGCTCTGTCACAGCTGGGACACCCTGGATTCCACCTGCCCTTTGTTACCTGCTCTCCAGGTGAGGGGGTGGCAGAAATTCAACCCCTCATGCCTGTAAGAGAGAAGGCAGGTACAGCCTGAGAGCACAGTCACCAGGGAGGGGGGAGGAAAGCACCACATGTGACAACACTGGAAGAAATGAAACAAAAGAGGACACAGATATTGAGTGGAATATTAACTCCTACCACTGGTTCTTCTTTCAATAGTAAAAAGAAATACATGTTCTTCCACCAATGTCATGTGGGAGAAAGCAGCTGAATTCACCGCTGCCTTCAAACATCCCAATTCAGGCAATGGATAATGACACAAAAAATGCAGCTACTTTCTGAAGTTGAGCTCGAGGCTGTAGGAGGTTACAGTTATAGAAAACGTATTTTTCTTCTAATGGACAAGGTACACAAATGCCTTCCAGCCTTTTTAATGATTCCAGGCATCTAAAATTCAACTAAGTGCCTATTAGCAGAGCAGGGAGGGTTCATGTGACAGGAAGAATGACTCATCAGGCCTCGCTGCCCTGGCCTGGCCCCGGCTCCCACCTGCCCTGCACAGCTCCAGGTATGGACTCCCAGAGAATTCCCCCGAGGCCTCAGAACCCAGAGAGCCTGCTTAAAACCAGTGTCTGACTTCAGTCTGCTCTGCTGAGGTCGTGGGATAATTCTTTCCTAGATTCACTGATGGATTTTAGCTTTTCAGGCAAGGTTCTTGTATTAGTGGCATAAAGAAATAAGACAGTCTTTACAGCCATGCATGCAGTTATTGAAACAACAGCTTGGCTGGGATTTTTTCACCAGACTGCTAAACCAACAAAAAGTTAACTGACAGAACACCCAGGGACAATTATTTTCCAAAAAACCCCATCATCAGAAGCCTGGCACTGAGCAGGACATCACCTCTGGTTGCCACTTGCCCTGAGACCTGTCCCATGTAAATACACAGCACAGCAACATAAAAGTTGAAATCTCTCACGCTGTTTGGAAATATTTCCACGTAAACTTTGAAGAAAGCATTTCCAAAAAATATATTGGTTAATTCTTCCAAATTTCCTAAACTCAGCATATGGGCTGCTCACATAGTTTTGAATCTTTATTTTTTAACTCCCCTTTGCCAAGTTCTGAGGCTGCATGTAAATATTCTTTACACCAAATGAGCATCACTACACTAACCAGCATTACTACAAGCTTGGCCTTAGCAATAGATCACATATCATTACATATCTTCAGCCTTTTGGAAGTAAATTGAAGTCACTGCCAACTCTGAAAAGGAGAGTTATTTTTACTGACTTTTGCTTTACTTAATTAAACACACCCTGATTTAAAATCCTGCCTTTTGCTCAGTGTTGTTGCAAATTTCTGCAACTTAACATCAGCTTATTAATCAGCAGGAATAATGATAAGCTACCAGACAAGCCAACCCACTCCCTTCAGCCCTCTCCCTGATGAGCAAATAACTGTTTTCTCCTGTAGGCTCTCCCAGCCCATTTCCCCGGAGCAGGGACAGCCCCGAGTGCCTGGCCCAGCCCCTGCAGTGGCACAGGTGTGCTGGGCACCTCTCAGGTGGCACATCTGGCACCTGTGCCAAGCCAGCCCTCCCTGGGGAGATGCTGATGCTCCTGCCTGAGCCTCGCTCCAGCCCTGAGCAGAGCCCAGCCCCAGGAGTGACCTCCCTGCCTGTGCCAAGCCCAGAATTTCCCCATGGAAAGGGTGCTCAGGCCTTGGCAGGGGCTGCCCAAGTGGGTGTGGAGTGCCCAGCCCTGGAGGTGGCACCTGGAGGTGGCACCCAGTGCTCTGGGCTGGGAACAAGGTGGGGATGGGGCACAGCTGGGACTCGATTTTTCCAAACAGTGACTTTGAGATTCTGAGATACTCCTCCCTTTCAACAAGGACTGAGAACTGTGCCCCACTGCCCAAAGGCCCCTGGAGCTCCCTGGCACCCAGAGAGCACACACAGGGCAGGAGCCAGCAGCAGCATCCAGCTCAGGGGGGTGATGGCAACGACCCCTGAGCCACCAAAAGGCAAAAACACAAATCAAAACCTATTTTATGTCCATAAAATACAACCTGTGGTGTTGTCCTCTGACTCACTGCAGCCAAGGGCCTGACACCACAGGAACGCTCCTCACTCCTGGGAAACAAGCTGGTCTAATTCCCTCATTTCTGTTCAAACAGGGAGTTAGACTGGTCTGGACAGACTGGAAACAAGCACTTGGGCCAGCACAAACCTGTACCACACACTGGCCTTAGACTTGAGAGATCAAGGTCTTCATATGGAAAAATTAGGTTTTAATCTTGGATAGCTGTAATTAAATTTCCCACACTTAAAGCATAAGGCCTTCTCGTAATATTTAGAATCAGATTAATATTTTTCTGGACATTAGAGTATTTCAGTAAGACTTCTAAACATTTTAAAATATCACGTTTTCTGAATGGTCATATGAAGAAGGTTAAGCATCCTCCACGGAAAAAAATCCCATTGTGCCACCACAGATCAAATTTGGATATTTCACAACAGGCAGGAACAGAATGATAGGACAGCCCTTGATACTGAATTTTGCTCACTCGTCCCCATACCAAAGGATCAGAATTCACACACATAGAGAACTTTTGATCCTTGCATTCTGTATGGTTACTTCTAAGTCGTGATGCCAAACCCACAGAAAAAGGTTGCCCATCTCCCGGGAGCACTGAACAACCCAAAGCCCTCAGGGGCTGCTCCTACAGCTGCTTCCCAATGGGGTTACTGAGCCCCATTGGATTTTAGTCACGAGAGAAAAGTTACTAAAAAAGCCCAACTCAGAGCTCCACACCATCCTGATGCTTGAGATAATATTGTATTTAAAAGTTTGCATGCAAAGCTATTTTCTCCTGCTACACAAGCTGTGAGATGACACTGGACTGCTGCTGTTTCCCTGCCTTTCCCACATCCTTTGATTTTTAGGGACAGAATGTATTTAAATTCCATAAAAACTTTTGCGCACAGAATCACTAAACCCTTGCAAAGTTACCTGACACGTATTGCTGCCTACAGAGGTGGATGTTTCAGAGGAAAATAATCAGATTTTAGTCCGAGGCTGGACACGGTGCAGCTTCAGCCCAACCTTGGAGCAGAGGCTGCACGAATTATTTTACTCTGCAATTTTTCTAATTTTACTTTATGTCAATGGCATCTCCTATTCTGCTTACAAATAAAATAAAATAAAATAAATAAATATGCAAACAACCAACCCTGCAACTTTTCTTAGCATTCTTATCTTTAGCCAGCACGTCTTGCACACTGCAAGGACCTCACTGAGGAAACAGTCACTGACATTTCTGATTCTAACTGCTGACATGAAAAGATGTGGATTGTTCTCATTTTTTAGTTTCAAGTTGTGTGCCCATTTCAGCTGCAAAATTAAACACAAGCTCAAGTTACACACAAGGCAGCAACTGATATCTGCCTCCCTGTTCCACTCCAGCCTCCCCAGATATTAAAGAAGCATTGTAGTCCTTCAGGGATTTAAACTCTATTCCCATTCTATTTCCAGCAATGTATTTCTTCTGCAGTTTTCAAAGAACAAAAAACAAACAAATGGAAAAATCTTTCTTCCTTATTTTTCCCATTGACACCTCCCTTCATGGAATGATTCATGATCCATGTAAACCTTCAACAAGTGGAACAGGAAGACACAGCACTTAAAAAGGAATACATCTTCATTATTTAACACTCCCACCATTTCCTAGGTGGGTTTACATTACTCATACACCTCACATGTATTTTCGAATGCTCCAAGTGCAAAGCATGCCTGGAAAACACAGAGTGTAAATAAACCTGTTAAAGCTGGGCTATTTTTTCCAGAATGGAGGGTAATTTCTATTCCAAGGATGAAATACAGTTCTGCCAACTGAACTCTCAATCCAGGGTTATGCTGGGAAGGCTTTAAGCCCACTAATCCCAACAACATCCCTGTATAACTTTCTCAAAGGCAGATTGAAATGACAACAGCCTCTCAGTGTCCCTTTTTGGGGACACAGCAGTGCCCGGAATAACAGCACCAGGGCGGGCTGCAGCTCTCTCTCCTTCTTCCCAAACCTCTCCATTCCCACCTCCACAAGCACAGCCCCAGCACCTGGCCTGCAGAGGAGGATCCAAATCCAGCAGTCTCAGCCTGTCCCAGCCCTGCTCCCCATGAAGGGCTGGGGAGGCTGAAATCCCTTCTCCAGAGCTTCAGTTTGATCTTAAATGGAGCTGCACCTCCTCAGTACTGAGCTCAGACTCACATTGCCCAAAGTACCCAAAGGGTACTTTTTATCAGATTTATCAGGTCTCATGCCTGAACAAAGCCATGGGCTAGGAAGTTGGCTTTGGAAAATCAATCAGCGCACGCCCCTTGCACACTGCCCGCGATGGTGAGCCGACACGGGCTGGGAGTCTGCAGGGAAGAAAGAGGCTGCTGATGGAGCACAGCCCACATCCCCACCTTCCCACATCCCACCTGCAAGGCTGAGGAAGGGCTGGGAGAGGAGAGGAAACACACGGTCTCAAACTGGGGTATCGAGTTCTGTTGTGCTAAGATCACGGCCACTAACCCTCACCTTTTTTTTCCTGAAAATACAGACACTTGAGGAATCCTACAAATATTGTATAGGTTCCACAGTGCCCATACCTCAGTGCTGCTCCTACATACACATGAATACATTAGGAACTCATCCCAGAGTGAGGGTTACACGTCCCTGGCACACTTGGACAGTCAATCCACATTTACCAGGACAGGAACCACCTACCTGCAAAACCAGCCCCATTAATGCATTACCCCATAACCAAAAGATCAAGCTTTGAAAATTCCTCCACTGACTCATAATCCAATAATTTAAAGGATTAAATGAGCTTGTTGTGAATTTCCCCAGACTACCTCCACTGACTGGGACCTGTATTCACTCTAGCCCTTGCAGCGATCACTTCAGTAGCAGTCTCTCTTCCTTGGCACATGGTACATTCATTATTGTACATTCCCACACACAATAAGTTTCAAAATATGGGGGGGAAATTGACACATTCAATGCTACAGAGACTCTCCCACTCTCTCATCCTCTCTATCTAAATCCCAACTGCATCTCCACAGCTTGCAGGGTTTTGAAGCAACACAAGCATTAGGAGCCAGTTCAGTGACAGCACACTTCACAACACCTGGGTTCTGGCAGAGGGCAAGGAAAGAGAAGCAATTGCTAAACAGTTGCACAAAAGTAAATACATTTACATGTGAGAATCTGCCTCTCACTCCAGTTAAACCAGTGTCTCCACAGGCCTCCATTATGTGCTTGTCTTTAGCAGTGCAAATCCTCTGGCACAGCCAGGCTCCCTAATCTCTGCAGGGCTCCGAGATGAGTCTGGCCTGGCTCTGCCCGAGGTGTGAGCAGACACAGCACTGAGCAGGCAAACCACAGCTTTACACACCCCTCTTGGGAAACCAGGAGTGTGCGCATCGTCCAGGTAACGCCACAGCAGGCAGTGGGTCCTTCAGGATTGTGGCACCCATCCCCACTGCTCTGGGTGATGGGACACTCTGCACATCCCTTGGTAAAAGGCATTTGTGAAGACACTTGTTGGGGTCAACACCACCAGCAGGGCTCTGCCAGGAAAGGCGATTAGTGCAGAGACCTGGTTATCGGTCCCTAGCAAGTCCCAGAACAACACAAAGAGATTTGTCATTGTAAGAGAGCACATCAGTTTAGCGCTGAACAAAATAAAAAAAGCCCAAGTTTTGCTTAACTTCTCCATTTCCAGTATGTAAAAGCACGGAGACCTGCAGCTGTCAGACGAGACAAGTACTCCATCCCATGGGAGGGTGTATCTCGAACTCTGCCGAGCAGGAGCCTACCCACGCCGGGAATGCTACCCAGGAAAAGTCACAACACAGCGATTCCTTGGGAGAGCCTCGGTTCAGCAGGAGCGAGCTGTCTGCTGTTTTGAGGGATTTCTCCATTATTCTGAGTAAAGAATTCTCCATGTCTGATGTCGGAAAGGCGCCTGCCAGAACTGGGTCACGCCGAGGGGCCCAGCCGACACCCGGCCCTTTCCGTGGGGCCGCTACTGCGGACAAACGGGAGGCAGGAAGAGAAGAACGACCCGAATTCCCCAGGGAGCTCTTTAAGGCCAGCCCCTGGCCTAGAGGGAGTCCACACGTAAAAGATGGAAGAAAACTAACGGTGACCTCGGGACGCTGGGGAACGAGACCGTTCCCTGGCGGGGGGGTCGCTGCCGTGGGGGAAAATGAGCGGCGGGGTCAGCGCCCTGCGCCAAGGTCGCCCCGGGACTGGGCAAACACCGGCCCCGGACACACCCGGCCCCGGGACTGGGCAAACACCCGGCCCCAGGACAGAGCAAACACCGGCCCCGGGACTGGGCAAACACCGGCCGCGGGCACACCCAGCCCCCGGCCGGCGGGGAGCGGCTCCGCGGCCGAGCCCAGCCTGACCCCCCGGGGACCCGCGGCCTCCGCCCCGGGCGCTGCCGCCAGCACAGGCCCCGCTCCCGGCCCCGCCGCCCCGGGAGCCGCCCGGCCCGGCCCCGCCGCCCCTCACCTGCTGGTAGCGGCCGGTGCTGGGCTCGGCGGCCGCGGCCGCCATGGCGCTGCGGGGTCGGTGCGGGCGCTGCGCAGGCGGAGGCGGCGGCGGCCCGGTCGCTGCTCGCTGCGGGCTCCGCTCGCTCCCGCCCTCCCCGTCACGCTCGGCCGCGCCGCCTCCCGCCCCGCCCGCCGCCGGAGCCGCCCCGAGCCGCGAGCATCGCTCCTGGAACGGCCGCGGAGCCACAGAAACACCGAGTCTGGGAGAGACCCGCAACAGCAGCGAGTCCAGGCTGTGCCTGATCCCCACCCTGTCCCCAGCCCAGAACACCGAGTGCCACCTCCAGCCCTTCCTTGGGCACTCCAGGGATGGGGATCCAACCCTCCCGGGGCAGTTCCAGTGCCTGAGCACCCTTTCCATGGGGAAATTCCTGCTGTGCCCACCCTGAGCCTGCCCCGGCCCAGCCTGAGGCCGTTCCCTCTGCTCCTGTCCCTGTTCCTGGAGCACAGCCCGACCCCCCTCGGCTGTGCCCTCCTGGCAGGAGCTGTGCAGAGCCACAAGGGCCCCCTGGGCCTCCTTTGCTCCAGGCTGAGCCCTCTCCAGCTCCTTCAGAAATTCTCCAGCCCCTTTACCAGCTCCATTCCCTTCCCTGGGCACGCTCCAGCCCCTCAATGTCTCTCTCACCATGAGAGGCCCAGAACTGGACACAGCACTCACGGTGTCACCTCAGCAGTGCCAGCACAGGAGACAGTCCCTGCCCTGCTCCTGCTGGCCACACTATTGCTGAGACAGCCCAGGTGCCATTGGCCTCTTGCCCTCCTGGGCACACACTGGTTCCTGTTCAGCTGCTGTCAAGCAGCACCCCCAGATCCTTCTCTGCTGGGCTGGTTCCCAACCAGGGCAGCTCCACTGGGGCTGGAGGGTGACCTGAGCCAGCCTGGAGCCAGCCCAGCTGTGTGTGGGGACCCGGTGTGCCGCTGCCTGCAGGAATGCCGGGAGCCAGCAGCATGACCCCAGCACCGCCGCAGCTGCAGGAGTGACCCCGCAAACTCCATGCACATCATATATGTACATTGTGGAACTCAAGTATAATTTTCAGAGTGGAAGCTGCCATAGGATGTGTTAGTGAAACCTAGGAAGTCAGGAAATTGATGTAAAGGCATGCTGCCTCAGCAGGGACACACCAGAGCCAGCATTGAGGAACCAGCCCTATGTGAGCCACACTGACCAAGCTTGGGTCACACCCCAGCCATCCCTGTCCCACCATGCGGGCAGGGAATAGGACAGCTGCACCAAACACGAGGTGTTGGCCATCAGCTCTTTCATATTCACAGGGAGCAGATGGTGTTGAGCTCCTTCCTTCCAAAAGGAGCACGTGTAGGAAACCACGCAGTGAGAGAAGTTGGTTTATTCTGAGTTCTTCTGTGTTACATTGGCCAAAACACTTCTCAGCTTGTGTAACATTTGTTTTCTACATGCGCGGTTCAGCTCTAGTCAGGCTTGCAGAAAATTACCCACATCAATCCCTAAGGTGGATGAGATTTAAATATATCAGCTTTAGGATGAGGAAGGCTGAATCAGCCCCGCTGGGATTCCAAACTGCAAATTCAGAGAGTTGCAAGCATTGAAGCCCGAGGACATGGTTTTGAACTGCACACTCAGTCATAAATACAGGCCTCAGTGCTCATTATTCCCTACCATAATCAGGCTGGATGCTTTTCTCCCTGTGTTTTGCCTTTGAGGGGTAGGGAGTTCATCGATGTCTTAGTGAGATGAATGAACATCCCAGTTCTCATGCTGAAGGAGAGGCGGGAACCGTGAAGGATTTTAGCGATGAATAACCTCAAAGAGTGACTCCTGAGAAATGCTGGAGACACAAGGACGAGGCAGGGTTCTTGCAACACAGATGCCTTTGAAGGAGCTGGAACAAGAGCTGCAGGCACTGACAGACTCTGGTTTCACCTTTCCACAAGACTCTCGATTTGCACTGAGAATTTCCCTGCAGTGAGGAGCTGTCCTGATGACATGCATGGATTTACTCGCTGCTGAGGTGGGATTACACCCCTAAGTAAGGCTGTAGCAGCAGTGGTAATTAGCTGCACAGTGATTGACTTGGACAACACGGAGATTAAAATAAGATGCAACCTGTGCATGTCCTCAGAGAAGATGCTGGAACGTATCCTAGAGAAATGGTGAAACCATTTGTGTCAAAGCCATTTTGGGGCCAGTGGAGGCAAATCACAGGCTAATTAGTCCATCTAGTCTGAGCATGACTGACTCCGGAGGGGTAAGGGCAATTCCTTCCAGCTTCTCTCCCTGTATTTATTTTTATTTTCTAAGGTGGGGAAGCTCAGTAGAAAGATGATGCTGTGGTTACAGCACATGACTGGTTCTGCTTTCATTTCCCAAGTGGTTTGAGGCAAATCACTTCATGCCTCTGTGTTTTTTGTCTTTTTCCCCAGTACAAAATGTCTTTTCTCCCAAGAGACACTTGAAGCTTGAAGTCATTGATTTTAGTGACGTCCGTACGGGATGTGCTGTGAAAGTATTTGAAAGCAATTGAAAGTATGACAAGTAGTGGAGTGAGTCCTCTGAAATCTTGGAGCTGTACATGTGTTCCTTTAATTATTGTGTACAACTAAGCAATAAATAGAACACTTTTAATCTGCACTTTGTAATAAATATTGAACACTAAAAGCTAAATAATCAACCTCAAAAGCAGGGTGTGTAAGCTAAACTAGTAAGAACTGAGCAGAACATTAGAGCTAGATCTTTCTTCTAACCTTTTAGTGCTAAATTACCCAATTTTAAAAAACTCAAAATGTCCACATGACAGAAACACTTTGTCATCAATTCAAAAGTACTCCTGTGTCCCTGGAGGCAGAGACACTCCATGTGCAAGAATTGGAATCACAGGGTTTGAATATCCATAGATGTCATTTCCCACTGTGGAATAACATCCTGAATTAGAATTATATAATTAAGCTGGAGAGATTTGTTAGGGATTAATAAATGCTGTCTAACAGATACTCCTCCCCAAAATACCACTTGGCCACAAAGACTTTTTGTGCTTGGGATCATCTTGTATTTGAATCATCTTTGATCTTTTTGCCCAAAAAAGCCAAACTGTGGCTGGCCCATCCTGGAAGCATCTAAGGCCGGCTTCGATCAGGCTTGGAGCCACCTGGGATGGTGGAATGCTCATAGCAGGGTGAAACTGGACAATCCTAAGGTCCCTTCCCACCCAAACCATTCCGTGGCTCTGCGACATCCCCTGCCCAGGGCAGCTGCCCCACAGCCTTGGGAGCAGCAGGTTCTGCAGGTGTGAGCTCCCCATGGGGCTCTGGACACGCAGGCAGCTGCAATTTTGGTGTTTGTCACAACAACAAAAGCCACTCAGTCACACGGGGTCTGCTGGAATGAGGAGAGCCCCAGCGAGCACAGCCACACGTCCCACAGCCGGGTGGGAGCAGTGCCTTGTCCACTGGTGTGGAAAATTATGGCCCCATAAGCCACAAGTATTGTGAGGAGGAGGAATGAAAACAACAGTGCCATTGAATTGGAAGAATTTCCCAATGGGAGTTCTCTTCCTCTGAAACCCAGCAGCAGAACCGAGGGGCAGATATGGAGGGATGCAGTGAGTTGTGCAGGATGGTGCACAGGGCAAGCAGAGCTGAGCTCCAAATTGCCTCCACACAGCGCAGCCAGCTCAGCCTAGCCTGACTTCAGGGGCCCCAGCTCACTGATTTCACCAATGCCCTTTGTTGCTCTGTTGTTTCTTCATCCTACTGGAGAAATCACAATTAACCAATGGTTAATTTAACCTTGCTATCCAGAATAAATCCCTTACTGCTTAGGCTGGCAGATTTGAACCTGGTGAGGAGTGAGGTCCTGACAGCTTTGTCATGGCAACATCACCTGCAAAATGGGAAGGGACTGGCAGGGGTGCTCTCCAGAGCTGCCTGTTCATGCATTGCCCTACCCATAGGCTTGTTGTGACCCCAAAAGTATCCTAATTAGCATTTGGGTGCTGCTGGGAGAGCTAAGATGTGAGTGGGGCTTGCAGGAAAGAGCAGCTCCCCTCCAGATCTATTATTTCTCCTTTTCTTATAAATTGGGGTCAGAAGGTAAACGGAACATGCTGGAGCAGGAAGAGGTGACTGATGGTGGATATTAAAAAGACTCTTTAATTACAGGATTTGGAGAGAGGATTCTTCATGGAGATAATTTTTTAATTGTTGCTGTTTCAGGAAAAGAATCCCAGTGCTCCCAAGCAGTTCCCAATAGCAAAAGCCCTGGTCTCTGAGCTCTGCTGACTCTGATCCCTTCAAGACGGGGCAAAAGAAAATGCTGGGTTTCTAAGAGCTCCCCCATTAAACTTCAGCTTCTCCTGAAGAGAAATGTTTGTTTCCTTCCATCTGCTGCTTTTGCAAGGAAGGAAAATCAGACACCAGGAAGTTCTTCAGCATGGGAACAGCTCGCTGTAAATGCAGGAACAATAACGGGCAGAAATTATCATACCTAAAAATACCCAGCATGCGAGTCACACGCATAGCCCAGCCCCGGAGCAGCCCGGGGTGGATGGAGCTGTGGATGCACAGGATGTGCTGGGTGTGGGCAGCGCGGGGGCACCTGCCTGGCTCCGCTGCAGCTTTTGCTTTCACCAAAACATGTTTGGTTTTTACGGGGAGCTGTCGGCTCCTCCTGCATCTTCGTGCACTGCAGGTGCCCAAGCTACTGGCAGGGGAGGTGAAAGCCACACCTGAGCAGTCAGAGCCCTCCAACACTCGGATTTCACCGATCCCATCCCCACAAGGGCGCTGTGTGAGCAGCTGGGGAGCTGCAAGGCCAGCACCAAAGGCAGCAGCTCTCCCCTCGTCCCGGGAGAGCCGGGGCAGGTGAGGTGGAGCAGGGGATGAGGTGATGCTGTCCAAGGCCGCTCTGAGGGCAGACAAAGCTCACAACCTGCAGGTCACCCCGGCTGTGCCCCAGAGCTCACCGCCGTGGTGAGGGAAGTCCGTGGTGTCCCTGCCATCAATTCCTATGCGGGCTGTGCCTCCAGAATTTGCTTTTCCGAAATTTCCGAGCTCTGGCCGCGTTTCCAGGGTAACCGAGCGAGCCGCTGAGGGCTCTGTGGGGAGCGGCGGTGCCGGAGCTCTCTCCGTGCCCAGCCCTGCAGCAGTTTTGGCTTTGCACACCAGAAGCCGCAGTTGTGCCACAACAGGGGTGATGTGGGAGCTCCCAGGTGTGTGTGCAGGGCAGGTGTGCGCTCACCAGGTGTCCTTCGTGCCGGCAGCATCCTGGATAAGGACTGAAGCAGCTCCAGGATGGGAAGGGTCCAGACCTCAGCCGGGTCCCCGTCCCCTCACAGCCCCCGGTTAGCCCGGCACCTCGGTCCTGTGCCTCTGAACCCTCCGCTGCCGTGATTCCTGCCAGTGCCCGGGGAACCCATGGCTCTGTCGCACCGAAATGGCCCCGATGGCACAAGCGAAGAGCTGTGTCCCACCGAGCCAGAGGCCAGGCTGCCCTGCCCTGCCGTGCAGGAGAGCCGGGAATGCCGCTGCTGCCAGCTCCTCACCCAACACCGGCCACCGAGAGACCTGCCCGTGGGCTGACACTGCTATGGAAACACACGGCCGTGGAATTTATTTAATCTCTGTGGCCTAAAACTCTTGCCGTGTATGCCCACAGCCTGCCACACCCATCATCACCACGGGCAACCCAAGGGCTCTCCAGCATGAGACAATACCGGGAGCACTGGTTCTAGCCAAGTCATTTAAATTATTAAAATGAAAAGTAACTGCATGGGCGGGATCCCAGCAAAGCAATTTGTAACTCATTCTTCCTTCTGATGAAATTGAATATCGGTCTAACTTTGAAGTAAGAGCTTGGTATCCCAGCAATGAACCAAGCCTGTGCAAGGAGAGGTCAGGTGCATTTTCATAAGAGCTTGAACTCTGGAGCAACAGCAGGAAGGTGTTTTGGGGATACGTCTGTGCCAGGAGCAAGGACAGACAGATCATGGTCTCTCCATCCCCCAGAACGACCCCAACCTGCCCCAAAGTGAGTCCCTACAGAACAGTTCCAGCGTGAGAACACCTCGTTTTGGTGGGACAAGGCTGGGAGCTTTGTTCTAGGGCTGAAAAGCTGAAGGACAGAGTCGTGTGAATCCCTGCTGTGATGGTGACATTCCAGCAGAACCACACCGAGATATTTACGGCAGTTTTAACGTATCTGGAGGAAGCATTGCTTCCCGCAGCTTTGCCTGGACGACAGGCGCGTTTGCAGGGCAGTGACATTCACCGAGCAGCGCTCGGCAGCCGCAGCGCCGCGCTCCCGGCGCCTTCAGCCCGGCCCTGTCCGGTTCCTCCCGCGGGGCCGGGCCCGGCGCTCCCCGCCCTCCGCGGAAGTGATCCCGGGCAGGGCGAGCCGGCAGGAAGCGGAGGCTGCGGGCAGGGCTGATCCGCGCAGGCGGCGCCGACCGCGGGCAGAGGCGATCCCCGGCGAAGGCAGCGGCGGTCCCGGGCGGCCCCACCATGAAGCTGATCATCCTGGAGAATTACTCGCAGGCCAGCGAGTGGGCGGCCAAGTACATCCGCAACCGCATCGTGCAGTTCGGGCCCGGCCCCGGGCGCTTCTTCACGCTGGGGCTGCCCACAGGTGGGTGCCGGGGGGCGGCCGGGCCGGGGCCGAGCGCGGGCCCTGCCCCGGCTGAGGTGGCCGCTCCCCGCAGGCAGCACCCCCCTGGGCTGCTACAGCAAGCTGGTGGAGTATTACCGCAACGGGGACCTCTCCTTCAAGTACGTGAAGACCTTCAACATGGACGAGTACGTGGGTGAGTGCCACAGCCACCTGTCCTGTCGCCTTTGTCCCTGCCCGGGAGCTGCTGGGCCCTTACCCCGGCAGAGCCCGGCAGTGCCCGAAATCCACCTGTGCAGGTAAGAGGGGCAACATTCACAGAGTTACAGCGCCAACACTCCACAGTTACAGCATCAGCATCTCACAGAGTTACTGCATCAGCATTTCAGAGTTACAGCACCAGTTAGGATGGAAAAGAGCTCTGAGATCATCGGGTCCAGCCTGTGACCCCACACCACGGTGTCAGCTGAACCATGGCTCTGAGTGCCACGTACAGTCTTTCCTTAGACACCTCCAGGGAATTAGCAGAGGGGGACAATTTGAAAACCTCTGGAAGAAATTTGAAATTTGTCAATAGATTTGGAAACGTATGGACAAAACTGGATGCTGGTGTTGCCCAGTATTGCACACACACTGTTACAGACACTGCTGTGTGTTAGCTGCGCTCAGGCACTGAGCAGGCAAGAACAGCTTATCACTGCAGGGTCAGCGTGCAGCTTTACCTTCCACCTTTGCTCGGGGGTCATAAAGGTCCCTTGCAAAGACCAGTGTGTCCCCTGAATGGCCTCAGGTATCTCCTGCTGAGATAGCAAAGGACTGCCATTGCTGAAGTCATGGTGAAACAGTCTCCTCAGAAGAAATAGATCCAAAGGTGAAAAACATACAAGCTAAATATTTGCTAATGATAATTTTATCCTGGTCAAGAGGGTTTTTTTTCTGTGAATGATCCCAGTCAAGCAGCATTAGGGAATAAGCAGTCCCGTGTGGGTTTACAGCATTCAAGGAGGGTAAATATGCAATAATTATACAATAATTATTATTTCCCAGGCTTCTGCACAGTTTTTTAATAATTCTTACTAATATGAAATGGGAAAAGGGCTGAGAAGGTACTGACAGATGAGGCACATCACAGACCTGCTTTTTGAACATGTTGTATATTAATATGGGCATGTGTCTTACGGGAGCTGATTTTAATTCTGGTATTTAGGGAAATAAAAATAACTCTGAAAGCTGAGGGTGTGACAAAGGACAGAGAGAGCAGTGCTCTGTCACCAAGGCACTGCAGGGCTGTGGAAGTGCTTTGTTATGGGTGATGCTGTTCCAGTTGGCCTCAGTCCTGTGTGTTCTGTTACCAGGCCTCCCGAGGGATCACCCAGAAAGTTACCATTCCTTCATGTGGAATAACTTCTTCAAGCACATTGACATCTCACCAGAAAACGTCCACATCTTGGACGGAAATGCCCCTGATCTCCAGGCAGAGTGTGATGCATTTGAGGAGAAAATCAAAGCAGCTGGAGGCATCGAGCTCTTTGTTGGAGGTGAGAACCTGAGAGCAGCAGCCTCTAAACCCCGTCCCAAAGCTGTGCCTGTCCTCCCCAGCTCTCATTTATTGCCGGGATTGTTCACTTTCAGTGCATTTGCAGTGAAATCCACCCCACAGCCCATGGCCCTGGGCACTGCAGTGTCCTGGCAGCCTTGTCTCCCCACCTACCACTCCCAGCTTTAGGTCTTTAGTGCAGTCAGTGAATTGTTCAGGAAGTGTTAGCAGGAGAAATGGGAAGGGCTACAACTGTACAAATGTGAGGTATTTATCAATTGTCAGTGGCAACAGGAAACTGCTGGGAGTAGCTTTTCCCACACAAGCTCTTCTCATCCGTTTGCCACAAGGTTCTGCCACCTCCTTTGTCTGTCGTTGTCCCAGTGCAATCAGGGCATTGCTTGGTTGTTCCTAGCAGACACAAATCTGAGCTGGAGCACAGGAACTGCAGGGGTTTTTCTCAGCTCTGTGTTCCTGGGAGCACTGCCTGGGAGAGCTGCTGGCTCTGCTGCCACAGCTGACCCTGTGCTGTCACTGTCCCTGTCCAGGCATCGGCCCCGACGGTCACATCGCCTTCAACGAGCCGGGATCCAGTTTGGTGTCCAGGACACGAGTGAAGACCTTGGCCATGGACACCATCCTGGCCAATGCCAGGTTCTTTGATGGTGACCTCTCCAAAGTGCCCACCATGGCTTTGACAGTTGGAGTAGGCACTGTCATGGATGCCAGAGAGGTGAGGAAATAAGAAGCGGCTTCCTGCAGTTCCTCTGGAGCAGCCAAAGGTTATCCTGTTATGGAGCAGCCACGTGTCCTCTGGTGTAGGATATTCCTGACACAGAATGCCTGATCCTCCTGTCCTCTGGCATCCTGCAACACCACGGAGAGGCTCTTGCTCCATCTCTGCTGGCACTTGTGTTTGTGTAACCCTGCAGCAGCTGTTCCCCCCAGGAAGCCAGGAAGGTTTGGGAGGGAGTCTTTGGTTAGGAATCTCATCTGGAGAGTAACTGGAGACTTGATGTCACACCAGCAGGTCATGAAAACTGTGTGGGACCACTTTTACTGGAGTCTATTCTTGATCTGCACTTGTGAAATCTCAGTGTACAGGTGCCCAAAGGATCATTGCAGTGACCCACCAGGCTGTGATTTCATTGAGAGCTGGAGCAGCCAGAGCAGCAGCAGCACAGAGAAGTGGCTGTGGGGAGGGTGGCAGGGGTGTCCCCATTCTCAGCTTGGCACGGTGTGGTTGGGCTCTCCCTGACTGCCCCTCTCTGTCTGGGGGTGCAGGTGATGATCCTGATCACGGGAGCCCACAAAGCCTTTGCTCTGTACAAAGCCATCGAGGACGGTGTCAACCACATGTGGACGGTGTCGGCCTTCCAGCAGCACCCCAACACCGTGTTCGTCTGCGACGAGGACGCCACGCTGGAGCTCAAAGTCAAAACAGTGAAATACTTCAAAGGTGAATGTTTGACCAGGCCAGGCAGCTGCTCTGTTGCATTTTTAGGAGCACAAGCCATGCTTTGTAGAGGTGTTGCTGTATAAGTAACTCCCAAAGGAGTATATTCCTTAAATATATCACAGTAGTATGTGTGAAGGTAAATGCTTAATGCTTGGTGTGGGAGCAAAGGCACAAGGACAACAGTAATGTCTAATTGCATTAGCATCCAGTGAAGGAGAACTTTCCTTTATTATGTCTGCTTAAATTGCCTTTTGACTCTCTCCATTAGGTTTAATGATGGTTCACAACAAGCTCGTGGAGCCCTTGTACAGCATGAAGGAGATGGGAGCAGAGAGGAGCCAGTCCAAGAAGCCATACAGTGATTAATGTGCTGGGGCAGTGCTGAACCAGCTGCTGAAAACAGCTGGGACAAAAGGGAATTGCTGCAGAAACTGATCTCATATTTGTTCTTAAATTAGCAGTATGATCATAGGAATTCTCTCCATTAAAGAGACAGATGCCAAACACTTGCCTTAATTAACCAAAGGAGGATGGGATCCAGTGTTCTGTGTTCCACAAACTTCTGCCACCAACTCATTCTCTGAAGTAATGAAGAATGAATTGTTTGATGTGTGAACTGGCTGTAATCACAGACTGAAGGCTACACAACTGAAATGTGAGGATAAATGAAAGTACAGTGTTTCAGAAACAAGTGGGTGATAATTCTGGGGTGTATTCCTTGCAATTAGGACAAGTATCTCCTGTTATTCCTTCCTCCTCCATGAAACACTCTTACATTAGAATCCTGGAAAAGAGGATTGTCCAGCTGGAGAAGGGAAAGCTCAGAGTAGCACCCACAGCCAGGAGAGGGCAGCAAGAAGATGGAGCTGGGGGAAGAAGATAAGGACAGTGGGGTGGGAGTGGAGACACGATGCTCACGCTGGAGAGGATAAAACCCCACTGTGGGAACAGCCAAGCAGTGGGACAGGATCCCCACAGGCTCTCTCCTTGGGAGGTTGCCAAGACCTGACTGGATAAAGCCCTGGCTGAGCCCTGCTTTGAGCCACATGTTGGACTTGAGACCCCTCAGCAGAAGAGGCTCCAGCTGCATCCCCCACATGGGGCCATGGTGCAGCTCAGGCACCTGAGGATGTCACTGTGTCAGGCCCAGGTATGATTTGCTATGCCTGGTGCTCTCTCTTCTCTAGAATTTTTCATTTCTCTGAGGAAAAGCCAAACCAGCCCCAAAGGAAGCACTCTGTTCCCACTGGCTTCAGCCTCTGTTTAATTACAGACACCTCACACAAGTGGACAACAGCCAAGACCCCACCAATTCTGAAATGTGACTCCTGGGATTTCTGTCCAGTGCTCTCACACGAGGGGCAAGAAAACTGGGCAACATTTATTTTCTTTATACAGAAGTTTTGTAAGTTGATCTGTAATGTAGCTTTCTTCACTAAATGTCTTTAATTTTTTAAATGGTGATATTTGACTGTGTCTGGTGCTCAGTCTCAGTGTGCTGATGGTAGCAAAGCTGTCCTGGAGGCAGTTTGGTGGGAAGAGCTCCTGCTGCTCCCCCCTTCCTTGCCCAGTGTTTGCTGGCAGGTTTTCCTCAGAGGGAAAAGCAGGGCCCTAGGGGTGGGAGAGCACTGTGCATGCATTAAATCCCATGAGCAGAACACATCCCTGCCAGCTCCAGGTGGGAGCTCCGGGCTGTCCCACCCCCAGGAGCACCTGGGCACACCTGTGCTGCCAAATCCATGCCACAAGGAAGACAAACAGGGACACTGTGTTTACCATCTTAAAGTGAATTTAGTGCATGTGAAAGGTGCAGGAAAACAACTCAAACCATACACAATGTACACTTTTCCTACACACTGACCTGGAGATTCAGCTGAGGTGAGAATTGCTCTTCCTTCCATCTTTTTAATCTCTGTGCTAGTTCCAACAGTGCAGATTCCTCCTCTGCACGGGGAACTGCAGCACCACTCACTTTGACCACATATCCCAGGATAAATTTATTAACTCTCAGTCAGAACTGAGTGAGCTGTGATCACACACAGTTCCTGAGGAGTCTCAGCTCCAGAGCTTTCCATCCAGGCCCTGCTGCTCTTGAACACGGCACATGCAGCTTTAGTTTCCAAATAAACTTTTAGACTGCTCTGCAAGTGGAAAAACTTGTAAAAAAATCAGTGTTTGCCTCCAGTAATCACCTTCATACTCTCAAAACCACTTGCTGAGATTTTAGAGGAAACAATTTGGCTCTGCAATAATTTGAAGTGCAAAACCAGTGGAAATAAAGAATCTAGTCCAGAAGCAAAAGTATCAACCATCAAATTTCTTATATGAAGAGTTAATAAAAATAAATTACTTCATCAACTAAGAACACAATGTAATTGTCAGTATCTTGAAGAATCCAAGGTCATCTCTTCCTGATACTTTTCACCCTCTCACTGGCCACATCCTCAGCTCACTGCCTTGGCACTCATCCCTGCCAAAACAAGGACAGGCAACGTGAGGGAATCCAACAGCAACACAGGGAGTCACCAACCTCACAGAACCCCCTGGAAATGGCAGTTGATCATTTTCTGCCAAAGCTCTCAGGGATGCAAAGGCTCAGACACAGCAGCCAACGAGAAGGGTTGGGGATAATCAGCTTTAATGTCATTAGAAAGTACCAGTGACAGAGCCAGGAGCTGCTTTCCAGAGAAGCACATCAGGAAATTCATAAAAGCAACAAACTTTGTTGCTCAATACAGAAGAAATTTTCTGTATTGTTCAGAAAACTCCCCCAGTCCAAGCAGCCCCAGAGAGAGCACTACAGCTCCACCAAACCACCCCAAACCCCACAATATTCAAGATCCAAGGGTCAGTCTCCCTAAAAGAAACCCCCAAAATACTTCCAGCATTTGAGGCTTCAGTTTTGTCTGTTGGCTTTTAGAAAAGGGGCACTTCTTGGTACATATTTTTCCAATGGTTTTCCAATTTCTGACTTCAATAGTGGACATGTTTGTTTGGGCATTCCATGATGATCCTGATCCCAGGATGGGGACAAGGTCTCCTTTGGTTTTGGCAACAGGTTCTGAGGTGTGAGTGTCCTGCAGTGCAGTTACCACTCTTCTGTCACACAATGGAAGTGAAAAGCAAACAAAGGACACACAAAAAGCATCTGTCTCTGGTTTGTTCACCTTTTGATGCTGGAGGAAGCTACTGATCATCATCTCCTTCCCAGAACTCCCCATTGTCGATGTGCATGGCTTGAAACAATCTGCAAGACAGAAAGTAAGTGATACCAGCACATAAAAAAGTCAAATATGTTAAAAAAGTATCACCCTAAATGCAACAACAGTACAGCAAGTTCCCTTGGTTTTTTAAATGTCACAAACCACCATCCATGCCCTGTGGAAGGGGCAAGAGAAGCTGCCATTGTCCCCCTGCTGTGACCTGCCTGTCACCTGTCCCACAGCAGCACCTGTGTCCCTTGGCTCTTCCCCAAGGGAATGTCAGGCAAATCTGTGGCTCCTTAGAGCAGCTCTTCCCCAAGTCCTCGAGCTGCTCCTGAGCATTGCCAGGGAAACACTCAGGGAAACTCAGCACAGAAATGGTAAGGTCATGACTTGACCAAAAAAAAAATCAGGAATAGGCTCAGAAGACTCCTCTAGAATTTTAAAACCAAAGTTCTTAAATATTTGAGAGGAGAAACCGTGCCTTAAACATTTCAGGTAAGAAATGGGAGAGGCTGTAAGGAGAAGCAGCAAATGGGTGTCCAGCAGTGGAGGGCCCCTGAGCACTGACCTGTTGAAGCAGGGCGAGGAGGGGTCGTTGAAGTGCCGGTACGGGTTGGCCCGGGACAGGGAGCCCATGCAGAGCCAGCAGAAATACTGCATGCACCCTGTGCAGGTCATCTTGTTACAGCCATCCAGTTTCTGGGGGAAAAACCAAGAAATGGTGGTAACAGAGCCCCACTGTGGCAGGCCTCAGTCCCTCTCTGCCAACAGCCCCCAGAAGCACAGCAGTCTGAGCACATCCCCCCTGCTCCACCACACTCTGACATTTTCACTGGGAGCTGGGATCCCAGCACTGCAAATTGGTTGTTATACTAAAAATACCAGAAGTAAGTATTTTTCTGAAGCTGGATTGATTTCCAGCTCTAGTGTGAACAAGAGATAGCCTGAAACACCAGGAAAACAAAAGGATTCATGCAGATCCAGAGTCAGCCTGGATCTGTTCAGTGTGGGAGCCTGACCACCAGTCACTGTTTGTACTCCACTCCTTGGGATCCATAAATATCACCCCACCTCCTTTTCCATGCCACACGGAAACGGAAAGTTCTCTTAGGATTTCCTAGGGATTTCCTCTCCCTAGAGGCTCCAACACACCCAGAACTGCCTCCTTGTGGGTTATTTTCTGCTCCATGATTCCCAGCCTTTCCCTCCTCACTCACCTCAATGTGGGTCCCACAGCAAGGACAAGACTTGGAGTTCTTCTCCAGCCATTCCTTACTCTCCATCTCCTCCAGGGCTTTCTGAATCACTCTCTTGCCATAACGTTGTTCCAAAAATCTTTTAGTTGTCTCATCTGCTTCTAAATATTCATTCCTCAAATCCATTAATTTCTCTGGGGGGCAAAATCAAACCAAACCAGACAGCTTTTGTAAGATATTAGATTTACAAGTCCAGGTAATTGCAGCACAAAGATTCTCAAAGAACAATAATGTCATGAATTAAAAAGCAAGAAAACTATTAAAATACATAAGATGATAATATTAAAACCACTCTGCCCCAACATTCAGCAGTTTTACACTGTTTTATTATAAAAGAGATCTGTTGATGGAATTAGAACAATGTAAAATAAACTGAAAATGGAAAGATTTTTTCTGACTCCATATTTAATGAAATTCTGTCACAGGATTTTAAGGCCAGAGAGAGAAGCCTCCACTTGATTCCAGTATTAACTCTGGCAATACAAAGTAGTGAAAATATAAAGGACAGCCTCTCAGCATCTGACAACCAGCAGTGTAGGGAGCTCCTGAGCTGAGGAGTCTCACCAAAGGAATATTTAATTGCCAGCAAGTGCCCTCCTCCAAATGAATGCACCTTTCAGAAATGCCAGGGTGAGGAGCTCCCTTGCCCAGCTCTGGACTTTCCCACCCAAATTTAGCTGTGTGTGGGTGTGACCGTGGAGGCCAGGGGGAGGTGACTGACCTGCAGTGACCTTGCAGGGGGACACGCCGTGGTAGGTCATCTTGCAGAGGGTGCAGAAGGCGTAGTTGCAGCAGGAGCAGATGCCCATGGTGCAGCCAGGCTCCTGCATCACGGGGGTCTGGCAGCCAGGCCGGGGGCAATAAACCACGTCAGCCATCAGGTCCAGGCTGGACTGCAGCAGCAGGCGGTCGTAGCGGGCAAACAGCTCCTCCCCAACCAGCTCCTTCACCTGCCAACACAGCCCATGCACCAACAAATCCTCACCCATACACACCCAGGCCCTGGCACAGCGTGCCCACAGCAGCTGGGGCTGCCCCTGGATCCCTGGCAGTGCCCAAGGCCAAGGCTGGGAGCAGCCTGGGACAGTGGGAGGTGTCCCTGCCATGGCACTGCATGGGCTTTAAGGTCCCCTCCAGTCTGGGATTCCCTGATTCCTTGCATCCGTAATTCTGAGCCTGCTGCAGCCACAAACAGCAAGTCAGCGACAAGGTACCAACAGCTGGGAGGAATCCACTTTGGATTCTCCAACAGGTCACGGGGGTCAAGGATCTGCTCCCAGGGAACAGGGACAGGAGGAGAGAGAACAGCCTCAGGCTGAGCCAGGGGAGGCTCAGGGTGGACATCAGCAGGAATTTCCCCATGGAAAGGGCGCTAAGGCCTTGGCAGGGGCTACCCAGGGAGGTTTGGAGTGCCCATCCTGGAGGTGCCCAAGGATGTGGCACTTCATGACACGGTTTAGTGGCATGGTGGGACTGGATCAAAGGTTGAACTTGGAGGTCTTTTCTGACCCAAATGACTCTGTGACTGCCAATGCCCAGCATGCAGAGCCAGGCCCTGAACTCAGGTTGGGTTCCAGAGCTCCCAGCCCCTGTGCATGGGAATTACCTGGCCTGGAGTGGCGACAGAAGAACACTTGGGCTCGGGGCAGTTGAGGCAGTGCACCTGCCCATCCCTGATCTGGATCTCAAAGTAGTCCTTCAGGCAGGCCTTGCAGTACACGTGGCTGCACTCGGGGAAGTGCATGCACTCACTGCCCAGCTTCTCACAGAAGCAGATGCTGCACGAGTACATCTTACTGTTAAAGCACTTCCTCCTCTGGGCCTGGTCGAAGTCCAAGATCTCCCTGATCAGACTGGACAAGGACTCCACATCCTGCACAGCCCTGGCATCCACGATTTCCTCCTCAGCTGTGGCAGAGCCTGTAGCACCCCCAGAGTCCGTCCCAGCCTCGAGGGGCCCCGCTGCTGTCCGGCCCTGCCCCTTCCCCTGAGGGCACATTTTCAGCTCATATGGCGATGAAATATTCAGGTAATTCAGTGTTTCCTCCTTCAGAAACTGCATCCAGGCAAACAGCACCACGCAGCCTCGGTTCTCTTCCCACACATTGTCCAAGTGCTTGCAAAGGGCGCTGAGCTGGGAAAGAACAAAGAATTCCCGATTTCAGGAAGTTTGTAACTCCTCACTGGGCTCCTCCCTCACACAGTCCTTAGTGCAAACACTGATTTCAGACTCAGCAGTTTTTATGCTGAATCAAGTAGTTCTCACAGATGCAAGTTTTCCCTCCTCAGAATAGTAATCAAATAAAAACCAGCAAGAGACAAAAGAAGAGCCAACTGAGGAGCAACGTCATTGTTTTTTTACTTTGCTTGGCTGTTAATTGTTAACTTACTCAGCAGTCAAAATGTAAAAAAACCCTGCAAACCTGGGCCTGGGAGAGCCATTTCCCACTGAGGGTGAACACGGGCGGGGAGGTCGATGGGTAGTCAGGTGGGAGCTCGAAATTCAGCACGAGGGGAGGCAGGAAGCACACGGAGTACTCGAAGCCACTGCCCTGGAGGCTCTCTGTGGAACTGCCTGAGCCAGAGCCACCGAGGCACAGGAGAAATAACAGAAAAATGAAAACAAACCAACTGTTGCTGTTTCTGACAGCACCCAATGTCTGTTAATTTGATGGATTTCTGGGGTTAAAACTATTTGTTCCACCCTAACTAACAAAACTCACAGTGTAGTAAAATGTCAAGGGTTGGAGGTCTGTGATTAAAGCAGTTAAACAGCAGCACTGTGAAATGTCAGATTCTGCACAAACCAGGAGCCTGGAAACAAATCCTCGGGGGAGTAAAAACCCAATAAATGAACTTAATTATTCTGAAGAAGTGCTATTACTCATCTGTGATTTTAGAGTTTACTGAGGATGTTCTGTGTTTGAGGATTAAACTGCTCAAATACAATCCCCAACAAGCACAGCAGAGGGTGAACCACGGCTTTGTCCCATCACTGCTCCCTCAGGTCACTCCCCAGCAACCACCTGAGCTTGGTAAAGCCTCCCTTGGGATAACACAAAACATCTCAACTCACCCCTCACAAAAATTTTAAAGTCTTGAGGCAACTCCAGACAAATTCTTGTTTCTCCTCCTTGGGCAGACTCTGCTCTCTTAAACTCATCCTCATCATAGATGCTGGCCAGAGCCAGCAGCTCGTCCTCCTGAGCCTCCTTGTCCTCTGAAGACATTTAACTTTTCTGTAGAGTTGCCACCACTCTGCAACATCAACCAAGTTAATGCATCCAATTCTAATTATCAATTTGAGGCAGCTATTTTATAGCATAGTAAACTTTAGAAAAACACAACTAAGCTTTAGAAAAAAACTATCTAAAACAATGTGCAATATAATTAATGTATTTTACAGGTTGAAACAAACAGACCCCCCCAAAAAACACAGGAGAAATGAATTAGTAACAGTAGCTCTTGTCCTGTGCTCTAACGCAAACAGGGAAACAGCCCCATTTGTGATTGAAAATATCAGAAAAAGGTTCAAATCCCGCACAGGCATCTTGTAAATGCACTCGTGGAGCATTTCAGCTCCACATTTGGGGAAATAAAGCCAGATTGAGGCTTTCTTTGCTGAGTTACCTTTCGAGTCAGAGCAGCGCGGAGGCCGGGCCGAGGAGCCGCTCCCCGAGCATCCCTCCAGGGCCGGACGCTTCTCCTGGCTCAAGGCAGGGGCAGGGCGATGCTGAGGGGAACACCCGGCCTGGGGCTGCTGCGGACAGACAGCAGCACCACCGTCAGCACGGGCTCGGGGTGAGAGTCCCCCCGGTGCCCCGGGCCCGACGGCTCGCCCAGGGCTCGGGGCTCATTTCCAGCCGCAGCAGCAGCACCGACCGAGCTGCGGGCCCGACCCCGCGCTCCAGGCCCAGCTCCCCGCGGCTCCGGCCGCTGCCACCGCTGCGCCCGGCCGGCCCGGCCCCGGGGGGACAGCTCGGCCCGGCACGGCCCGGCCTCGGGGGACAGCCCGGCCCGGCACGGCCCGGCCTCGGGGGACAGCCCAGCCCGGCCGGCCCGGCCCGGCCCGGCCCCGCCTCACCCGCTCCTCACCCGCTCCTCACCGGGGCAGCCGCGGGCCGGGGACAGCGAGGGGGGCCGGCCCTGTCCCTCGCGGAGCGGCGGCCGGGAGGGACGGGAAGGGGAAGGCACGGGAAGGGACGAGAAGGGACGGGAAGCGCCGGCGGGCGGAGGAGGCGCCGGCCCGGCCCCGCAGCTCCCCCGGCGGCCGGGAGGGCCCGGCCGGCCCAGCCCAGCCCGGGTGCTCGGTGCCGCTCCGGGCCCCGCCTGCCGCCCCGCCCCGGCCCCGGCAGCGACCGAGCGGGCACCGAGCGGCGCCTCCAGCAGCGGGGCTGGGGCACTGGACGGGCTCCCCCGGGACGGGCACGGTGGGAGCGCTGTGCAGGAGCAGGAGCTGGACTCACTGGGCCCGGTGGGTCCCTTCTAACGCGGGGCATTCCATGGTTGTGATTCATTACAGGGAGCTTAAACCACCGCACCCACCCACACCCCGTGGGAAGCCGCAGAGCCCCGGAGCAGCCCGGCAGAGCTCCTCGCACACCCCAAGAACCAGGGACACAGCCCTTCCCTCCACCCCGGCCCCTCTGCATTGCAATCAACAGCTGCAGCAGGTGATCCAGTAGAATCCAGTGCATTTATTTCTTGCAATAACTGAATGGGTGTTTTTCAGCTTTGGATTTTAACACATACAAATTAATTTTTGCAAATTTAATGACAATCAGTACTAGAAGCAATTCATTGTATAAAGCTCATAGAAAAAAAACAAAACAAAACAAAACAAACCAACATATCCATCAGTTCTTGGTTTTCCTGGAAAAAAAGAAACCAAAACAAAAAACCAAGCATTCCAAATGAAGGCCTCGTGGAAGCAAGCAGACCCCTGCCAGAAAAAGTTAGGAACAAGTCAGAATCAACTATCAGCATAGGCAGCTGAAATACAAGTATTCACTCTTTCTACAAGCAGCTAATTTAACTAAAGACAAGGAGTTTACAGGGCCTAATTAGCTGGGGAGTTTGTGAGAAACCCACTCCCCTGTCCAGGAGCACATTCTGAGTCTGATCTGCAGTCTGGGCTAAGGAATAAAGGTGCTGATGAGCCACCCCCTGCTCTGCAAACCTCCTGTAACCATCAACTGTTCCAGTGCAAATCAGAGTGAGTCCAGAGCAGGCATTCACACTAAACCAAGAGCAATGGAAGACTCTGCCTTGGCTCTCCCCTGCCCTCCCTGGAGTGCCAGTGCTGCAATCCACAGGGAAAGGGAAGAGCAGGGTGCACATCAGACTTCAGATGTTGCTGTCTCCCTCCTTCAAGGGAGAACTGAGTCAGCCTGGACATTAAAAATGGAGAAGCAGCTTATGGCTGTTCTTAGAGGTCTAGTTAGACTACCAAAACTTCTAAATACAATCAATAAAGGCAAACACTGCTGAGCTGAGCGAGTCCTTCGCCACCTCCGTGTTCTGACCTGCTGCCCTGCCCAAACGTCTCCAAGAGTTACCAAGAGTGCTGTGGGATTCACTTGCTTCAGTTTGTATTCAGAACGTACAAAGTTGACAACTTAAAGCTTTATTGTAGTTTGCAATAATATAAACAAGTGCTGAAATTCAGTCAATGTCCATTTCTGGAAGCTTCTTCTCGGTGGCTGTGGGGGCAGAGCCCTGCTCGGGGGGCTGGGTCCCGCTCCCGGCGTCCCCCTGCCCATCCAATGGTCCGTTGGGTTCCGTCGGCTTCTGCTCCTCCTTCGGCAGCTCCACCTTGGGTTTGGGTTTGTTCACTATGGGGTTACAAATACTTGCCAATTCCTAGAGAACACAGAAATAACACATCCTTAGAAATTGTTTTATCTCCCACAGTTGAACTTTTAACTTTTGAAACCACTGTTGGGAATACTCCAGTTAAGGGCTGATGTTCCCTGGTACTTTTGCGATTTCTCACCTCAGAGTTTTCTGAGAGTAATAAACACAAGAACTCATGGAAATACGGTGAGTTATGTAGAAAAAAACTTACTTTTGCTTTAGACTGTATTTCTTTTGCTTTTATAACTGGGTCCAAAGTAAGACTCCTCTTGTTCTGAAGGTTGAGGTTGTTGTTCATCCACTCCATGGCTTCATTGGTGCTCTTCTCCACCTTTGCCACGTCTGCTTCATCAAGATGTTCATACAGTTCATCCTGCAACACCCACACAGGAGCAGCTGTGTCAGTGTTTGAGCACAAACTGCATTCTGATTTCCTCAAAACTTAGCTTCAAAATACTAAAAGACCATTTAGCAAAGAGCTGTTGTGGTTAACAAAACAACAGAACTGATCACCCACAGCTCGGTAACCAGAGACTGAAGATCTCCTGCTGCTGGCATTTTGCCTCCATGAGGAAATCAACACCTGATTAAAAAGGGACCAAGATGTGCAAGGCCCAAAATCCACTTCTGAAAATCTATTAAACATCAAGAACTCATAAGCTCACTGGGAGCTTGCACCAGATTTTTTTCTGAAGCAGGTTACCTAAAATTCAGAAAATGTTTGTACAATTTGCTTGCATTTTTCAGAAATTAACTGTGAAAATACCTTTGCTTTGAATGCATGAACAGCTTTCATGTACTGCTGGATTTGCTTCCCCAAGTCCTCAAATGCTTTTGGTCTTTCCTCTGATTCTTGGAATCTTGCCTGAATAGGCTGACCCAGAGTCTGAAACAAAGCACAACAGGTATCAAAACTCATGGAGCATCACTGAGGGACCCTCAAGGTTTGACAGGATACATCAACTTTCCTGAACTCCTTGGAACTCTGACTCTTCCCTCAACTGACAGCAAAGACTGAGCCTCCCTCAGCCCTGTTGTTACAGGTCTGTTGGAGACCTACTCCCCACACACAATGCACAGCAGGCTGTTGTTATCTCAGAATCAGCAGACCGCCACACAGCTCCTGGCTGGAACAAAGTTCTCCAGCTTTGGTAAATTCCCATGGGAATGTAAAAACCACTCACCTTCAGTTCTGCCAATTTATCAATGTATATTTGTTTGGGCTGGTCTTCACCATCTTCATAAAGCCAATTTTCTGTATCTTCTAGCTTCAGTGTGAAGCTATTGCGATCCTGCAGACACGCACACAAAACAGGCAGGTGACATCATTTATTAGGTGACAAATGGCATTAAATGGTACCTGGAACCTTTCTGGAAGGCTTGTATTTTTAGAATATAAAGAACTCTGTCTGGAACTCTTTATCCTATTTTAGTGAAAAATAAGAAATAAAATATTCTTCTGTAGAGCTTTGTGGTGGATTCCAGGCCCACGGAAGAGCCATGTGTGACAGCCACATTTCAGATCAAATACTGTCACATCAAAGGATTTTTTGTCCCCCGCACGCTTTCATTGTCACTACATGAGCAAGCCTGAGAACAGAGGGAAACTTTTCTTTTGCAAAGGTACCATAAATGTCACCTGGCATGTCCTAGTTTGGGCTCTGCAGACACCTGGCTGGCAAAGCTCCATTGCAGTCAATGGAGATGCAGCCAGGTGCTCAAAGACTCATCCCTAGAAGCAGAGTTAAATCCATTACCCACCAAGCTCCTTCAGTACAACAGGGAAAGCTGACTAATAATGCCAAGAGATTTTTAGGCAACTAGTTCAGATACAGGTGCCCACATATAGTAGATTATCATCAGAGCCAGAAAGGTTACAATTATTTCTTCAATTTAAAGTTTGAATATGTGACTTATATGTGATAGAGGTCAAGAGTTACTAAATCCAACTGCTGATTGTACCACAATGTATCAGGACAGTTGAGCAACAATACTCACATCCTCACTGACAAATTTCTCATAAACACCACAGAGTTTGTCTCTCATTTCATACACGTACTCCTCCACTGCATTCTTGGCATCATTCCTCTCCTTCTCCAGCTTATCCTGCATTATCATCTTACCCTGTGAACAAAGTGTCAAATCAATTGGCTAAAAAGCTCATTTAACATTTATTTCCAGCACACCTTGTTAGCAAAGGCTCAAACCAGATCAAGATTTTGCAAAACTGTGATTTATAGAACACAGCACATGACTGAACACTGATTTCAGTTTTGGTGTGATGTCCAATACCGCACAGGACAATCCTCCTCCAGCTGAGGAACCTCCACCCTGTACCTGCAGGTGATAGTGGAGGTTTTCTGCAGAACAGCCTTTTGAGAGTGACAGTTCCCCTGGCCAGGAGCAATGAATGTATTCTGCCTCCACGGGGCACTGTTGCTCACCTCAGACTTCTAACTGCTTGTTTTATTCGTTTTAATCCTTTCCTTGACATTCCTTAACCATTTTAATGAAAAACAGTATTTCTGGAGACCAACAGGCGACATTTTTAGCTTGGGCAGGAAGAGTTTACCTCGTTCTCAATGAACAAGTTGAGCATGTCCTTCCCTATCTGCCACACCAGCTGGTTCTCAATGGGAAGGTCCACTGTGGTCGTCTTCACTTTGGCCTTCTTGGCCTGAGGTGGCTGATCCACTTTCTTGTCCTTTGAGTCAGCCTGACAAGTCTGCATTAAAATAGAATTACATTCACAGTAAAAACAACATCAACACTCAATTCAAAGGGAGCAGTCAAGATTTACATCAGAAAAACTGAGTTAGCACCTCAACAGGAGAACCAAGCACTCCCTGCCATTCTGACACCTCAGCTGCTGAAGCCTGAGACAATTAATGCAGACAATTAATAAACTGACCTTTTCTGGGCACTCTACATTCATAGGGGATGGTGCTCATGGCAGAAACCTGTTCTAGTATTCAAGTTATTGAAAACTAGATGATTATTTTCTTCCCTGAACAGGAGAGTTCCCCCATTTTACCAGTACCAGGTCACCTGACAGGTCTGCAGTTATCAATGCCATTTGTGTCCTTTCTAAAGCTCTAATCACAATAGATCACCAGTGCACTGAAAAAAAAGTTCAGCTTCCAGAACTATGACAAAGCCAGCAGATGTGCTCACACTCCTCACAAATCTCATGAAAATAAAGTCTCAAATGCTCCTCTTACCTCCATTTCTTCAGACTCTGCCTTATTTTCAGGCTGGGTTTGCTGCTGCTCTTCAGCCTTTTGCTGCTCCTCGTCTACTTGCATCTTCTGAAATTCAGAGAGATCCAGTTTCACACATCAAACAAACACAGATCATTGCTTCAGTTCCTAGGCTGATCCCTTAACACCTCTAATGCTCTTTAGGCAAAACAAACAGAATGAAAACTGCAGGAATAAATTATGAGCTCCCAGTCTTTGCTCAAGCAAGCCACAGCTCCATCATTAAGAATTTGATCTACACCTCAAGTCCTGGTTTCAAGAGATCTGTCACTGGTGTAACATACTACAACGAGTACTCAGTCTCAGATTTCAGCTGTGGGCATGTCTAGTAAATCCTTACACAGGCCTGAGCCCCTGGCCAGCTGTGCTTCCTGGGCATTCTGAGCAGCTGGGAGCAGTGAGTCTGTTACCTCTTCCTCCTTCGCGTGCTGATCCGTCTCCATTGGCTCCTCATTCTCATCAGATTTATGAACCTCCACCAGAGATGCACTTGAAACACTGAAAATGCCATGGATATTTATTCTGACTTTGACTTTCACTTTGGAACTGGATCCATCTGTTTGAGGAGTGACCTTCTGAACCAAGAAGTGAGCTAAAGAGAGAGAAAAAAACCAAACACTTTTGATTGACCTCAGTTCTGAATGCAAAGCAAACCCCAACTGCTGCTGACACAGCTCACTGCAATGTGCTCAGGGAATGTTAAAACCTACTCAAGTTGGACAACCCAGATTTTTTACTCAGCAATGCTGGGGCACAGCTATTGGGAATTCTTTATGTCAAACCTGGTGTTACTTTTATCAGAGCAAAAGACTGCACAACTCTCAGTGTGGCTCTTCCACGTTTGCTCCAATATTAGGATGCTCTTTTTGCCCATAAACTTTATGCTACTCCACCTATTTTACTGAAAATTCGTTTGAAATGTTGTCCTGAGAGCATTTGCAGTAGGCTGCATGTCCAGACTACATAATTAGACAGAAAAGGCTTGAAACACAGAAAATATTTTAAGTACAAAATGGTGCTAACCTATAGCAGGGTCTGGGTAAGGCAGCTCCTTGGGGGAACTGTAGTAGGCCTCCAGAGTGAAGGGCTCCTTCCTGTAGAAAGTGAGGACCTTGGAAAAGGGAGCAGGGTGGTTCTTGGGGAAGACCTCACAGTCACTGCAAGAGAAAACACAGCCTGTGTTCAGTGTGACAACACAGCAGGTTAAGGTAACAATACATTTCTAGATGCTCTTAGGGAAAAAGCTTCCTTAAGAAGTGACAAGACTGTCCTGATCTTTCCTGTGTTAAGTAACACAACAGCCATGCAGGAAGTACCAAACTGCCACTCAACCTTGATTTTGTTTTCTGCCATCATTAACTTCAGAAGTATCAAAACTGGAAGTGTTAAATAGGCACTTAACCCTGGAAATACCCTGTTCTAAGGGCATTTACCTACATTTGTTATTTACTCTAACCATCACCAGTAATTTTAAGCTGTAACATGCAAGAAGATTGTACTGGTTGTACCTCAGGTCTTCCCCTGCTGGTGAATTCCATCGCAAAGAGATGGGGTACGGTATCAAATCAGTGATAGAAAACTCTCTCACTTTGAAAGCCGGGGACAAAATTGCACACTGCAAGAGCACAAAAGCCACATTACAGATGTTCAGACTTTAGGTGAACAAGCATTTCATTCAGCAAGTAGCTATTGATGCTGCTTAATATTCTCACAGCAAGAGCAAACAGCACTTTTTACCTGCAGTGCACAGCCTCGTGCCACAGCCTCATCTGCATTCAGGGTCGTACTGACTTCTTTGCCAAAAAATTTACTGATCTTATCTTTGACAGCAGGAATTCTTGTGGTACCACCAACTATCTCTACTGCATAAATATCCTCCTTCTTCAACCCTAGAAAGGAGTCAGATAATAGATGAAATGTTCTTTCACATTAATACACCGACATCACAAACCAGAAGTTTTCATTGACCAACTTTAGGCTAAGTTTCTAAGCAGTGAAAATTTCAGCTCTTAGCTTGAATGAGAAAGTTTTTTCATCTTGCAACTCCTAAGCACAAAACTGTTGTTTGTGGTAAACCCTTGTGTCCAAGGCTGGCTCCTGTCTGCATGCAGAGCAGCCCCCCACACAGCCCCACTTACTGGCTTGCTCCAGCACGCTGCGAAGGGGCGGCTCCACTCTTGCCAGGAGTCCTTCACACATCTCTAAAAATTTGCTTCTGTTGGAAGAATCCATAAACAAAGCTCCAGCACACCATAAGCAACATTGCAAACAGGATGCCCAAACTGAAGGAATGCCACTTTCACTGTGTATTGCAGGGTTTTCTCTGCCCCAGTCCTAGCTTTATACTTTATTATGCTCTCCCAGACAAAACCTGGTTCCAGTAACCCTGGCATCCTTTCAACATTCCCAGCCCTCCCTCCTAACTCAAGGCCACTGACCAGGCTCTAAACACTTTAATTTCCAGCAGCATTCCTGCACATGTTGTTCTTTGATTTCTAACCTCCCTTCAGCCCTACGAGTTGACACTTCATACCAAGTTTTTAACTGCCTGAAGGGCACTCTGAAGTGTCCCATTGTAGAGCAGACAGAGTTACCTGTTCATGGTTCCAGACACATCTATGTCATTCATGAAGCACTCTATGTTCATGGGCAAGTCAGAGGCATTGGCACTCATCAGCTTCTTCAGCCTCTCACACTCCTGGTACAGCCTCAGCAGTGCTCGGATCTTGGACTTGATGTCCAGTTTATATTTCTTCCCAAACTCCTCACAAAAGTATTCCACCAACACCTCATCAAACTTCCTGCCTCCAAGGGTTGTATCGAATGCTGTAGCAAGAACCTTAAAGGAAGGGAACCCTTCAGTACCAGTACAGTGTGCCATTACCCAATGAAAGCAATGAGCAGTTCACATCAAAGCAGTGTTTTGTTTCAAATATAGTTCAACTCTAAGTCAAAGAAATCAGCCTTCCTGGAATGAGGTGACAATTGCTTTAAAAGGAATTTAGGGAGATTGGGCAGGACTTAGCAACACAATCTGTTCCACAGGTTGTGCTGGGAGCAGATCTCTGTTCCAAATTCTGCTTAGCCACTGTCAGTTTGAGTCATATCCCAGTTTAATATTTGATGCCTCCTAAGGGTGGAACATGCTTATCCAAAGCTAAAAATAAAACAGGAAGAAAATAAATTATATTAACTCTTAAAACAGGTGCTCCTTTTTGATGAAGGAATTATCTGCAAAGAACACCTGTAGTCCACCCACCTCAGCTCATTCTGCTCTGTTAACACACCAGGAATTTATTTTTTTAGGAACAGAAATCATTACCCTCAATACCCCTTCAGATGGCTTTGTCTCTACACTGGCTAACAGCCCTGCACTCTGGGCACCAAAGCATCCTTTCCACACTGCCATGGCTTCCAAGTTTAAAAAACAAATCCAAGAGAAACACAAAGGTTACATTTCCTCACATAAATAAAATTTTGAGAAAATGAATGTTGTCAGAACATTTCTCTGCATTTCACTACCTCATGCTTTAAATTCTGCATCTGTTTCTCCGGCCAATAATGAGAAAGGTATTGTAACTGTGAAGTCCAGATTGTAATAATTAACAATAATAATAAAATGCCAGTAAGAAACGTTAGTGTTTGCTGCAAAACAGCAATGCTTTGGCAGTGTACACTCACAAATACACTGTCATCTGCTGAGCGTCCACTGGCAGCTTAAAGCAATCAGCAATGTTTCTTCATTGTACATAAGCACCACAGTGAGGGTTCAGAAACAATGTCTGTCACTTACACCACTGCAGGAATTCCTGCTTCAACACCAGATCTCATGACTGAACTAGAGTATTTTTCTGAAAGCAGCACAGTCAGATATGATAATTTCTGAATAAACCATTTAATCCAGGTTTTTTATTCTTTGCCAGAGTCTGCTGATTAAGGCATGTTTGCTTCCTCCACACACTGCTCAAAAGCTCTCTAGTTCCCTACCCTACTTTTTGCTCCAGACAAAGTGCAATTTTAAGAACAAGAATTGAGCTGTGTGGACGCCCCTCTGTGAAGCCAGGCAGGCTTGCCTGCCACAGTCCATGGGTGTGCTGATGAATGTTATACAGATAATCAAAATGGATGTGTAACAGCTTGTTTACTTTCAGTTTGCCTTTGTTGAATGCACAAACAGAAACTTGATATGCAGAATGCCCCATGTCCACAAAAACAACGTTCCGTGGCTTTTCTTCCAAGGCAGGCAGGTCTGGCTTATAGATCCCATATGCAAGTGCAACTACAGAAATAAAAGTATAGTTAGGACACAGAGGTTTGTAATTATCAAGAAATAAGTGGTAATCAGGAATCAACATTAGCATTTCATTGTGCTCCTCAAGCTACAGACATTGAATAAACAGAATTCTCAATGCTAAAGAAACACAGACAAACATTAAACACTATCACCCCTCCCTCAGCTGCATTGACACAGATATTTACCAAATATTGTTATGTCTTTGTAAAGCAATAAAAAACAGACTCAAATTTAAGAAACTTTCTGATCAACTCATCTATTCCAAGTGTATACAACCAGCTGTAATTCCAGAAAGCAAGGCTCACTGGCAGAATAAAAGCCTTTTCATGTAGTAAAACTGCAACACTGAGTGAGGGACAGGAAGAATTACCTGCAGTTGTTTCATTGATTAGTCTCAGACAGTTGAGACCAGCAATCTGAGTAGCATCCATCACAGATCTCCTTTCTGCATCTGTGTAGAAACAAGGAACCTGCAAGGAGGTCAGAGAGCCAATATTAACATTATTAACATTTCCAGGAGCCACCTTCAGGAAACAGTTACAAGGATGGACAGGACAGTGAGCTCATGGAGCACAGGCCTTCTCCAAATGCAGTGCTCATTCCAGTTGCAACAGAAGAAAAAAATACATAAAGACAAAGTTTTTTTTTCTATTCCATATGATAAGCCACTCATTTCTGGAGCACATAATCAGAAAATAGGAATCAAATATTATTTATGCTGCTAATCAGCAGCATTTTAAGACCATTAATAATGTAAGTCTAATTTCCAAGAGGTGTAAGATTCAGTTTCAACAGAAAAGAAAGATACCTGGACATTCAAGTTTACTGGCCAATTGAATCAGATTTAATTTAATGCTGCAGCCATCTCACTTCACACAGTAACTAAGTTCTGTGTGTTTTGCTGGATTCCATACTTACAGAAACAACACAGTCAACCACGGGCTTCTTAAGCGCATTCTCAGCAGTCTCCTTTAATTTGGTCAGAAGCATTCCTGTCACCTGCTCAATTGTAAAGTTTCTTTCTTCTTCCATATACATGGCCTTCAAATAAAAATTGTGCACACTCATTACACTGCAGTGGAACCCATGCACCATCCCCATTATCAGCCTTTTATTCCCTTCCCTATTAAGGCTTTCCATTCAAAAGAGAACACAAACCACAGTGAGCAGATTCAAAACAGAGAAATAAAAGGAAACTTTATCAGTTTCCTCCTCTGGCTCCTCAAACATGCCAGACTTACCCTGATGCCAGTTGAGCCTGTTGGCAGCTGGACAAGTTCATAGGCAAGGCTTGCTTTTTCAGCTTGAACAAAGGGATCTGAGAATGCACGACCATGAAATCTTTTAAAACTTTGTACTGTATTCTTTGCATTTGAAATAACCTAGAGGAAAAGAAATCTTTAATACAACGTGGCAGGGGAACATCTGAATTTCAAACAGAAGACAGACTTTTGTTCTCATGCTTCTCCCACCAGAGTATTTTTGTCATTTGTATCTTAACAGCATCTGGGCAGGTGCTGGGAGGCAACTTCCCTCTGGTTGCTCAGGGAACCTACAGCAATTTGAGATGGAAAATAAAATGTACACTAAAAACTGAGCCAAGTCTATAAAATATTGATTACAACCACACTCAAATTTCATAGTGCACATGTAGGAAACTCTTTAGAACTGTCAGCAAAATCTCTTTCCCACTTACCTGTTCTCTACCCTCTACCTTTCTACAATCAGTGATTGCCCAAACACAACAAGCACATGGATGTAAACTCCAGCTCAGGTTCATCACATGCACATGACACTCAACATACAGATATTCTCACAAAAGACCTCTCACAAGGACCTGCTCATGAAACTTTAGGAGGTCCCCTAAAATGATGCTGTCACCTTGACTTAACTGACAAAAGATAGACTGACTTTCATTACCAGCAGAGATCAGCACAGAGAAGTGAAAGCCCATCCCAGCTGGCTTCACATGGCACAAGTGAAGGGAATTCTGTCACTGACACCAGAGCGAGGCAGGCACTGAAAACCACAGGCACTGAGAGAGCAGACAGGCACTGTTCCACAGAGCATTACCTGGGATCTGGGCTCAGGCAGGTTCTACTTCCTAAGTAACTTGGGCTGGATGTCTCTAAGTTTAGTCTGTGCAGGACACACACATCTCTACAGGGCTCTGCACCAATGGATTTCGTTAAGCTAAGCAGACTCAATTCCAGAAAAAACAGCTGTGTTTGGTTTAGTATAGTTGTGCTGTTCTTGAATAACATGGCTGTGTCCAGGGATTTTTGTATTTTAGGTAAAAAATCTTCAAACATTTCTAGGCTTTTTAGGCTAAGAAAAAACAACTGTTTGACTAGTCACTTCCTGTAGAAGACTTGAAAAAAATAAATCATCTTTTATAGGGGTTACGTACACAGCAACATAAAATCTGATACAGCAAGACCCAAATATCATGAGTAGGACAAATCTCCTTAACTTCTTCCCAATCCTTAAATTACATTTACCTGCCGACAGCAACAGAAACTCAAGACTATGGGCAAGAACACCCAAGAGAGATATTTAGGTTGCAATTCAGCCACAAAGGGTCAAGAAAGCTCTATCTATTTACACTCAAATATGCTTCCTTTCTGCCAAAACCATGCACTTAATGGAATTCTATAGAATAGAGTCACGTAATTAAAAGCCATCATAAAGCACAGGGACTGGAACAAACTAGGGCAGGGTGAAGCACCACTTGTGAATTTAGGTTCACAACTTGAGAAAAAAATTAGTAGTTATGAGAATTTCTTAAGAGGCACAGCTTTATCTTGTACGCTTCATTATGTGCAAGGATCAACCCTGAGATTTCCCTGCCAGATGACAAAGCAGCAGCCCATGGTGAACAGCTGAGAGCAGCTCAGCTGTTCACTGGTTAGAGAGGCACAGCAGCTCAGGGACATCTGTTATCTGCAGTGACAAACCCCACAGTGGTGCTCTGAAGTGTTCTACCCAAACCCCACACTCACCTGGCTCTTAGCTGCAGCACCAATGGAGCGATTCTTGGGCCCGAAGGATATACAGGCTCTGCAAGGAAGAGTGAGCTCAGTCAGTGACTCTACAGCTGCACATCAACTGCACATCTTCTGGGTAAAAATACTGATACTGTCTGGAAGGTCACTGTAATTAATATGATTTGGTCCATTAAAACCGTTGGTCACTCGCTGCAATCTGTGCATGGAAGGTTCTGTGGATTCTGGGAAAACAGGCACTATAACTGCATTTAAACCAGCAAGAGCCCTCCCTGCAGCACAGCCTAACCCAGACTCACCCATGCTCCTCTAAGCTTCCCGCCTGAGCACTGACTGGGCAGAGCCTTACCTCAGTAACTGCCCGTGTGTGTGATGCACTCAGGGATAAGCTGGTAGCTATAACACAGGAAACATTCGACTGTTCAGCACACAAACACGAGGTAAATCAGGTGTTACAGAAATCATTCCTACATGTCTGTAGCAGATGCTAACTAAGCTTTCCAGGTTTAAGGCAAACCCTTCAAGGGCAAAAAGAAACTACCTGCAGAGAAAGATTGGTCTTTCAGAGTTTCATCTGTGCCCACTGAAACAACATGGGACACAGAAAGAGAAATTATCTTTTATTCCCCCCTGCTTTGTGACAGCCTGCAGTTCTGAATAGAGAAATTCTCTTTTTAGGAGAAATTCCTCAGCTGATTAAGCCTCTTGATTTACATATTTAACAAACTGTAGGAGCCCTAACAAAACAAAATCCAACCCTCTAATCCAAGTTGTTCATACCACTGAGGTAAACTTGGTGGGGGGAGCCCTGCCATTAGGTAAGCAGTTCTTTACTGCTCACACAACATGCCAACTAAGTCTAATTAAGCTGCTCTCCATGCAGCAGGTTAAGAATCTGCTTTACAGCAGGGTGATGCCACAGGGCTGCTACAGAAAACATTCCAGCTCAGCCTGAGGTTTGGAACTGGGTGTTCCAAGCAGAAACTAACCAAAACCAACCCGAAGGCTGGAGTGACACAATTGCAATGGGTTTGTATCTCCTTCCAATTTATAAACAACTTCACAAATGCCACAAGGCCTACCCTAAAGTATGTGCTGCAACAGAATTAACATTTCTGAATAAATCTGCAGCTGTTTGAAACAACTATTCGTGACATTAGTAAAAAAAAAAAACAAACAAAAAAACAACTAAGTTTGTGCTCTGCAGACCCTCAGGCCCACACCAATGGAACAGGAGGTAAAAACCTAATGAGCCCAGAGCAGGGAGCTGGTTATTCATTTACTCTGGTCTCCTGAAAGGAATTAAGACATGAATTGTGCCCTTCTCTTGGAAAAAAAAAATCCAGCTACTTCACTGCTGAATTTACAAATCAAGATCCCCTCACTAACACAAACGCACAAATTTAGATGAGAGCCCTGGCAGGGACCCAGCACAGAAGTGAGTGAAACTAGGAAGAAGGAGGGAGAGAAGGAAGAATTTTCAACCAGTCTCATTCCCCAATCAGTTCACAAGAACCAGTAAACTCATGAAATACAAATTACACTATTACACAATTTCTCGGAGCTGAAAAACTAACCAGTGCAGTTTAAGTAAAAATATTCACAGTGAAGGTCATCAGAGGTCTAATGAAACAACTTCAGAAAGTTAAAATCTCTGCTTCACATACCTGGAGGCACCTCCTCACCCTCCCACCCACTGCCACTTCCCCTGTCCCCTGACAGTTCATGTCTCCTGCACTGATAATCAGCACCAGCTCCAGAACGTCAATTGCAATGATTTCATTTAACTCAAGGCCCTTCATTCCTACAGAAATAATTAAACTATCTTATTTTTTCCTCTCAGTTTCCACTACCTTTCTCTCTACCACTTTTCCATGTCCAAAGACAAACACATTTTGCACAGCTTTGGAATGTACAAGTTCAAATTTTACAGCACTCCAGAAGAATCCAAGTACGAGAGCTGAAGGCAGATTCTGTGGGAGTGTCATCTGTGCCACTGAACTCAGCCCAATGCACTCAGTGGGGTTTACTGTAATAATACAAATTATTTCAATAACACACACAAAAACACAGTGTTTAACCCTGACCATGAGCCAGTGCCTGAGGAAACCTGTCACTACACCTTGCATGACTTCCCCACTGTAACAACTGCTCAGCACTGACTTTTTGAACCAGGCTTCTGATTCCAAGTCACTTAAAAACCATGCAGTAGTTCTTTTAATAGAAGGGTCTGCTTGCAGAATGCTTTTCTGCATTCCCTCAGAACACTACCTGGAGATTAAGCCCTGCTAAAACCCTCTCATTTGCATTTTGCTCATATTTTCCAATTTCACTTCAGGCTCCCATAACTGAATTATTTCCCAAGAGATGCACCATGTCAGATATTTTATTTAGCACACCTCCTTCAACAAGAGAGATTTGTGCTCACATCTCAAATATACAGATGTATTTATCAGCAGAACTTCAACTCCCTGAGGGCCAAATACCTACAGCTATTAGAACCCAGCTCCGATCCTCTCTACATACAGTATTTTCCCAGTACATCTAACCTTTAAATTTCCACGTTATTGAGAACACTTAAGAGATCTTTAGATACTTGGGCACACATGCTGAATTCAAAATTTCCTTCTCCATTTATTCACTGCTTAGAGACAGGAGCAAGCAAACAGTGATGCATGGTCTAATGAGAAGCAAGGTCACTCTGGGCTTTCTTGAGGTGATGCGAGGGATCTAAAACAGCCCAAACATCGAGGATGATGCAGCTGTCTCATCAAGACAGCCACTTCAGGATCTGCTCAAATAAAGCCACACTGCAACAGAGGGGAACTCCAGAAACAGTTTTAGGGCTAGAATATACTGACCACATTGTACCATGGAATCATGGATTGGGAGGGACCTTAAAGCTCATCCAGGCCCCCTGCCATGGGCAGAGACATCCCCCACTATGCCAAGCTTCATGCAACCTGGCCTTGGGCACTGCCAGGGATCCAGGGGCAGACCCAGCTTCTCTGGGCACCCTGTGCCAGAGCCTCCCCATCCTCACAAGGCAAAATTTCTTCCCAATATGCAATCCAGACCTCCTCTGTGTCAGTTTTGAAGCCATTCCCCTTGTCCTGGCACTGTAAGCTGCTGAGCAGCTTTCCAAACTCTAATCCCAGGACAAGCCATGGCTCACACCAAGCCCGGCACCAGCCCAGCCCAGCTCAGCCCTCCCTGGTCCTTCTGTGCTGGGACCGCAGGGGAATGACAGCCGTGCTCCCAGAACACGGCGTACGAACACACAGGGAATTAAGGTCTGGCACTTCCAGCAGCCAGGGATGCTTTTCTCTACACTCACAGCCCCCGTCCTTCTAATCCCAAGGGCAGAGCCCCGCCTCGGGGGGGACAAACCGGCCGCACTGCACCGAAAGGCTGGGGCAGCTGGGGCTGCTCAGCCTGGCAATGAGAAGCTTGTGCGGACACCTCGGAGCGTCTTGCAGCGTCTCAGGGGGCTACAAGGAAGCCGAAGAGGGACTCTGTATCAGGAACCGGACTGACAGCACAAGGGGGAACGGCTTCAGACTGAAAGAAGGGAAATTTAAATTAGATGCAGGGCAGAAATTCTTCCCTATGAGGATCAGGAGGCACTGGCACAGATTGCCCACAAAAACTGTGGCTGCCCCATCCCTAGAAGTATTCGAGGTCAGGCTGGACGGGGTTTGGGGCAACCTAGGATGGTGGAAGGGGTCCCTGCCCATGGCAGAGGGGTAGAACTGTATGGGCTTTAAGGTCCCTTCCACCCCCTTAGCATCCTATGATTCTGTGATTCTACGAAAGGCAGCTGAGCGGGGCTCCCGAAGCCCCCTCCGTGCCTGCCGCGCTTTCACCGCATCTCCACAAGCACTTTATACCTCCGCTCCTCCCGGCCCCGCCACTTCCCTCCCTCCCCGGCCCCGCCACGCCGGGCCCCGCGGGCGCCTTGCCGCGGCCTCAGCGTGGCTCCCGGGCTCACTCACGGCGTGCAGCGGTCGCTGTACTCGTTGGCGACAGTCTCGATGCCGCCGGCGCGGGCCACAGCCACGTAGCAGCTCTGGAAGCCCAGGTCGATGCCCACCACGGACATGGCGGCGGCGCTGAGGGGGGAGCGCGGTACCGGCAATTCTCGAAAGATCCCGTCGGGCCGCGGCCGCGCCGGCGCTGAGGACGGCCGAGATCTCGCGAGAGGGCGGGGCGCGCGGCGGGGCTGAGGGCGGGCGCTCTGGGCGGGCTCTGAGTGCGCTCGGCGCCTTCTCCTTTGCCAAAGTTCTTTCCTTGCGTCAGGAATGGCAGAAAAAGGCCATAAAGGTACAACTTGGCAGCACTGCAAAGGTCGCTGAGTTGTTGCCCTCAGTCCGAAGCGGTCGGTGCCACAGAAGAGTTGTTTAGTGAAACTTTTTGCTTGCCCGGGGGTGTAAGGACCTGAGGGTGGCAGATGTGGTGGATGGGAACAGCGCACACACCATGAGATGTAATGATTATACAAGTACAGTCTCTGGAAACACAGTTTTTGCAAAAAAGGACTTCAACGCCTCCTTAGAATTTTTCATTTGCGATTCAGACATCACTGGAAACGTCCAAGGCCAGGCTGGGCAGGATTTGGGGCACCTGAGAGAGCAGAAGGAGTCCCTGCCCATGGCGGGGCTGGAATGAGGTGAGCTTTAGGGTCCTTAAAACACAAACCGTTCTGGAATTCATGTTCGGATTATTCCTGAATTTCAGGGATTGGTGGATTCATCCTAACGCAAACCTAACCCCTAACCTTGATACTTACGTCTGTGAGTTTCGTGAAACTGAATGTTTAGGAATACTTTTAATTCCATGATGAAACACGCCAAAAACTGTGTGGCAGTGCAGTGTGTCACCAACAGTGCATTACCAAGGCCCCGGTGCTGTATTTACACGGCTGCTGCTTGTGTCAGTGACACAGAACACACACCCGCAGACACTCACTGGTGCAGGCAGGAGGGACTTCTGCCCCAGAGCCATTGCCTGCCTCAGCCATTCCGCTCTGGCAGCTGCGGGGGGGCTGGGAATTGCCTCAGGAATTGCATCACTGTGCTAATGACAGAATATTAATGAAGTGTTTGACCTCGGGCGTCCTTGTGATGCCTTCAGTTTTAGCCTTCATATTTTCCAGACTCTGCATTGGTATATAACTCTGAACTCCATAGAAAGTGTCAGCAAGTTCTGCTCACAGCTCAGCCCCACAGAACAATCCTTTTCCTGCCCCACAACCAAGGACACCGCTGCAGCTTCAGCCCCAAAAGTGCAAACAGCAGGGAATGGAGGGGAGCAACCTGGGAGGGTGGGACTGCATCCCCTGGAGCTGGAACTGGACACTGAACCCCAGGATGGAAATGGGCCCAAACTTATGAAAGTGTGAGAACTCGTGGCCAGGATCCATCTGGGGTGGAGCCACAGCCGGACTTTTAATAAATTCCAAATTTATTCCTGTAGCTCTGCCCAGCCTCTGCTCCAGGCAGCCTCTCAGGCATCACCTGAGCTTAGCACGAGGTGCCAAGGAACAGCCCTGGCTGCTGCCCCGAGTGGGGAATATGGTGCAGCCACAGCCCCGGGAGCCCAGCTGCCTTTTAGGATTTTTACTTGGCTTTTCCAGAGGGAGCCAGAGAGCAGAGCCCGGTGTCAGAGGGGATCAGAGCGCCCCGGAGTGACCCTGGGCTGGCACATGAGCCAGGGCTGCTGCCCTGGGCACGGGAGGGAGCTGGGGGAGAGGAGCCCCAGCAGCCAGTCCTGCCAGGCCACACTCTGCTCCTCAGAGCATCCACCCTGGGCTTCACTCAGGGCTGGGCTCACTCTGGGCTGTGGGCATTCCTGACCCCAGACCTGCTCAACACTTACTCATGATAAATCCTGGCCTGGCACACCCAACACCCTCCTTTCCTGTGACCTGCAGAAGAAGCAGATCTGTGATTTCTCTGGAATCCACCAGCACGGTGTGTCCCAGTGTCCTCCCAGCAGCCCCAGCCTCAGTTTACAGTTGATTGCCATTCCAGTTCAGTCTCAGAATTCATTAACACCTGCCAAACACGACCATGAATGTGGCCTGAAAATAACCCCTGGCTGCTGTCTGTCACAGGCACTTCCTGGGGCTGCTGGAAATAGCCCTCAACGTCACCCGACCCAAGGCTCACCGGGCTATTCTGGGATATTCAAATAGGAGAGGGCTTTGTGATCCCCCACGCGGAGGGATCTGCGGCAGCCTGCCCCAGGCTCTGACACAGATAAATCACAGCACAGACAACCCAGCTCTCCAAAACCCCACCTCCCTGTGCTACCAGCGTTACCCAGGAGCCCTTTCCACCAGCTCCCTTAGATTGGGAATTTGCACGGAAATAAATATTATTTATATTTAATATACCTATAAATATTTATATTTAATATATTTAATATACTTATAAATATATTATTTATATTTAATATATTTATAAATATTTCTATTTAACAGGGACAGGGACACGAAAAGGACCGGGCCGGGCGCTGCAATGACACGGCAGGAGCGGCAGGGGCGATAGAGAGTGCAGGCCGGCGGGCGCTGCCGCTCTGGCCGCCGGAGGATTCATTCTCTATGACCCAGGAAGTCTCGCTCTCTATGACCCTGGAGGTCTCATTCGCTCTTACCCCGGAGGACTCTCTCTCTATGGCGGTCGCGCCCTGCCCACAGGGCCGCATGTCCCGGCATGCCCCGCGGCCACCACTCGTCCCGCCGTTCCCCGCGGCAGCCTCACTTCCGGCCCGGCCGTTAAGATGGCGACGCCCATGCACCGGCTGATTGCCCGCAGACAGGCGTGAGTACGATCGAGGGGGCCGCGCGGGGCGGGCTCGGGCTGAGGAGCGGCGGGCGCTGCTGCGGCCGCGGCGCCCGGCGTTTTCCCGGCGCTCTGCGCCTCCGCGCCGCTCTGCGCCTCCGCGCCGCTGCGCTGTGTCTCGGGAGGGGGCGCAGCTCGGCTGAGGGGAAACCGCCCCAAAACACGGCTGAGGCGAAACGGTGGCGGCCTCGGGTGTCGGTGCACGGCCGGGGCTTGGACTCGAGGGTCGCAGTGTGTCCTTTCTGCTCAGGGCGTCCCGCGGGAGCGGCGGTGCAGAGGCTGAGGGAGTTGTTGGCCTTGGGCTCTGCCGTGGGGAGCTTTGGGAGCGGGGCTCGGGAGGAGCTCCCGGGGCTCGGGAGGAGCTCCAGAGGCTCGGGAGGAGCTCCCGGGGTCATTCCCTGCTATTCATCGCAGACGCAGCAGTTCAAACGTGAAACAGGAACCTTCAGGTTCACGTTGTTGTGGGGAGTTTGCGGAGCTGTCAGAAAGGCAGAGAAAAGCCAAGCGAGCGACTCTTGCTCGGATGGGGATGTTGCAATCGGGAATTCCCTCAGCACCGAGGGGATCTGACTGCAGAGCCCTGGAACGAGGAAACCACACTTTTGCTTTTTTGTGCAGCACATGTGTGTCCCACTCTCGTGGGGTGCTGGCGTTGGTTTTTCAGCTTTTTTGTTTGACAAACACGGGTTTGGGTTTGAGTGAGGAGGAGGAGGGGGAGCCATCACTCTGCTGTTTGTAGCTGCTGTGGCCAGGAGGCAAAGGCAAAGCCTTTTCTGCTCATTCCCAGCTCTTCTGGCTCCTGCCCAAGGCCAGGGTCGTTGTGCTCTGTGGGTGAGAGTTTAATCAGATTTTTGTGCTGCTTTAGCTGAGTGTTTCTAAGGCCTGAGGATGAAGCCAAGTGCTCTGCATTGAGAAAGGGATGAATGTTCAGCACAAGGTTCCCTGCAGGAGCTGGCACAGAGAGTGGTGGCTGAAGCTGAGGGAGAAGCAATTCCCAGCCTGGCTGGAAGAGGAGAATGCTCCCTGCTGGTCTCTTGCTTCATCCTCACACATGAGACTGGGAGTTTCCTAAATCAGCCAGGGTGCAATTTCAGAGAGTTTAGATGGGCTGGCCTGGAAAAGTTCATGTTTTGGTGCTTGGAACAAAAGCTGAAGGTGGCAGGAAGGGACAGCAGGGGCAGGGAGCTGCAGTGGCACAGCCCTGAGCTCAGGACTAATTTTGGCTGTGACCTTGGGCAGCTCCTGGGCTGGGTGAGTTCCCTTCTTTGTAAAGGAGGAGAGCAGCTGGGACAGGAGGCAAAATGGCTTTGCAGAGCTTCAGAAGAGCAGCTTAAGAGCTCCAGCATGGAAACAGGAGGGTTTTCCCTTCCCTGATCTCTCCCTGAACATGCCCATGGGATTTTAGCAGGGTGAGACCTGGAATGGAGTGTGAAATGTCCCTGCTGCTGCTGCAGGCGTTTGGGGACAGGCAGCCAGGGAGCAGGAATGAGCAGGAATCTGATTGTCCCAAAGATAAACCTTGTGCCAGGCTTTACCAGCTCCTGGTGGAGCTTATTTGGATTTCCTGGGCTCTGGGTGAGAGTTGGGCAGTTTGGAACTTGGGTGTTACATTTGAGGAACTGGAAGTGAAGCTGCTGCTCTTTGTTCTAAACCAGAATTTCAGTGATTTCTCTGCAGCTGTTGGATAGCAGCAAAGTGAGCAGTGTGATTGTTCCCATGTGCAAGTGTTTTAATTAATGAAGTTCTGTCTGCCTGAATTCTGTGTCTGCTTGGTGCTACTGCCCATGTCCTGATTCAAAAGAAAACCTGAAGCACCTGTGAACATCTGGTTTAACCATAGCTCGATTAAAGCTGCATGATAAAAAACTAAATGTTTTTTTCACTGGGTAGAGCAGACCTGGAATGAGTTACTTAAGCAATTCTGCATTTTTCTAGGGAGGCCAACAAGCAGCATGTGAGGTGTCAGAAGTGTTTAGAGTTTGGCCACTGGACATATGAATGTAAAGGGAAGAGAAAATACCTGCACAGGCCTTCAAGGACAGCTCAGCTGGCCAAAATCCTTAAGGAGAAAGAAAAGCAACTCCTGCTGCAGCAGAGGTAAGACTGGCAGGATGAAATGTCTGGTTTGTGATTGAAATAAAAGATGTTGTCCCAGAGCATTTTCTGTGATCTTTTCCTCCAGACTGTGGAATGTGTGCTTGATTTAATGTTGGAGCTGATTTGTGTGTTAGGTGAATTATGTACACTCAGAGAATTGAAATCAACATTTTCATTTCATCAACACCTGCTCATCTGAAATACATTTAAAAATTTAAAACTGTTTTGGCCTGTCTGAAACAAAAGCCATGCACTGAGCCAAAGTTAAATCAATTGGAGACTTTTTGGTAATGCAGCAGTTTCCTGAATTCCTTGCTTGTTTGATTTCATGTTTCTGTGCTGTCCAGGCAGTGAAAGCTGTCGGTTTATTTCTAGCAAAGCAGCAATTCTCGCCCTGTGTCTGGATCTGCTGCTCAGAGCTGCAGTTGAACGTGGCCCAGCTGCTCCTTCTGCTCCCTGGGAGCTGCAGGGCTCAGGAAGGTGAGGGAGAGTTGGGTTATCAGCTTTAACCAAGCCTGAAGTGAAAACAGCTCACTGAATTGCACAATTATTTCCTCTGGTGACAGCCCAAAAGTGGAAGGAGCAGAGAAACCTAAACAGAGCTCTGCCTGTGGCACCTGATTTCCTTTCCCCTTTGGCCTGGGAATACATTTCAGTGTTTCTCCCCAGGTTAATAATTGTTTTAACAAGCTGAAGTGATGCAGCACCTCAGTTGTCCATGGAATTCCATGTGTCAGGGTCCTTTCTGCCACTGCAGTTTGGCTTTGGGAGCTGCAGAGGGACAGACAGGGTCACTCCCAGTGGCACTCCTTGCCCCAGGAATTGCTGAGGCTTTGGCCAGGTGTCCTCAGGCACTGCCCCATTCCCAGCTTTGTCCCTGCTGCTGGCACAGGCAGGGTGGCAGCTCAGGCAGGCAGGGCTCCCTGGGCTCCTCAGCTGCTCCAGCCCAGCAGCACTTCTGAGGCACAGGGCTCCATCCCTGCCTGCACTGGAGACTCATTAGCTTGGCAGGAGAGTGATGTAAAGTGATTGATTTTGAAATTAATTCTCATCCAGTGAGTAATTGTGGAGTAATTAGAGTCACCAGTGTTGGAGATAGATCAGCAGTGCTTGGACTCTGACTCTTGGCTCCATTTGGAGGCAGAGTCTCTTCAGAGGCTCAAGATCTTTAGGCTAAGTTTGAGTTTAAAGCTCAGATTATTTCCTTGTTGCTTTTCTGCCCCTGTTCTGGTGGATTCTGCAGGTTACCACTGCAGGATGGTGAATTGAGGGTGCAGTTCCTTGTCCTGTCCTTGGGCTTGAACCTGAGTGTGGAATCACCTTGTGTGAGAGTTACAGGACTGGCCAGTCTGGCCTAAAAGGAGGTTTGGGGCTCTTCCAGTGAGGGGCAGGTGCTGGGAAAAATCCTCTTGAGAAAGGAAACCTGAGCTATCCCCAGGTGGGAGCAGTGCTTAATCTGCAGTTAAACCTGGCCCAGCATTCCCAGGGCTGGTGTCATCATGAGCTCCTCAGCTGTGCCAGAGGATCCTGTGCCTCAGCTGCCAGGGCTGCACTTCCAAGGATGAAGCTTTTTCTTCGTGGAGAAACAACTTCTGGGTCACACTCATGCTTTTTGTGGCACTCAGTGAGGTTCTCCTTGCCTTTGGAGAAGTTGGGTCCCCCACAGGTCTGCTTTGGCCAGCCTGTGTCACCACCGTTAAAGAGCCACGCAGGAATCATTAACCAGAAGGCAAACCCAGCCTGAAAAGGTCAATATTTACCTCTGACAGCCTCATCCAGGCTTTTCCAGCATGAACTCCTTTCCCAGTTGTTCCAGGCTCCCTGTGCTTGTCTGGTGTTGGCCCCTCGGAGGTGTCAGTGACCCCCCAGTGCCTGCCAGCCTAGAGCAGGGCAGGGAGCTGAGGGAATGCTCGTTCCTGGGACTCTTGGGGCTCAGCCCTGAGCTGGGTTTCGGGCTCAGTTTATGGAGGGAGTGTCAGAGCAGGTCTGGCTTGAGCACAGTAGAAGCTCCTGGAGTAACTCTTGAGTAACCCTCACCTCACACACGAGAGGAGGGCACTCCCTGAGCTAGGTCCTGTCTCCTCAAAGGTGCTGTGGGCTTCAATTCTGTCCTCACAGTCACTCCTACCTGGGACCCCCCTGGTTACCTGCAGAGGGTCTGAGGCCTTAGGAATGTAAATATGGATGGGAGGGGTTGGAATCTGAATATCAGAGAATCTTCCCCTTGCCCAGGAGAGTGTGGGGAGTCTGGAGAACTCTTGTGTGCTGAGAATGTTTTCATACCTTGTGTGTGAAAATAAAAAGTTGGAGAAATCTCATTTTTCTGGTGGCACACAAAGAACTTTCTTCTTTGGCACCACTAAAACTATGAGGGGATGAACACTTGGGAATCTGACAGACACACAGCTGGAAAGCATCAATATAAATGCACTTTTCTGTTTCTTTTTGCATTTGAAAGAAATGTGAAAGGCTAAGTGAAGCTTTTACCCTTGATTTCAATCAATTCACTTATTGCTACATATAGTTACACACAACTTCTTTGTATCCTTTCCTCCTGTGCCTTTCACATCCCAGCTGCTGCTGTCCTTACAAAATGATACAAAAGGGAGAGCAGAGCATGAATAGCACAGAAAATCAGGGGTAAATTGCTGGGGTTTCCTCCCCTGGCTCATAGATGGATTTTGCTGTGTTTTGGACAGGACTGAGCTGCCCAGTGCCCTTTGAATATTAAACTCAGCCTCAGAGTGCTGCTATTTATTTAATTTTCCTATTCCATTAATCAAAGCTATTATTTTCCCCCCCTTAATTAGTGCTGGAGAAAGTGCTGCAGAAAAGAAGACCAAGAAAAAAAGGTATGTGGGGGTTGGTGGGGACTGGTGCCTGCACTGGTGGGGACAGGGCCCTGCCCTGGCTGCTCCAGCAGCACTTTGGGAGGAGGGTGGCAAAAGTAGCTTTGTAAATAAGTTTTGGTTGTTCTGCTTTAAGGCTGTTACAGCTTTTGTGTGACAGGCATCTGGAGAATTTCTACTCCTCCCTGTCCAAAATCTCTCAACATTTTATTCTCTGTTTTTCTCCCTGCTGGTTTTCCTCCCCCTGCATGATCTTGCTGTAGGAGTAAAAGTCTTCCTATTTCTGCCTCAGAGTCCATCAGGAGTCTCTGAAACAAGACTGGCTCAGGAATTCTGGTCTCTCATTGCTTCTGCTCTTTTCATTCCCTTCTCCTGCCAGTCCTCTCTCTCTCTCAAGCTTTGTCTAGAGGATGAAATAAAACATCTTAAAAAGCCCAACCCCAAAACCAAACAAAACCCCCTGGATCCCAAACTAAAGCAAAATCCAGGAAATGAGCCTGGCCCTCTCCACATCCTGGTTGGAGCCAGGAACTCTTTTGACATTGTTTCTACTTCACCTTGCATTGATGTTTACTGGGGAATTTGCTTTCTTAGCAAATGGAGAGGAGGAGCAGGCAGAGCTGTGGCTGTAGCACTGCTGGAAGGGTGCTGGGAGTTTCACACCAGGGAATGCCTTGCAGTAGCAGCCCAGCATCTCTTCAGTGATGCTCCTGTGTCACTCCTGTGTCCCAGTCTGATCTTACCCAGTTTTCAGGAGGTGTTTGAAGGCCAGGCCTTTGCTGTGTGTAGCAGGCAGTAAATAAGGCAGAGCAGATCTTTAAAGTGTTCTTTATTCCAGGCTGTCCTGTGGAATGTGGTTTATTGGAATGGGCTGTCTCAGTGGGTTCTAGCAAGGGCTGCTTTCCCAGAAGTGCCAATTTATTGCTGGAGTTACTCAGGACTGGTGAGATCATGAATTTACTGGTTTTGAGCTGGGCAGCTCAGGCCTCTTCCTGCCTCAGTTCCTCAGACACTGCAGCCTTTGCTGGTATAATTATTTACAGAGTATTTGAGCTCCAAACCAGTGCAAAAATGGACAGAGCAAAAGGGTTCATGGGGAAGGGGGTGGTTTGGGCACTTTTTCCTTGAAATTTTAAAACTCTTGTAAATTTGAATTATTCTCCTGCTTCTATGCAAGCCCAGAATAATCTGTCAATAGAAATTCCTTTCCAGTCAGTTTGCTATTTAGATTTTTATTATAACATGGGAAGAGTTAAATGTGGAGAATCCAGCTTATTTATAAGTTCCACATTTAAAATAAGTCTGTAAAAGTTTGGGTTCTGGCAGGAGGAGCAGAAACCTTTTCCACACAGTATGTTTGTTTTGATATAAACACTAATAAGGGAGCTCAGGCCGAACCAGAAAAACAGGCTGAGGCAGAGCAGCTGCTGCAGAGCCCTGTGACCTCAGGTGACAGAGCCACCTTCCAGGTGCTCCTTGGCCTCAGTGTCCCACCCAGAATGCCTGAATTCCCTGCTCATTCCCTGCTCTCCTCAGGCCCAGCTGTGGCTGTGCCCACAATTGTGGCTTTTGGGTGTCAGTGGCACTGGAAAGCCCTGGGGTGTCAGAGCAGAGCAGGGCCAGCCTGGGGGTGCCAGCCTGGGCTCCAACAGCACTTGGCGCTCACAGAACCAGAGGTGAACTCTTGGAAACTTGTCCTGAGGAGGATGAATGGTGCCTACTTTAAAAGTTCTGTGCTTTCCCAGAGGTGTTGTGCTGGTTTTTTTTCCCCCAGAGAAGTCAGTATTTAAGCAGCCCTCATGGATTTATCAGTAATGAACAGTCGTTGTGTCTGCACACAGAGACAGCAGATTACAGATGTATTACAAAAACTTCAGTGCTTTGTGGCTTAATCCACACCCACGTTTGTCAGCTGACAGGGCTGATATGATGAAAACCCCTCACACTCTTCAGTAACCTTAACACAGGCACTTCCTGAGCTGTTACACTGAACCAAACCCTCTGATAAAAAATACTGCATTAATTTTCTAATGGGAACAAGATTCTGCATTGTCATAATTTACATTTTTGGATGCTCTTTGATTGACTTTGGTGGGAAGGGAGGTGAATCAGTGTCTTCAGGATAAGATCTCTGGGAAAATTGAATTGTACTTTCTTGGAATTCCTATCACCCCCCTAAATCAGAGACATTGGTCTTGAGAACAATGGCCCCAGGAAGGGCTGAACATGAAAAGTGCAGAGCATGCAGAAATCCTCTGCTGTGTTCATTATTCTGTCTTAACCTTGGATTGTTTCCACCCTTCTCCTCCACCTGGAAAACACAAGCATCCTGTAGTGGCAGGTACTTTGGGTTCTTTTGCCAGGAGTAATCTAAGAAGTTTTTGCTGGGAACAGCTGTGACCTTGGTGAAATCTCTGCTGAAACCTCCCCTGGCTCTTGCAGTGGCAGAATTTCCCTGTTGCAGTGGTGAGGCAGGGACTGAGCCTGGCTCATTTTCCCCAGGGCTTGGCCAGTTCAGGGCAGTCAGGCCAGCAAAGCCCCTGCTCAAGGCTAGGAATGAGATCCTGGCCAGCTTTCCCTCCTTGCCCCTCTCTGCTGTCCTGCTGGGTTATGTCATGTCCTGGGGCCACCTGCCATTGCTCAAATGACCCAAATCCACTTGTCCAGGAGTGGAGAAGGGAGGGGAGGGCACAGGGATTCATCTGAGGTGGAAATTTCATTCATCTGAGGTGGTGAGGCCTGGAAATTTCGATGGTGAGGTGTGGAAATTTTCAAGGCAAGTAATTGATCTTTGGATTATTGCAACAGAGCAGAGGGAGCGCTCTGTGTGTGATGGGCTCTGGCAGGGCTCTGGTCAGCTCTTTGTTCTCCCTCAGGTCCAAGAGTGTGACCAGTTCCAGCAGCAGCAGCAGCGACAGCTCAGCCAGTGACTCCTCCTCCGACAGCGAGGACTCCTCTTCCTCCTCATCCTCCTCCTCCTCAGACAGTGACAGTGAGGACAGCAACTCCTCCTCCTCCTCCCCCTCCTCCAGCAGCTCTTCCTCCTCCTCTGACTTCGAGTCAGATTCCAGCTCCTCCAGCAGCAGCAGCAGCAGCAGCAGCACAGACAGCAGCTCTGAGGATGAGCCCCCAAAGAAGAAGAAGAAGAAATAGCTGGGGAGGAGCAGGACTGGTGTGGAGTGAGTGACACTGCCCTCCCAGGGGCTGGAGCACGTGGCTGCCAGACACTCAATGGTCAACATTTCTACTGCTCCCATTTCTAAGTGTTCTGCCTAGTTGTTCATAGGACATGGAAGGTATTAAATGGCACGTGAGACTTACTGAGAGAGTATTTTTGTGGTTTATCCTTTTATGGAAGATTTTACTTTTTTAGCTCCCAAAAAAAAAAATTCTATCATCAGATTTGTTTATAAGAGCTAAAGTCCAGTAGCAGCTGAACCTGGATGTTTACATGCTGGAAAGCAAAAGCTTTTTTTTTTTTTGTTGCAGATTATGCTGTGCATCATGTGCTGTTCCTCTGTTAATGACAGCTTCACTTCCATTGAGAAAAATCCTCTAAACTGTTAAAAGCAGAAGTTTTTCAGTGCTGCTGTGGAGCTGTGGCATTGTTGAACCTGAATGCACAACGTGTCCCACACAGAGCCTCCCATCTCTCTGGTGACAGAGGGCTCTGTGCTGCTGAGCTTGTGTTCCAGTGGCTTTTCCTGATGCTTCCAGGTCCAGTCTTAACTGCAGCACCCAGCTGAGCTGTGTTGATTTGTCCCTGCTCAGTGTTGTGCTTGTCCTGCCCACAGGCTCTGGGCCCTGCCCTGTGTCCCTGGCTGCTGTGTTGGAGGTGTTTGTAAGACACAGGGTTGGTGTTGGAGAGCAGCAGCTCAGTGAATCAGGGCTGCTGCTGCTTTAGGAGTTTCATCTTTGTGCCTTTTTTTTGTAAATTCAGTGTACCCCAGAGACAAGGGCTAGAGCGGGTGTCCTGCAGAACTCCATCAGAATATTCCCATCTGTAATAGGGGCAGCAAAACCAGAGAAATTGTGACAGACAGAACTGGGCACTGTTCTCACTGGATGCTCAGTAAAGAAGGGAAGTAAAGGTCTCAAAGGGAAGTGCTCCCCTCTGGATGTGTTTCCCAGGAATGTGTGAAATACAGGATTGCCAAGCTGTGCTGGCACTCTGCAGGAATCCAGTCATGCTTTGAATGTGGGACTGGCTCTGGAGAAGCAAGTGAGTGCAAACCCCACAAACCCAACAAAAGCAGATCCAAACATGCTGCAGAACAGGGATTGCTGGATGCAGAGTGGGAATTGTTTGGTTTTCTGGTGGATTGAAGCAGTTGCTGGTAGTATTTTATTTGGTGATGCAGTCTCCTGAATTTCTTGTTGTTGGAGTGCCCTTTTGGGGAGGGGGCATCACTTGTGGAAGCATTCTCAAGTATCTTGGTTTAGATTAAATACAGTAACTAAACTATTTTTTATATTTTTATGGAAAGAGTAGTGTGTAGACTTTGGAATAAACTGTACTTATTTAAATGTTTTAAAATCCCCATGTTGTGTGTCTGTCTGTGACACTCCTTTGTTTTACAGAACACGCTGCAGGCTGTAAATAAAACTACCAGAAAGGTGTTCAAGTCTTGTGGAGTGAGTGTGCCATTTAATGGGAAAGTGAATCAATTATTAAACACTAGTTGCTAAGTTGAGGCTTACTGCAAATATCTAAAATATTTGTGGTGTTTTTGTGCAGGTTTCAGCTGGAGTTGCCCTGGCATTCCCTCACAGAGGGGCAGGATTGCACCCCAGGAAGCTCTCCAGCCAGAAGTCCTTCTGTATCAAGATTAAAAAAAAAAAAGTTTAGTTTCAAATACAATGTTTATATTAGTTGGGGTTTTTTTCCTTTTTGCCTTTTCTGGTTACTTTGTCTCTAGGTGTAGTTATTTTACAGAGTAACCCCCAGCCTGGCCGGTGCCTTGCCCTCCTACATCTGCCTGTGCCTCACTTCTGCTCTGCTGGCAGATGAGTTTTACAAGAGCCCTGTGAGCCAGGAGTGCTTCCAGGGACTGCCCTGTTCAATCCCTCCCCTCCGAGCGAAGCTGCCACTGCTCATCGTGCAGGAGCAGCTGATGCAGCCTCGGGAAAAGCCCTCACCTCTCAAGGAGAAACAGAGGGGAGCAGGAGCAGGGGGAGGCAGCCCCACTTCTGAGTGCAGGGCTGTGTTAACCCAGCCAGAAACAGCCTGGGGTGGAAGTGCACTGCACAGTCCCTGTGGGGTACTGCACCGGTTTATTTTTTTAGGGAGGGGTCCTTAATAGACAGGAGCTTCTCCAGCGAAGGGATTTGCCCTGTGAAATTCTGTTTGTGTGAGCTGGGCCTTTAGCAGCCCCTGGGACCATGGCTCCCGCCTCAGCCTTTGTTCACCAGCCGTGTGTGCTGCGCCCTTGGTGCCACAGGAGCAGAGCATCCCAGAGTCCCAGGCTGGTTTGGGTTGGAAGAGATCTCAAAGTGTCACCACCCAATGCCACCTTGCCCAGGTGCTCCCAGCCCGTGTCCGGCCTGGCGTTGGGCACTGCCGGGGATCCCGGGGCAGCCCCAGCTGCTGTGGGCACCTGTGCCAGGGCCTGCCCACCCTCACGGCCAGGAATTCCCGCCCAGCATCCCGCCGGGTCCCGCTCGCCGCCGCCAGGGGGCGCCACGGCCGCGGGACGCTCCTCGCGCGCTGCCCCACGTGACTCTCCCGCCGCCGCGCGCGGGAGGCGGGGCCGGGCCCTCGCCACGCCCCCTACGCGCGCTCTCTGCCGGGGTCACGTGGTTTCCCCGAGCGTCACGTGATCGGGGCGGCGGCGGCGCGCGGGGCCGCCGGGAAGCGCCAGGCGGGACCGGGCCGGGATCGGGATCGGCACCGGGACCGGGCCCAGCGCAGCCCCGGCCGAGCCGCGGTCCTGCCCGCGCCCTGCGAGCCGCCAGCCCGGCGCCGGCCCACCATGGACCGCCGGGACCCCTACGGAGCGCCCGCCCGCTTGTGAGCCGCCCCCCGCACCCGGGCCGGGCCCGCCCCGCGCCCCCCGGCGCTCCGTGACTCGCCGGCGGCTCCTCGGGCCTCATCGTTCGCCGGTGGCGGCAGCCAGGAGATGGTCCGGGCCTAGCGGAGCGGCCAGCGCAGGTGAGCGCGGCCGGGCCGGGCCTCCCGCCGGCAGCGGGGGCAGCGCCGGGGCCGCGCCGCCCCCGGGCCGGGCACTCCGGGACACCCCGGCCGCCCCCCGCGGCGGAACCGCCGGGCCCCGGGGCGGGATCGGCCGCTGCGGGCGCATCTCTCGCCGGGGAGCGCGGGTTTGGCCGGTCGCGCCCCGCGGTGACACCGAGCGGAGGGCGGGGGTCCCTCCCGGGGTCCGGCCGGGGCATTCCCGGCACCGGACCCGGGCTGGGCTCGGTGCCGGCGGCGCCGCTGCGCTGCCCGCCCCGGTGATGGATTTAATCCTGTTCCGGTAATTGACGTCAGGGCTTTGTTCCTTCCCCTTTGCTCTCCGCACGGGTTCAGGGCTCGGGGCCCGCTGATGGAACCGGCCCCGGGCAGGGCAGGCAGGGCCGGGGCTCGGGCTCGGCCCGGGGCCGGGGGGCTGTTATGTAAAGCCTCCTCCCGGTGGGGTTCCACCGGACTTGGTGAAGGAGCCCTCGCTCAGCGGTCCTGCACTCCGCGCTGGGTTTTTCCCTTTTTCCCTGTTCAGATGAACAGAACAAAGCGGGCAGGTGTTGAGGTTGTGGCCCGGTACCGGTGCGTTCAGCGCTGTGTCTGTGGCTCTGTTCTGGACACCAGCAAGTGTTTCACTGCATTTTGGGGCAGGGCTGAGTGCTTGTGCCCAAACCCCGCTCACAGCCCGGGCAGGCGCTGCACGATGGAAAAGGAGCCTGAAAGGGGCAGGTGGGGCCTGCTGTGCCCCCAGCTCATCTCTCACCTCATCACAGCCTTGTGTGATCATTTCCTCAGCAATACTGGTGGTTTTAAACATCCCCCTGCTTGCAGCCAGTGCCCCTGTGGGACTGATCAGGCCCTTCCTCTGTGTCCCTGAGCTGCTTCTGCTCAGCCCTGTGTGTTTGTTTGTCACCTGGGCTCCCTTCCAGCTGCTGATCTCTCAGGTGTGTTTCTAGTTCCTGGCATTCCTTTAAAACTACTGAATTCTTCTCTCAGGTCCCTGGCAGATGGGGATTTGCAGCCTGGGGGGTTATTGCAAAACAGGGTCTGGTGAAGTGCTTTGCAGGAGTGGTTGTGCACCTGATTGGTCCTTTCATGGCTCCTCTAATGAGGAAAACGTGATTAAACTGCCAGCCTGGAGGTGTGGGACAGTCCCAGTGTCACACTGGAGTTACTCAGTGGCTGGACTGGGACTGGGGCAGGTCTTGCTGGTCGGAAGCAAAAGGGAAAATTTATCTTTTGGCATTATTAATATCTTGTCTTTATTAATGTGTCAGTGTTGATTTTTGGCATTTGCTGCCTCCTGCACGGGGTGTTTGCAGCTGTGTGTGAGAGCAGAAGCTCCTGTGTTCAGCAGTGAGACAACTCTGGAATATCCTGAGCTGGGAGGGACCCACGGGATCATCCAGCCCAGCCCTGGCCCTGCACAGCCCCCAAATCCCACCCTGGGCATCCTTGGAGCAGTGTCCCATTCCCTGGGGAGCCTGGGCAGTGCCCAGCACCCTCTGGGGAAGAACTTTTCCCTAAAATCAACCCTGACCCTGCCCCAGCCCTTCCCTGGCTCCTGTCCCTGTCCCAGGAGCAGAGATTGGAGCTGTAGCCCCCACTGAGCTCTGACCTCAGGCTCCTCTTCTCCAGCAGCACAATCCCAGTGCCCTCAGCAGCTCCTTTGTGTTCCTCCCACACCCTTCCCCATCCCTGTGTGCCTTCTTTGGATGCTGTCTTTTAAAAATCTTTTTTATATTGTGGCACCCAAAAGTGCTCTCAGGACTCCAGTACAGTTTAACAGCAATGAAGGAAAAGAGTGGATTTCAATTCTGGTCTCAAAAGCTATCTCAGGTCCCTGACATTTCCTCTAAACATCTCTGCAGTTCTTGTTTTATGGCTTTTCTCCTCGTCTCAAACATTGAGTGAGGGAGACTGAGCCCCTGGGTCAGTTTTTGTATGAGAAGCCACACAGCAACCCAGAAAAATAACTCATATTTATGTGTTTAGCATTCTTACCAGTTCTAGTGACCTGGACTTGATAAAGCACGATAAAACCCAGTGAAATATGGCTTGGATTTCCAGGGTGTTTTTTTAGGAAGCTGGAATGTGCAGATGCTTTTGCACAGTTACGACCCAGTTCTTAATGAGAAGATGCCACATTTCTGTCTGCACAAACCATGGAGTTTGCTCCTTGGGGGCCTGGTAGATGAAAAGCTGCAGCAGAAATGTGTCCTGAGGTGGCAGCTGGCCCGTGACAGGGTGGCATTTGCCACCAGTTGCTCCTGTGGCTGCTGGCGGGCGGGTGCTGCCGCGGTGGTTTCCAGCGTGGGTGCTCCTGTCGGATGTGACTAAGGGCATACACAGTGACCTTACTGACTGAGACAGCCCTTGGCACCTCCTGCCTGGCAGCAGGGGCTCTGTCACCAGGTGATGGTGGAGCTGCTGTCATCGTGTCCCTCACTGCATTTCCAGTGCTTGGGACAGGGGCCAAAGCTGCTCGTGACTGCTCTGGTGCCTCCCTCCTGTCCCTTCCTGCTCATCCTCTCAGTTTAGGGGTCATGTCATCATCACTGCTCTTACCCTCTGCTCCAGATCATCAGAAATGTGCAGTGTTGAGGGAGGAAATACTGAGAGTTGTCTTGAGAGCTGAGCCCGGAAAGCAGCACCTCTGCCATGGGCAGATTTGGGCAGATTTGGGCACGTGGAGAGAGCTTGAGCAGCTTCCAAGAGGCCACAGCAATGTGTGTGCTGTGCTGGGAGCAGTAGGAGTTCAGTGTTGTGTTTGGAGTCCCCCTCTGTGAGGAGGTAGGAATAGTCTGGAGTTTTTGGTGACTGAGGTTTCTTTTCTGTGGCAATAATTGTTCTTGGCCACATAATTTCAGTTTGTTACTCACCTGTGGTTTGTTCTGCAGACCTGTTTCCTTTCTCTCGCTACTATGTCACAGTTATCTTCAGCAGAGGCTCAGAAATGACTACATTTGTGACTAGATACCTAAACTTCAGTTTAAATTAGATACACAGAAGGAATCCTTCCCTGTGAGGGCGGCAGGCCCTGGCACAGGGTGCCCAGAGCCGCTGGGGCTGCCCCTGGATCCCTGGCAGTGTCCCAGGCCAGGCTGGACATTGGAGCTGGGAGCAGCCTGGGACAGTGGGAGGTGTCCCTGCCATGGCAGGGGTGGGCTGGGTGGGCTTTGAGGTCCCTTCCAACCAAGACCCCCTGTCCTCCTTCACCTTCAGTGTCTACCTCAGAGTATGTATGAAAACCAAACTGAGGTTGGTGTCACCTTCTCTGAACTGGGGGAACAGAGCACCCCGAGCTGTGGGGAGATGGAGGGGCTGTGGGATGTAGAGGGAGTGTCTGGAAACGAGTCAAGAAACTTTAACAGATTGCATTTAGTTAGAGCAGGGTTAGATGTATGTAAAATATCTTACTAACTGTGTTAAACTAAGAAAATAAGCAATCAAGTTCATAGAATTGCAAAAGTCAAGATGAAAGAACTTGTGTGGCAGTTACTCTTCTGTGGCAGGATGAGAGTAGTGACTCCTTCTCTGCAGTCACTAATGACTAAGGAGATGCTCTGCAGCTTGTGAAATGACAGGGCTGCTGTCACTGCTTGGGAAATCCAGCACAGCCCCTGCTCCTTCCTGTCACCGAGGAGCTCTGAGCACAGCCAGCCCCGAGTGCTGCAGCTGTGCTGCTCTCCCTGTGCCTCTGTCCTGCAGGAATCCACTTCATTCTCCTTGAGCTGCTTGCGCTGGGTGCCAGCTGAATGAGCCCTTGCCATGTGGAGCAGAGCTGGTGCTCAGAGCTCGGGGTGGCACAGCGCCTGGGGCTGGCCCAGCCAGAATTCCCTGTTCCCTGCAGCTGGAGCTGTTGGCCTCGTGCACTCGTGTGTCCTTTAGGGTCTGCCACCTCCCCAGGCTCTCAGACCTTTGCTGCTTCCCGAGTTGTTCTTCAGCTCTGTGTTTCAAACCCCCTTTTCCCTCACTCTGTCTTTTCTCCCTGGTGCTTGAAGTTTTCCTTGGGTTGTCTTGTCTCTTGTTCTTACTGTGTTCATTAATTCCTGCTGATGAATGTAAAATCCGGGTTATGAGCTGCCAGTAGCACCAGGTACCAGCAGGAAGAAAAATCTCCTTGTACTCCAAACTGTACAAACCTGGAATAAGGAAGTTCTTGCCCTGAAGTCTTGAACTAATTTTCTTCTGTTAACAGCTCATTAAGAGAAATCCTCCTGCTCATCTTTTTATGGAAAACAACACCTCATGAGGCAGCTCAGCAGCTCAGAGCCCCCTTTTACTGCCTTTTCTTTTTTTTTTTTACAGTTCATCTTAGTTTTTATTCATGTCACATTTATTGATAAATTACTTGAACGTGCTGCTTTCATGTTTTATAATGAAGCAAATAGAGTGTACTTTTACTAATGTGCAGTCCTGTAGTGATCATGGTTTCCAGGAGAGGCTGTTTTACTGTTCCATGTCTCTCCCTGTGGATAGGTGTGCTCCCCTGCACCCCATAGCAGTTTCTGACTGTTCCCAGTACTGCACTGGGAGCATGGAGAGGTAGGAGACCAGAGGCAGGACAATGCTGTGCTTCTCTTCAGGGTGCTTCTTTCTGAAGGATTGATGTTCCCACATTGTTTGCAGTTTCCAGAGCAGCTTGAGGCTGTTTGTCCTTTGGGCTGGACACTCCCCTCAGCCTTTCAGCTCAGTGGGTTCCTCGTGGAGGGGCAGAAATGAGCCCTGGGATGGTTGTGCTCCTCCTGCAGCTTCGTGAGGGCTGGCAGTGTCACAAAAGGTCCCAAACCTTCGAGCTTTTCCAGCTCTCTAACCTTTGGTGGTAAAATGGGAGGGCAGCCAGGTTTTGGTGTCACTTTGTCATCTCCTGGAAGTGGGGGCAGGCCTTGGTGCCTCACTGTCACACATCACTTTAAAGACAGACATTTTCCAGCTTAAGAAGAGAAATAAAGGATGTTTAATTTGCAGAACCAGACACTGGGAAAACAGTGTTTGTGATCAGTGACAGGTTAACTCCTGAGACAGAGGAAACTGTTTCCACTTGTCCTTAGCTGGGATTCTAAGATTTCACAGAGGTAAATTGTTCCAGAGTAGATATTTCCCTCAACAGTTGGTTCCTGTGGAAATTTCATGCCATTGAAGAGTCATTCAGTTTTTCACTTTATTTTCCTTTGAAATTTCTAATGTTCACTTTCCTTGGTGTGATCCTGTTGAAGGTGTCTGATTTAAAGTGAGTATTGGATATTTATATTGGTTGTCTGTTGTATTTTTATATAAATTAGGCTTCCAAAACCGTGAACTCCCATGTATTTCCCCACTCCTGCTGGCTTGACTATAAAAGCTCAAACCTGACCATAATTGTCCAGCTTTGTGCATTCACATGGAGATTTTTTTGTTTCTGCATTTAATTTAATTTCCAAAAGACGTTAAAGAGATTTCAGTGATGGAAGTGCTTAAATGGTTTTAATCAGGCTTTGATGTGCACAAATCATTAAAGCGAGGAGGATGAAGAGATCAGAGTCCCCAGTTCCCTTTGTGTGCCTGGGCTGCAGAGGAACTCGGGGAGGAGGAAGTGTTCAGGAAATCCCAAAGGCACAGGACAGGGGAAAACAGCCTCAAGCTGTGCCAGGGGAGCTTGAGGCTGGAAATTGGGAAAATTCCTCCATGGAAAGGGCTGTCCTGCCTCCCCCAGGCTGCCCAGGGCAGGGCTGGAGCCCCATCCCTGCCTGGCTTTAAATGTGCAGGTGGCACTTTGGGGACTTGGGGCAGTGGGAATGTTGGACTCGAGGATCTTGGAGGGCTTTTCCAGCCTAAACAATTCTATAATTCTGTTTTTCCCACAGGGAAGGGGAACAGCAAACCAAAAAAAGCTACATCAAAATGGGAATTTGATTTGTGTGATGTCGTGCGTTTCGTGGGCAGAGGAATAGCCAGAGTTTCTGTGGAAAAAAAAAATAATCTGAGAGATCTGCCAATGTAACTTTCCAATTACTTTACAATTAACATAAGCATTTCCTTATTTAAAGATATTTTTAAATTCTTTGGTCAAAATCCAGATTTGAAAATATTAGCATGGAAATTTCAGAGAATTGAATATGGGAAACAGGTTGAAGAACTTAAGGGAATATGTTGTAACTTCACAAAGTTGTCCTGTGCTTTGGCATAAATAAAATAAACCTAATGGAAATTACTGAGTGAAAAATGTTGAATTTTACAAAAATCTCCTAATATTATTGTATTTTTGTAACTTCGAGAGGCCTTGAAGCACAAAGATTGGCCAAGAGGAGGTTAAATGGATTCATGTACTGATATTTTTCCTGTGTTTTTTTTTAATGTTCTGAGTTGTCCTCTATGGAACAGAACTTCCTGAGAGTTTGTTTGTGTGCTTTGAGGAGGTTTTTATATTTTGGAGTGAGGTGCTGTGTTTGTTTGACATTTCCCATTGAGCCTTCCAGTTCCCCTCTGACTCTCACTGGTGTGGAGCTGCTGGAATCCCCCTGGCTGTGGGTGAAAAGCCCTGTGGCCACATGGAATATTGGTTTAAATTGCCTGGTGAAGTTTGGGGTTTCTAGTTAATGAATTTATTTTTAAATTAATTAATTTAGATGTAATTTAGCCTTCTAATGCTGATAGGATAAATTAGCATCATATTATAGCATTGATTTGCCATGGTGGAACGTGGTGTTTGGTGTAAAGCAGCCCTTAAAAGATAAAGGGTGAAAAGGTTTTTCCTGGAGCAATTGCTCGTGCTGAAAGAGCTCCACTAATTATATTTAATGAGCAAAAAACACAAGTAAGGACTTTGCACTGTGACACATTCTTAGCCAATAATTACCAGAAATATGTTTTAATAGGAGACTTTTAACAAGTAGTCTTCAGTTTAAATTTGTTAATCACTAATAGCCTCCTAAAAAATACTTTCTTCAGGTTTTTTCTTCAGGTTTTTTTTTCTTCAGCTTTCTCTTTTTTTTTAGTGGAAAAAGTTGCATTATTTCCTGGCCAAGTGAAGCAAGGTCCATGCTGAACTGGCATTTAGAAATGTTTTTGTTTGTTTTTTCTTATTTATTCAGAGGAATGTTTAAATCCATCCAGTCATGATTTGCTGACAGACTTGAAGCTCAAGATGGTCAGAAATGGGTGTGGTTTAATCTTCATTGCTATTTTAGAGTAGGAGATTTGGATCTCATTAGCTGCTCTAATGGGCTGATTCCTTGCTATGCAATTTATTTCAATGCATTATTCAATTTTTAAAAATTATTATGTGTGACTCTCACTATGAATAGTGAATCATACCTTAAAAAAAAATTAATTTGAACTTGTGCTTAGGAGAATTCCATTAATTGAGCCCCTGGCTGGGGTGCCCGTCAGTGCCCGGTGCCTGCTGAGCTGCTGCAGTTCCCACCATGGAATTTCTGTGGCACTTGAGGCAGTTTTGGCTCTTCCAGAGACATTTCCAGGCTCCAGCTCTGACCCAGCTCGGTGTAAAGTAGCCTCTTGCATGAAGGGTTTTGAAACCCAACTGAATTTTGACTCAGCTTTTGCAATGTCCTTGTGTTTGTCTTTAACTTCGTGCCACAAAATGCTGAATTTCTTTTTCTGGTGGCAAAACTCACCGAGTCTCCCTGGCTGGAAGTGAAATGTCTTGGTAGAATTCTGTGTTTTGTACTTTATTGTCTTTTGGTTTACGGCCACATCCAGAAAAGTGCAAAAAGTTGTAAGAACTTGGGGGAAAAAAAACCAAACATTGTTATTTTGAGAAAATATGATGTCATTTATATTAAAAGAGTTTGTGCAGCTAAATTAACATTTATCAACTGTTTTCCTGAGGTAAAAGACACCTCACTAAATGTCCTGTTACTCAGTGGGGGCAGAAATGTGAATGTTTTTCTGAATTTGCTCAGGGGGATTATAAAGTACAGGTGGCATTTAGTAGGCAGGATGAAAAGGGAAAACTTTCCAAGGTTTTGAGCAGTGTTTGTTTGGAAGCACAGCACATCAAAGCTGTGGCTTTCCTGCTGCATTTCAGCTTCCCTCTCTGGATAGTTCTGGGCCCTTCCTCTCGCTTCCAAATTTTTTTGCTTTTCCTGCAAATCTTAAATGCTCCTCTTCCCTGGGTTTTTCCAGAGTTTTAACTACTCTGTGCTCTCATCTTCAGCATGTTGAAATTTAAAAAGAAAGTTTGGAGGTACCAGGAAACACCCCAGGTCTCAAAGCTGTCATGTTCTGACAGCAGATTTTAGACAAGTAGGAAATGATGCTGAGTTTGGTAAGCCCTTTGAATACGAGTTAGGGCTGAAAACTGGGAGGGAAAACTTGTGTTCTCACTTCTGTGTACTCAGAATTGGGGATTTAGTGAAATCTGTAAAGCAATCCTAGAACTGCTGCAGGTGCCAGTGGGGAGCACTGCCCTGTGAGAGTTCCAGCCACCACTTTTGAAAAGGTACTGGTAATAATGAATTGGTGGTAATGTAGAAAATCCATTGCTGCTGCCCTGGATCCACCCCGGTGGTTTTGGGGCTTCCCCTGCACTTGTGCTGGGAACAGCCTGGACACAGATTTCCCTGTAGGCCTCTCACTTGTTCTGTGGCTCACCCCAACTGGTTTCCCATGGTTCTGGGGACAGTTAAGTCATTGAACAATGCAGTTTTTAATTCTGGTTGCCCTGCTCCCCAGCATCCTCCTGCTCTCCCTCCATCCCTCACAAGCACATTACAGAATTATTATCTCAGACCCTGAGTGGGGGATGCAGCACAGTGGGGGAACCTTGGTCACGATGGGAAGTCCAAGATGAATGTCTTGTGAGACAGTGCAGACATGATCTTACACCAGGGCTGGAGGAAGTGACAGTTAAACCAGGGTAAAGGCTCTGATAAACTTCTCTGCTTTCTTTTTCTGTAGTTGAGGTGGGAGAAGGATGTGAACCTTGAGTGTGATTTTGCCTTTTGCCTTTTCACTCCTGGTTTAGATGGCACCTCATTAAAGCCTTGTCTGCTGTTTCAAATCTTACACAGAGCAGATTTATCTGAGAATTTCTGTCAAGTGAATACTTTCTTAATCCTACTGCCACAGAGTTCGTAGTACTCAAATGTAATGATGTCTTTTATGGAAGTAAATTATTGGGAGGAAGTCAGAATGATAATAGCCAGATTAATGTTAGATGTCTGAATAACTATTGCTTAATAAAATCTAAATGCCAATTGTCTTGGCTTCAAAGTTTAAGCAGATGAACATGTAGGCACAGGAATTGGGTTATTAAGTTTCTGCCCAATTAAAGGGCAGAAATTTGTTGGGAAACTGTGTTAGAATATGCTTTGGTTAGCCTGTGTGGACATGAAAGGATTGCATGTAAAAATGTTGAATTTTTGATGGTCCATCTTTGCACTGGGGGAATTAAAGACTCTCCCAGTGATGGAGAGTGGAAAAGATGGGAAGGATGTCCTTGGTTGAGTGGGAGGTGGAACTGGGCTGAAGTTGGCTGGGAAGAGATTTAACTGAGAAAGGAAAGAGTGCTCCTGGTGGATGGCTGAGCTGGAGGTCAGTGTGCACTGCTGGTGAGGTGATCTCAGCTGAGGCATCTCAGGGTAAGGAATTTCACTGCCTGGTTAAGAAAGCCCCCTGTTCCTCAGAGCAGATATTGCAGGATGAAGCAAATAGAAATGCAGAGCCTTGGGAGGACAAAGTTGAAATTCAGCTTTGCTGAGCAGCAGCAGCTTCACTTCCCTCTCCTGGCTGGGGCTGGTCCTTGTGGCAGGGGTTCATTGAGGCTCCTGTGCCTTTTCTGACCTGGAATCCTGACCTGGCCTGGCCTAGGTGCAGAAAATGACAATTTTAGTGGCTTTGTGGTGTCAGTCCCTTTGCTCTGAGTCAGGGGTGGCACTGTGGGATCTGGGCTGTCTCCCAGGATGGAGCCTGGGGACAGAGGGACAGAGGGACAGTGGCTGGAGGAGTGACCCTCCCTCTGCTCCCTGCCACGCAGAGAGGAGGAGGCAGCAGGGCTCTGTGCTCTCACTTGCTGCCCTTTCCTGTTCCTCTCCCCTTCCTGAAGAGACAGGACAGAAAGGAGGGACTGGTGTCCTTTGGGCAGCTCCCTGTGAAGGAAAGAGTTGGGAATTCATTTCTGTGTTCATCAGGGAGGGGGGACCAGACGTGTTCCCTCCTGGGTAGTACTTCTGCACAAAAATCAGACATTTAAGATGTGTGGTTGTGCATTTTTAAGGTCCCTTGAGTGAATTACATCAAACCAGTCTTGCAAATTCTCGGATATAAACAATTTTAAGTTGTTTTAGTAGTATGATTTTAAAATGGGCTTAAAAATGGTTTTAAATGAGCTGCACTGCAAGTGCTGAATTTAGAAATGTCCTCCTTGACTTGGCTTCTAAAATCCAGTTGCTGGGAGTTCACTTTCACCTTAGTTCTTTTACCTCACCTTGGCAGGAGGTGTGGAACTGGATGATTTTTAAAGTCTCTTCCAACCCAAACTCCATTTCTCCCTTGCTTCTGTGCGCTGAATCTGATGTATGATGAATGATGCACCCAGTTCTCATCTGGACTTGTTAAATGAAATATTACACTTACAGAGCCTCTTTCTAAAGGATCCCCAAGTCCTTTTCCAGTGGTTAGTGTTCAGTTACAAATGATCACTGTAATTCTTTTATCCACCATCGCTGTGTGTTGGCTTCTCAGGTGGAAGATGCTGACTGATCCTCAGGTAACCTGATATTTGAGGGGTGAAGGGGAGTCTGGCAGCTAAAACTCAGAAGCAGGATGTAATTACTTGCACCATCACTTGTCTGAGACGTTGGAATGAAGGCAGTGCTCCCACAGAAGTGCTCTGGAATTCTCTCAGCTAACGGTGGTGAAGGATTTGTGCTGCTTTGTCTGGGGAGCAGCACAAGCCCAGGCGCATCCTGCTTGCTGGGGATTTCTGGGTGCTCCAGAGCTGAGTGGGAAGGAGAAGTGCCTGCAGCAAACTGCTGGCTCTGCCCTCCCTGGGAGTTCTTGTCAAACATTAACCAGACCTAGGCCAACTCACTTTTTTATTATTTTTATTTAAAGCTCTCCCACCCGCAGTACCTACAAAGGTGTTCCCAGACAGCTCTTGGGGCACTTTGTGTTCTCCCTGGTGAATGTGCAGTAGGAACTCCTGATGTGAGGGGTGGGATAGAAGCATTTGTGTTTGTATTGTAGAAATAAGAAACGTTTATGTTTCAGTTAGTGGTGAATCTGATTTATATTTGTGTCATATTACCAGTACAATTGTATTTGAATTGGATTCCCAAGAGCTCAAATGAAACCTTGGAAAGAGGGAGCTGGAGCTGTGGAGAAGTTCATTCTCATCAAAATAGCTGAGTAGGATGGTGGCTCAGGGTTTCCTGTGTTCACCTGTGCAGCCTCTCCCTGTGATTCCGAGTTCCTGGGATGGAATTTTGGAATCCTGGTTCTATCCCAGCCTTTCCTTTGGCAGAGCGGGTCCCAAGTGCTCCAGGAGCCATCCCAAACCAAATTCCCTCCCTTGGCATGGAGCCTCTGTGGCAGAAGGTGAGGGACAGAAACAGAAAACTTCATGCTTTTGAGAAGCTGGGGTTTTTCTCTGTCTGGACACATTCAAAAACTACTTGAATTCTGTGTAAACTCTTATTTTTAATTATGTTCCTTGTTTCAGTTATAAAACTCTGAAGGTGACTCTGCTGCTTCTGTATTTGCACCATGACAGTTATCTTCTAAACCTGTCCTGGAGAATCATCCTGTTTGTGCTTTTTTGGGCAAAGCTGTATTGTTTTAGTGGGAAATGTTATATTTTTTTCAGTGTTTTTCTTCTTCACCATCACATAGAATATGGAAGTTAAGATTATATGTACACTTCTGCAAGTAGCTCTTGGTGACACCAGGGCATGTTCCTCTTTGTGTGTCAGTGTTTTTGTGTTAATTTTGTTATTGCAGGACAGTTATTTTTCAATATCTCCTTTTTAAACAGCTCCTCTGGGAGTGTGTTTTATTAAAAGCTGACAGAGTAGCATTTTAGGCTCATGCACATGATTTCAGGGCAGGATTTGTGGTGATGCCCTGCTTGATGCACAGCCTGGGAGAAGTGTCCTGTGCCAGCTCCTGAGATGCCCCTTGCCCGTGGTAAAAAGAATATTTAAAATAATCAACAGGCATCTTTGGATGCAGCATTAAGGCAGCTTCAGGTATTCTTAAATGCCTCCTGAAAATATCATTCCTTGGTACAGGCAGGCTCTCCAGCTCTTTTTCCCCTTCCTTTTAAGAAAAAAGGATGAAATCATGGGAGCTGGGTGTGCCCCCGCAGCTGGGTGTGCCCCACACAGAGCTGGGATCCTGCACGTTCCCTCTCAGCCTGCTTATCCTTGCTAGCCAAAATTGGGCTTTCATGGCAGCCAATTAACCAATTAACTGTTTGATTCCTCTTGCTCACAAACCCATTGAGATTGAAGAAGCCCTGGAGTTAGCTGAGGATGTCTAGAAGGAAGTGGAGGTGTTGCAGCAGGCTTTGAAGGTGCCCTGCTGGCTGCTGGGGTGTTTGGGGTCGGATCCCTGTGCATGGGCTGCCTGTGCAGGGGTCCTGGGCCAGCCTGCCCTTTGATGGTTTTGCCTCACAGAGCCTGGGAAGATGAGGAGATGCTGCTGGTGCTGAGCTGGAGCGAGGGCTTGGGTGCCTGATGTGGTTCAGGGGGTGAGAAGGGTTTGGCCAAGGTCCTCTCTCTTTTAACAGCTTTGCCAGGAGAACTCAGGCAGTGTGGGTGTGCTGGTTGGGGTTTGTCTTTAGTCTGGAGTCTCCAAAAGCCCCAGAGCTGGGATGTGCCCCCTGCCCGGAGCTGAGGGAGTGGGAGGAGAACGCAGCACCAACACTGGCATTTCGTCCCACAGGTTACACACCCAAGGGGATGATCTCTCAAACCAAAGGCATGCCCTTGTTGGATTAGGGATGAGCAGAAATACCAGGTGGGATTTAGGAAGAGGTTGGAAGGAGAAAGGAAAGCTGTGTCTGGTCTGGGGGATGTGGTGGTGCTGGTGTTGATGTGCTTGGTGTGCCTGGAGCAGCCTGGAATGGTGCTTCAGGAATACACACAGGGGAGGCTGGGCCAGGAGTTTCTGTGAATTCCCTGCTGCATTTCCTGCTGGCTTTCAGCTCTTCCTGTTGAGCTGGAGCAGAGGCGTGAGATCTGAAGGGTTGGTTGTGCAGGGAAATCTCAGACACAGGGACTGTTCAAAGTACAGTGGGACACTGCAGGAGGAGTGACTCAAACCATGTGGAGTCCAACTTCCTAAAAATGGAAATACTCTACTGTGCTTTAGGCCTCTTCTCTGATTTTTAAAAAAATTTTTGAACTTCTCTTTTCCCAGATATGGCAACTAAGGTGACTTTGGCCCTTGCTGCAGGGACATTGCTCTGGCTCTGCTCCTCCTTCACTCTTTGGCTCAGGCCACCTGGGAAAAGGGGAATTTTAGCAGGATTATCTTGGTAGCACGAGGTACAAGGCAGCAAGTTCTCCATGTTCCAGGCCTGTGCAGGGAGGAGCAGAGGTGCTGTCCTTGTTCCCAGAGGATGGGGCAGGAGTGGTGGGAACAGTGCATTTTAGTGGATATTAAAGGTTTGTTACAACTTCAAATGGTCTGAAAACTGAACTCCTGCAGTTTCCTACCTGCTGGAGTTAAATGCCAGCAGTGCTGATCAGCAGCCAGGCCTTGGCCATCTGCCTTTCAAAGTACCTCTCCTTGCTTGCCCTGAGCATGGGAACATTTCCCTTCTGGTGCTGTGGAGGATTGGGTTGGGGTGGGAAGTTGTCTGAAGTACAGAGCTAAGGAAGCCCCACGAACTTCCTCTATTTACACATTTCATGCTGGTGTGATTTTAATGGCCTTGTACACATTATAGGCACTTAAAATAGCTCTGTGTGGAGATTGGATGATTAGATACCAACAAGTCTAACTTGTATCACAGTCAAACTATTTGCTCTAATAAAAAATGTAAAAGAGTTAAAGAAAGCTAAACTAAATCCCCACAGAGTCAAGGTGACTCCCCATGAGGGTGTTTATCATTTACTGTGTTACAAGGGCTGGGGAGGAGTGGTTAAAAGTGTCATTAACTGGTGTCTTTCTGATGACTAATTTTACATTGACCTGGGCAGGTACAGCCAGATCAGCTCTGGGTTTGCACCACTCCAATCTCCAGTGAATCTTTCTTGTAATGTTCCTTTTGTGTGACAATGTTGATGCAAATTATGGTTTTTCTTCAGCTCTAAGAGTTACAGGAAATGTTGATGCAATTTTAAAAGGTGATGCTTATCTCTGTAAAAAATAGTGAAGGTCTTTATAAGTATTTAACCCTCTATTTGAAAAACAGATGTAAAATTCTTTGTTAAGATTATAATATTCTGGATATATAGCTGTATGTAATTCCTGATCTTAGTGTATTAGTGAGGATGAACCATCCAGAACCAGATCCTATTCCCTGCCTCAAAATTTGCTTTTAATAGTAAATGTCATGGACTCAGACTGTTCCAGTTGGCTTTAACTGATCAGTGTCTGTAATTAAATCTGATATTTATCTGTGTTGAAATCCTACATATGTGACAAATTGGATTGCAGTCTCAACTGTGCTTTTCAAGCCTCAAACTTCTAAAACAAGTTTGTCATGAATGCCAGAATGATCCCAGGAGTTTGCTGGCCACATTCCAGTGCCAGGGCCCTCTCTCAGCCCTGGTGGCCACCTGTGGTTACATGAGTTCAGCAGGTTGCAGGAGAACTGGAGAAAAAATTGATTTTACATAAAATGTAAGTTGTATTCATGGCTTTGGTATCAGCACAGCGATGGGTTTTGCCAGTGCTTGGACCTTGTTTGCCAGGCAGGGAGATACAACAAACCTGGTGCCTTAGAAGGCATCAAAGATCTCAACTTACACCCTGGGTTTGGGCTGCTCTGGGCAGCCTCTGAGATTTCAGAGCAGTAGGCAGAGTGAAGCCAAATGGGGAAGAAATGTAAGAGGCAAAAAGGTCACTGAGGTGAGAAGATTCATGTTTTAAAAACTGATGGGTTGAAATTTTCTTGTTGAGAATGCAATAGCTGGGCTTGCACAGCTTTCAGAGTCATGCTCTAGCAAGTCATTTATTATTTTTAATAATCAGCTGTCTAAAGACATGAAATAATGATTTTCTAAGCAGCCAGCATTTTCATTTTAGACTGCAAATTATGTGGTGGAACGTCAGTGTCTTTCCTGGATGCACCAACTCTACTTTGTGCCGATCAGGAAAGAACATTTCTAAATCTCTTGGTGCAGAGTTTAGCACACGTTGTGGGTGCCCTGGATCCCTGGCAGTGCCCAGGGCCAGGCTGGGCAGGGCTGGGAGCACCTGGGCAGTGGGAGGTGTCCCTGCCATGGCAGGGGTGGCTCTGGGTGGGCTTTGAGGTCCCTCCCAGCCCAAACCATCCTGGGGTTTGATGTTAAAGGAGTTAGTGGCACCTTTTTTATCATCTCATTTTGTTTACTCCTTTATGTCCCAATGCTGTGTCAAGCTCAGGGGGAATCTTTTCCAACTTTTGTGTGTGTTTTGCAAGAATTTGATGTATTTCTGACTGCAGAGGAAAGTTTGTTAAGAAGGGGGATTGGCAGGTTCTTAATCTGCATTTTTGCAGTAGGAGGATATGGTCCAAGGCAAAAGGTGCATTATTGCCAGAACTTCCCTGAAATTACTGCTTTGAGTTGAAATGCCTTTTGGGGATCGGGGAGGGAGAGAGACCTGGAAACCACATCAAAGCTTGAGGTTAGAATATGTTGAAGAATGGTGCCAAAAAAAGGTATGTCAGCACCAAAAATAACCCTAATCTACAGGAGAAGTCAAGCACTGCTTCGTGGGGGGATGGCAGAACATCTGGGGGATGTGGGGGAGAAAAGGTATTTTAGAAATGAATGGGAGATGTTTGGCGTGGGCTGGAGCCGAGATGATTCGAGCGGGTGAAGTGGTTTGAAATAGCTGCTTGCCTGAGGACCTGATGGGTTTTTTTGATTTAATTTTTTTTATTGCTGCATAAAGTTTCCCTGTTAGAAGCCAGCTGTGGGCTGGGGGGGTTACAGCCCTCTGGAGGGGGCTGAAATTGGACAGTTCTGAGGAACTGTGGCCCTCAGTGGGTTCCTAACAGAGATCATTCCATGGCCAAACAGGGCCAGAGGCTGCTTGGGGACACTTAGATCCCTCCTTTGGGCGCTCTCATCCCTCCCCTGGGCCCTCACATCCCTCCTGCTTCCCTGTGTGATCAGCACTGCTCTTTTTGCTCGTAGCAACATGAACCGTGAAGACCGGAATGTGCTGCGTATGAAAGAAAGGGAAAGGCGAAATCAAGAAATTCAGCAGGGTGACGAAGCCTTCCCACCCAACTCCCCTCTCTTTGCTGAACCCTACAAAGTGGTGAGTTCCTGCACCTCAGAAAAATGCAGGGTTTACAACAGAAATCATCAGCAAATTCATGTTTTATTTTTATCTCTGTTCTTGAAAGCTCGTAGGGCAACCAAGTGTTTAAGCAGGGCTTGAAAATAAAGCTGGGCAGTCACAGCTCTACTGGCAGATTTATAATGCTTGGGAGGGGGAGGAGCCTTTATAGGGAGTGAGAAAAAGGAAAATAAAACCATCAAAATTTTTTCCTTCCTTCCTTCACCTTCTATACAGTGACTCAAAACAATTAAACTGTCCATTGTGTGCTGCCAAATTGCCATTTTTGGGGTGCTTTAGACTGTTGCTAAACTTTCTAACCTTTCATCAACATAATCCAGACTTGGATAAGTTCACAAAGAGAATGTTTAAATAGGAGGTTAATTCAAAATGCTGGAATGTTTGATATGAATATGTTTGACATGAATTATCAGCTCTAGCTAGTGCTCCAGTAGTTTGTATCTGATATTTTAGTTTGTTTTAAAGGAGTTGATTCAGTTTGTGGTCCTGCACAGCTTTCAGCCTGTGCTGGGTTTCCTTCCAGGTTGCTTTGCTGAACAGTACTGGAAAAAATAACCTAATTCTGGAATAACTAATAAAATATTATTTAATAGGTTAATTACGTAGTTCAAAACTCACTTTGAAAGCAAACCCTTCCCTTGCTGCAATTTCAGCTGGTTTGCAAGAAGTAAAACATGACTGAAAACTCTCTTCCTGCAGGAGGAAAGTTGAGAAATATCTAATGGTTTTTTTGTTCCTGTGCTTGATAACCAAATTCCACATGTGTGAAGTTAACTGGAGCTGGTTGGGGTGCATGGGGGAATTATCCAGGATCCCAGATTTGGAAAACAAGATGGTTATAGAACAAAGAACCCTTTTAACTGGGTGCAACAAACATTGTGCCAATATAAACACCAAATAAAAATTACTTACGGGGGTGAGGCTAAGTTGATTTTATTTTACTGCTAATTAAAACCTTTTAGGACTGATGCATTCTGTATTAGAGAAGTTACAGTCTGTAAGGTGACAGGGGGCATCTGCAGATTTGGAACTGGCATCCAGCTCAGCAGTGCATTAGTTGATTATTGCTGCTTCAGCTGTCCCTGCTGCTGAATTTTTAGTATGTTTTAGGGAGTTAAATATGTATTGTTAGATATTTTTAATATGTTTTGGGGAGTGAAGTTGCTGTTTTAAGAGCTAAAATTCAGAATTGGAAACTGGCAAAGATGTGTATTCTAGCTGAAATTCAGGTTGAATGCTGTAGTTATCAGACCATTTAACTTCGTGTGATTGGTTCTAAATCCCGATTTTGTGGCTTGTTGTCCCAGACCAGCAAAGAGGACAAGCTGTCGAAGCCGCATCCAGAGCATGCTGGGGAACTATGATGAGATGACAGATCTCATCGGGGAGCGGCCGCTGCAGAAGATCGTGGCCATCCCCAAGCCCTCGGTGCCCGCGGCGCCCGATGACAAACCCGTGCCCGGCTTCTTCGGGGAGCAGCGGCACGGCGCGGGCTCCCACCAGAGCAGCAAATGGACCCCGGTGGGGCCGGCCCCCAGCACCTCGGCGCAGTCCCAGAAGCGCTCCCAGGGGCTGGGGGGCCACGGGCAGCGCTCGGGGGGCGGCGCGGCCGCGGGGGCCCGGCACGAGCGCGACTCCTACGGCAGCAGCGGCCGCAAGAAGGGCCAGCACGGCTCCGAGCACTCCAAGGGCCGCTCCGGCAGCCCCGGGAAGCCGCCGGCCGTGGCCTCGCTGGCCCCCGGGCACTCCAGAGCCCACGGCAGCGAGCACCACGGCAAGGAGCACCAGCGCTCCAAATCACCCCGAGACCCCGAGCCCAGCTGGGACTCTCCCTCACGCGTGCCCTCGTTCGCCAGCGGGCAGCACTCGACCCAGTCCTTCCCCCCCTCGCTGATGTCCAAGTCCAGCTCGATGTTACAGAAACCCACTGCCTACGTCAGGCCGATGGACGGGCAGGAGTCCATGGAGCCAAAGCTTCCCTCGGAACACTACAGCAGCCAGAGCCACGGCGGCGGCGTCAATGAGCTGAAACCCAGCAGCAAGGCGCACCTGACCAAGCTGAAAATTCCCTCTCAGCCACTGGATGTAAGTTGCTGGCTCTGTCCTGCCTTCTTAAATGTAAATCCACCTGGGCTGGGATTTTCCAGCATCTCCAAAGTCCCAATTTGCCTAACCCAAATGGAGTTTTTAGTAAACACCGTGTTTTTGTTACTCAAAGCACTTTCACCTAAGCTGTATTTTCAGTGGGGAGCATGCAAAAGTAATTGGTTTTGTCTTCTGCTTCTTCAGTGTAGATACTGGGATTTTTATTAAATAAAGGCTGAGACACTCAGAAAGGCTTACTTAACCCCCAGAGGCCAATTTTCATGGAGTATTTCTCTAGTCAGGAGTTAGGGAAATTGTAGGATATCCACAAATATTTTGACAAGCTGGGTAAATACATTGTTGTTCCTGGGAGCTGAATTGACTTAGAGTTGTTGATACAATATGCCTGTATCAGATTTTCTTTTGAAGTGAGTAGCAATTACTAGATGTAATTATTATACCTTCACACCACATTGAACAGGGTGCAGAACTTTTATCAGTTGTGCTGGATATAAAATACTATTGGGTTAACAACTTGGAGGAGTTTGGTAATTCCCAAACCATTAGGACACAGACTCTGACTCCAGCTCACTTACAAGGAGAGTGCCTTTGCTAGTAATAAAGTCTCATTTCATCTCCTGTCCAACTGCTGGAATCATGGTAGCCAGAGAAAAGCTCTTGTTCCTGGGATTGCAACGGATAGCAAAGTAAGATCCAGCACACAGGTAAGGAAATCAGAAATTACAGTATTTATGAACACTTGCCACATCAATGCTGATGCAGTGAATCCTTAAGTAGCTTTGCTTCTTTCTGCTTGTGGCAGCCAGGGATGCAGAGGATTCATAGTTTGGTAATTATTGCTGTTTCTGGGATCTCTGTGTGATGAGTGTTTTACTTGGGAATGCAGTTTGTCATTCCTGTGCATTCACGGTCCTGCACTTGAATTCAGATATTATCCTGGGGCTGCTTCCAGGAAATGACTGAAAGCTGTGATTCTGTTTCCCCTCTCTACAAGTTTTTAATATCCCTGCCTGCCTGTGATCACTTTAACTGTCAAGTGAAAAGTGAGAGATTATTATCACAGTTTTGTGGATGTCATGTGTTTGCTTTTCATAACTATGACTCATGCCATAAAAACATGGATCTATCTGATGGTAAAATTGATGAAAAGAGTTAGCAAGGGCTGTTTGTGTCTATGTAGAGTCCACATGAGTCACAAAAAGGATTGAAGTTTGTTTTTAACTGTTTCTAGTCCCTGGAAAATTTGGGAGATGTTAATTTTGAGTTTTGATTTGTAGGCATCAGCCTCTGGTGAGGTGAGCTGCGTGGATGAAATCCTCAAAGTAAGTTCTTGGTGTTCTTGTTCCCTACTTTGTTGAAAGTGCAGCCATTCCCAAGGAGGGGGAAGGACTCTGCAGTGCCAGAGCCTGTCCAGGTGCAGGTTGGCACAGGAGGGCTCTGCTGGTTCTCCTCTAGCACAGGGGGACTGGGCCAAGCTGGGAGCTGAGCTGGCCCTGGGTGTTGTGGTGTGCACATCATCCCCTGGAGATCCTCACTGCATTCCTCCTCCCTGATATCCAGAACTACATTTCTTCCACCAAATTACAGTTCTTAATCCTGATATTTTAGGTTATAGTAAATGCTTTGCTGCCCCATGGCAGCACTTTCCCTCTCTCTTACCTGGGTTATTTTCCCAAGTCCTTTTACCCCTCCTGTGATACCCTGTCCTGTGTCTGCTCTCACAAAAGGATCATCAGGTCCCTCTGGAGCATTTCCATGGCTTATTATTTCCTGTGACCTTCAGTCTTCCAGGGCCTTGGGGATGCCCTGAGAGCATAGGAGGCACTTCCCAGCTGCAGGCACTTGATTTCCCCCTTTTCCTCAAATTCTACAGGCTTCCCTTTCCTAGGATTCTTCTTCCCACACACTCTGAAAGGGTCACACTCTGACTTGCACTGCAGTTTATCTTCAGGCCAGCCCAGTTGATTGATTTATGCCTTGCTGCTTGTTATTATGTCATAACTCTCTCTTCTCCTGGGTAGCAATTTAACATTCAGGTTTACATGCAAAATCTTTGTTGCACATTTGGGAAATTAAGATTTGAATATAAAGCTTAGTGAAGGGTGAACAATGAACTGAAAATTGAGAGAATCCAGATTGCAAGTTGAAACCTGATTTATTTTGTTAATAACTTTGACTTTTGTTGTGTTTCAGGAGATGACCCACTCCTGGCCTCCTCCACTGACTGCCATCCACACCCCCTGCAAAACTGAACCCTCCAAATTCCCCTTTCCAACCAAGGTCAGTGCTGAATCCAACAGTGGGTGCTGTTGAAAAAGTAACTCCAGTTAAAGATCAGGATTTTGGAACTCCTGCATTCAGTTCTGTATAATCTGGGTTTGTTTCAGTGCTTTGTGCCTCTTTATTTATCTTCACCTCATCTGTCAGCAGTGGCTTTATGAAAAATGTCCTTGGTTTTCCTCTGCTTTGCACAGACAATCTGCAAAGTTATCTGTGATACAACTCACCTTTTTAATTTTTGTTGGATAAATTCAAACTTTGGAAGCTTGGAAATGCCTTTGAGCCCTCTCCCTAAAAGGAAAGTGCTCTGCACCATTTTGTGTAGAACCAAGTGAGTTTCCCTCCATGTAGCAAAACAGAGGCTGAATGGTAAATGCTGAGAAGCTTAAATGGCCTTTTCTGCATAAACGGAGTTTTCCTCTTAGTTTGAAGTCCACTAATAGTTCTGTAAGATTTTTTTTGCATTTTCAATTACAAAAAATTAAGTCAGTTTAAGAATCACATGTTTTGCTGAAGTAATCAGTTGTTCCAAAAGATCCTCTTCCCAACCTCCTGTGTTCTTAAGAAGTGCTGAAGGGTTTAAGCAGTTAATTCCAGAGAGAAATCCACCTCTGCTGCTGCTGCTGAGAGCACAGGGCACGTGTCCAGGGGAGCTGCTGGGGCTGACACCTCTGAGGAAGGAATTCTGCTGCTGCCTCCCCTGGGCTGGGCCTGGCAGCTCCAGGGTTCCAGGGCACACTCAGGGCACTGGGAATTGTTTGCCCGGAAGAGCAGCTCTGCAGGATCCTGGAAGCCCAGGGGAGGCAGCTGTGGGTAAAGCCAGCATGGGGAGCTGACTCACCCAGGAATCCATGCTCTGGTTCCTGGGGCTGCTGATTACCAGTAAAAGATTCAACTCCACAACGTGATTTTTCTCCAGACTCAACATTTCTCTGGGCTGAATTGGGGTGCTCCACCCCTAACTTGGCAGAGCTTCAGAGTGAAGAAATTGCCCTGTTTGTCTTTTAAAAGTTACCTATGTAATAATTCAGACCATGCTCTCTCTGACCAGCTGCTGTTCTAGACACCACTTAATTGCTCTTAATTTCCTGTTTGATCCAAATTGCTCCCCAAAACAGAACATCTGAGGGAATAATTTTGAGAAGAGTTTCTCACTGAAGTTTCTACTGTCATCTCTCTGATGCCATCCTTTTATGTGAATGCTTTGACATGACCTTCCTTCTGCCAAAGGTTCCAGTCCCTGTTGGAAGGGCACATCCACAAACCTCCCCCAGACTGGTCCAGGTTCAGGTTCTCATCCCAGAGCAGGGGCAGTCCTGCTGTCACCACCTCTGTGTGATCTGTCCCTGGTCACTGCATTTTGCTTCAGTATCAAAAAAATGCAGAATTTACCATTCAGTTCTCAGCTTTACTTTGGAAGGCATACCTAGAAATAAATCCTGTTTTCTGTTTTGCTAGCATTAGATCAATATTAATCTTGCAAATATTACTTTCAGTCAGGGTTTATTTGTGTGCTATGTAAAACTGTCAGCCTGGAAATAATTCATACCTTTTCTTACAAGGAAATTCCACACCTTTCCTCATCAACAAAGGTCCTTATTCCTCTGCTTTGAGTACTCATTCCTGAACCTTTGGGGAGATATTTTCCCTTTGCATTTTGAGCACCCTTGGCTGTGGGGCTGCTTGGTTTTAGTTTCCCTGGCATTTGACTGGGTTTGGGAAGAGGAAGGTGTGCAGAAATCCCTGTGGCTGTGACCCAGAGGCCATGTAACACTGCACAGCTCTGGCAATGCCTGAACAAAAAGGAGCTTTTTCAACCTCTCAACCTGGATTGTGTCTCTTCACCCAGTTTGCAAAAAATTCCATTTATGGCTGCTCTGAGTCTTTTTGACTTTTTGCCAGCTTTTTTATTTTGTGGCTGCACATCTTAGCCGTGGAACTCTGTCAAATTCTCTCTCTGCATCCAAAGCCTATAATTTCCTCTGCCTTCTCCCCTCTGTCATTCTTGGCAGCAGCAGCTCTGCAGAATTCCAGGGAGTTAGTGAGCCATGGGCCTGTGCAGTCTGGGCCCAGAGCAGAATCCACCAAACAAAACACAGCAGTGGTTTGCTTTAATCAAGCAGTTCTGTTGGAGGAAAGCTCCTTCTCTTTAATACTGTGCTCCATTTATTGCTGAAGTGTTTCTCAGCATTGCCCCTGTGGGCAGAGCCTGGTGTGTTCTTCCTGCTCACATTAAATGAAGCTGCCCTTGGTGGACCACTTGATTTTATTTGTCAGACTCTTGGGATGGGATCACTTTCCCTGTGTGTAGGGAGTGAGTAACTCGAAGGAACCCAACCTCCTGACTGGGGCCTCTCTGATTACTATAAATATATCTAATAGTTCCCAGGAAGTCTTGGATCAGAAGAGAAAACTCCATGAAAATAGGTCAGGGAAAGTTTTATGGATGCTATGGAAAAATGCAGATTGCTGTGTCTTGATAAAAAATGTTATCCTGTGACCTAACACTCTATCATTTTATCCGTGGGCTCACGGTCAGGCACTCCAGCAATGCTGGCAGTGTTTCTGAAATGCATTGAGCAGCCCAGCTGCTGGCTGGGAGGGAAGCCTTGGCTGTGCCTGTCCCTCTGCAGAGCTGGGGCCAGCAGGAGCCTCCTGCCATCCCTTCCCTGCTGGGACACACACGCTGCTCCTGGGAAGCAGAAAGGAGATGTGACCTGAGGTTTCGGGTGTCACCTGGGAATGTCCCCCCCCAGCCCTGCTGCCTTCTGTCCAGCTGGAGAATTCCTCTCTCCAGGTGGTTTTGTCAGAGTTTTTGTTTCCTGCTCCAGAGTCTTCCCTGTGTAACCTCAGTCTATTCTACTTTGCTTTAAAGGATTCCCTTCCTTTCAGTTGGTTGCAATTTCTTTCTGAAGCAGACCTTTAGAAGCTGCTGCTCTCAATAACCTGGGAGTTGAAAGTAGAGCTTTTTTTTTTTAGTCTCTGAGTTTCTTAAAGAAATATGTATCCAGTACATGGCAAGGGAGTTGGAAAAAGTTGCACATTGAGCCATAACACCTCATTAAAGTGCACTTAGCTGAGAGCCAGTGCTGTGCCTCTGAAATAGGAAGTTGACTCAAGTGGGGAATTAGGCAGGTGTGCTCTGCACAATTCCCAATCCATGTGCTGCTGCAAGGGATGCCAGTTCCCCATCCTGTGCTCTCCCAGTGCTGTGGCTTTGGAAATGTAGAGTTTGAAGTCTTTATTTCTTTTCTCACTCAGTTTGTTGGCTTGGCTGAGCTGCCAGTGGCAAAAGGAAACCAGGGATTCCCACCTGCCTCCTCCTACCTGTGCAAATGATAAGGAATTTATTTATTTTGAAGGGAGTGTGGCTGTTCACAAGGCTTCTCTCCATCTTCACTTTGCTCTTGAATTCTTTCTTAATTTATTGTTTTCAGTTAGTAAAGATCAGAGGTATTAGAAATACCTCCTAAGGAAAGCTCCTTAGGAAGTTCTCCATCCACAAAGTTCTTGTTCAATGCATTGTTCCCTTTTTGAAATACAAAGCTGAGGGAAATTGAAAACATCTCAAGGGTGCTTTGCTGTGTAAAGCTTTTGTGTGTTTAAAAACTTCATTCTGCAAATTGCCTCTGGAACCACTGCCTGGCGCTGGCTTGGTGTAAGGGAAAACCAGGTCACAGGTGGACCAGGAAAAATGGAATTCATTGTTGAATTGTAGTTCTGGTTTGCCATTGCCAGAGCATGTAAGTAAAATGTGTGTATACAACTAGAAATTGCAAATATTGGACTCCATTTATTTTTCTGGGGCTGTCAGTTGTCCTCATTTTGAAATGAGGTCAGGAAGGTCCTGTTTTAAAAAGGCACTCGAGCCTGGAAGGGAGTTTGCAGTGGCTCAGTAGCCTCTGTGTATTTGTTAAAACAAGGCTTTGGGATTTCAGTGAAGTTCATCATCTGCTGTGTCAGAACTGGACTTGCTGAAATGGGAATACTGAGGATGATAAAAGTGCTGAAATCTGCAAGGTTTGCTCTTTCCTGGCTGGTGTTATAGGATATTGGGAATTAGGAATTGTGCCCTGGCAGGGTGGGCAGGCCCTGGTACAGCTGGGGCTGCTCCTGGATCCCTGGCAGTGCCCAAGGCCAGGCTGGAGCACCTGGGACAGTGGGAGGTGTCCCTGCCATGGCAGGGCTGGCACTGGGTGGGCTTTGAGGTCCCTTCCAGCCCACCCTGTGACTCTAAAATACCATTTCATTGGCTTTTCTACCAGAGCTGGCTGTTCTGGGCTGGAATGCTGTGCTGCCCACCCAGGCTGGGCTTCCTTTGGGCAGAGTGTGCAGAGCTGGTCCCATTTGAAACCTCACCTTGTCCCTAAGGCTCCTTTGTGGCTGAGGATTATTTTTTGTTGAGAGTTTTTCTTCCAATTGCTGTGTGTGCCTGGAGAAGGAAAAAGAGGAGGAAAGGGTTGGAAGGAAAGCGCTTCAAACAGCAGCAGAGTTTGTGTGTGTGTCAGGAGCATAAACAAACATCCTGAACAGTTCCTCTCCATTCTAAACACACAGGAGGAGGGGATTTAGGGAAGTCACCCAGGGATTTGGGAGGTTCAGCCCTGATGTGCCCTTGGGAACAGTAGGAAGTGGCTGAGGAAGAGGAGTGTGAGGGTCTCACCTGGGGTACCCCAGGGGCCAGAGAAAGAATCCCTTTTTTTTGCTTGTTGGTTTTTTCCCCCCTTTTCCAGAGATCGTGTCATCCATTAGGTAGAAATAATACCTTCCCTACAGCCTGGTTTTTAGTGCCTTGAATTCCCACTGAAAAAAACCCACCTGTGATCTTTTATTCCCCCAGGAGTCTCAGCAGTCCAGTTTTGGCACTGGAGAACAGAGTGAGTACATGAAACTTCCTGGAATGTGTTGAATGTTTTTGTTGTCTTTCTGCTCTCAGCATCTCCCAAGATGTCTGGGCTTTTAGGAAATGAGGTTTTCCAGACTGCTCACAGGATGGAGGCTGACTTCAGATTTTCTCTTCTTTCTCAAGTTTTAAGCTGTTAAACAGTTGCTTGATTTTCTTTTGCGTTTCTTGTTCAGATCCTGGAGGTTATCACTGAGTGGAAGGGTGGTGTGTTTGAGGAAGAAGATAGATAGATTTTATTTGGTCCAATTCTGTACAAAATTCCTGTATGGTTGATTTGAAAATAGCTGAGTACTAAACCAAAATACCTTAAAAAACCCAACTCCCAGCTTAGGGACATACTAGAAACCTGAAGAGTGCTTTTGCTTTTATTTCAGTAGAAAAAGCACATGGCAGTTTCACCATGTTACTTTGACATTGTAAAGTCAAGAGAGAGAACTGGTCAAGAACTTACATCATGCTATTATCCTTTACTTTCTTGCACTTTTGGACTTTGGAAAAAAATAGCTTTTATTTCTTTAAACTGTCATTATTTTGAATAGTACTGAAATGAACATGAAACTCAGTAAATATCAGGTAAAATTGAATTAAATTAGTGCTGTTACCTTCCAAAAGTCCTTCCACTCCCTCTTGAAGTGATTAAACAGCTTAAATAGTAAAAGAAGAATGGTTTATTCTTAGATATTCACAAGCAGCTTAATCTGAACACCTGATACAGTGGGGAATTAAGGAAACAAATTCAAGCTTAATTCCATGATGCTAAACCATAGGCTCACGTTATGGGAGCAGCTGCTCTTTAGGTGTGGAAAAGAGGAGCCAAGGTTAATTAAACACAGGGCCAGTTTCCTGTGCCTGCTTGGATTTTCTGGAGAGCTTTTAACAGCTCTGTTCTTGTTTTTGTTGAGCTGCACCCAGTTATTTACCAGAATGAAAGAAAACGGAAGGGAATTGATCAGGGTGTATTCCTGCTGTCAGAATTAGGGTGTGAGTTGGATTTTGGGGTGTGGGGGTTCTCATCCATCAGAAGCTGTGTGGGGATGCTGGAGCAGTCAGAGCTCAGCAGATGGATCTGTGTCCCAGATCCTGCCTGTGCAAGGCAAGAATTTCATCTTGCTAAGAGCAGAACAGTTTTCCACACCATTAATAACGAATTATTGTGTATTGGTTCACACAGCAATGATTTAAATTATTTAAATTATTTTCTTGGTTAAATAATTTGCTGTATTTGGTGTTTTGCCTCTGCATCCTTCCTCCCTCAGCCTGGGGGAGGTGGTACCTGCTGTCCTCTGGTCCTGCTCCCTCCTGTCCCCTCACATGGCCTTGCTTTGTCCATCCTTGTGACAGCTTTGGGGAGGCTTCTTCTGCTGTGCCTGAGTTTTCAGCTGTGCTTTTCTTGTTTTCTTCTCCTAGAACGATACAATCCCTCATCCAAAACCTCCAATGGTCATCAATCCAAATCGTAAGTGCCTGCTGAGAAAACATTTCACAAACAAAAGTTGTGTTTTAAGAGATTGAGGAAAAGGTGTGTGGTAGAATGTGAGTGACACTCCAGCATCCTTCTCCTTGGCTGGCAGGGAAAGGTTTTTTGGGACAGTAAACCAAATATTGCTCACTGGAGTGAGTAAAAAATACCCTGAGCTGCCTTTCTGCTCCTTTGCTTTCCTGTCAGCCGCCAGGAGCGGAGCAGGAGTCTGGACCTTGGAATTGGCTTGGGAATCAGAAGGGGCATCAGCATGGGATGGGACTAACAGAGCTGGCAGCTGGAGGTTGCACAAATTCAGGATTGGAGGAGACAGAAAACTGGGTCTGGGATCTTGTGAGGTTTGTTCTGCTCTCCCTTTAAGTCCTGACAAATGTTTTGAACACAGACTCAACAACACAGAAAAACTCAGAGGCAACTGTAATGTTCTGCATACTGTAGTCCACCTTTCTCAGACTTAAAAATCAGTGATATGCAGTTAAAAGATGGTTTCCAAATAAATCTACCCATAAAAATAAATATTTACTGTGACAAAACAACTTTAAAATATATATATTTTTAAGTGATTATGATCTGGTAAAGAAAACCCTTGAAAAGGAGATAAATGCATCATTTGTAAAGTGGTAGCAATGAGCAGTAGTTCTGGAGTGAGCTCCTAGAGGTTATATTGTTGTTCAGATTAGCAGAGCAGCTCACTGGGAAACTCAGGAGAGTCAGACTTTTAATTCTTTCTCATTTTCCCTCCACAGATGTGAATCAAACCAGACAGAGTAAGATGTTTTCTTTTTATAATCAATGTTTCCACTAATCACAAAGGCCCTGCTGTGTGTTTTCATTGTGCTCTTGCATTCTCAGTGTGTGAAGCTGTGTGTGTGTGACTACCAGCAGTAATTATGGCTTTGGCTACAGTAATTAATGATGGCTCAGGACAGTTGCAGTGCTGCCATGGGACAGGAAGCAGCCACTGGGGCTGGCTTGCTTTCCTCCATCTCAAACACAATTCTTGCCCATTGTGTGTAAGTTGCACATAACACAAGTTACCTCCTCCCACACCAGTAAATTGTGTCAGATTTCCTTTCTAAGTTTAACAGAATGGACTCAGGAGCCAGAGTACCTGAATCCTCATTCTTCTCTGAGAATGACTCAACTCTCCATTCTTAACCCTGAAATGTGTGAGTGCTGTCTGGTGGCTCTCACCCACGCAGCCTCTGCAGGATAAACAGTGCCATGTTGAAATCTAGCAGAATGCTTTGGAAGTAATTAAAGTACTTGGAAAAACTTGTCTCACTTTCTCCCTTTTCCCTTAGTATGTTGAAAGATGACTTAAAACTCAGCAGTAGTGAAGACAGCGATGGAGAGCAGGTAAGTTCCTCAGAGGGCTTCCCAAAAACCACTGCACTCATCCAGGGCAGCCCTGGGCAGGGAGCAGAGGCCCAGCAGCAGCCTGGGCAGATTAGCAGGAGAGCTGTGGAACTGAAATCTCCTGGAATGTTTTTGGACAAACCTCAGGCATTCCTAAATGTAGTCTTGGGAAAGTTTTGTGCAAACAAATTGAAATGTGGTGTTTTGTGGAAACAGTTTGCTTTTATCTAGAAATTCTTATTAACTGATTTCACATGGACCTTCTCTGAACATCAAATTACAATAGTGCACTTTAAAACTTATATCATGGCTCCTTAATTAAAGATAAACCCCTTTGTGTTCTGCCATCCCAGCTACAGAGCTCATGGTGTGAACATCTGGGTGCATTGGTGCCCTGGCATGTTTGGGGTGACAAGGAGTCCCTGGGAGTACAGCTGCACCTTTATATTTATCAAAAAGTCTCTTTTTTACTCTTTCCAGGATTAACTTTGTGCAGCTTCTGCCAGACTGGTACTTAACATGCTAAATAAAAATAAAATGTGTCTGTGCTGCCCAGGAACCCCCACTGGTCTGAGGTTTCTTCTCAGTTTGGTACTTGATTTTCTTCAAGTGGAAAACTTGGAGTTGGTGAACTTCACTTACCCTGGGCATCTCAGGAAAATCATTGTGAAATGCTGAATCATCTGATTCAAAAAGGTGGAAACATGATATTAATTAGTGGTAGAAATGGGAACTCTTACAAATGGAGTCAGAATATAGAGATTTGTGCTGAAAACTTGGAGAAAATAACACTGCTTCTCTTTCTGTATAAGGAAAATGCAGATAAATTTAAACTACTGCAAATAATGAATTTTTTTTAAATTAAAGGCTCTAAACCAATGTTTTGCAACTTAGTTGTATATACAAGCCTAAAATAGCTTCTAGAAGCTTCATGCCTTTTTTTTTAATTGCAGGACTGCGATAAGACCGTGCCAAGGAGCACACCTGGAAGGTAGGAATTGAATTCCTGGGGGATTGCAGCACGGGCAGCACTGTGGGGAAGTTCAGCCAGTCAGCATTCCTGGCTTGGTCTTGTTTCCAAAATTCATCTTTGTCCTTTGGCTTGCACTAAAGCAAAAGTGATGAGCATTTAATCAGTGATTAAATAGTAATAAATATAATATTAAATATTTCCTGCAAATGAGACTGACTGCTTTGGGAAGGGCAACACCCAAAGGCTGAACTGTGTTCACTTAGGCTGAATTTTCTCCTGAACGTTGATGAAAATGTTACATTTTGCTACTTCTAATGAAAGGGTTGGAAGGATGTACCTGTGCCTCGGGTAATGCTTGCTTTCCCTCCTTTGTGTTGCAGTAATTCTGAGCCTTCCCAGCACAACAGTGAAGGGGCAGATAACTCCAGGGATGACTCGAGCAGCCACAGCGGCTCCGAGAGCAGCTCGGGCTCCGACTCAGAGAGCGAGAGCAGCTCCAGTGACAGCGAGGCCAACGAGCCCTCCCAGAGTGCATCCCCCGAGGTAGGACAGCCAGGGGCTGGCCTGCAGCAGCTGCCTCCAATCCTGCATTCAACAGCACTAAAGTTCAGTAAATTCTCACTGTTAGAGACAAAACACCACCATGGGCTTGCTGGCAGCCTGGGCTGTTCTGCTACAGTTCCTGTGCTGCATGTGACAGTTCTCTAGATAAGCCCACATTTGATGTTAGATTTGAAGTGGTTTTTACCACCAGTTGTCTGTTGAAAAGCAGAATTAGATATGGTATCAGAACCCTAAAAAACCATGGCATCAAATATTGCCTGTTGGTAGTGGACAAATGGAAAAATTGTGTTATTTGGGCCTGTATTTAATTTATTTATCATTTCATTCATTTATCAGATTTTGGGTGTCCCTCGTGCTTTGGTGTGCAGCATCATGCAGCTGCCACGTGGAAAAGATGGAAGAAATGAGAAATATTTTATCTAACTCTGTTTTTTACTTTGTTTTTAGCCAGAGCCACCGCCCACAAACAAGTGGCAGCTGGATAACTGGTTGAACAAAGTAAATTCCCATAAAGTGTCACCAGCTTCTTCCGTGGACAGCAATATCCCTTCTTCCCAAGGCTACAAGAAAGAGGGACGGGATCAGGGTACAGGGAGTGGGTACACTGATCAAGGTGGATCCAAGGACTCCATTTCTTCTACACCAGGGAGAGATTCCAAACCCACCCAGAAGGGCTCGGAGAGCAGTCGTGGGAGGCAGAAATCACCTGCCCAGAGCGACAGCTCGACTCAGAGGAGGACTGTAGGGAAAAAACAGCCCAAGAAAGCAGAAAAGACATCTGTGGAAGAGCCCAGAGGAGGTCTTAAAATAGAAAGCGAAACCCCAGTAGACATGGCAACAAACATCCCTTCAAACAGGCACAAGGCAGCCACCAAAGGCTCCAGGAAACCCAATATAAAGAAGGAGCCCAAGTCTTCCCCTCGACCTACAACAGAGAAAAAGAAATACAAGGCTTCGAGCAAATCTGCCCAGAAATCCAGGGAATTCATCGAAACAGATACCTCATCCTCTGATTCAGATGAAAATGAGAGTCTGCCTCCTTCCTCACAAACACCCAAATACTCTGAGAGCAATAGGACTCCTGTTAAATCTTCCATGGAGGAGGATGACAGCTTTTTCCGGCAAAGAATGTTCTCTCCTATGGAAGAGAAAGAGCTTCTGTCCCCGCTGAGTGATCCTGATGAAAGGTACCCACTCATTGTGAAGATTGACCTGAGCCTCTTATCCAGGATACCAGGGAAGTCTTACAAGGACCCCGAGGGAGCCAAGGCGGAGAAGAAGAGCGCCCCGGAGAAACACGGCCGGGAGGGCCAGAAACTGCCCTCAGACAAGGGCTCCACCAAAGGCAAGAGGAAACACAAACAGGTGAGGACAGCTCCCTGTCCCCTGAGCCCTTGGGCAGCGCAGAGTGCAGGTGGCAGTTCAGGGCAGGCCCTGAGCTGGGCAGGAGTGGCTGTGCTGCCATGGGTAGAACCCCTGGATCATCCCTGTGCTGGTACAGGAGACTGTTGGGATTTTCTTGCAGAAACACCTGTGGGAGTGTCAGCCCTGTAGCCAGAGCTCAGGGAGATCACAAATCTGTGCCTCTGAGCTCTGTGTCCAGCCCTCTCTGCCTCCCTGGAACCAGCCCTGGTGCTCTGCAGGCCAGCTCAGGCAGCTGGTCCAATGGGAAATCCACCTGGGGAAAAACCCCAAAAGTCAGTTTTCATCTGGCTCAGCTCCCTGAGCCATGGAAATGCCCATTGCCAGGATAGGGGATGGGGCAGGACTGGGCCTGGGCCATGGCAGCAGCAGCAAACATCTCAGGTGCTGCTTTACTGGGAGCAGGGTCATGTCTCCATAAGAATACTGAATATTTCCCAAAAGGATTTCATCTTTTCAGCTAGAAGTAAGAGGCAAGGATGGCTGGGGGGCAGTAAAATGGCAGCAGTCAGTGGGGGAACTGAACAGAAGGGATACTCTTGGAGGGGGGAATGTGAGAAGTCAATGCTGGTGTAATTTTAAACTGCTTTTTGAAAGCTCAGCACAGGGACCCTGGATAAAGGGCAAAGCTGGGGCTGTCAGCTGGGCTCAGTGATCCAGGGAGTCTGGTTTCCAGGAGTGTAGGGCTATGAGGCCCTGGGGAAGGGATTCAGAAATCCCTGTGCTGCTCTGGATGTCCCTCTGACCACTCCATTTTACCATGTCCAAGGGATCTGACAGGGGTTGGAGGCATTGTTGACATCTGCAGTCCCAGGATTGTGGCAGATCAGTCCCAGAGTCACTCAAGGAGATGGATCATCCCAATTACACCAGTTTCCTACTGAGCAACCAAAGTAAACTGGATCCCTGGCTGAAGTCAGTGTCCTGCAGGAGCCCTGACATGTAACTGCAAACAGATTTATCCTGTTCTGCTCCTAACTGAGATTCCTGCTTTCTCTGGCATGAGAAATGATCTGCTTTTGTAAAAAGGGAATAACTCTGCCCACTGCAGTGAGCAATCACTTTTGCAGGTGCTGCTGTATAGCTCCTGATGTTCCTGGGAATGCACTCACATGTTCCAGTGGGTCTGAATTCCTTGACTTCTCTCTCTTTGGCCAGTTTTGCCTTTAAGCACACATTTGGAATTACAGTATTAAAGATCTGTGCTCTCATATCCAAACCACAAAGCTTTGGTGAGACCAGTTAAATTCAGGCTTTATCCCAGGAACCAGTGGTGGTTTAATGTTGTGAAGCCTCAGGTTGCTCTGCTGCTTCCTGAGAGGATGGGAACCTGGGTGAGGCAAGGACAGAACCCCTTTCCCCACCCTGAGTTTAAGTTTGTGCTCCAAACCCAAGTGCCACCACTTGATTTTCTACATTTCCTGGGTTTCCTTGATCACAATTGTCAGGTTGCAGCATCAGTAACAAAACTGGGGTTTGTTACCAGATGATTTATTCTGTGAGGCCCCATTTTCCCTCTTACTCACTGGATTGATCCCTCCAGTGCTCAGTGAAGACATCTTAGAAATTTACCTTCAAGTCCCTGTGACCTGAGGTTTAAATTGATATCAATACCTAATCTTCAGCATCTCTGAGCTGACTTTAATAGACTGATTCGATTTTTACCCGTTCCTGAAATTCCTCAGACACCTCTTTAGACCCCACAGCATCAAATCTGTCTCCTGGTCTTGCCAAAGCCTTTGGCAGATTTTCCTGAGATTTCAAGATTGTAATTTATCTGTGTTGAAATGAACAGCTTGGCTGTTGCTGCTTTTATCAGTTTTTAATGTAGCAGCCAGACTGGGATTTTCATTCTGTTCCAATGTCAGGGTCTGGTAAGGATTTGTAAGGTTGAGGATGGGCCATGGTTTGGGGGTCTGTATTAACTGTGAAACACCTGCTCAGTGCTGTCTCTGTGTGAAATACTCCACTCCCAGTGATGTGTAAATGTGGATCTTTGCTGGATGTTTTTCTCATTTGCTTTGCTCAGAACGAGGATGAAAACAGAGCCAGTGAAAGCAAGAAAACGAAACTGGAAGAAAAAGCTCCCTCAGGACACAAGAATTCCAGCAGCAGGGAGTGAGTATCTGCTCTTCCTGCTCTGAGGGTCAGGGTGCCTCTGGAGAGAATGGTGCTCATCTTCCCCCCTTCTCCTCTCTCCCACCCCAAGTTTACCTCAAATAATTGGTAAAATGTCATTTTTTCTTGCCCTTCAAACAAATTTACTTCAGAGCTTCTACAAGCAATTGGTGGAAATTAATTTCCATCCCCAAAAACATTGGCCAAGGACAATTGTGCTCCATAACAAAATGGGTGACCCCTTCTGTGAAGGGAATATTTCCTTCCTGGTTTTCTCTGATACACAGTGGGGCTTGGGTTTGGTCTAGAAATCAAAATCTGTGTTTTTAAATTAACCCCATCTGGTAATTCTCTGTTTAGTAAGTTTTAAATGGGAATAAACTCCTGAACTGGCTTTCTTTGGGAAGTTGATGGCATTGAGCTTTGGATCCATGGATTTACCTCCCATCTCCTTGGTTTGTTAGTGCAAGAAAAGTGTGAGTGATACCAAAGCAAGGTAGTACAGAATGAGCAGATCAGTCCCATTGTTTCATATGTTATTTCTGGATTCCTCATGCTTTTTCCAACACCTGTTATGCCTTTATTTGGTTGATTTCTTGGTCAGTATTGATCCACAGGAGAGATTAAGTTTTTTTTCCACTGCATTTTGAAACTTCTGTTTCAGTTCAGGGAATGAAAACTGGTATAATTGTGTCATGGAAAATATTCCTGTCCAGTGAGCAATTGCCAAATTACAGAGGTGTGAGAAGCTGCAGCAGTTTGGATGCTACAGCTTTTGTTTGCCCTTTCTGAATTAAACAGTGTCTTACTGTTTGTTAGGAAACAGCTGTAGAATGAATGGATAGTTTGATTTTTACCTGATATTTGATTTTTTCTGTTGTTTGCCTGACTGCCAGTGCAGTTCTCTAAAGGACATTTAATTACATGAAATATGATTTTTCCAGAAATAATGTGTAAAAATATTAATGGTGGGAGGGCAGGAATAGCCAGCAGCCAAGTGAGAGTGTCCTGAAAGGCTGTGCTGGGGAAGTTTCCCATTCCCTGGGTTCCAGAGCTTTATCTGGAGCATCTTTCCCTGGAGCTGTTGGCTGGCTGGTGTGCACAGACAGCCTGGCGCTGGCACTGGCTCCCACTGCTGAAATTTGGGAGGGTTTGGGATGGTTTTTGGACAGAACTGGTGCAGGGGTGGGGTTTTATGGTTAGAGCTTGTCTGGCTTTGCCTGTGCTTTCAGGTCAGAACAAATAAAATGGTGAAAACAAGTTCAATCTGGCTTTGGAGAAAGCTGCTCACTGAGAGGATTATTCTGCTTTTCTCTAAAGCTGTAAAAATCTTGGGGGAAAAAGGTGTTTAGTTAGAGATTTAAAAATCAGACTTCTGTGTGTTGTTTTTTGGGGTTGTTTTTGTTTGTTTTGGTTTTGTTTGTTAAGGAAGAAACCCAACCCCTGAATTTGTTCCTCTTTTCCAGGTCTTCAAAGCCAAGTGCTGTTAAAGAGAAGGATTTGCTGCCCTCCCCTGCTGCCCCAGCTCTGCAGAAGGATTCCAAGCAGGAGCACAGCTCCAGGAAGAGAACAGTCAGTCAGTCCTCATCCCTAAAATCCAGCAGCAACCCGGGCAAGGAGAGCAGCAGTGGCAGCAAGAGCAGCTCCTCCTCCAAGCAAAAGAAGACAGAGGGGAAGGGGTCCAGCAGTGCCAAGGAAGCCAAGGTAAGGGGCTGGTTCTGACCCTGCCTCCTGGATTTTGTTTAGTTTGATCTAAACAACCATTTCCAGTTAAGTTTAAAACATCATTAGTTTGGGATGTGCATTGTTTCCTGTCATAGAGCTCCAGTGCCTTGGAAGGCCATAAATGAGAAGACACCTTGGAGAGATCATGGAATACAAATGCTTATCCTGCCAGACTCCTGTATTAGTAGAGGAATGGGTTTAGTCACCCCTGGTGACTGGTGCTGCCTGTTCATTGTTTAGATGGTTAATGAGAACATCACTAAAGCTGGAAATGGAACTGTGAGGCTGCTCTGGTCTCCTCAGAGCAGTCACAGAGCTTGTCCTGGTTTCAGAGGACAGCAGGAGCTCAGTCCATGCTCACTGCTGGGATGGGAAGCTCTTTCTCTCATTTTATGACATTGTAGAAAGATTTATTTCAACTCCAGCTCAGCAATTCACAGAGCTCTCTGTGGCTGGAGCGGAGAAAACATGGTTATGGAGATGGTGCAGAAAATGGTCTGTAAGAGATTTAGGTTGGGAAGATAGATGTGATGGAATTAAAAAAATGTAAATGTCCCCCAGCCAGCTGTTAATTTGTGATATGTTTGTTGTTTTATACTCAGGTGTGCTTACTCATGTCTTCCTCAAAGGAGTAACTACTCCTGTGTGAGTTTTTCAAGGCAAAGGCATTCAGAGAGAGTATTGTTGATAGAAATCCTCCAAATCCTCCTCATCTCTGTTAGAGTAGAAAAGCAGGATTTAGAAACAGTGACAGGTGAGATGGAGGGAGGGATTTCCTGCCCCTGGTGTATCTGGAAAGCCTTGGCTGCAGCCTCCCCCCTGCAGCAGGAGCCCAGCCCAGCCCTGTGGGAGCATCCTGGGAGCTCAGTTATTCCCAGAGCTCCTGCAGCCTGTCCTTCCTGGAGGGAGTGGGGAAGCCATGGGGGAATTTATACAACAAATGCTTTTCTTGTAATCATGGCATGGATTTCCTTTCCAGGAAAAGATCCTGAACAATTCCTCCAGCTGCCCTCCTGCCTCTGCTCAGGCCACAGAAAGTGTGAAGTCGAGGAGAGCAAAGCTTGTTTTTGATGATAGGTAAGGACAGAAAATTCCCTTTCCCTCTGGGGCTCTGGATCTCAAGCACAGGCAGCTCCCCTGGAGCAGAGCTGGCATTTTGCTCCACAGAAGATGTTACACACAAGCTCCTTGTCAAAGGAAATACCTTGAAAAGAAAGTGAAACAAGTATTTCACCATCTTGTGCAGACTTGAGGTTTCATTTGGGCCAATTCTGGTGTCAGCTTGCTCTGAAAGCACTTCTTAAAATTCACTTTACAGATGAAATTATGTTTGCACCAAATGTAAAATAACTTTCTGCTTAAGAACTTGGTTGAAATACTGTTGGAATTACCTGAAACCACAGAATTAACTTGAAACTACTTTTAGCAATTTTATCATTGTAGTTAACTAATTTGACAGATTCCTTTAAACAGTTTTAGTGTACTGTAGCTTGAGTTAGAGCAGAAAAAGCCCTGAAGTGTGGCAGCATCAAGGAGCTGCAGTTACAAAAGGCGGTGTCAATGGGTGGCTCCAGTGCCTCAGTCCATGCTCTCTCTTGCAGGACTTACTCAGCTGATCACTATTTGCAGGAAGCAAAGAAGCTGAAACACAATGCAGATGCTTTGGTGAGTGCATCAGCAGTGCCCCCCCAGTGTGTGCCCTGATCCTGGGTCTGGTTTGCAGCCTGTGCCACGCTCCTGCCCCTGGGCTGGCACTCCCTGGCACTGGCTGCTCTGGTGCTGAGTGTTCTCCCTCCCTCTGCAGTCGGACAGGTTCGAGAAGGCCGTGTACTACCTGGATGCTGTCGTGTCCTTCATTGAGTGTGGGAATGCATTGGAGAAAAATGCTCAGGAATCCAAGTCCCCGTTCCCTATGTATTCAGAAACTGTGGAATTAATCAAGTAAGCTTTGCAGGGCTCCTGCAGGGGCAGGTGGGTGGAGGGAGCTCAGGGAGTCTGAGCTCTGAGGTGTGCAGAGGTTTTGCCCCCAGTTTTTGAGATCTGTTGTCATTCCCAGTAACACTGGAGCAGTGACCAGTACCTTCCAGTTGCTGGGGTTTAAAGCATTTCCAGGAACGGGGAGGTGACTTCTGCTGAGGCTTCAAGTCCCTCTACAATGAGTGACCTACAAGGAGCAGAATTATTCTGGTTACTGTTGAGTCAATGCTTTATTTGGGGCTGAGAGATGTTCCTAAAGCAGTGGGGACAGCTGAAACTGGAAAATTCTTGAGAACATGAGTGTTTTGTGAATGCTAACTGAAGGTGGGTTTTGTTCTGGGGCTGATTTGCTGCCTTTCTTTGCAGGTACACTATGAAACTGAAGAATTACTTGGCCCCGGATGCCACGGCTGCGGACAAAAGGCTGGCAGTGCTTTGGTGAGTGTGCTGGGACTTCTGCAGTGCCCTCCTGCATTTCATATCTGTTACCTACACAAAATGCTGGTTTGCACTGAGCTCTTGGGTGTTTCTGAGCCAAACACAGGAGATTTCCACTTGGCTGTACACAAACATTCATCTGTGCCTGATGGCTGTAAGTGGGGGATGCTGCCAGCAAGGGCCAAGGCTTTGCCTCATTGCAGGGTGAGAGCAGGAGGTGCCTCCTGAGCTCTGAGCCAGGGCTAAATCACTCTTGGACTGGCTCTGGGGGCTGGCAGGAGCCCTGAGGCTGAGGGAGAGGCTGCAGAAGGTGTGGAGGACCAGAGGTTCAGGGCAGAGCAGAGGGCAGGCCCTGGCAGGGACTCAGGGTGTCCTGGCACAGGCAGCAGTAAATGAAGCCCTTGCCTGGACTGGGTGGTGCCTCCCAAGCCCAGCAGCAGCACTGAGAGTTCAGTTCCAGCTCGAGGCACATGGAGCTGTTCCAGTTCTGAATTCCCTTCAGGATTTCAAGGTGGTTGTGGATTTTCTGGTTGAGTTACAACTTGAGAGCTGAGTTGGCAGAGAGAACATCAAGACCACAGCTATTAGATTTTTGAAATTCATTGAGTTGAGATAAACCTGACTTTAACTGTGACTGATTTGTCCTGTCTTTGGGCAGCCTTCGGTGCCAAGCTCTGCTGTACCTGAGGCTTTTCAAACTGAAAAAGGAAAGTGCATTGAAATACTCCAAAACCCTGACTGAACATCTGAAGGTAATTGCATCTGTATTTTCTGAACATTAAAACCTAATGGTGTGGAAGCTCTACGTCACTTCAAGTTCCCAAATCCAATTTCAGACTGCTGCATGTGAACACCTGTTTAGAACTGGACTTGAAGGTGTATTAAAGCTGGGCAGAGCTTTAATAACCATGACCCTGCTGGTCCTGGCGTGACAGCTCTGTTAATTTGATCTTCTTTAATACATGTAGTAGGCTTCAAGGAGAAGGTTGCAGTGGGATGTTGGCTGGGTTTAGGGAAATTACCCATGAATTTCTCTAAATTTCTGTGCAGCTGATTCTGAAGCTTCCAGCTCTCAGTGCTGAGAGGAAACAGGCTCATCACATACCCAATCTCTCAGATTTGGGATATCTTTAATTGTTCACTGCCAGTGATAACAGATTCTTTCTGTTAAAGGGCTGAAAAAAACTGAAATGTTCCCAGAAGGGGCAATAGACTAATACTTGTTTGTTTTGCTAAAATAACCCCTTAATTTGTGTCTTGGCTATCAGTAAAAAAGGATATTTCCCTAAATTACACTTTACTATGATATTATTGAGAACATTACTTCAAAGTACAACTATGAAAAAAAACTTGCATAAAAAGAACCAATTAAACAAGCAGATAAAATGTAACTAGTGAAAGTATAAGCACAAATCAGGTGAAATGTGTCTTTTTCCCCACACAGAATTGCTACAATAATTCTCAAGCACCATCACCTGGTATGGGAAGGTGAGTGGTAAAAGCTGTTACTTCTATTTCTCAACTTAAAGGATGTTTTCTCCATTTCCTGTGTGCCAGGGGGCTCAGGGAGCAGCTTTTGGGATGGTTATTTGAAGTGTGTGGATTTTGATCCAATTTTTGTGTAATTATCGTGGTGGAGGGAGGTGCTGCAGCTCTGCAGGGTTTGTCAGGCTAAAAAGGAGCAGTGTGCCACTAACCCACAAACCATTTATCCCAGGGAGTTTTGGTGTTTAATGTAATGCTGCTTCCCCCAAACAGGAGCTTTGTTAGTGCTTCAAGGCCAGAGGTTACCAGCACTTGCAGGATTGATTCTCTGTTCCATAGTTTAGCAATTACTTCTGCACTTTTAAACCCAATAATGAACCTTTGATAAATTATTCCATGAGTTTAAGGGTGGAGGCACTTTGGATTTCCATTGTGTTATCTGCAATAATGTTATACAATGCAATATTCTGGCAGTGGAGTTACCAGGTAGCTGTAGTTTTTTTTTTAAGGTTCATTTAAGCAATGAATTTAAGATTTTATTGAATTCTGAGATGCTGAGGTTTGGTAATTAGGTTTTGTAAGCTATAAATAATTATTGGAGGATCCTCAGCAGTTCCCAGCTCGAGATTTCCATTTGTTGTAGAGCAAATACTGATTTTTGGTGTGTAAAGGGAGTGTTTTCCCATCCCACACCCTGAGTGTGGGCAGAGGGATCTTAGGGGACATCTCAGAGCATGGTGTGTCTAAAGCTGGTGCATTTCTGCCTTTCCAATTCCATCTTGCCCTGTGGGTGAGCAGCAAACCTGTTGGGATGCCATCTCCAGTCTCTCCAAAGCTGTCTCCAGGGAATTCAGGAAATTACTCTTCCGGGGCAGCCAACCCTTCAGGGAGCGGGTCCTCGGTGACAATCCCACAGCGCATCCATCAGATGGCTGCCAGCTACGTCCAGGTCACCTCCAACTTCCTCTATGCCACTGAAATCTGGGAACAAGCAGAACAGCTCTCGAGAGAACAGAAAGGTAAGGGCTGCCTCGGGGGGATGGAAACCTCCAGAAGGGGCTGGAACGCTCCCAGGCTTTGGGATTCTGTTGATGGTACCCTGGGTGCTGAACCTCTGCAAAATCAGGGGGAAAGTGACACCTTGGGGTGCAGGGAAACCCCAGGCTGGGTGTTGTGGTTGTCAAGGTGGTGTTGGAGTTGTGACATAAAAATCTTTGTTGTGTTTCCTGTGAAATGTTCAGTGTAGGAAGAGGAACTTGATGCATTTCCCTTTCTGAAATTCTTTAGTAAAGACTTCTTAGGGAAGTTTGGCAGTAGTTTAATTATTTTCAACTAGTGAAATATAAGTTTTAGGGGAAAACCAAGAAGTTTGGCAATGGTTTAGTTGTTTCCAAGCAGTCTTGTGCAGAAGAGCAAAGACACAGATTAGGAGTGACCTTTCTCCTTGACTCCCCACTCCCCCACCTCTCCTCATTCCCTTTCCACCCCAGCGATGGCTGCTGGGACCTGGGGTTGGGTGTGGTTACCAAGCGTGCTCCTTTAACGTGTGTTTGTGCTGTTGCAGAGTTCTTTGCAGAACTGGACAAGGTGATGGGGCCCCTGGTGTTTAACACGAGCATCATGACGGAGCTGGTGCGTTACACGCGGCAGGGCCTGCACTGGCTGCGCCTGGACGCCAAGTGAGGAGCCCAGCCTGGCCCAGCCCCTCTTCAGCTGCCTCTGATTCCTCTCCACAACACTGTGTCATGTCAATAAGGAAGACTGCCATAACACATTGCTTAGTTGACACTAAGAGCAAGGAATGCTTTCCCATGTCTCCCATCCTCATTTGTGTTTTGTGTTTAACCCCAAATCAGCTGGTTCACAGGACTTCTCCAGTATTCCCGGTTTAAGTTATTTAAATATTTGAAAATTTGCTACGTAAAAGTTGTAGTTTTGCTGATCTGTCATGGATAGATCATTGGGATTCCGGTCACAATACATGAATAGTCAGTTTAAATCCTATTTATTTTAATTTTTTTAATTTTAATTTTGAAAAGCCCCCTTTGGGGCTGGTTTTAGCTATTTCTTCTTCCCTAAATTTCCCCTTTTGAGTACTTAGAAATTAAACCTAGACACTTTATTTAAGTACTTTGTGAGCTTTGTTACTCTGTAATGTCTTGTGGTGGTAGAGCCTGTAAAAGGAACTAGGGTTGATAGGTTCTAACGAGTAGGGACACCATACTTCTCATGCCTAATGCCTATGAGTCGACTAATAAATGACAACTACAGATTTATTATTGCAGAATTTGTACTAAATAGAAAAGTTCCAGATATTCTTCTACGTATTGAGATACTTCATTTAAATGAATTATAAAGAAATTTATATGGAAAAATATTTAGCTGGATCTGCCTTGGATTGTTTCCAAGGCAGCTTCAAGCCATCAATTAACACTATAACAATCACAAAACATTACAGTAATTTGCATTTAATGTAACGTCCAGGCAATGGTGTAGGAATGACCTTCAGTTTGATGGGTGCGATGCAAACAGGAAAGGCTTTGGAAAAGGACAATCTCGTGCTTTTTTGCATCTCTTCATTTCAAATACCTTTTGTTTCCATGCTTGTCACTTTTTGACAGTTACGAAATCGGGGAACTTTCTGGTTCCAAACCCAAGAGTAGCTCAGTTCCTACCAGAACGGTCATTTGCATCTTTTCCATTGACTGAGAAACCAGGAATCTTTAGTAGAACTCTAGGTCCATTTTGTCCTCTTAGGGTCTGCTGGGTGATGGACACTACAGGCTGGCAGTGCAGCAGCCACCGTGGGGTGGGAGCAGAGCTGCTCCTGCAGGAAGCACTGTTCTGTGCAGGATGGATGGCAAACTTGGCTTTACCCCGTGCTAATGAAGGTCCCGTTCGTGTCACGTAACGTCCACTCCCGAGGGGGCTGCTGGGTGCCACAGAGGGGTGGTGGAGCTGCAGGTGGCCCCTCTCCGAGTGCAAACCAAAGTACCTTTCCATGTGAGGTGCTTGTCTGAGTTAAAGGTTTCAAATGCTACTGCTTTCAGTATTGCTTAGTGCCCCCAACATGTCTGGTGTGCCTTATGCCTTACTTTTAGATGAAGATTTTATGAACTGTTTACAAGATGTTTTACAGCAGGACCAGGTATACTGTATGCAGTGGTCTTCTGCAGTACTTGGGTAAAATTCCATTTCCTTTTTCAAAGTCCCGGTGTCTGTCACACAAACTGACTCATCGTGGTGGTCTCCTTCCCCAGAGTCCAACTCTGAATCCTTTGGGGTGAGATTGTGGAATGCTGCTTTGTTTTCTCTCCCATTGAACCCTTTATTCTGTACCAGATATGAACGTGCATGTTCAGGAAAATTATTGCACTAAATTTTTTGTGTAGGTGTAGTTAAGTGCCAAAATCACGGCAACCTCGAGAGAAGGAATAGAATTCTACGCTCCTTAGTACTGCAGTATGTCCTATGGGCTTTAAGAGTTTAGAAGTTTTGCAAATTAGTAACCTACTACAAGGTAGCTGCATCTTCATAGAGCTTCCTTTGCGTCCCAGCGTGTTTTGTACTTCCAGAAAAGCTTTGCTACGTCCGGATTGACAAACGGGGGACAGACCTGGGGCTCTCCCTGACTCGACTCTTCAGGTCTGTCGGAGCATCCTTTTTATGGAATCACTGTGCAAGGTCACCTTTCTGTTAGTCTTTGCTGTTGGAGACAGAACTCTGTACCCTCAAACTCCCCGCCGTGGGCATGGGACACTGTCAGCTGTGTTTCCTTTCCTCCTCTGAAGTGCCTCGCACACCTCTGACGCTGAGAAATCCCTTGGTAGAAGTTGCATTCGTGGGTGGGTTTGTGTGTAGTGCTGCACTAGCCAGCGTGGCTGTTCTTGGCTTGCTCCTTTGTGCACAGTCACCATTGCTGTCAGCAGGAATGGTGGCATCTCGGGGAATTTTTTTTCCTTAACTAGAGTCCCACAAATACCTTTTGGTGTCACACGAAATCGGCCCCTTGAAAACGCATTGCTTATCCCTAGAGCAGTGGATCTTAGAAATTGGCTCCAAACAACCAGAAGGCTTTTCTAGCATCATGTCAAAATGTGGACCTGAGCTGGTTGGAGGTGTCCCAGCTGAAGGGTGAGCTCCATGGTGGCCTATCCTCTGGAGTGCTGTCCCAGGCGTTGTGTCCGTGCAGGGGATCTGCAGGGGCTTGGGGATGGATAGGAAATGCCTTGTGCGGCTGGGGCTGGTGCAAACAGATCAGTTCAAACCTTACAATTCCAAAAGCATATCTTAATTTGGGATTGACCCTTGTTTCCAAGAGGAAAGTTCTGTACTTGATCAGATTTTATAGCCAAAAAAAAAAAAAAAGCAATTAAGTCCTAGGCTTCCATCCCTCTGCCAAAGCAGGAGGGCTCTGTCCCTGTCCTGGGCAGCTCCCAGGACTACAGGGGGAGTGCAGGTCACAGGAGTGACTAAGGAGGGACTCCCCAATCCTGGCTTCCCAAATGATTCCCTGGACAGGGAATATGGATCAATACATATCAGTGCTGTAATTTTAATTCCCTTGCTGATCATGACCCCAGTTGGTGAATCTTAAAAATGGCTCAATCAGACTAGGCTTGCTCAGCTATCTGTGCTGTTTGACTTTGCTCTCAGACTTGCAAGTTCCAGGTGATAAAGGTGCAAACCATTTATAATTCCAAACAAATCTTCAGGACCCCAGAGTAAACCAGCCCAAGAGTTTTGTTTTGATTTGAATCTCAGCCATAAAGCAGAGCGGATGGATGGCTCTCCTTGGCTTCGATGGCAGTATGCAATTTGTATTGTATGTGTCTTTTAATATATATGTATATATATATGACTCAGTCTGTCCAAAGTATATGTTATACTTGTTTTTAGATTATGGTGCAACTGACTATATTGATATATTATTTATTGAGTGCTGAGTCACCATCTTATTGGTGATAAATATTGCATATTATCCAGGAGTGCAATGTATATTCCTTTAGATTGCTGAGGCTTGATTGCTGTGGTAACAAAAAATGCCCTGAAATGTATTTATGAATGGCCCCAACACACAGAGAGTCAGAATTTATGGGAATGATGTAGCACTTGCCTGGGGCAAGTAAAATAAAGCCGTAGGCAGAGAATTATGGAGTTTGCCCAAAAGGCAAACTGCTGGAGAGAGAGAGAAACTACCTTTGCTGTATTTAATGTCATTTTCTGAACAGATCTTTGCTGTCACTGCAGTGTTTCCATTGAGGCAGATCCACAAGGGCCTGAGCAAGTCAAGTTTGAATTACCCATTGGGGAGTAAACAACTTCCAAATTCTTACCTTCACGACAAATCCTTGGGTCAGGGTTGAAATTTCTCCCTGTGCTGTGTCAGTGTTCTGGAAAACCCCAGTTCCCGAGCAGTGAGGTCAGTGCTGGGCATCCTGTAGGACGGAGAGGAGCCAGAGCTTTGCTCACCAACTCACCCAGGTCCAGAGCTGTTCCAGGAGGGGCAGGAAGGGGCAGTGGGATCCTGCTGTGTCCGAGCTTTGGGGCTGTGGTGCCCCTGGGGAGGGAAGGGCTCCCGGGCTGGGCTCCCCCAGGCAGATCAGGCTCAGCCCTGGCTGCTCTGGAGCAGCTCCAGCTGCCGTGGCAGGGAGCTGGGCTTGGTGTGGCTGTGCCTCCCCTGCTTCCACTCCACGTGGGAGCTGAATCCCCCATGGATGGCTGTGTGAGCTGGGCTTGGTGTGGCCATGGTTCCCCTCCACGTGGGAGCTGAATCCCCCATGGATGGCGTGGAGTGGGCTGTGTGGCCGTTCCCTTCGTGGGCATGGATGGCTGTGTGAGCTGGGCTTGGTGTGGCCATGGTTCCCCTCCACGTGGGAGCTGAATCCCCCATGGATGGCTGTGTGCCCCTTCTGGGGCAGCCTGCCCCAGTCCCCAGCCCTGTCCCAGCACCGGCTCCTGGCGCTGCCTTGGCATTCCACATCCCAAACTCTACTCCAAGGACCAGGCATGACTTTCCAAGCACAGTTCCTGACATTTGTATCTGGTCCCCCTTTTAAATTGTTTTAAAAAATTTTGTATATGGAGGATAAAGTGCTTATATATTTATTAAAAATCCTTTATCTTATTTGAAATTATTATTTGGTGAAGAAGGGGTTTTTCTTTTGGGGGAGGGCTGGGGAGGGGAGGTAACTTTTAACCTGTCACTTATAAATGAAGCCCTGATTAATCCTACAGAAAGGTACTATTAGTAACTAAATGGGATGTCTCTGTTTTATGCTTTGTACATGACAAGTCCATGTGTTACATTTTGTTTTCTATCAAAAGATTTGGGCATCTGTCTTCAACCAAAACCGGAAAAAATAGAAACAAACTGTGATTTTATTTGTTGCAATACATTTGAAATTTCAAAGGGTACTTTGGGGCTCAAAATTAGGATTTCTAAGTCAGTATGTGCATTTCACGTAATAAAGCTGTTAATGGTGAGCAAAGTATTATATACTAACTAGATTTTTTCCACATCTGTATAGTATATTCTATGTATTTTGTGGTATTGAGATTATAGAAAGTTTAGTGTCTGAAACATGCGTTTAATGTGTATTTTTAAACAAATTTATGGCAATTAAAATATTTGGAGAAAAGGGTATCACATTTCAATTTGTAAAGATCTTTTTAACTACTGTGTCATTAAAATGCTTTGTACAATGCAAAACTGTAACTGGAGAAACTAAGTTTAATAAATATCAAATAGATTTTCTGTATTAAACTTCCAACCCCCTGTGCTTGTATCTGTTTTATGGGGCCTTCTCCTCCCTGGAAGTGCATTTTTAGGCAGATTTTTCTTTCGTTGATCCTATTGCTCAGTGAAACAAAAGAAAAGTAGCATCCAGTGTGTATGTCCAGACTTGCTGATATTTTTTTTTGTCTTTCAGCCTCCAAGTCGACATCCAACACATCAAAACAGCATTTTGATCAATTCATTTTAAGACAGGAGAGAAGGTCAGTGGCAAAAGTCAGTCTAGGACATGTATTTAAGTAAATTTGATTAGAAGTAATTAAAAGTAAATAGTTCTCATTCCACTTATTGCTGGATATATTTAGGATATTGGAATTGCTATCAGTATTATCAGTTTGGCTCCCTCTTTCCAACAGGGCTTTATCAGAGGGCTGATAAGAGCCAGGTTGGGAGGGGATGGGGTCTGATCTACTTTAGCTCCTGCCAGGGGGAAGGATAAATGTCCAAAGTCTGGCTGGAACTGAGCCCTAGTTCTGTGCTCACCGTTCACTTTGCTCAAGATACAAGGAAAACCAAGCTGCTTTGCTGAATATATATTTTAATTCACACCTTCAAATAAATAATAGGAAACATTACAAAAAAACCAAACGAGCAGGAGATGCAGAGTCCTTTTATTGAGCTTGGCCAGAGGCCTCCAGAGGCGTGGCTGGGGAGGAGATGCTCTTGAGCTCCTTGAAGTCCTTTCATCAGCGCATGTGACAGAAATATTAAATACTCTGCTTGCTTGAGGCCCTTGCAGCTCCTGAGCAGTCAATAAATACATCCCAAGTGTGTGGAGCATGGTCAGCAGTAACAGTGCAGGCTGTGCTTGGTGCCAGCTCACGCTGAGGCCGTGGAGAGGAGGCAGCGGTTTTTCCTGGGGGAAAAAAAGACATCGTGAGGCACTGAGGGCTGGGGCTGCCCTGCCAGGCTCTGCCAGGGGTCCCAGGTGCATCTTTGTGTCCCTGTGCCAGCAGTGCTGGGTTCAGGCACTCTGTATTCCCCTCAACTACTCAGTCTTGATTCATTTTTTGGTCTTTGCTTTCCATCAGAATCGCAAACATAGCATAGCAGCCCACCCACCCTGTCCTTTTTACTTACTTATCCTGATAGTTTATAATATAAAATAAGCTTATTTATAATAATATTCATTAATAATAGGATATACATATAGTATATTATATCTATATTATTATTTATTATATGTACTATATTATATATAGTATATAATATTAATAATAGGATCTACTTATCTATTAGTGCTGTTTACATATAGTAGAAAATGATTATTTTCTATCTTGTCTCTGAGTGCTGGTGTATGTGTACAACAGGTGCCATAGAAAATCACCTTTCAGTAAGTAATTAAGTAATAATTTTAACTAATCAATTTATATGTAGTTGGACAATTTGCTCATGCCTAATGAGAATTAAATAGCTTTTGATATTGTAGTTGCTTTTTAAACTATGAGCTTAAATATAATCACCTTAAAGTGATTAATTTAGAGTAAGATATCAATACAAGCTTTTCACTTTTCATTAGTACATGCTTTAGAAGGAAGGATTAATGGGAATGTCTATAAATTGCCCAAAAGCTGTCTGGAGCCCTTTGTTCTCTTTGCCCAGCCGAGTTATTTGGGGTTGCAGTGAAAGGACTGGGGCTGGCACTCGGGAGGCCTGGACTCTGCTCTGTTTGTTCTGCTTACTAAAGAGTCTGAGGCTGTTACCCCATCCCTATTCCTGGTATCTTTTTTTATGCACAGAGCGACCTCTGGATCCCGTTTGGAGGAGCCCAGGTGGGAGTTCCTGCCCACAGCAGTGTGCTGAGCGTGCTTACCTGCAGAGCATGGTGAGGCACTCGCTGTTGTCCCTGCACGAGGCCCCGATGGGTCTCAGGGACACCCCTCTCCAGAAGGGCGTCATCCGCCGCTGCCGGGCGCTGCCGGGGGCTGGGCCTGGGGCTGCCTCGGGGACAGGGACACGCCGTGGCTCTGAAACAGGGCAGGGTGACTGTCAGCACACGTGGCAGCTGCAGAGCTCCCTGTTCTGCTGCTGAGGTCAACAGTCCTCATTCTAAGTGAAGCTTAACTTGAAATCGCTCTGATTTGCAGATTGAACCACCCTCTGGGTAAAGCACAGCTTGCAGCCCAACCCCAAAGAAGTATCTACCCAAATCAGTGATGGTTTTCATCTTCTTGGGAGTGAAGGCAGAATCACTGGCTGAGCTATGGCTCAGAGTAGCCCAGTACTCACTAGGCAGTAACTACATTTTTATGATGCTGAATCCTGTAAAAAGCCTTGCTGTCACGTCTTAACTCCTGCCAGTTGTCCATCCAAATCATAACAGCTTTTATGGACTGCCTGTCCTTTGAATTATCCCTTTACATAGTTTATTTCAGTATGGTCTCAGTTTACCTGGCTGAGCAGCAGTGAGCAGAGCAGAAGGGCTGCCATCACTTTCCACCAGTGCATCTTCCCAGCGGGAGCTGTCACTTGGAGCAGCTGTGGGCAGAGGAGGCACAAAGAGCTCCAGTAGGGACTTCCCAGACTGTCAGCTACATTTTTATAGACTTCATTCTCTTATCTTTGCATCAGCTGCCAGATATTACAGGAGCAAAGTTCGCTTTGGAGCAAGAGAGAATTGCTAAGTCTACATCTGCTGCAGTGATCTGGTTCAAGGCCTGACTCGAGCTAATGATTTACTCCCCTCCCACTTGTACTTTGTCTGGTCAGTTGTGCTGACCCCTTGTGCCAGCTGTTCCTTTTTTTAAAGCCCTCCTAAGATGTTACCAGAACTCCATGGTCTATTTGTAAGCAAAAGGGGGGCTGGCCCAAATTATTGTGGTCAAGATCAAAAGCCTAATTTAACTTCTGTAGCTCTGAGTTAGCCAACCAGGGGTAAGGGTTGTCTTACCAAGCTGATTTGGAGCAGAGAATTGTGCTTTTGGTTTGTTTCTCACTCTTGGTACATGAAAGAACCATAAGGAAGTTGCTTAACCTTTATTTCCAGGCACACAGTGCCCAAAAAGCAGATGTAACACTTTCCAGCTGGGTTTGGGAAAATGTGTGATAACTCAAAGAGCTCTTCCCCCAGGAATCCCAAAGTGTCAAAGATAATAATCTCTAGGTAAGTAATGGAAGAGGCTGCTCAGGGCTTGTCTGGAGCTGAGGACTCCATGTGCAGCCTGTGGTTTCATGGATGAGCCATCTCTGCCCCAGCTGTGTCACTCACCATCAGGCTTCCAGAAGTGCCACCATCTCCATTGGGGGTGGAGGGGCTCATTGTCATTGAGAGGAACATTCAGTTTTTCCATTGTGGGGTGAGATTGCAGCAGCAGAGAAAGGTGTGAGCGCAGCTGGTGCCTCTCATCTCCTCTCCCCTCTGCCTACACACTTGTGCCTGTCCCAGTGTCTTGTGGCTCCTCACCTGTGGGATCTTGTGGATCTCGTTGGATGGGGCTTGGAGCAACCTGGGCTAGTGAAGGTGGGGGGAACTGCAAGAGCTTTAAGGGCCTTTCCAACCCAAACCACACTGTGGTTCTGCTGGCACCCACCTCTGTCAGGTCAAGACATCTGAGATTGCAGAGTGATATAGAAACCTGTGTCACTGTGTGCAGGTTTTGGAACACACTGTTTGAATTCAAGTAAATACTTTTATAAAGTAATAAGTGTCTAATGAACTGTTTTAGCTAAATTGCAAATACAGATCTGGATGTCACAGGCTCTATTTCTCTGATTGCTTAATATGAAGGCACAAGTGCCAGCGTGGAGAGCAACTGACTTAGATTAAGATAATGCTGCGATGTCAGATGATTACCCCTTAGCCCAAATTTCCCTGGATGAAAAGAAAAACCTTCCCAGCACAGTGCACAACACTATTCAATCATTCCCATCATGGGATGGTTCTTACACGCCTTCCTCTGCCCTACTGGTTTTGCTTTTCTGGGAGGAGGAATCAAAATTTTCATTATTTCACCTTCTTGGATCTTAAGGGAAGGAAATGCGACAGTAAACCATGGCAGACAAGTAGCTGAACTTAAAAAGTTTATTTTATATTTGGGTGGGAACTTCTCAGTTGTTTTTCCCATGGAGGCCTTCCTTTTCATGTAACTGAGTTCTAATTTCTGCTGTTTCCATCAGGAACTAGTGCAGAACACAAAGGAGGACAAGCAGCAGGAGCCCTGACAACTTCCATGAAGCACAAGGTTTGGAAGAGCAGCAGAGCCCTCTGTAAGTCATTGTCCCTCAGCGTTTCTGGCTGGGGAAAGCTGGTACTTTGTGATGATAAATCAGAATTGTTGTCTGTCCCTCTGGGTCACTAATAGCATCAGACTGTCCCTGTCAGGCAGCAAACTCCTCTGTGCAAGAAATTGGGAGAAAAAAAGGGTATAACTGAGCTGGTCCTTTCCATGCCCTCAGTTCCCACAGGCCAGTAAGACCCCACAGCAGAGATGTGAGAAAAGAAACACAAAATGTTGCTCTTCTAATAATTGCCCAAAGGAGAACAGAAATAAATGAGTGAAAACTTCTCAAGCCCCTTGTTCGGATTCTGAAATGCCCATGGGTTGAATTCCCACTGCCACAGGGCTGGCAGGAGCCATCCCAGCTGGGAATGGGGCCTGCATCCGAGGTGGAGGTTGGCAGGGCAGGATTAGGATGGGTGGGCACGGTTGCAGGATGGCAGGGCAGGGTCGGGATGGGGCAGGGGCAGGGGAGGGCTGGGCAGGGTAGCAGCAGGGTGCTGTGGAGCAGCTCGGTGCTGACCCTGTCCCTCTGTGCTGACCCTGCCGTGGCCGGCGCGTGGCCGCGGTGCCGCTGCCCCTCTGTCCCTTTGTTTGCGTTGGTCTGGCCCCTGGGCCAGGCACGGTTCAGCTGTCTGTGAGCAGGAGCAGGGACCTCGTGAGAGCCCCGGGCGGTGCTAGGACAGCACAGGGTGACAGAGCTGCTGAGGCACAGCTGCACGGGGCTGTCACTGAGGCCACCCAGCTCTGCGGCTCTTGGGGGCACTGTGAGCAGGACACACGTTCTGAATGAAATGGCTCAGGGAGAGGGATTTTATACAGGCACACAGTGACAGACGTGGGGGAATGGCTTCAGACTGCCAGGGTTAGATGGGATATTGGGAATTGTTCCCTGTGAGGTCCTGACACACATTTCCCTGAGCAGCTGTGGCTGCCTCTGGATCCCTGCAAGTGTCCAAGGCCAGGCTGGACAGGGCTTGGAGCAGCCGGGGACAGTGGAAGGTGTCCCTGCCCACGGCAGGGGTGGCACTGGATGGGCTTTGAGGTCTCTTCTGGGATAAATCTGCCTCTATACATCTCTGCTAGCTCACAGCCACAGCAGCCAGTTTGTTGCTCCCCACTTGCCTAAGCTGCCTGGAAAATACCAGTGACCCAAAATGCAGTTAAGCACAGAGTATTTTTGGGACAACTTGGGAGCACTGGCTGATTGATTTTATTGCTACTTATGCCAACCTCAGGCTGTGCTTGGGGCAAAGAGGCTGAGCTGGGTCTCACGTGCTCTGGTCCCCAAAATACTCCAGCACTGAGCTACAAAAATTGCATCACCCCAGCTTCCTGAAGTGAGAGCATCATTGTCTTCCTGACAGCCCAGCCCTGAGCACACAGGGAAACGTCATTCCTGCCCTGCAGATAAGATAAACCCCCAGGACAGCTCCAGGAATAGCACAGCAGGAACACTCAACGTGTTGCTCTGCATGGGGTGGGAGCTGGAGGCAGTCACTGGAACACTGCGAGGCAAAAATTAGGATAAAGGGACCAGCCAGGTGTTCTGAGCTTCCAACAGTGAAGGTGTTTCTACACTCAAGAGACATGGGGTGAATTTTGTCACCTGTGTCAACTTTATTACCAGCAGCTGATTTTTAATCATCTTCAGGCATTAAACAGTCTTGCTTCTACTGGCAGTTTTCAAGAAGGTTCTGATGCAGCCTCTTACCACTGATCAGATATCAGAGTGTAGTTAATTACCCAATTAACATTAGCATAACTAGGTAATTAGAATCATAGGATCAGAGAACAGCCCAGGTTGGAAGGGACCTTGGCAGATCAGCTGGTGCAGGATCTGTGGGAAGGGAGCCCAGAGGAGGTTACCTGGCACCCCGTCCAGTCACCTCCTGAAACCGCCAGGCTGTTCCAGGGACAGATTGTTCTCACTGGAAAAAATTCCTTTGTTACACAGACATGAAACCTCTCCTGGTGCAGCCTGTACCTGTTCCCCTTCATCTTCTGCCCAGGGCTCCCATGAAGAGTGAGCCTCCAGCCAGAGGTCAGGGTCCATCCCAAATCCCAAACCAGCCAGCCCATCCAGCTTTAATCAACACCAAACCAGGGAGTGTTTGTTTTTCACAGATCTCAAGGCTGGAGGAAAAGCAGTGGCCAGTGATGGGAAAAATAAAGGGGACAAGGAACAATTTCAAACCAGCCCTCGTTGCACTTTATACTGAGAAATATTTCAAAGAAACAAGAATTACAAAGGCTGGAAGTGCTCTAAGATAAAACATCCGAGCACATGGAACTTCAGCCTGATTATCTGCCTGTACAGAGAGAACCAGACAAGGGATTTGATGCTCCTCACCTCAAACAGCTCAAGACACGGATTTCACACAGAGTCATGGGGCAAAGTTACAGTTTATTAGCCAAGGCTTATCTCCCTGTTAATCCCCTCCGGCCGTGGGAACAAGCACAGCAGGTCCCGGGGAGCTCCGGAGCCACGTGGGCACTGCTCCTGGTCACTGGGCACTGCTCCTGGTCACTGGGCACTGCTCCTGGTCACTGGTCGCACTCGTAGTCAGCCGGGTTCTTCCTCTTGAGCCGCTCGAACTCCTGCGTCCCCCAGGAATAAATCAGGTAACCGAGGGCCAGGGCTGCCAGGGACAGAGGACAGGCTCGGTCAGGGGACACCACAATGAGGGGACACTGCTAGAAAGGGACACTCTCCATAAAGGGACAGTGGGACGAGGGAACACTGCTCTAAGGGAATAATGCAGCGAGGGGACACTGCAGTAAGGGGGCATTCACAATAAAGTGGCATACGATGCAGTGACTGGACACCTAAAAAGGACACTGCAGGGAGGGGACACTGGAATAAGGGGATTTCACAACACGGGGACAGTGGGAGAAGGGGATTTCACCACACGGGGACACTGCGAGAATGGAATATTCACACTATGGGGACACCGCAGTGAGGAGACACTGCACCGTGCACAGCACCTACCTCCAGCGACACAACAACATCCCACAACCCCCACCCTGCCCCAGTGCTTCCCCCTCCCCAAGTTTACACTACGAAGGAGGTACAAAAAAGAGGGAATCCCCCCCTGTACTCACGGGGCACCACCTTCAACACCTGGGAGGCGAAGCGGCGGCCCACGTTGGGGACGCCGTGGGACAGGACATTGGGGAAGGCTTGCTGCTCGAAGGGCGACAGGCTGTAGGAGATGACATGGCGCACCCGCGCCAGATTCCCGAAGTGCTTCCCCATGGCCGCGGTGTCCCCTCGGTCACAGCGCAATGGCCGCCGCCCGCCCCGGAACTGCCTCGGCGAGGCCTTCCGGGGCACCGCGAGCGGCGCTTTCCGTTTGTAATTAACGGTAGGGGCGGTGAAACCCGCGTGTGATAAATCACAGTTACACTAAAGTGTGTTTTTAACAGGCGATTTGTAATAAATAATGTGCGCCATAAACGGGCCCTGCCCTGAGGGGAAGGGGGGGGAGTCGCGCGAGGCACCTGCGCCGTGAGGGGCGGGGGGGGCGGTGCCTCAGGCGGAAAACCGCCAAAAATAAATAATGGAGAAAAAAAATGACTTTTGTATGGCGATTGTGGAGCTCCGATGAAAAATAAATAATGGTCTGAGGAAACCCCCCCACTTTTCGTGTGGCGATTGTGGAGTTCCGATGAACAGCGGAATGGTCTGAAGCAGAAAATCGTGGAATTATGGAAGTGTTTGCGCTGGAAAAGGCTTTTAAAGGTTAAATATCCCACCCCACAATGAGCATCGTAAACAATATTGGAATTATTATTAGAATGTATGAGACACCTACCACATAACTGAAATTACTATTAGATTATATAAGATATCTTCACTATTACTGGAATTATTAATAGAGTCTATAATTATTAGACTATTTAGACCTATTCCATATTATTCGAATTATATAATATATTCAATATCAAACTTAAATTACTATTAGAATATATTAGAGATCTTCAACGTTATTGCAATTATAATTAGAATATATTAGAATTATTATATCAGCTTCCACATTGACGGATAATTGTTAGGATTACTATAATATAATTAATCATCTTCTACATAATTGAAATTATTAGAAGATACTAGAATTGTTAGGCATATTTAACATTATTGGAATTATTATTAGACTAGATGAGAATGGTTAGAATATTAGACATTTTCACCATGATTTGAATTATAGTAGAATTATTGGACTGTATTAGACATTTTCAACTTTATTTGGATCATTATGCTCTATTAGACATATTTGCCGTTATTTAAACTAATATTGCACTATATTAGATTAGTTAGAATATGTTAAACATCTTCAACATTGTTAGAATTATTATTAGAATATATTGGATAGGTTCAACATTATTGGTATTATTACAATATATTACACATTTACTATATTATTATTGGAATTATTGTACTATATTAAAGATGATACCCATTCATGGACTATTAGAATATATTGGGATTATTGGACTATATTAAACATTTCACCATAGAAGGATTTGTTTCAGAAATATTTCCATTTATTTTCTTTTCTGGCAGGTGAGCAAAGCCAAATTCCCAAAGTTTGAAGGGAAAAGCAGGAGTGATACAATCCAAACTGACCCAGCTGCCCACAGTACTGGCACGAGGATGGTTTTATGTGACACCAGGCTTCTGTTTTGAGCTTTTGGTGTCAACCACTTTGATTTCAGTCAGAGACTGAAACCTGGAGCAGGATGTTCAATTTTAGGGCAGATTTGTGCTCCAGGAGCTCTCCAGACACCCCACCATCCATGGGTTCAGTGACCAGGTGAACCATCAGAGTGACACCACTCAGCAGTCCCTGCCCTGCCAGGCTGAATTCCCAGCCTCTGGAAGAGCTCAGGATCTCAGGTAGGGGCTGGTTGGGTGGCTGAGTGCAGAAAGTTATAGCATTTATTTATTAATCCATTAGCAAGTCAATGTTAAAGAATGTTCTGAACAAGTTTTGCAAGATAGCGCTGCTCCACAGCCTTTAATTAACAAACAAACAAGAAAAATCCCCACTAAAGCCAAGAGGTTTGTGTATGAACCCCAAGTCCAGGAGGAGAAAATAAATCATAATAAATCAATTACAGTAAAAATTTGGTGTGAAAGCATCTACAGTTGAGGCACTTGTTACCTACAGTTTCATTGTGAGAGGAAACAAAGCTGCAGCCCCACATTTCAGCATATTAAACCCATTGACCAGCATTTACATCAACACATTTAAGGCTTTTAGAAGCCATTTTGGGGGATTAAGCTTTTTAAACAATTCTTCCTACTTCAGAAGCCAGTGGCAGTGTGGCTCCAGTGGACAACCCTCTGCCCTCACCCCATGGACAGCTGCTCCTCATTTTTGAATCAAAGGAAGCCTCACCTGATGCCAATTGTTACCAAAACAGGTGCCTTGATTTAAGTGTTCACAAATTATCCTCAGTTGCCCTTAAATTCTTACTCCTCTTTTAGCTGAGAAAGCCCAAAGAGTGCAACAGAAGCAAAAAACAACCTGTTAATCTTTATAGAACTGTGAGGAAGGGTTTTGTCACCCTGCTTGGAAGAGCTGGAATGTGGTAGGGGAAGAGAATGAAAAACTGAAGAAATAATTCTGACATTAAAGACTTTCTCCCCTTCCTAGTCATTGCTGGTGATGCTACACACCAGGTTTCTGTAGAGGCAGAGTAGCAGGCACTGCATGTCAGGGTATGTGTGACAGCCATTTATTTATCTCCTTTTTTTTAAATCTGTAATAAAGCAGCTTAAAAATAGACATTAAGTAGTTGAAACCTTTCCCCCATTTTAAATACAAAATTCTCCCAATAAAAAGACACTATTTACATTTAATTGCACGTTCTAGAAAGGCTGAGTGAGTACAAAAACCAGTGCTCTGATGTGAACCCCCCTTCTGCTAACTCGGTGCTAAATCCCAGCTCCCGGAGTTACAGCAACGCTGCTCAGTGATCGTAGCTACAGCACCTTGAGGATGCAAAAGTAAAAGCTGTATTTGGAGTGCAAACCCAGCCCAAGCAGTGCCACTAGCGGCAGGTGCACTTGGTGGCGATCATGTCCTCGTACTCCTTGTAGGCGATGGAGCCGTCGGGCTCGATGGTCAGCACGCTGAGCGGGCTGTAGGCGGCGGGCACGCACGAGGGCCGGGGCACGGCGGGGTCCAGGCGCTCGTAGATGAGGGTCTGCACCATGGCGTGCACCGGGGAGCCGTAGCGCTGGCCCAGGGCGCGGGGACAGTCCCCCCGGCAGAACTGCGGGCTGTAGCGGTGCGGGGCGATGATCCAGCGGTCCCAGCGCAGCTGGCTGAAGCTCAGGCGGAAGTTGTGCAGCTCGCACTCGTGCTGAGGGAACACAAACTGCTTCAGGTACTCGCTCAGGTTATGGGGTGAGGAGGCTGGGGCCGCTTTGGGATGCTCATTCCTTCGCTGGCGAGAGGCCCTTTTACCCTGGGGATTGCCTTGGTCACCCCTTGGAGGATCCACCAGCGGGCTGCTGCTTTTCCTCCCGTGCCCCACTGAGCTCCCCCGGTGATAAGCTTGCTCGCTGGTGTCATTCAGATAGAGCAGAAGGGAAGGGGGAACCAGTGTCACATTCACAGCGTTTCCCAGTTTCGTGCTCCCTCTTGGGTCACCCATCAGACAAGTGAAGTTCAGAGCCATGTGCACGTTCCTCCGGTTCGTAGCAATCAGAGGCTGGAGGAAAGAAGTCACATCCATCTCCACCCATTTGCGTTTCCTAACGTCAAAGTGCAGGCTAAAAGCTAAAGAGTGGGAAATGCTGGGACAAACTTGGCTGGAAAAATCATGTTCCTTAAGGGATAAATGGCATATGCAGGTAATGGAAGAGGAAATGGGAACAGATGTGTCAAAGGAATAGAGCAAGACAGACTTGAGTAAGTGCTCCAGAGAAGTAACACGATCCAAGCTGAAGAGTAAATCCACCGAGTGAGCATCTCCTGGGAAGGGAAACAGATTCCTGTAGTGTTAGTGTGTCTTATTTTTCCACCTAGACATAAATACTGTTGTAGTGGATAAGTAAAAATTATTCAGCAGCATAAGAAAACAATTTTGATGCCCTCCCTTACATTTACTATGTGAAATTTCTACTTTGGTCAGGGACATATGAGTTAAAAATTAAGACATTTTAAAAGAAACAAAGAAAATCCCTGGTTTTAACAGTTATTAGGATTCATTACTTTAAAAGAACCAGCACAGGAGGAAGTCAGCTGTTGTCTCTTTAGTGCTGGTGTGGGGTAACAGGAACGAAACACTCCAGATGATACAAACCATGAACTCCACCTCAAAGGGCTGTTCCTGTGCAGCAGCACAGTGCTTGTGTTTATCTGTCTTTCTAGTGAAAAACCCAAGTCAGGAGAACTCAGGTCACCTCAGCAGGATTAACAGCCAACAATTTCTAGGTGCTGTTGTTGTGATCAGCCCACATTTAAGAAAGCCACAGAAGCACCATAAGTTACGGTGTGCCCAGCCATCCCAGTTCTGAGCATGATTTATGAGTAATTCTACTCTTCCCTTCAGGGATTGGTCATGATTCTTTTCTAGCAAATGCACTGGGCGAGGAGAGGAGTCTCTGGCAGTGGGTTCTGGCAGTTTGGTACAAGTCTCCTATCTGCGCTGTAGCTCTTTGAAAAAAGCAAAGCCAAGGTGGGCTGTAGAAGGAAATGTACTACCCATTATGCCTCAACAGTTCTTCCACTTTTCTTATTTCACTGAGATCTGCTTGTGACTTTTTCTGACTCATGAGGAGATGAGTCAGCCTGAAACATCAGCATGTCTTGTACATACCACTTGTGTGGTATTCCCCAGCCTGTAAAGTCTGTACCTAATGCAACTCAAGGAGAAGTAGGCTATGAAAAACTCCCCCGATTTAGGAGAAGAGCCTCCAGGACTAAAATAGCAGCAGCGCTAAAGAAAGGAGGTATTTTAATCTGGTGCTGCCGGCACAGAACACACAGAAACCCCGCATGCCCTTCCCAGCACTGCATACCTACCTTTGCCCAGGTGCGCGGGGCTGTGCTCGCATTCCCAGCACGGGGTGAAGAGCCTCACCGTGTTATAGAGGCGGCCTCGCTGCGCCTTGGGGATGCCGTCCCTGGTGGCAGACATCCTGTACAGCCTCTTCATGTACCGAAGGGCCCTGGAGTCCGGCTGCAGCCGCGGCGCCTCGTTGTGCCAGCCCCGGGGACCGCGGTCGTGCAGCACCTTGAGCAGGGGGGGCAGGAGGGCATGGGCTGGTGCCGCACCTTGGGGCAGCTGCAGCCCCGCGCTGAGCTGGCTGGCAGCAGCCTCAGGAGCGCCCAAAACCCCAGGGGCCTCCGCAGAGCCCCCCCGGCCTCGGGAACGGGGCGAGCACTGCGTGCCAGCAGAGAGCCAGGGCAAGCAGCAGTACAAACAAACACAAATCCTCCAAGTGCTCTCCATGCTCTTGAGGGCCGCAGATGAAAAATCACCTCCCCTCAAGTACTCGAGGAAAAACAAGGGTACCTGAACCCCATCCCTTATATAGTTTGCAGCTGTGGAATGTGAGGGAGGCTTCCTTCTGATTAGGAAACAAAGAGAAAGATCTGCAGCTGGTCCTTGAAACCACAGGTTCAGTGCAGTTGGGCTAAGCCTTGGCCCTGGGAGCTTATTATAAAGAGATACTAATTCTGAGTTAACCTTTTTCACATGGGAAATCACAGGCTGGGAGCGAGTGCCAGCCCGCAGAGGGAGCTCGGGAGGCATTAGTGCTGCCTGCTCTAATTAATCCTGGTTTATTTGCAGGAATATATAAAGCTAAATATTACTCTTTTAGCCTTTGGCCTCTCTCTATGTGCTGGTGGAGTAGTTTTACCAACTCTGAGCTGAAGAACCCAGTCCCCAGCTGTTCGCTGGGTATCAAGTTGTGGGTTTTGTTAAGGAAGAAGGTTTGAGGCTGCTTTGAGAGCATCTTACAGGTAGCTTAATTTAGGGGCTATATCAGGTGTTCTCCCTCTTGCCTTGGTGTGCTGCAGTGGAAAGCTGAGTTTGCCAAGCTTGTTACTATCTCTTTCAGCTTCCCTGGTGTATTTTCCTGCCTGACAAGCTCTTGTTTACAAGCAGGAGAGTAAATAAAGCCCTGACAAATCAAAAATTGTGAACAATGGAGAGTCTGCTGGTGTTACCTGCCCTGTGTACTGCCTGAGGTGAGGTTTGAGGTCACCTGCTGTACACCAGATTTGAGTTATTTCTTCAGATTTTTTTTTATACTGGTCCTTCTTGCAGGATCTCCACCATGGGGTTTCACTTGTGGCTTTTAAGTAGGAGTAGGGAAATTGTTTCTCATTTTGTTGGTGTCTTGTTTATTTTACATTATTGTTGGATGTGGTTAAGGTGCAAGTCTGGTGCTGCAGACTCCAGAGCAGGGGGGCTGGAGGTTTTTTGTGATTGGGAAATACAAGGTGTTTTCAGAAATCCTTTCTTGTCTAACTATGTTACTTGGTATCAAGGCAGGGGCAGATTGTGGTGAGTCAAAAAGGTTTCTGAATTTACTTTGAATTACAGAATTTACTGAATTTACTTTGAATTATCAGTAGAAGGTATATGGAACAAAAAGCAATAACGCCAAGCTTTAGACAGCAACTGTTCAGTGCTGGCAGTGGCTCACTGGTGATTGGGCTGGTTCCCACTTCCATCTTCCCAAAATAAGCTCTATTTATTTTTATCTTAATGGGTCAGGGCTGCAGCTCCTAACCAGAGCTAATGGTCTCAAGGGCATCCTTTAAGTTTAAACAGGGTTTTGACTCATTTTTATGGGGGCTTTTGGAGAGGGACAATCACTCTCTGTAGGCTGCTTACAGACTTCCAAGCTGCTTTTATGCAGGGCAATAAAAATTACTCAAATCACCATCCCACAGTAAGGCTGGAGGCCTGTTGGGTGGAAAAATGCTTCTTCCTTCCCATTAGTATCTCCCCAAAACCCCAAAGCTCTGACACTGATCCGTGGTGAGGCACACTCCCATAGTTACTGCTGGGTTTTAAGCTGCCTCTAGCCTTGGTGTGAATTTCAGCTCTTCTGGCATTTGCTGAATCATTTTATTTGGTTACAAAGTCGTGGCTGCAAGGTCAGTGCCTAACAACGAAACCAGTGAGTTCTCAGAAGGTAAACAAGGGGAAATCCTTCCAGGCTGGGACACAGCCCTGCCCTGGGCTGGGAACTGATGGTTGCCCACATTTAGGCACTCCCACGTCTCCCCCACAGCACGTGCACAGCAACAGCAAAGGGTGGATGAACCTTTAGGTGACTTTGTCCTGCAGGATTAAGGATGCAAACCAGATTTATTTATATAGAAATAAATTATTTATCATGCTAGTGATAAGACTAAAAAGGCCTTAAACAGAATTATTTGCTACCTAGTATGGGTAGCCAGAACTGCTAGTATAGTACAGTACAGTGCATTAGTTTTGAAGCAAAACTGAAGCATTTATATTAAAGCAGTTATACTGAGGCAATTATACTAAAGGCAGCAAAAAGTATTAGTTAGAGAATGGTGTTATTCATGCAGACCAATGACTGTGGTGGGCAAATCTCTGGCTCAGCCCTGAGGAGTGGCCTTGAGGGGTGTCCCCACTCCAGGGAGGAATCTCCACACAGTCTCCAAGAGGCGTGTGTTGGAAAACCCTCTGTTAAACAGTGTGCCTGGGCTGTCAGGCAGATGTGTCTGGGCCAGCTCAGCAGCTTTGGGTGAGGTGTCAGTAGCATCATTTGTTTGTTCCTTTATCAGGCAGCTTATCATCTGCCACATTTTCACCTGGCTCTCAGGATGTTTAACTTTGGGATCCATGGATCAGGCTGAGTTTAGCATCATTCAGCCCAAAAGCAGCATGAACACCTTCTCTACTCACTGACAGCTTTTCAAGCAGGGCATTGTTTGAGTTGCTCCCTCCTAGTCCAGGCAGAGCATCCTGAGCAGGGCCTGCACCCCCAGCCCACACCTGTCCCTGAGCCAGCCCCCCTTCCCTGGGGACACCACAGCAGTCACAGCACAGAGGGGATGAGATCTGCTGAATGTCCCCTGCAGTGTCTCACTGACACAAAAAGCACTGAGCACGAGTCTCAGGCTGCTCTGATTCTCTGTGCAGTTTGTTTATTTAACAAATTGTGCTGCCAAGTGTTCTCAGCAGAGCTGTCTGGGACCCTGGTGGAGCCTGGCCTGGCTGTGCAGCACAGACAGATTTTCCATCTGCCCAGAAGGAGCTTCCCTTCCCAGCAGTTTCTCCCCACAATGCTGAGCTAGGTCAGGCTCTCACTGCCTTCCCCATGCTGCAGACCTGGGCACAAAACCACCCTGAACTGTGAATCTCCTGCTCCTGCCTGGAGCTGCCTGGCAGGATTGCTGTGTGTCCCAGCATCCTCTCGTCCCTGGCCCATGTCACACCCATCCCAAAGCACAGGTGCTGTGGGGTAGGAGCAGGGTCAGCAGAGGAGCTGTTCCTTTTCCACACCATCTGAGGAAACCACTGTGGCTTCCCAGGCCCATCCCACTGGCACAGCAGCAAAGCCCAGGGAAGTTTTCACCTGGTTTCCTATTTCACATGCAATGCCTTGAGCCTTTTGGCTCACACCCAGCCAGAGGGGCCCAGCACAAGATCTGGGCTCTTACAAATTCATAGAAACAGGCAAAAAGTGAGGATTTCTATCTGACCAATTTCCAGAGCAGCCCTTGGAGCAGTGTCTGGGTCTGTCCCAGCTGTGCTCACCCCAGTGCCAGAGGTGAGCCTGCTTTTCTAGAGCAGCCCTTTTCCCAGGGAAATGCAAAGCTGAAGACTGCACGGGTTTGGGAAGGGCTGTTCCCCTGGAAGTTGTTCAGCGCCAGGGAGCTGGGGCCCGGCACTGGCTCTGCAGGGGCTCTGTGGGACTGTCAGCACAGCACGAAAACAGCCCTGTGCTTCCTCAGCCAAATGTTCCCAGCCCTCCCAGGAGCATCTAAATTGGCCCAGCTCACAAAGCCAACTGTCTACAGACTTCATCTTTATGTTAGATCTGTTCCCACCATGTGCCAAAAGCAAGCACAGGGGAAAGCTTAAAAATAAACCATGACAGCTCTGAGAAGGATGAATCTGGGCAGAGCAAGGAATGACAATTCCAGCATTCTCCCGATCAGCTGATGTTCTGCACTGAACAGAAAGGATTTACTGGCTGCAGGGCAGGGTTTGGAGCCCTGCCAGCAGGCACACGCCTGTCCCACGCCCATGAGGGATCCTGCTGGGGCCAGAGCAGGAACCCACAACCAAAGATGAGTCTGGTCAATACCAGCCCTGGCAGCATCCCAGAGCATCCTGCTCCAGCCTCAGCTGCTGCTCCTGCTGTTCCTGCCTTACCTGAAGCAATTGTTGGGGGGTTGTAATTACTTTCCAAGCTTAAAACAAAATCCCAATCCTTTCCCAAGACAGAAGCATTCTTGCCCTGCCATCCTTAAGACAACGTTGTATTTTGTAGTGCACCTCAGCCTGAAGAAGTGCCAAGGTACAAATTTGCATTTGCAGAGCTGCTGCTTCATGGTTGTGTCCTTAAATTCAAGCCTGGAGTGATTCAAGTGAGTTTCCCCCGCTAGGACAAGATTTTCTTCCCTTTAATGCTCCAGGATAAAGTGTGAAAGTTGTTCCCCAGTTGGATCAGTGTTACCCATTCCCTGCTTGTGAGGGCAGCAACTACAGCAGAGAGGGGCAGCATCAATCAGAAAGGATCCAGGCAGCCCCTGAGCCTCTCCTGCAGGACTGTGAGGGAGAGGGAGAAAGGGAAAAGCTCCCTGAGCATCAAGAGCTTTCCAGCCACATGTGCATAAAAATCCCTTCCCGTTCCACGTGACCGAGGAAGAGGCACAGATCCATTACACAATAATAAAAATATGCCTTTGGCAACGTGGAGCCAAAGAGGAGCTGCTGCAGGGAGCTCAGACTACGCACGAGAAGGAGTAAAACAGGAATAAAAAGGACCAAAGTCAATCCTGCACAGCCCTCCCAGGACCTGCTGTGGCAGGACCGGGCTGTGGATCTGCAGCAAAACATCTGCCTGAAGCCCTGGGGGCTGCCAGCGCCTGTCAGGATCTCACTGAGGAGATCAGGCTGGTGAGTAGATCCACTTTTCCTTCCTCTGCCTCTCCCTCCTCTTAACCTTAACTTTGAAAACTTCCCAAATAAGGTCTAAGTCACTGAGCACTCGGGTTTCCAAAGCCTGCACAGGAATCCATAAAGGCAACAGTTGCCAGTTAAAGAAATAACACCATGAGGGAAACATTCCTCAGCTTTTGCTGGGAGCTCCCACTTCCTTCAGCCTGTCCTGCACTGGGCAGCTGCCGAGAGGGTTTGAGCTCGGGTTAGGAAGGGTTTGGCACAGGAATTCCTGGTGTTTGTGCTCCAGGCTAGGGAAGGTTTGGCACAGGAATTCTTGGTGCCTGCAGCCAAGGACAGAAGGTGCATCCTCTGCTTTCCCTCCTTTGCTTTGTGCAGCAGCAGGGAACATGTCAAACTCCTGTGGGTGTAAGTGCTTGCCTGGCTCCTATCAGTTAAATCTACCCATTTCCGGTGTTCTGTCACTGCTGTCACACCTGATTTCACCGAAATCAGCCTCACACCCAAGGGCTCCTTTTGCTTCCGCCCCAGGGACGCTGCAGGGCAACCTCCAGAGCTGAGAACTGGGCTCATGGGGATAATGATTATCTTGAAGATTAATTAAAACACCTTGAGATACACTAGGAAATTGTGAAGCAGAAAGATGGATGTTTTATTTGAGAAAGTCTCGAATACTGAAAGGAAATAGAGAAGAAAGTTGCGGTGTTCACTCACTGCTGGGTCCCCTCATCCTGCTCCTGCCTCCCTCCAAGCAGCAATTCCCTCAGTTTCCTATTCCCACCACCACATGGCACAGGGTGGCTTCACTGGCCCGAAAATCATCATCACTGCACGTGCCACCAAACCCTGCATCTGGAAACCCTCGGGGATTTTCCTCTGGGATTTCAGCCCAGCTGCCCTGGAAGCAGCAGAAAGTACAGCTGATTCTGACTCTTCCAGGCAGGATCTTTTCTTACAGAAACACTTCTTTAATGCACAACAGGCATTGGTCACGGCCCAAAGGTCTCTAACCCTGGTGACAAAGCCATTGGTTAAAATGCCATTGGAAAATCAGCCCTGCTGCTGCACAGCCTCCTGTGCTGGGCTGGCTGCCCACGCCACGGAGAGGGGAGATGCTGATCTGCTTCCAGTTTGCTTTTTGGAGCTCATCGGACCTTCTACATCGAGGAACAATTTTCCTTTTAAGGTGGAACAGCATGAGGTTTGTTCTCTTTCAAAAAGATTTCTTGAAGAAGTTATTTATAGATGTTCTTGTGGATGTGGTGGTGCTTTGCATCCCACACACATTGCTGGGATATGGGATGAAGTGTTCTTGTGGAGCTGTTAATTAGCACCAGCTCTGGAGCTGTGCCAGAGCACAGCCCCAACGTGGATTCTCCCCACTTATCCAAGTACTGGTCCCACAGACCTCCTGACCTCTGGGAATTTTGTTTACCACTTTTTATCCCATCAGATCAATGAGCTGGTTTGTCTCAAGATATCAGAAGTGATTATGGTAAGAAACTGTCACAGGAGGAGCTGCTGTCCCACCCTCTGCTCCTTCTCACACCTTCCTTCTCCACATGAGGCATTCCCAGCTTTTCTCCAGGTTATGCTCCTCAATGACATTTTTCCCTGCCACAGCTTGTGAGTCACATCTACCTCCAGACACCTCTCACTGTTCTGCCTCTTTGGAGGGATTCCTGGGAAGCAGGGATGCAGCTTGCCTTGTGATCTCCCACTCCACAGGCATTTGTTTGCCTTCCCATGAACTCAGAAGCCTTCATTCAACTTTCCACATGAACACTGGGTGGTGTTTTCCATCTCGTAAGTCCATTAAACAAACCAGCAGCAAATCAGAGCTGAAGAACCAAAGGGCTTAAGAAGCCAAATCCAGCTCTGGATCTGGTTTGCATTTCCCTCTCTTCTGCATGTTCTTAATTATAATATCACAGATCTGGGGGCTCCCACTGAGCATAAATATGTAGGATCAGCTGGCTGGATTTGGAGCATCTAAATATGCATTTCCACCCCTCAGGAGCTGAGAGCAGCATAAGAGCTAAGGCCAGCATGGAATTTAGCCAGTGCTTTAAGCATCTTATTTCCAGTGCAGCGTTTGCACGTAACAGTACTGGGGAGCTGCTAAAGCTGAGCTGCAGTGGGGAAGGGGATGAGGCTCAGCTCATCTGACAGGCAGAAGGCACTAAGGCCTGGCCCAAAGCCTGCCCAGCCTCTCTTCTGAGTCCTGCCCTCATCACATGATGGGCTTTGTGCTTTGAAGAAACCCCAGTGACCCAACCACGGCCAGGTCATGCTGGGGATGTTCACACCAAGCCCCTTCTCCTTCTTCCACTCCCCTGCTCCCAAGCAGCTGCTTTCTGCCCCCTTCTGCCATTGCTGCTGGTGTTTTGGGGGAAAAGAGGCTCAGGGAGCAAAACGAAATGAGGGATGGCCACAGCCACAGAATTGGAGAGGAGTAAGTTTGATAAAAATATTGGTCTGACCTAGAAAACTCCGTGAGCCAAGTCCTTGGAATCGCATCACACCAAAGCAAACAGCTCCCCCACCCTGCCAGGACAAGGCAAATAATCTCCCATTTTCCTGCAAGTTTCTACACCACCCATGCCATCGGTGCCCTCAGGCTGCTCCCTGATCCCGTCTGCTCCCCACAGGCTGTGCCATGATCTCCGCTGTGCTGCTCCTCTGGACCGTGCCCTGCGTGGCAAACCACATCCTGGGGGGCTTTGCCAAGCGGGAGCTGCAGGAGGGTGCCCAGCTGGCCTGCAGCCTGCCCGGGCCCCCCGGGCCCCCCGGGCCCCCGGGCGTGCCCGGCACTCCCGGCACCGTGGGCAGGATGGGCTTCCCGGGCAAGGACGGCAGGGACGGCCAGGACGGGGACAAGGGCGAGCACGGCGATGAAGGTAAGAGAGAGGCGCTCAACGTGACAATGGAAGGGTGCAAGCTGTGGGGCAACAGCCCCTTCACAACTCCACCTCATGGGAAACTCCGCCAGGAATTCCCACTGTCCGCGCTCCGAACGATCCCGCTTGTCCGAGGGGCTCCAGACTCTCACCATGTCCTCACAGCTGCAGTTTGTGTTGGATTCATTTGGTGGCACGGTGAGGTTGGCCCTGCGCTGCTCAGGGCTCTCTAGAGCAGCCAAGGGGCTGGTCTCGGGTTCCTGCTCCCAGGAAAACCAGAGCCACGAGAGAAAAGGCAGCATCGGCTGCCCTGAGCGCTGTAACGGGACAGGCGCTGGCCATGCCGGACCTAGAGCAGAGCAAACAGAGCCGAGGCGGGGCTGTGCCGGAGTCAGAGGCAGCAGGAGCTGCGCACAGCGGAGATTTCCCTCTGCCACACTAGAGAGCACTCCTGCCTCAGCAACGCCAGCGAGCCCAGCCTGCGGCTGCCTCCCTCCTCCCTCCCCAAACCGGCAATCTGGAGAGCAGATTTCCAGCCACAGCCGCGTTTCGATCTGCTCTTGCTAACAGCAGGTCAAGAGGCACTGCATAAATCCTCACGGTTTTGCTCAAATCAGATACCACCGAGCCAGAATCACTGCCAGCCCAACTCCCTTCCCATCTCAAGGCAGCCCCTGCCCCCCGTGTTTGCTGGTTCATCCCCCAGCTGGGCTGGGCTGGGCTTTTTGCAACATCTAGATTTACTTTTACCTTGTTTTTATAGTCTCATGCTAAGTGTAAAAAAAAAAAAAAAAAAAACTAAGAAAAAGGAAAGACGTGAGATCAAAAGTATTCACCTGCTCAAACTGAGGCTCTGAAAGCTTCACAAACCTGCCTCACTCTATAAAACCCAAACATTTAAAGCTTGTTCTATAATTCCTTCTTTTTCTCAAGTGAGCTAGATAATGGAATCAGCCTTTTGGTCCTTAAAAAGGACAGAATTCCACTGTTACCACACCAGCTCCCTGCCTACCCTGGCTGGTCAGTCCAGACAGATGTCCAGCCCCGGTGGGATTTCACTGGGATTCTCACACCAGCAATGGCTTCCTCCTAAATGAAATCTCTGCTGCAATGCTCTAACCCCTTTCCACCCACTGTATCAGCTCTTTCCCTCAAGAGTGATAAGAAAACCTGATAAGATCATTTGTCTTCCAGGTCCCCAGGGCAGAACAGGAAACCCTGGCAAGCCAGGCCCGAAGGGGAAAGCAGGAGCCATTGGCAAGGCAGGGCCCCGCGGGCCCAAGGGTTTAAAGGGCAGTCCCGGGAAAAACGGGGCCCCGGGGAAGAAAGGGCCCAAAGGGAGCCAGGGCGAGGCCGGGCTGCCCGGGCCCTGCAGCTGCGGGGCCAGCAGGGCCAGGTCTGCCTTCTCGGTGGCCGTGTCCACCAGCTACCCCAGGGAGAGGCTGCCCATCAAGTTCGACAGGATCCTGATGAACGAGGGAGGACACTACAATGCTTCCAGTGGCAAGTTCATCTGCAGCATCCCAGGGATTTACTACTTCACCTACGACATCACTTTGGCCAACAAGCACCTGGCCATTGGCCTGGTGCACAACGGGCAGTACCGGATCAAGACTTTCGATGCCAACACCGGGAACCACGACGTGGCCTCTGGATCCACCATCCTGGCACTGAAGCAGGAGGATGAGGTGTGGCTGCAAATCTTTTACTCAGAGCAAAATGGGCTCTTTTATGATCCCTACTGGACTGACAGCTTATTTACTGGATTCTTGATTTATCCTGACCAAGATTATCTCAATGAAGTGTAGGAGGAGAAACTATGGGGAAAAAATAGGAAATGGGCCTCAGTCCAACCAAGTGGGGCCTTACGTGGGACATGCCTGGGATTATCAGATGATTCCCCATTTGCCTATGGGATTATCAGCTGATTGTACCCTGTATGGGCTATTGAGACTTTTCCTTGATGCCGTCAAACCCACAGGGTACCAGGCTTTCAGCAGCCTCATGAATGTCTCCATCCCAAAGCCATCCATTATGTATTCCATGATTATTCATTCCAACATGCCATGGACATGTAACTCAAATACTGGTGCAGAATGCTTTGGTTATTGCATTGTTATAATAAAGCATGGAAACCAACAGTCATTCCCTAAAGCTGAGCTGGGAAGAGCCACTGATGCTGGAGATTGTGTCACTGGGCTTCCTCCCCCGCACCCCAGCACAGTCCTTGTTAATGGAATTGGGCTTTGCCAGCCAAAAAGAGTCAGGAATTTGCCAGCTGGAGCTGTAAAAGTCCCTCCCAGCCCCATCAAGGCAGCTCTAACAGCAAAGGCATCTGGTCTGCACAGGAAGTGATTAAAAGGTCTTGTTTTTAAGGCTCAGGGCTCCTCTCAGGGCACAAAGTGGTGCTCTGAGCACCACTGGTGTCCCTCAGAGCAGAGAATCAGAGTCACAGAAGGGTTTGGTTGGGAAGGACCTTAAATCTCATCTGGTTCCACCCCTGTCAGATACTTAAGAATGGAGTCAGCATTAACATGATGTTTGTAAAACCAAGAAAGAGACGAAGACAGAACTTTATTTTATTTATTTTATTTATTTTATTGTTGGCTTTCAGTGCACTGGAAGAGACTGGCCTTGCTGCCTTAGGCAATCTTTTTGCTGGTCCTTTTGTAGACTACACCAGAAGAAGTAGAAATCTGGAACAAAGAACAACCCAAAACTTTGGTTGAACAGTGTAATCAGAGCCCCAGAGTCCCAGGGGAACAGCCCTGGGGATGGGGCGATGGCTCAGAGCCTGTCCTTCACTTAAGATTTTTTCCTAAATTTCGAATTTTGGGGATTCTCTTTGTTTTTATGAACTACCCTGGATCTTTGAGCACTCACCTCCACCAGCTTCCCCCCACAGATCTCTGAAGTGTGGCGGTAGTTGGGGAAATCAGCTACAAGTTTCCCATCTTCCATTTTGACAGTTGCCTGTGAGAGAGAAAGGGCTCATGTTGCTGGGGTTGGAATTTCTGTTGCCAGATTCTGCAAATACCTGCACACCTGGTGCTAGAAGTTTATGAGACAGAGATTGTGTGCTGTACAGGGCTGAAATCCCTGGGCTTTAGTTCTTGAATGTTCTCAGGTTAAACAGACACTTGTTCATCTCCCAGTTCCTGCAGGTTCCAGATCTGCACATCACTCATTAACAGCTCTGAAAACAGTCCTGGCAGGCAGCCCAGGAATCAGTGATGATGGACTCAGGGAGCCCCAGGGTGGTCTGGGTTGGAAAGGGCCTTAGAGCCCCTCATGTCCCACCCCCTGCTATGGGCAGGGACACCTTCACTAGGCCTGACACAGGTTTGCTTTTCACCCTAAATCCAAATCCACCTGTGGCTGGGGAGCTGAGGAGCTCCATGAACTTACCTTGAACTTCCTCCCTCCCATGGTCTCCATGTCTGCCTCCTTGCCCACGGTGAAGGTGTTGGTGGTGGTGCGGCCTCCCGGGAAGTGCTGTGTCCATGTGAAGTCATTCCCATTCTGCACCACCTCTGTCACAATCTTGCAGTTCCTTCCCATTTCGGCCTTGTCACTGGGGAGACCTTAAACAACAAAAACACAGAGTTTGTCAAATCGAAGCTGAATTTGAACTGAAGGATGGTAGTGGTGTGTTTGTTCTCAGAGCATCTGATTTGTTGTTCATTTCTTATTTTAAATTTTTTTACAATATCAAAGCTCGGAGTTGAAATTACTGATGCAAAGAAGGATATTGGTACATTAATACGTTTGCTAAAACAAATCTTGCATTCTTTTCCTTAAGAAACAATACACAGGAAAAATGTACAAAGTACATAAAATATTCCCTTCTCCTTAACCTATGCATGCAGTGCTTGGAGTTTCATCTGTGGGACCTTGGGCCTTTGCTATTTAGCTGCACATACCTATTTGTATATTTGCTCTTGCTCTTTAACTAGAGGCACATGGAATCTTTGGACAGTTTGGGTTGGGAGGGAACTTAAAGATCATCCACCCCCCTTCCAGGGGCAAGGACACCTTCCACTGTCCCACGTTGCTCCAAGCCCCACCCAGTCTGGCCTTGGACACTGCCAGGGATCCAGGGGCAGCCAGAGCTTCTCTGGGCATCCTGTGCCAGGGCCTCACACCCTCACCAGGAAGAATTTCTTCCTAATATCCCATCTAAACCTACACTCTGCAAATTTGAATCCATTCCCCCTTGTCCTGTCACTCCATTCCTTGTACAGTCTCTAGCCATCCTTCCTGTAGCCCCTTCAGGCACTGGGAGGCCACAGCTGGGTCACCCTGAAGTTTCTCCTCTCCAGGCTGAACAATCTCAGCTCTCCCAGCCTTTCCCCAGTATTCTATCCAATCTATGCCCCACGCCTGACCCCAGCCAGACTCACCAATCTCTGCACAAACCCCAGCCAGACTCACCAATCCTCTGCACAAACCCCAGCCAGACTCACCAATCCTCTGCACAAACCCCAGCCAGACTCACCAATCTCTGCACAAACCCCAGCCAGACTCACCAATCGCCTGCACAAACCCCAGCCAGACTCACCAATCTGCTGCACAAAGGCATCGTAGTTCTCGTCGCCCTCGAACTCGTATTTGCCTGAGAATGCCATGGTTGCCTTGCGATGAGCCTGGGGAGCAGAACAGCAGCTGGATGGAGCTGGATGGAGCAGCTGGGCTGAGCCCTGGCTTTATAGAGCAGCCCCAGCTCTCAGCCCACCTGGCCCACACCCCTTGGAAGTGAAGCTTTATGGCCCCTGAGTCACAGCAATGCCATCGACCTGTGCGACAATCAAGGTCATCAGGCAATTGTGCATCCTTGCCAATAACCTGGAGATCAGCAGGAGTCAAGGCCAAAGGCTCAGCTTTCCTTTAGTGCAGATTGAAACAAAATATGCATTTTTACTTTAAAGATTTCACTGGTTTTGGATTCAGGATGGAATAAAAGTAAAATATAAATGGACCATGCAGCGGTTCTCAGCTCTGCAGAGAAAGACCTGGGGAAACTTGTGTCACCACCAGGGTTTCCTTTGCACTTTTGGTTTAAAAGTGGCTGCAAAGTGACTCTGACTATCCTGAAAACGTATTTGATGCTTAGTTTGTTAATTAAAACTCCTTCAGCTTAATCCCAAGGTTGTTGAACCCAACGAAAGGAAACTTCCCATCTGGACCCCAGTGCTGAGGCCCCGGCTGTAAGAGCAGAGCAGCACTGGCACAGGGAGCAGGGCAGGGGTGGCACAGCCATGGGAGCCCCAGTCCCCCCTGCTCTGCTCCAGAGGGACCTGCCCAGCCTTGGCAAGGAGGTCCATGAACTCAAGCCATAAACTCTCCTGCTCACATAAAACTTGCAGGGGACAATTCCACTGGCAGAGTAATGCCACAGGGACCTTGGGACAGAGACTAAACTGGATAAGGAAAGCAGCCCAGTCCTGTGTAAAAGGAAGGAGATAATCAGATTATATGAACGGTACTTGAGCTTTTATGCTCCCTGTCCATAAAGATCAGATTATATTGATACCATGATTATATTGATACCATATTATATTGTTCCATGATGAGATACAAAAATGCTGACAGCTCCATATAGACCTGGACAGGAGATTCCATAATGCCATGATTTGATCCTGCTGCTTACAAGGAGCAGCTATGCAGAAAAGCTCATTGCTGTACTTGAATGTACCAGGATGATGTAAATTGCAAGTGTGTGGTATTTGGAGGAGTAAGTTGTCAGAGAAGTAAAACTCTCGTGGAAGCTCATCCCCAAAGGAAAAGGTCATCCAAAGTGAGCAGTGAGTTCCCTGTGCCTCCAAGTCAGCTGCCTCTGATATGCAAAACAGCCGAGTCTTCAAATGCTGCTGGGAACAGAGGGCGCTTTAAGGAGCCAAATCAAAGCCTTGGATATCTTTACTTTGAGAATTTGCTTGCACAAAATAATAACACAGCGTTTTTGCATTCCTTTTGTCTGTGGAGTCCCCTTGCCCTTGGGTGGCTCCCAGCAGCCTCCCAGGTTTATGAAGCTTTCAGAAGAGCTGCAGAAGGCCAGGGAGATTCACTCGGAGACAAAACGAGAATAAGGGAGGTAATTCCAGCAGTGACTGAGCCAGGCAGTGCCGGGCTTTGAAGTGCTTTTAGAGCTGGATTGCAACCGAACTGGGAGTGCGGATTGAAGATATCAGAGGGAGCTCTGCAGTGCCCACGGAGCTGCAGTTAATGACTCCCTCGAATGCAGCTGCCTGGGGAAACCTGTGGAGCCCCAGATCCGGCAGCCCTCCTTAGGAAATGCTAATGATTATTAATTCCTCTGGCACTCAGAGTAATCATTGCTAATGAATTCAGGATGAGCTCATTTGGCCTTAATGTGCTGGGTAATTCCAGGGGAGCCCTGTTACACTCGGCCTCGTTAAGTGCCCGTTTAGTCTGGTCCGAGGTGTTGCCGCTCTCCAGCCCTAAAGAGCTGAGAATTCATCACCAGAGTGGGGCTGAAATATTGCACAGCTAGGGCAGAGCTCAAAGATGCACAGAAATGCACCTGCCCAGCTCCACAGGTGACACAGCCCAGAGCCTGTCCCTGCTCCAGAGGGGACGTGGGCCTGCCTGACAAAACCAGGAAAAACTGCAGCTCACAGACATGCAGAGACAGGAACACCTGCAGGGCAGGAAGGCACAGATCTCCCAAAAATCCCGTAGTTCTGGGGACTCCCTAAAAGAAAATCCAATTATTTTGTGTGACAACACTCCATCAGGAGAGCCTTCAGTGTGTCTGGACCTCCAGAAAAGAAATTTCCAGAAAAACAAGACAACCAAAGGATTCATCCAGGCTGGCAGAGCCCCTGTAGGAAGGGCTTGGATCCCTCTGGTGTTCCTGATCTCCAGGTGGAGCCTCAGGGGCACTGCTGGGGTCTGGGCTGGGAATTATAGAGATAGAAAACTAAACCTGGGGAAAATGTACCTGGTACCACAACTTCTTGGGAATTCAATTCCCTCCTTTCTCCAGGATTCTTCCCTTTAATGAGTTATCCTCTAGTAAATGTTACCAGTGGTTAAATTCACTGATACCCAGTTAAATGGGATGGACAGCAGAAATGGGAAGCTACCTTGATTTTTAACATCTACAACAGAAGACTTGAATTTTGTTAAGCCAGTTTGGATTTGTGTACCTGAAGAGGCACAGGAAGACTAATTTTGGCTGCTCTCAATTTGGCTCCCACAAAACTGCTCAGATTCCTTTGAAGTATCATCCTTGGATTAAGAGCCACTCTGGAATATTTTGAACTCCAATGGTTTTAGACTAATATAGACAATAGTTCAAAGGTTGCTAAAAAGGAAGATATAATTCAGCTTTATCTGCAGAGTCTGCTGGTCAAAAATCAGAGTTAAAGCTCCTCTCTCTATGGATTTCTTACATAGAAATATACAAAGTTCTAATAAGGTGAATAACTGACAGCCCTGAAGACAGGAGTCATTGCAACTCTTCTGGACTTTTCTGAGCAAACCCCAAAGCCACCCACCCCCTTTATCTGCACAGCTCATGGGCTGGGTTGTAAAGGAATTATTACTTGATAATATCTGTGTCCTTAGGTATTATTACTTGATAATATCTGTGTGCTTGTCCTTGCTGACACATCAGATAACACAGCTCCAAATGGAGATTATCCTCCCGGGAATCTAATTGGGATTTCCTCCCAGGCTGTGGCTTCCCACCCAGAGAAATCCTGCTGTTCCAGAGCATTCCCTCAGCTCTGCTTCCCCAAGCTCTGTCAAAGGGAACATTCAATTCAAACACTGCCCTTTTCTTTCTCTGAGGCCACATCTGGTTTGCAGTTGACCTTTTGGTGTTCCCAAGTCCCCTCCTCTCTGTGTCACCCTCTGAAGCCTTTCCTGCTCTCCCTTCCCCTGCAGCTCACCTGGGAGAGGGCTCAGGTGGAGCAGCACCTGCCTGCACCTGGGGAGAAACCACCCCAGAACCAACCAAAGAGGGATTTGATCTGAAATAATCAAAGGCACACAGGAGAAACCAATATTTGAGTGAATTTTTCTTATGCCAGTGCAGTTTTTAGTAAGTGCCCCACTGAAAATGTTGATCCAAGACAAGTGTGCAGAGACAGAAAGAGTCTGAGAAGCAGAGAAGGATTTCTTTCCTTGAAATACAAGAAAAGCCAGTTTTCTTTGCACAGAAAGCCTCTTCTGGGCCTCAGCTCTGCTTTGATGTGTGTGATCCACAGCAACATCTCACTGCATACTTTCAGTTCTTTGAAATTGTTTATATTGCCTTGGATACATTTATCAGGAGAAGAAAATATACTTCTGTGGCAGAGAAAATACACACATCTCACATGCTAGTCCTTCCCCACCTCCACACCAAGCAGATCTTTGCATCTCCTTGTTCCAGGAGCTGCTTTTATTACATCTGGTGTCCCTCTTCTACAGTTTGATTTATTCCTGAGTTGCTCAGCACTAAGCTGGCTCTTATTAATCAAACAACATTGATGGAAAAGTGGGAAAATGAGGCTGGGTTGGTAACAGCTGTGATTTTCTCAAACCCTGGAATAAGCCACATTTCTCTTAAAGATTCCTTCCAGAACTGGAAGAAAAATCTGGAAAACACTTCAAAATCTGAACTTTTGTTTAAGAGTTTCTTTACTCCACAGTACCAAACAACAGCTGTTTCCCTCCTAAACAATGGGAAAGCATCAGGGGCCAGAAAGTCCCTAAAAAGTGCCAGATTGGTTCAGTTGATCAGAGCAGGGTGCTGAGAACACCAGGTTTGTGGGTTCAGTCCCTGTATGGGCTTAAGAGTTGGACTTGATGATCCTTGTGGGTCCCTTTCTCAGAGCATTCTGTGATCTGGAAATTGGTTTGTTTCTTAAAACTTGATTTTTAACCTAAACCTGCCTTTTCCAGTGGCTCAGACTGGTAACACGCACAGGTCACTCTCAGGGTGCTCAAAAGCTCAGTGACTGAGGAGGAGCCAGCTTTCCAAAATTCTGTTTCCTCGGGCACAAAACGCTCTTGCAAAATCTGCTTTCAAAAAGAATTTAAACCCAGGAGTAAAGCAGGATCTTGGCTGTCCCTGTGGCTCCCCTGGTGGTTCCAGGAGCAGCAGGATTTGTCTGGCAGCCAGGTGAGCTCACCTGTGCTGGGCCACAGCACCATCCAGTGCCAGCTCCCTGCTGCTGAGCCCTGCCCTGGGAATTCCAGGCCAAGCTGCAGCTCTGTCCTAAAAGGCAGGACAGGTAAAGAAACCAAAATACCTCAGCTCTCCCTGCATCAGAACTGGGGGTTTTGCCACATTTACAAAATTCAGGGTCTCAGGATCACAGACTGGGTTGGAAGGACCCTGAAAATCCTCCATTTCCACCCCCCTGATGCAAAGTTTTGGGGCATAATATGGATTTTGAAGCTGAAGGGAATCTGTTGTGTTTTAATCTGCACTCCTACAGAGCTTTTCTCCCTGTGATCTGTACTCAGGGCCTGTTTATATCTGGGGTTTTTTTTTGATTTTTATCTGCACTGTTGCCACCCAGCAATGTTTGCAAGCCAGGGCTCACTAAGAAACCTTGCAGGTTATTGGTACTCCCTGCTGTTCTGTGCTGGCACAAGGCTGAGCCAGGGCCAAAGCCAGGATCTGTTTTCCCTCCCCAAAGCTGGGGAGCAGCTCAGGGAAGGTGTCTGGGCTGGGTGTCCCTGCAAGAAGGAGGTGCAGTGGTGTTATCCCTGCAGTGGTGTTAGACCTGGAGTGATGCTCACAGGGGTGGGAGCTGCAGGGAGAGGCTGCCCATCCCTCCCTGCTCCTGAGGCAGGGGTGCCCAGCCAGGATGGATCCATGGGTCAGCCCAGGGAGCAGCTCCAGCCCTCCCCAGCAGAGCACACGGGGCTGCAGCTCTGCCCGTGCTGGGAGTGGGAATCCCAGGGAATGCTGCAATCCTTCAGTGCTGATTTAGGGGCTTGTCTGAGAAAAAATTCCTCCTCCTGCAACAATGGCTTTGTTCTGAGAGGTTTGGTTTTGTCTGGTCAGTGCCTGCTCTTTTAAGTCATTGTGACCTACATACAGAGAGGATCCAAATAAAAAATTAAAGAGAAAGAGCTCTCTGTGACACTGCCTGGCTGAGCCAGCCCTGCAGTTCTGTGGCCTCTGGATTACTTTTTCACACAGGGCCAAATATGAGTTTTCTATATTTTTTTTTATGGTTGAGTTCTTTTCTTCATTATCATATGAATGTTTAAATATCCCTCCTCAAGGATAAATGTAGAGTTTACCCACTGAGGGTGAAGGGATGGACACACCCTTGCTGGTGCTGTTATCCTGATAATATAAATAAAAACCCAGCCCGGAGCTGTGCCTCTGAATAGAGCCCAGGACTGAGCACAGGGGGATGTTCTGGGAGCTCACAGCTCTGTCACCCTGAGCCCCAGGTCCCTGTGCACAGCTCACCACAGCAGCTGGGTTAAAATCATTTTCCCCAGGACACTTTGATGAGGTCTGGATGGCACAAGGAATCACTCTGGAGATGTGGAACCCAAGGCCTGCTCTAAATCCCATTTAAATCAGGATTAGTGGCACCATGACTCCTGCTGACTGCCCCTTAAGCTGGGTGACATCAGTCTGGGATCAGCTCAAATCCCAGGGGCTGCAAACTTGCTGCAAACTGATTTCATAGCCCAGGGGTCTGTTCCACCTGGAGTAACCCAAGCTCTGAGCTGGAGGAGAGCTGTGCTGCTGCTCCAGCCCTGCAATCCCTGCCTCAGCTGGAGAAACAAGAACAGCCCCGGGGCTGAGGTGCCGTGCAGGGTGCTGTGCCCTGTCCCTGTCCCTGCAGGGCAGGGCTGGTGCTCCTGCAGCAGGGTCTGCACAAGGAGGGGCAGCTCCCCCAGCCTGGCACTCTCTGCTCCCAGAGAACAACTGGCATTTCAGCCCAGCCGAGGGAAGCAGCTGGCTGGGGGTGAGGGAGGAAGCAAATCAGAGTTTATGGGATCAAATAGGCCCCCATCACTCCTTGTGCTTGGGGCTGCAGGGCCAGCTCGCATCCACCTCTGCTGCTGATTGTTTTTTTGACAGGAATTGCTCCCCAAACAGTCATGTTCAGTGATTATTTGTCTCCTTCCCTCTTCCCCTGATTACAGCCAGACTGGGACATCCCTGATCCGCATAGAAATGAATATTTGAAAAGGCAGGGCTGTCCTCCAAGGGCCCTGAGCACCATTAGGCCTCTAGATTTACTGCCCCACCAGAGGCCAGGGGGGTAATGAGGCAGCAGCAATGGGCCACGAATCAGGAGAGAGCAGCTCAAAGAAAGGGATTTGCCTTGGCACATTCCTGGCTGTAAATTAAAATTATCACTGAGGTCCTGCCTTTATCAGAGGATTTTTCACCTGGTTTTGTAGCCCCACCCCCAGAGCTCTGCACTGTAGCAGCTCCTCTGGGCTCTGCAATGTGTTTTGCCTGTGCTGATGGACAGGAAGCACCAGCATCCAAACCCCAAGCACACTTAAACAGAACTTTTGCTGTGTCACTGTGGAGGATGAAGTCCTGCAGGAGAGCTTTTCCCTTGGTGCTGGGCAGTGACTGTTCCTGTGCCCTGCCAGGAGCCCACATTTGCCCAGGACTCTGGGGGAAGCACTGGCATTAATTGCAATCTGTGCACCCAGGCTGCTGCAGCAGGAATGCTCCTGAGTGCCAGGAATTGTGTCCTCCCCGTGGAAAACACATCCACATCTCTCAGTCCTGCAGCCACCAGAGCCAGAAATGCTCCTGAGTGCCAGGAATTGTGTCCTCCCCGTGGAAAACACATCCACAGCTCTCAGTCCTGCAGCCACCAGAGCCCTGCAATCCAGCACCTCCAGCCTGGGCTCCCTCTCTCCCCCTGGACCTGCAAAGATCTGCAGAGCTTTGTATCCCAAAGTGCTGAGCCCTCGGAACTGACTCATGTTTTCCCTCATTTGGGAATGATTCAAGAGCTTCCTCTGGCCTGACCACATCTGACTCACCCTGGGTGACTTCAGAAATTCAAACCAAATTGAGATTGGTGGAGAAAAAGCAAAACTAAAGTCAAATTGTAACTACTGATGTGACAAAGTATTCCTGCCTCCAGTCTGCAGGCAGAAGAGGATTCATCTGCTCTGTCACTGGTCCAAGCCTTCATCCCCCAGCCAATTTGATTTCATTCTGAGGGAAAAATAGCATGAGTATCAGGAATCCCTTTTATATTAAATTTATCCCCTAGAGGAAAACCCTTTGCAATGACAAAAGATTCCCTGTACCACAGAGAAAAAGATTTCCAAACCCCACTCACACACGGCTAGGAACCCACGGTGAACAGGCAGAGAAACTGTTCCACATTTCCCAGATACAATGTCCTAGAGAACAGTGTTTAACTGCAAAGAGCTGTTTTGTTTGAAGAGCTTACACAAGCATTTAAACCTTTCCCATTTCACGCAGGAGACAGTTGCCAAGTCTGCTCTGTGCCTGCAAGCACAGATGAGCACAGAGGATGCTTTGTGAGGACTGATTATATTCTATTTACCAAATTTTAAGCAGCACTGATTTTCACATCTTTCCTTCTTCATCTCAGAGAGGACAAGAGGTTTTCTCCTTCCTCCTCTGCTCCTTCCTGCACTGGGGATGTGTGGCTGCTTTTATGCAGAATCCTGACTGAGACTTCTCCATTCTCATTAGGGATAACTTGATTCGATCCTGGTAATTCTTTTGGGACCCAGACCCTCACCTTGCATTGTGTGATTCACCAAGGGAAGTTCCTACAGAATTGTGTCCCTTGAAGGGTGCAGCATGAAATTCCAGATTTCAGAACATTTTTGCCAAAGCAGAACAAGCAGAGCACCCCAGACATGTCCCAGACTGAGGCACCAGAGGTGGAGAAGGAGCTCTCAGTAAACCCCAGGTGCCAGCAGAGCAATGCCCCGTGCCAGGGGCTCTGCTGTGGATTATCCAGATCTCCAAACACAAGGGATGAACCCTGGGTGAAGGGCAGATTGCTTGCAAACAGTGGCTGTAATTTCCAATCTTTTCCTCAGAACAAATACAATGACATGGGTACAGCTCATTTATTTCCCTTATATTTTTCCATCCCTTTTTATTCCAGAAGTTAGGCTGAGCATAAACAGAGGAAGCCTACAATCTTACAATCTTGCAGCAGAGCAGCCATTACTGGGTGCTTCCCTTTCAGCATCAAGTACCTCTGTTGTGGTTTCACTTCTGTATTTTCTAAACTAGTATGAACTGTGCCTGGAAAATGCATTTTTTAGAGCATTTCTCGATGTTTTGGAAGCCTAACCTTGCCTACACCCAAGAGAAACAACCACACACTTCCAACCAGTTGTTCCAGTGAACAGAAATAGATGTAAGCTGGCAAAGGTGTCTTTTGCCAGCAGAGTTTGTGCTGCTCAGCACGGTGGTTTCAGCAGCAGTGGGGACACAACTGTTAAGAATAAAGTATTATCCAGCTCCAGCAGCACATCCTGGGCACTGCAGCTTGGGCCCTGCTCTGTGATAAGCCCCACATGGAGGATTAGATTAGGGCAGTTAGAGAAATATTGGCTACACCAACACATTTCCTCAGAGGGTGGTGACACAGCTGTTGAAGGCTTGCATTTTTCTTTTCATTATTTGTTGAAGGGTGAGTTGGGAGAGTCTCACTGGGCCAGCTCTGGAAAGAAGGTCAAAGGCAAGATCCAGCCCCTGGTCCCAGGGAATGCAGTGAAAAGCACAAACAATGCTCTGCAAATCATCAAGATGGGTTCTAATTGCATTCATCTTCTGCCTTTGGAGCTGCTCACAGACAAATGTGCAAGAGTCACAGCTGAATGACCCCTGACAGAGATGTTCCCACTCCTGGCATTTGTCACTTTGTGAGCTTGTCTGTGACAGGACCCAGGAAAAGGATTTTTTAGAGTTCCCATTCTGATTGCATCACTCCAGCTCTACACTCCCCCAAACTCTTGGACAAGCAACATTTACTGTCTTTTTGCACAGATCACCACGTGTCCTTATCAAATCTCTCATGTCAATCATCTCTGCTGTGGCTTTGTGGAGCAGCTGCCAATCATCCACCCTGCCACCACAAATCCCGGTGCTCCATTGATTCCAGTATCAGAGCCTGTTTTGTTCTGGAGGTGATGGGATGTTTTTTCCCTGGCCTGAGTTAAAGAGAGTCTCTGAATGAGGCTAACACAATTCCCAACCATTGACAATCCTGGAAAGGCAGCAGAGCAAGCTCTTGGTGTGAAGAATTCTTTCTCTTGATGTGCAAGCCCCTTGTAAATGGTGATGCTCAGAGTCAGAATGTACAAGATTATCTGGGAGGAGAAATTAAAAACTGACCTGGTTTTACCAAAGGAAGTGACTTGCAAAGGACCATGCTGGGATTTGCAGGTGAGCTCTGACAGGAATTCAGGCTGAGCCTGGGCACTCCATAAATTGATCCTACTTGGAATTGGATTAGGAAAGGGTAAGAGAAGATGCCACCAGATATCCATAAAATACAGGGATACATCTCTTGCTTGAAATACACTTGGCACAAGAGGTTCCAAGTCCACAAGAAACCAGAAGATGAGACAATGACAAGAACTAAGGTTTGTAAGACAAGACAAAAAACTGACTGAGGCCAATCTGGGAGATAATTTCCTTACATATTCTCCCTCAACCCCTGTGATATTTTAAAGTAATAACAAACTTGCCATTTTTATTCATCGCCGGGGTCCCTTCATTATTTTTACCCATAATGCAAAAATACACAAAGCAGACAGGGACATGCAGTCCATTTTCTATCAAAACCAGAAAGCTGAAAATACCTGCCTGTGATGACAGCACTTTTTTGCTCCCACCCCTCCCAGGAGAGCTGCAGACCTCAGGAAGAGCTGGGACTTATTTTTTGGGTTGGTTTCTTTGGGTTTTGACTGAAAGACAACCTGCATGCAAAGCTCAGCTTTCAATACTTTTGCTTTTTAAGCACAACTTTAAAAACTTGACTGCATTGTCATTTGTGCCCCACTCCTGCCTTTGAAACAGCTGCAAAAGTACCACAAGAGAGGCAGAGGGACCAGGGGAATGTGGAACCCCCGGCTCTGCAGTGCCTCCATCACAGACTGAGCTCCCAGCAAGATCCAGGTACAACCCCTACGAGTTCTGAGTGACATGGAGATGCAGACAAGGTGTGAGACAAGAGTTGCTTGGTTTTACTCAGGTAAACCATGAAGGCAAGCTGCCTTCAGGAGGGACAGCCTGTTACAGGCCCTTTTGAAATCTCCCTAGGAAATCCCACCACAAATTTGTTCTCTTTGGGGACCACCTGCAGTGCTGGGCTCTGGTCTGCAGCCAGCCCATTTCCAATTGTTGTATGTCACACAATGTCGAGCTGAAAAACACATTTGTCTCAACCAGTCAATTTACTGAAATCCATCCAATTGTTGAAGTCAAACAATTAGCAAGAAAGCTGGATGCCTCAGTAACTCTTCATTTAAGGAGAGAAATGAGTTTGTAATTTATGGAATAACTTGATGCATCTGAAAGACCAATTTTCTGATCCCTGTGTCATTGTCAAGGCTAACATTCAGCACTTACACAGCACTTCATCCTCAAGTTGTTTTTAAACCTTCACTATAATTAAACCACATCACTCTCGTGTGGATGAAATGTTATTGTCATTTTTCACAGCCAGCAGAGCTGAGGCTCCATGTAGGTGCCAAAGAGAAGGACACAGTGACACAGGCAGTTGGCAGCTGCTCCTCCAGCTCGGATGTACAAAGGATCTAAATGATTCCCAGTCAATTCCATTTCCTCAATTGTCCTGTCCCCTTGAGCTCTGTCAGCAACCAACCCTGATGAGAACAGCCTGTGTAGGATTCCCACTCCTCTAATTAAGGTGTTTTACCCTTCCTGCTCTTCCTATTTGAAACAGGATTCATCTCCAGGGACCACAGGTGAGGGAAGCTCCCACCTCACCAGTTGGGCACTCTTGATGTGAACAGGGCTTGGCTGCAGATGTAGAATAACCTCACAAACACCACAAGGAACAAAAAAGTTGCTCTGACATATTTATGGCTAAAGAGACTTCTGTAATTTCTCTTTACTGAGAAATTCCCTATTAATTACCAAGCTGCCTTGCCCACAGCTGAGTTTGGCCTCCCCATCTGTCCTGGCTCCAGTGATGATGTCCATTTTCTCTGAATGGAGAAATCCATGGAGATACAGTGTGGCTGCCAGCAGCACCTGCAGCTGCACAGGCTGCAGAGGAAGGCAGGAGCCAGTCAGAGCAGAGATACGACAGGAAGTACCTTCAGACTCCATTTCCTTACAACTACCAAGTGAGATCTCAGCAGTGAGACAGTGCCAGTCCTTCACCCCAAGGGCTCACAATTACCATCTTTTTAAAGCAATCCCAACTCTGGAAATCTCTTTCAATCAATTCTCCATATGGACATTAGATTAAGCCCCACTCATTGACTTCATCTCTTGTTCACAAGAAATGCAGCACATAATTGACTTTTCAGATTGCAAGGCAGAATTCTGGGGCACAGTGAGGTTTCCCAAATCCTTTAATGCTCATCCCTAAACCCAACAAAATGAGCTCTGTGTTCATAGGGCCAGAAATCAGTTACCAACGTTACAGGAGGGACTGATGATTTTCTCACCCCAAACTAACTTTCTGTAATAATTCACTAACAAATCTCAATCCAGCTTAAATATAATTAACAATTGTTGTAAGAGCATTACTTTCCCAATCTGTTAGAGGAGCAGTGAGTTTGCAGCACACAACCAAGGCCCAGATTTATGTTCAGTTTATTTGCCTCTATCCCTCTGCATTGCTCTCATACAGTGGTTTTCACTGGTTACACTTTTTAGCTTAGAAAGCCTTGAACATTCCCCACCAGCAATCATGCCTTGAAAATGCTGACTGGCGGATTTATTAGCGCTGTGCCAAGCTGTGAACACTAAACCTGACTTGGGGAGGCTTGGTGGCCCTGCCCAGGGTCACAGGAAGCTGCTGTCACTGTGGCAGGCTCAGGAAGCCACCGTGACTGCAGCTGGGATTGAGCAGGGCAGCAGAGCTCTGTGCTCCTGCAGCAGAGCCTGCAAAGGTTGCAGTGAGGCTAAAAACCTCATCCTGGAACGTGGGGAGTCCCAAAGCCTCAGTGGGACTGCTGGAACTGCAGACTGAGAACCTCCTCTCTAAAGTTCCTCCACCCCAGTGCAGGTACCGGGACAGGGATCTGCTGTCCCACCAAGACAAACTGTGCCTGTAAATGCACGCGCTCCTCCAGAGCCCTGTGTGCCACTCTGAGAGGGATCAGCTGCAGCAGGGACAGCACAGGCAGCCTGGACTTCTCCAGCCCCTGGGATTCCAGCAGCACCACGAATTCCAGCCACTGGAAGAGGCTCCCTGTGGAGCCTGCTGACACAGCCTGGCTCCAAGGGAGCTCAGAGGAGCTGCACTCAGGGCTTTGGCTGCACTGGAACCCTGTCCATTGGTGAGGATTGCTCCTTAAAGCTCCTTCATGGCACTGCGCTTCCAGGGAACTGGGTGCCCAGAGTGATGCTCCCACTGTCCAGCACCTAAAAATTCCACACCCCATTAGTTATTACCTGAAGTACTCAAACCTGCTGGGACTGCTCACACCTCCAGAGTGGAGTTTCATGACACAACAAATCAATTTCGCTAACGCTGAGTTTAGAGGTTCCTCGTGTCCCACACAAACAATTCAATTTCTGTGGGTGCTGTGCACAAACTCCAGCTGGATCTGCTTCTTCTCCACATCCCCTCACTCTCCCCACCTAAACTCATCTTCCTCAGCTGCCCAACACATCTTTATGGAGCTCGCCATTCTTCCTGCCTTCATTTCAATTGTTTTATTCAGTCCGATTGTCTCCGTTCCCCTCTGTAATTTATAGTTTCTTCTCTCCATTTCTGTCCTTCCTGCCACTTGCTGAACACATAGAGACTTGTTTTAATTTACAGAGAGTGTGGTAGTGCAATCTGTTTCATTAACTTAATTAGTTTTATTTTGGCAGTTTCTAAAGGTTCTAGGATAGAGAAAAAGACTCCAACTATGCAACAACTCTGCAGACCAGTCTCTGTAAGGCAAATCCTGTCTTAAGGGTATTACAGGTTAGATTTGAAATAAATAGAAATTAAATGGTGATCAAAGATATTTGGGATGGAAAAGTATATAGTGAGGGTTTTTTTTTTTGTTAAATTCACAAGTTCCATCCTGCATCCACGTGCCCATGTTGGTGAGGTTGAATTTTAGAGTTACCTATGGTACGGTATTTCTGCGGAGCATTATTCTGGGCTATAAATGTCCTTATTTACCTCTTTTTAAAAGCACACACAGCACCTTTCAACATTCAAAGGAGCCGTTTATGTTTTATTTGGTCCCTCAGTAGGGTCAAGCACATAATCTGCTGTTACTGCAGTGAAGCAGAGAACAAGCCATACACCCACTCTGTTCCCTATGGAGCACAGGAATTGCTGGGCACTCCAGGGGATCGAAAACACAACAATTTGCATTTGAATGTCTTCCACAAGCAACACCTGCTGAAAAGGTGCGCTCCAGCAGAAGACTTGCAAGAAGAAATCATCCATTTTATGCCCATTCTTTACATTAACCCGAGTTTAACATAACAAAGAGCCTGCTGGGCTGAGCTGTTGGATCGGAGCATCCCATCAGCTCCAGGGCTGAGTAGTTTTAGTCTCTTTCTGTGTTCGCTGGGAATTTCTTGTAGGCTTAGGATTTACGGGCCCGTTCTCTGCTCAGCAACCACAGGGAAGGGAACAGGGACTGAGCGTCCTGAGCACACAGAATGGAAACACCATCACAAAATAAACCCCTCTGCTCTGTGGCCAAGGCCGGGACCCTGCTGGGCTCCCTCGGTGCCTGAAGGTGTCTGGAGTCCGGCTTTAGCAAACTGTGTCTGTGTGTCTGAATGTCCTGAGGGCAGAATCCCGGGTGTGTGTCAATGTCCTGAGGGCAGAATCCCGGGTGTGTGCGAATGCCCTGAGGGCAGAACCGGAGCGCTGCCCGGGGTTTGGGGCTGGCCGGGCTCGGGGCAGCCGCTGCACTGGGAGGAAATCATTCACTCCTTTTCTCCCCTTCCGAGACATTTCCAGCTGATGTGCCTAATTCATGGTGCTTAACGCTTTAAAATGCCCATTTACCTCACAAAAGGCACCAGTCCCTCTGCCTGGCCCGCATCAGGTGAGGGCAGCAGGAGGGTCACACATTGATCTGTGGTGACCAGGGACCGGAGCCAGGGAAGGCCCGGAGCTGTGCCAGGGGAGTTCAGGCCGGATTTTGGGCAAGGTTCTGATTCCCCCAAGGGTGCTGGCATTGCCCAGGCTCCCCAGGGAATGGGTACAGCCCCGAGGCTGCCAGAGCTCCAGGAGGGCTTGGACAGCGCTCCAGGGATCCCAGGGTGGAGTTGTTGGGGTGTCTGCGCAGGGACAGGTGCTGCACTGGATCATCCTGTGAGTCCCTTCCAGCCCAGCATGTTCTGTGACCTCCCATCTCCCCAGGGTCACCCCCTCAGTGCTCCCCAGCACGGGACCAGCTGCTCCCCTGCCTGCACTGCACAACGCAGGAGCACCGGGCTGTGCCCCGCGGGGGAGCCGCTCCAGGGCGATCCCCCGGGAGGTGACCTGACCACGCTGAGGAGCGACGCGACCCCTCCAAGGGGGAACCCGTCCCCCATGGGCGCCCTCCGCCCTCCGCCCTCGCCATCTTCCCCCACGCGCTCCCGGCCCCGCGACAGACACTTGGCGCCGCCAATCACCGGCCTCCCTGGGGAGCGACGCCTCCCTCCACCAATCAGAGAGGGGAGCAGCCCCAGCAGCCCCACCCCTCCCCTCCCCGGTGGCCTATAAAGCGTTAAACCACGCCCCCTCTTCCCCTTCCCGGCTCTGCACTGAATGAAGCCCCCGCTGGCCAACGAGAAGTTCCCGCGGGGCTGGATGGACATGTGCCCCATCCAATAGAAGCGCAGCATTGCGGCTCATCCGCCAATAGGACGCCACCTGCGGGCGCGGGGGGCGGGCTCTCCCTCCCCGCGGGCCGTGGCCGTCGCTCCCGCTGCTGGAGGGAGGCGGCGGAGAAAATGGCGGCCATGGCTGCGGAGGCGGCGGCGACTGCTGCGGTGCCGGGGGACGGCGGGGCCGGCGAGGCCGAGCCCGAGATGGAGCCGATCCCGGGCAGCGAGGCCGGCGCGGACCCTCTACCGGCCGTCAGCGAGGCCGTGGAGTCGGCGGTGCCGGATGGCGAGGAGGCCGACGGCGGCAAGGCCGAGGAGCCGCCGCCGGTGCAGCGCGCCCGGAGCCCCGGCGGGACTCGCGAGCCGGACGCGGGAAGGACGGAGGAGCCGCCGCCGCCGCGCAGCCCGGGAGTGGAATCGCCGCGGGCCGAGCCCCCGCGCAGCGCCCAGCCCGGGCTGCTCGGAGCCGCCGCAGCCCTGCCCGCCGCCCGAGCCGGCCCGGGAGCCGCCGCAGCCCTGCCCGCCGGCTGCCGGGGGCTCCGCGGGGCCCGGGGAGGAGCCGCCCCGGCCGGAGGAGGAGGAGCCGGATGCTGCCGCCGCCGCCGCGGTGGAGCCCGAGCCGGCGGTGCCCGCGGCCCCGGGCGGAGGGGAGGCGGAGGTGCCGGCGCTGCTGCCCGGCTCCGAGGTGCGGGTCACCCTGGACCACATCATCGAGGACGCCCTGGTGGTCTCGTTCCGGCTGGGAGAGAAGCTTTTTTCCGGGGTCCTCATGGACCTCTCGAAAAGGTGAGAGCTCGGGGGGAGCCGAGCCCGAGCCCCCACCCAGCGCCGAGCCCGGGAGCGCTCCTGGAGCCGCCGGGGGCGGGATGGGGGCGGCCCCGCCGGGAGCCTCGTGGGATCTGCACCTTCCCTTCCATCCCAATGCCATAGCTCCCCATCCCAATCCCATCGCTCCCCATCTCATCCCAGCCCTCCTCAGCCTCCTCTGCCCTGGGCCGAGCAGCTCCTGCCCCCGCGTCCTCCCCGGGGAGCGGGGCCGCAGCTCCCGGGCATCCTCTTCCTCCTCTTCCACCTCTTCCTCCTCCTCGACCCCTCACCCGGGGGTGGGCAGGGCCCATCCCGCCCGGGGAATGGGCAAACGGGAGCGCCAGGCGAGGGGCGAGCACATGGGCACAGCCTTGGGGCTTGGCCGGGGCTCCGGAGCATCCCTGCGTGCCGGGAGCAGCACCCGAGCACTGAGCCTGGCGTTTGTTGCCCTCTTTGTACAGAACCAGAGCTCTGATTGCCCTGCTCGTTCGGGCTTACATTGCCTAGGTAACCTTCTTTTTCAGTACATACTATTTTCCAGAATAATGGTTTTCCAGCTAGGCTGCTGCAGTTGTTAATTAGTACTGATTGCTCCTTGTACCCAGTGGACGGGGTGAAGTTTCATGGTTCTTAAATATCCTTGTGGACTGGAGGATTTTTTTGTGTCTCTGAATAACTTATCAGACAGCAGGGTTTGGGGTTTGCTGTTTTTCACTGCCTTTCAGTAGTGAGATGCTCTCGGGAGACCAGAAATCATGGTATCTTACAAACAATTTAGCCTCTATCAGCAGGTGAAAATTCTTCTTCGTCTTAGTGGGTTTTTTTCTAGACATGTAAGGACTCTGCAAGTTCATGAGAGAAAAGTGAAATGTAACAAGGTTATTATTTAAAATAATCGGTATGTAAAATATGCAGCACTTTTCCTCCCCAGATTTAAGCTGTGTGTGGACATATGTCTTTTATCACTCCTTTTATGTTGTTAGTAGCTGTTCAGCAACTTTCTGGAATATTAATATTGTTAGTGCTCCCTAAAAGGGAGGTTGTGGCACTCTTGGCTTGGGCCTCAGTGCGTGGTTGGGGTTTGACTCAAAAGGCCTTGTCTGACCCCCAAGTTTTGGATAATGTCATGGAGTGACGATTTCAGTCTGTCACTTGATGAGGTGTGAAGTGCTGAGCAAAACTCCAGCCACTTGTGGGCTGAAACAGCATCTCAGATCCGGGCAGGAGGTGACACAAATGAGGTGTAATCCTGGCTGACACGAACTCTTTTGTAGGTTTGAAGTTGTCCCAGCAGAATGCCGTGGTTGCCCTGGGCAGGAGGGTGGCAAAGAGTGCAGGAAAATACCAGCTTCTCCTTTTCTCCTGAAAGGGATCCTGTCCTCCTGAACACACCCTGCCCACAAACATCCCCGTTTGCCAGGCTCTGGTGCACTGGGGAGCCTCTGGCAGGCAGCAGATCTGCAGCCCTTTGCAGCACAAGTCGCTTTGCAGGCTGGCTGCTGCTGCTGCTGTGCCTCGGTGGGAGCATCTCCAGCCTGCCTGGGTGCAGGGGCAGCTCCCGGGGCAAAGCTTTGCCCTGGGAGCTGTGCAGAAGCCGTGCAGGGAGGCTGGGGCTGGCCCTCCCAGCTTCTCTTGCCAGTGGAGCCTTTTTTTCCTCCAGAGGTGCTTTTACATGGCAGTCCAGGAGGGGAGGTTTAAATTCTCAAGGCCAAGCTCTGCAGAGGGCCTGGACAAGAAGAACTGAGTTTTGAGACATAATATTGTATATTGTATATACTGTAATATTGGGCTGGTGACAGCAAAACGTTGGTAGATAACAGGAGTCTCTTATCAGATGTCTCAGAGAGGAAATGCAGTGGGAAACAAGCTCTAGAAATAGTCCAAGAAATTCCTACCTCTAAGAAGTCGAAGCATTATTAAAAAAAGTGTTGCCTGTATGTCCAACAATTCCATTTTATTACTTCTGTGGTGACTAACAGGTGGTATTGTCTAGGTGTCAGCTTTTCTTTATATCTGTTTATTTTTGTTTGGTGTAGCAGCACCTGGACTTGCAGTACACGAATATTTTTCATGAACTTCCTTTTGTGTCTGTGGCAGGCCCTGGAATTCTTGTCCTAAGTTTTTCCACTGGACCAAAAAGAAAAAAGAAGGGCAGGGTTAAATGAGAACCACCTAAATTCCATGCATTTACATGACAACACTGGGATTTCCAGCATGGGAGATGAGTGGTTGCTGAAATCTGTCTCATTCAAATGCATGGGAGTAATCTCAATTTTCCTAATGCCAAAGGGATCAATATTTTAAGACTGACAGTTCTTACTAAGTAAAAGTGACAATTTGTATTAGAATTTACTCATTCAGTAGCTTCCAAAAGTGGCTGTGTTCAGTGCACATGCTTATGCTGTGTTCACTGCATGATCAGAGGGAAAAAATTCCTATTCCTGTTTAGATCTTAATTTCTCTTTCCCCTCTGCACCCTCCAGAGCAGTGAAGGTGCTACTTCCATACAGTACTAAGAAGAGTATGTTTAAGTGACTGTTGTAAAAACCTGTTCACTGTGTTCTTTTTTGTCTTTTCAAGTCATGTTCTGAATTACTTGAACTCCACAATGAAAGAAAAGCAAAAATATCTCCATTTATTGTGATTTTAAAGGGGTTTTTGGCTGTTTATTTATTTTTCCATTGTTGAGATGATGCCTTGACTTTGATGTGCAGTCAGTGATATTTGTGTGAGGGGGGCTGGTTCCTTCTCCCACCCCCTGTAAATGGGATGTCCCTTTAGGAGTTTGTACACAAGCCCCTGGGTGTTGAGTGGTCTTTATTCCTGCATTTATTGGGGGTAAGGGGGCATTTCCCTGCCTACCCCCATGGCCATCTCCTATTCCTGCTGCCCAGAGAGTTCTGCAAACCAGCAGAGAGCAGGAACCCACATGTCCTGAGTGCCAGGTCTGTTTGTTGTGCAGTAAATCCTCATCTGGAGAGGAGCATGTCCCCACTTTGCTTACTCTGCAGGCTCATTGCACAAATCAGGGATGTGTTCCTACTGTTAAACTTCATTAGTGCTGCTGCCATTACCTTTTAAGTGCTTTCCTGCTGCCAGGACGAGGCTCTGCTGGGGGTTCCTGGGTGGATGTGTCTGATGGAGAGAGACGGGGAATGGAGCAGAAATGGTTGGGGAAAAACTCAACATGTCCAGGGCTGATCCCATAACCTGGGCAGCAGGAAAGGGGGGATCCTCCCCTGCTCAGGTGAGACCCCACCTGCAGAGCTGCCCAGCCCTGGGCCCAGCACTGCAAGGAGCTGGAGCTGCTGGAGAGACCCAGAGGAGGCTCCAAGCTGCTGAAGGGGCTGCAAGGAGCATCCTCCCCATGGAGATGGGCTGGCAGAGCTGGGAATGCTCATTCTGGAGAGGAGAAGGTTCTGTGGAGACCTCACAGCACGTTCCAGAGTCTGGAGGGGCTGCAGGGAGGCTGGAGAGGGAACTGCATCAGGAACTGGAGTGGCAGCACAAGGGGAATGGTTCCCAGTGCCAGCGGGCAGGGCTGGATGGGAATTGGGAATGAGGAATTGTTCCCTGGCAGGGTGGGCAGGCCCTGGCACAGGTGCCCAGAGCAGCTGGGGCTGCCCCTGGATCCCTGGCAGTGCCCAAGGCCAGGCTGGAGCAGCCTGGGACAGTGGGACGTGTCCCTGCCATGGCAGGGGTGGCACTGGGTGGGATTTAAGGTCCCTCCCAGCCCATCCTGGTTCTGTGGGGTTTAAAGTCTCTGTGAGCTGCTGTACCTGGCATTGCTCACTCCCTGTTTGCTCAGGGGACAGGAGATGTCCATCCCACCTGCTGGCTCAGGGTAAATCCTGCTCTGCACCTGGAGGAAGTTGGTGGGAGGGAAATACCTGAAATGTGTAGCATTTGTAAATCTTAAAATACAGGATTAAGAAGTTGTGGTTTTAGTCTGATCTTCTGGAGGAAGGATAATTATTTCTGTGTGTATTTTTTTTACCTCTCTAAAGATTAGGGTAGGAGGGGAGATTAAATTTATGTTCTGTTGTCTTGCCAACTGTCAAGACTTGGCCTTTTTATTGCTTTATCATTTAACTGAAATTGTCCTTCTAATGCTGCAGATGTGAAGGACATGTGTCTTGTCTTCTTCTCTACACCAGTTCCCTTCTGACTTGTGTGTGTTCATAATAGTTCTTGAACAACAGAGAGAGAGAGAGAGCAAAAAGTTGTTTTGTGGCCTAAGAGCCTTGGTTAGATATCCAGAAGATGTGAGTGTGTTCCTTGTAGACATATGTTTGAAATTATCTCTTTATTGGGCTTTGGTTATGGAAGATAAAGAAGAACTTCCTGTACCAAGGTGTGCATGAGCTGTATGATGAAAATAAACTTTTATAGGCAATTTGCAATTCTTGCAATCCCAGAAGCAGTTTTCAGGTACAGCACTGACTCTCGAATCCTGTGCTTTTCCCAGTTTGTTCATTCAGCTTCTACTGCAAGGGAATGATGTGAGAAGGAAGCAGCAGAAGCCTCACTTGAAGAAAGTGGTACATTTCTCCCTGCTCTTTGATTTAGTAACCAGGGACTGCAGGTGCTCATCCTTGTCTAGGAAGGACTGGGGTCTGTAGGATGCCTGTTGCTCTGTGATGCACATTGTTATCAGTAAAGAAATGTCTGTGCCTCAGGGTTGTGTGTTTTGGTTTATTTTATTTTAAAACTTGCACTCAGTTCCCAAGGTCCCCACACCTTGTCCCCTGCCCTCCTTGATTTCTCAGGGGCCCAGAGGAGCTTGGTGAAATTCTGGCATTTAAGGAGCAGCCCCAGCACTTCTTTGACATTTGTATTTATTGTCCCAAGAACGTGGGAAGCTCAGGTGTGATGAGAGTGCTGTTCAGAGGGTAATTCAGGTGTCTTTAGCTTGTGCCTGGGAGAGGTTTTATTGAAGGTGTCAAGTGCAGCCTCATTTAGAGGGTAGGGTTAGAACTGGGATCTAGATTGGGCCTCAAGCTCTCCTTTCCTGAGGGAATCTGTGTCTCCAGCTGTTCTGTGTTGGATGATGGCTGACCTGTCCTTCCTTGTGGAATTCTCTGTGTTCCAGTAGCATGGCCTGTCCTGCCTTTCTCAGGGTTGCTTGGCTTGGTTCAAGGTGTTGAGGCAGGGCAGGGATGAAATTTTCAGTCTGCATTCATTTTATTTTCTGTTATGGGACTGATGGATCTTGGCCATCTCGACACTTCAGTTCATCCATTATTTAATGGTATCATTCTCTTCCATATGTCCTGGTCTGGCATATGGATGTTCCTGAAGAGTATATTCAAGGTATAATCCTTCAAAATAGATCACAGCAAGTGTATCAGCAAAGTGTCTGCTTCAAATGCAACTGACAGCTAATAATGGTAACAGATGTAAAAATTAAAAGATATTGCAGTTTAAACAGGGCTTCACCTTTATAGATGCCAGTAAAATGATGGTAATGGTAATTATTAATGGAAAGCCTAAACTCAGAGCATCCTGTCTTTTCTTCATGCTGTGCTGTTCCAGAGAGTCACTCACACTGCAGTCCCTTGCCATGGGTTCAGAGCTCTCAGTGAAATGTGCATTTTCTAGGTTATTTAGCCTGGTGTACATTGCTCAGGAGGTGAATAAACCATGGAGCTGGTTGTTTGGCTTCTGGCAATGCTTTTTACAGGAAGGTGCCTGCACTTAAAGCAATATATTCCATCTTGTGCTTTATCACACCAAGTAAATCCTTCATTAAAAATAGGTTGTTGCATAATCTGCGTTTTCAATGCCGGTTATTTTGAGGAGTTCTGCAAAACTTTGTGTTCAAATAGCTATGATCTAACTGTGTATTACATGGAATGTTATAATTTAAAGCCTCAGTTTAGATGCATGAAATACATATCCATAGTTCTTTCAGCATATTATTATACTGCTGGAACTTCCATCCATGCAATAGAAATGCCTTCAGCTGTTGCTTGTCCTGGCTTTTGCAGAACACCAAGGTTGATCTTGGGTACAAGAGCAGAAAATGTAACAGGAGATTTCTGCAGTGCCCTGGTGGTGAAGATGGGTTTTGATCAGTCCTTTACCACAGACTGAACACTTGAACACAAGTTTCTGTGCTTTGCTGATGTCAGTTCAGTGTGTCCAGAGGCAAATGGGAAATAGTTCTGAGCCTGCTCAGTGGCTTCACTTCTTTGGCAGAGCAAGGGACTTTTAATTTCTCTCCCTTTTAGTAGAGAAGTCAGACATTGGAGGCTAAAGATGAGAACTTCAAACTTTAGGTACTAAAGTAAAACACTTTCCCCCAGGGAGTGTTGTTTATGTACAAACAGTAATGAGTTAAAATGGGATTTGTTCTGTATCTCTCATGGTTATTTCTGAAAAAATGATCTTCAACTGTTCTGTTTTGCATGTAAATTGAACAGTAATATGCATTCATTGTGGTAATTCTGCTGCAGGATTTAGGTTTGAAAAAAGTGCGTTTACTTTTTTTACTTAAGTACTTAAGTTTATATGTCTGTAATATAAAACTCTCTGGCTTTAAATGACAGAGTTTTGGGTTTCGTACCCAAACTGGCTTTTGGATGCCATGGCTGCCTATTAATTAACTTGCAGCTGGCAAACTGGAAATGAAGCCTCCCTGTTTTTACCCTGTTTCTGTCTCTGCACACCCTGGTCAATTGAAAGCTTCTCTCAGTGTAAATATCATTGCAGTGCCAGAATTGATCAGGCTCTCAGTTCAGTACAGGTCCTGTTGCTATTTCTGTCTCCAGTGAAAATGTACATTTTGCAGTGCATCTACAGCAGAGGTGCCATCAGATCCTGCTGATTGCCCTGGTTACTTGAAAAACCTCTGAGAAATGAGTTTTGTACAACATCACACCCATCCTGTCTTAGAGGTGCATTCTCAAGGCAAGTCAGAGCTGGGACACCTTTGCAGGAGGAGCTGGCACCATGGAGAGCTGGCTCTGATTTCCATGGGAGGGAGCAGCAGGGCTCAGCTTCCCAGCACTGCCTGGGATTGAGGGTGCAATACCTATTCCTGAGGTTGGTTTTCTAACACTTCCCTTTAGATCCCTGTCAGTGAATGGTGCCATTCCTTGGGCTGTGATGTCTGAGGTAGGAGTGTTACAGAGTCAGGAGTGGGCTGGGCAGGGAGCAGCTGCAACTTGGGCACCAGGGAATTTTTATTTTAAGCAAACAGCCATTGCAGTATATCTCTACTTTCATCCAGAAAAGCCTGTTCCTGAAATCTTGTGGGGTAAGGTGATATTTAGGATCAATATATTGAAAAAATTATTTTGTTGTTGGAATAAAGACAAGGCAATTCCTTATAGAACTTAAACATGGAACATGTGACCAAAGGAGCCTGTTGGGAGTTTCACTGTGGGGAACAGAAATTCTGCTCAGGGCTGATCTAGTGCCAGCCATGACTGACTGGGATCAGTAAATGTCATGATACAACTGAGCTGTGTGCCTTGGAGTTTTTAAATTTTGTTTTCTATAGATGCCTTTTGGTCCTCCTTCATCTCTGTGGCAGATGAACCAAATGCTTTTGCAGCTTTTCTGTCTAACTACTAACACAACTAACTAGTTCAGCCTTGCAGCTGGTGTGACAAAAACTACTGTGGGTGTATGAGAAGTATTTCTCTTCAAGGTCCATCAGCCAGATGTGTGAAGATAGGCCTGGAAGTTCTGGTACACGCAATAAACACTTGTGCTTGCTGCAGAACTAATTAGATGCTGTGTCATGCCTTGTCCTGAAGAGGTTTAAGCTCACATTTTCATTCTGCTGCTTCTCTTAGGAAAAATAAATCCCTCTTTTCTTACCTTGTTCTTTGTCTTTATTCTTTCCTGTAACCTTTACTGTTTCATTTGCAAGTTCTTCTGCCATTGTTTTCTCTTCTTTGTTTTCGTATCATTCTTCCGAGTTGCTGGAGGACTTGGTTAGCCAGGGAGAAAACAGAGATAATCAAAAGCTGTTTATAGATACAGTCTGCAGTTGGGTGAGGCCAAGAGAAGACACAATACACTGAGCTGTTGGAAATAATTATCATTCCCTTGGCTTACCAAATATATTTTGTCCTGCAGGTGGTCCTGACTAATTGTATCTTCTGTATTAACACCTCATTTACAGGAGTAGTGCTGTACAGAACTGGCACAATATCCATGAATGTTCTTTCATTGGTAGGTGGACAGGGGTGGGAGAGTCTGGTTCATTTTTTAAGCAGCACCTTTGGTGAGGGATTGTCTGTCTTCAGGGCTTCGCTCTGGATTGGTTTTGTGTCCTTCTAAAGCAGGTTGGCATCTTGGATAAAAATTACCCTTTGTGGCTTCCTGGTCTTAGTCCTGGCCTGTGTTTTCTGCTTGAAGGGGGGGAGAGTGGAAGGTGCAGAATGAATCTTTGATTTCCTGGTGTCAGGCATGTGCTGAGCTTTCCATCAGCTCCTTTGTGCCTTTGGAGTGCAGACTGTGCACACTTTGCTGGGGAGGCAATGAAATGAAAACCTGGGAAAAGAGAGATGAAATACTTGAATGGGATCCTTCTGGAAACCCTTGCAGTCCTCTTCATCCAGCTCTTCCTAGTGACAGCTGATTATGCTGATTTCCTGACAGAGTCCCATAAATGCCCTCTGGGAGAAGGGCTTGGCTCAGGGAATGGCCTGGCAGGGCTGGAAATGCAGTTCCTGAGGCACTGAGAGCAGGGTAAGGGATGTTTGTCTGTGTGGGGTTTGATGTCCCACCCCTGTCTAGTTCTGCTGCTGTGCTCTTTGGGAATGGAATTTGCACAGCAGAGATCTTGCCCTGTCTTGTTTTCAGCTCTTAGCATAGATTAACTTTTTACCAAATCCTCTTAATCTTTATCAGGTGGTGAATGATAGGATCTGGATCTTATTTTCTTTTAGAAGCTGAAGGTCTTGATGCCAGTAACACTGAAAATATTGCTAATTTAATTACTGTCAGCTGATAGTTTCTTTTAAAGCCCTACTTGGAATTGAGTGACTTGCTTACAATCCTTTGTGGAGGGAAAAGTATTTGTGGAAAAGCAACTTCTTTACCCTTGATGGACTTGTGGGACTTTAGGGAATGTAAAACTTCGTTGTGAGCAAGTCCCTTGTGGTTTAATGCCAGACCATAGGCTGGAAAAATGTCTGTATGAGCTGCTGAAATGCAGACTGGGTGGATAATTTAATCTTGGGTGGGTCGTTTGCTTCAATTACAACTTTAGATGTAGAAAGAAGCTTGTGATAAGCAAAAGGACAAACAAGGGGTGGCTTTTGTTGGGGACACTGTAAAGAACCTTCTAACATATTTTCAAATCCAACTTTGAGGAAATAAAGGCAACATGTAGGCACTTATACAAATAAAAGTAAATAAAGTTCAGTTTAATCAGCTGAGGGGATGCTGCTGTTGAGCAGCCACAGTGCAACACAGACCTGAGGACAGATGTTGGGGAGTTGCTTCCTTGTCCTCACCTAGAGCAATTCCAGTCTGGAGAAAAGGAGTGAAAGGATTAAAATCTTGTTTGCTCATGGAACAGTGAGGATCAGTTTGTACTGAGTTGAAATAAGGGGAGTTTTGCTGGGAGAAATTCAGGCTGGGCTGGGGAGTTTTGGGCTGTAAAGCATCAGGTGCTGAGCTTTTGTGGATGGAGGCACTCCCTGTTCACTGCCGCCCAGATTTGTCTCTGTTCAATCTGGACTGTTCTTCCTTTTCTGCTGTGCTCAAAATGGAAGAAAAGTTCCTGAAGATGCCTTTTGATAAAGCTGACTTAGTATGGAAAATGAGCTTGGGTAGATTGGGAGTTTGGATGTTTATAAGCATTTTCCAGAAGTATAAAGTTAATTCTCTTGCTGCTGTCTTGGGGATATTTTTGTTACATTTTCTGGACGTCTTGTTGATACAAGAAAAACTGATAATAAGTGAAGTTGTGTATTTCTGGTTCTCCACTAACTTCGTTTCGGTGTCTTGCATTTTCAAAGCTTCCCATAAGGCTGGATGTGAAGCTTTAATTTCTCTGGGGTTCATGGTTTTCAAATGCTGGCTACCTAATGCAGACAAGTTTTCAAATGCTTTGTGATAAATGCCGTAAAAATTCCCTCCAAACACTGAAATTTTTTTCCCTCTCTCTTGAAGGTTTGGCCCCCATGGAATCCCTGTGACCATATTTCCTAAAAGGGAGTACAAGGACAAACCTGAAGCCATGCAGCTCCAAAGCAAACCATTCCAAGAGGAGGCGCAGGTGAAGTGCGAGGCCGACGCCGCGGTCCCTGATGACTCCTCCCTCACGCAGCCCTCAGAGCCCAGCATAGCTAAAAGCCTTTGGACTTCTAAACCACCTCCCCTCTTTCACGAGGGAGCTCCATACCCTCCTCCTTTGTTTATCAGGGACACCTACAACCAGTCAATACCTCAGCCTCCACCCCGGAAAATCAAGCGGCCCAAGCGGAAAATGTACAGGGAGGAACCCACTTCCATCATGAACGCCATCAAGCTACGGCCCCGGCAGGTGCTGTGTGACAAGTGCAAAAACAGCGTGGTGGCAGAGAAAAAGGAGATCAAGAAAGGTGGCAATGCAAGTGACTCTTCCAAATACGAGGACAGTAAAAAGCGAAGAAACGAGAGCGTGACTACTGTGAATAAAAAACTTAAGACTGACCATAAGGTGGATGGAAAAAGCCAAAACGAAAGCCAGAAAAGGAACGCTGTGGTCAAGGTTTCAAATATTGCCCACAGCAGAAGCAGAGTAGTTAAAGTTTCCGCACAAGCAAATACTTCAAAAGCGCAGTTAAACACAAAAAAAGTTCTCCAGAGCAAAAACATGGATCATGCAAAAGCTCGGGAAGTCTTGAAAATGGCCAAAGAAAAGGCACAAAAGAAGCAGAGTGCAACCTCCTCTTCCAAAAATGCACATTCAAAGGTCCACTTCACGCGGCGTCTTCAGAACACCAGCTCAGGGTCCCTCCCGCCCCGGTTGCGCCTAAAGCCCCAGCGGTACCGCAACGAAGAGAATGACTCTTCCCTCAAGACAGGACTTGAGAAAATTCGGAGCGGCAAGATGGCAACTAAGCCCCAGTCTCGCTGCTCCTCCACCCGCTCAGCAGGTGAGGCCCCTTCAGAAACCCAGAGCCCCTCAGAAGGCCCCGAAGAGGCCAGCAGTGAGGTTCAGGACACGAGTGAAGTGCATGTAACTGTTGATCAGGATGAACAGCAGACACTGGGCAAGAGAGGCAGCAAAAGCAATATAACGGTTTACATGACCCTTAATCAAAAGAAATCTGACTCTTCCAGTGCATCAGTTTGTAGTAGTGATAGCACAGATGATTTGAAATCCACCAACTCTGAGTGTAGCTCTACTGAAAGCTTTGATTTTCCTCCAGGCAGCATGCATGCACCTTCCTCCTCCTCCTCCTCTTCCTCCTCCTCCTCCTCTTCGAAGGAAGAGAAAAAGCTCAGTAATTCCTTGAAAACAGAAGTCTTTTCCAAAAACGTCTCTAAATGTGTCACACCAGATGGCAGGACCGTATGTGTAGGGGACATTGTTTGGGCCAAGATTTATGGCTTCCCCTGGTGGCCGGCCCGTATCCTTACCATAACGGTGAGCCGCAAGGATAGCGGGCTGCTGGTGCGCCAGGAGGCTCGCATCTCGTGGTTCGGCTCCACCACCACGTCCTTCCTGGCTCTTGCACAGCTCTCCCCCTTTTTAGAAAGCTTCCAGGTGCGCTTTAATAAGAAGAGAAAGGGTCTGTACCGCAAGGCCGTCACTGAGGCAGCCAAGGCTGCCAAGCAGCTCACGCCCGAGGTGCGGGCCCTGCTGACGCAGTTTGAGACGTGAACGTGGAGAGTAAGGTAGGCAAGAAACCTGGAGGCTCCACCAAACCCTAGCCAGGTTAGAGAGAACTGCCCCCAAAGGAGGTGGCAGAGGCAGAAGTTGCACTCGGTTGACTGACTGCTCCTTTCACACGAGGCTCGTGCCGTGCGGAGCGGTTCCTGACGGTTCAAACCAATTGAACATGCAATCAAAATTAGCCTGCACGTGAGGACTGAGGTATTTTTCAAGTGAGATTTTTTTTTAAAGAGAAAGAAAAAAACAAAAAACAAACCAAACCACCCAATGCATAGGAGCCATAGCCTCAGCTGGAAGGCAGCTGATTTGCAGGGAATTTTTTAGTAGTTTCTACCCAGTATATAACTAGTTCTGTGTGGCCAAGGGTTGACACGAGGGATGAAAGTAGTAGCTGTGACTTTTTTGTTTTATTAGGTGGCCCATCAGGGAAGTGTAGAAATGTAAGCCTTGTCTAAATGGTCTTTAAAGATTATTTTTAACCAGTCTCTAATGAATTTAGTCTGGCCAGGCCCGGTGGGCTCAAGCTCCCCTCTCCGGGCCGGTTTTTAATGGCATTGGAGATGTGCTCCAGGTTGGAAGGAAGAAGAATTTTAGTGACTTAAAGACCAGATTAAATGGGGTTTTATCGTAGTGACCACTTAAACACTCAACCTTTCTATGCACATGGGGGCACAACTAAATCACTTCAGGGTCGGAGAAGTCGAGGGATGCCTGTAGCTCTAAGACAAAGCTGAGGAGGCCTCAGTGTTTGGGATCAAGGGCTGTTAATGCTGCATAGGTGTGAATCATTCTGGTCTTTCTTCCCGAAGAAATCTTTCAGGCCATTTGCCTGGAGGTTTAGCTTAAGAGAGGCTTTGTTTTGAATGTGTAAATAATCAATTGCTGAAATTGGTCAGATTTTCTCCTGACTGGTTGTTCCTAAATTCTTAGGATACGTCCTAGTAAATTACACTTTGTGAATTGTCAGATGTGTAATTGTTGCATTTTGGATGTATCTAACTTTTTTTTTCTTTTTTTTTTCTTTTTTTTTTTTAAACTATTTCCGTTTAAGGTATCTGTTTGCAGGTCAGAAAAATGAGATATGTAATTGTGTAATGCTCTGAAATGTAAAAAAACAAACTGTAAATAAAATTGACTAAATCTGAATTATTTGTGTGTGTTTCTCAAAAAGCTTTGAAACAAATCCAGGATGTCAGAGTATTTTATCTGTATGCCGGATTTAGAGGACACCCTTAAAAAGTAAATTGTCCTTTTTCATGCATTCTTAAAGATGAAGTGCTTGATGTAAATAATATTGGTATACTTCAATCTTAATTTGGAGGTGATTAATTATCTGTCCCTTTTGTTTCAGAACCAGCTCTGTAGAGGGCTTTCTGGAAAGTTGATTTAATTTCTCCCTAAATTAGCTTTTGGGCCATATATTTGAGTAGAGCCTGTGGAAAATGTCACTTGTACAGTGGGGAATGTTTCAGTTTCCATCTCAGAGCAGTCATAGCTGCTCTCCACTGCTGTTCCAGCTTTTCTTGCATGGTTTTTGCTCACTATTGGGGCATTCTCATGCAATGCACTTGACTTTTTTTTTTTTTCTGTGAGTTTTGGTCCTTACCTGACCATGTGAATTCCTGTGTCCTCCAACCCATTCCTGCTTCAGCCTTGCAGTGCCTTGTGAAGAGTCGCCTGGTGCTCATCCCAAAGCAGTTTTCATCCTGGTTTTTCCAGGATTGCCCACGCAGGCAATCGTGGCAGATGTAAAAATTTAAGCTCAGACTGAAATTAAACAGACATGAAAAAGGGGCAAGGATTTAATCATTGAACCCTGAAAATATTTTTATTTTAAGATTTAATTTCATATGTTCATGATACTGTCTGGTCTTGCCAAAGCATTCAGTTTCTTTTTACCTTTTTAATTATTCTGTCATGCCCACAGAACTATTGGAAGTCTAAGGTGTCAAACCCATGGCTGTTTAAATTTTCCTCAAGATGACAGTCATTAATTGCTAATTAAGCTTCCAAATATACCAGCTTTACCTTGGCATTCTAACAGTTCCCAAAAAGCCCCAGTGGTCAATGCTTTTTGAATGTGACAAACACACAATAGATTTTGTAAAAGAAAAAAAATTGGGAAAAAAAATCTGTTTCACTTCTCTGTATTCTCTCCTGCAAACAGAAACAGTTTCTTTAAGTAAATAAGCTGTATTTTGTTATTAAAGCAAACTGCTTTTTGGAGTCAGGAACCCATGTGAGGTGGGTCAGATGTCTACACCACTTCCTTGAGGTTTAGAAGCTCAAGTGAACTGGCTTTAAGTTAGTTGTTGTAAGCCAAGTAGTGGCAAAATCAATATTGACATTGTTATTTTTGCTTTAGAAGACCTGGAAGCTTTGTTCTCTTAATTTATATAAAATTAGAATAGCACTGTGGCTTGCATAGGCAGAGTTTGCTCAGGTGTTCACTGGGGAGCAGCAGTTGTGGGAGGGCTTTCTTTAGGCGGTTTTATGTTCAAAAGAACTGTTTATAGAATGCATTTAAGTCAGTTTTGATTTGTAGCAGATGAGTTTTAAGTCTATCCTCAGTTTCGTAGTGAATGTTCTGTATGGCTGCAGACTGAACAGGGCTCAAAAAGGTAATTTGTTTTGTTAAATGAATTTTTTACACCATCACGTTGCAGTAAGTTGAAAATCTCCTCTTCATACTCATCCCTGCTTCTCGTTTAACCCCAAAGGAGCTGCTCCTGTGGATGCAGCAGCTTCCAGGGGCAGAGCCTGGTTCAGGCAGGCACAGGGTGAGAGGAGCCTTGGAGGCTGGGCCGAGGCTTAGGGCTGGTTTAGCTGAGCTGTAACCCCACTTTGTGTGCCTGTGCTCCCAGCACAGCCCCAGGGCTGGCACTTTCCATGGCCTGTCCATGGTTTATCCATTGCTCCCACCTGGAACACCCCGGGGGTACAAACGGGCTCAGGCTGGCCCAGGGAGGCTCAGGGGGGGCAGGAACAGTTTCTTCCTGAAGGGCGGTTGGGATTGGAACTGGCCAGGGAGGTTTGGAGTGCCCATCCCTGGAGGTGCCCAGGGAATTCCTGGAGGTGGCACTCAGTGCTCTGGGCTGGGGACAGGGTGGGGATCTGGCACAGAATGGACTTGGTGAACTTGGAGGTCTTTTCCAACCTAAATCCATCAGAAAGCCAGCAGCAGCACGGAGCGTGACTGCTATTTCCCCATCAGTTTAGTGGGATAAATGGCAAATGATTTTAGTTAATGAAGTGCCTCTGTGTGGCTGTTGGGTATTTATGGCCTGGCAGGTTAGGGGGGAATGGCACATGATGAGTTTCAGGTGTTCTGTTCCTCTGAAAATCTTCAGGTAAAATGCCTTGGGAGAGAGAGCAGTTACTGCACAGCTCAGAGCTCTTTCCCCAGAGGTATTTGAAGGTGTGAGGCTTCAGGAGCAGAGCTGGAAGCAACAGGAAATGCTTGTGTGTGTCTGAAGTGGAGTCATGCAGGAAATTGAACAGATATTTGTTGCTGTTCTAATTAGAGTTGGAACTTTGTGTCAACACTTCAGTGAGATAATCATCTCTGATGATTTGGTTTCTCTTTCAGACGCTGCTGTGTTCAGTTTGGAGCCTACAGAACCACCCTGGGGTGGGGCTCCTGGGGTGGTTAAGGTCTGTGCAAGGCTGATGGAGTAAAATACCTTTGGGTTTTTTAAACATAGTTTCTAACTGTGACTAGGATTAAGAGTAGCACAAGTGGGGAAGGGTAAGAGTTGCTTTGTGCATTGCTAGCCCTTAGGTCTGGTTTGATTTACTTCTCAAGTCCTGATATTTTCTTTCACGTCTGCTAAAACTGTCAAGAGTAGAACAGGAACGTGAATTTTAAAAAATAAATGTCAGTAGCCCATTCTCAGCATCATCATCTGTCCTGCCTATTCTGTGGACTCCAGTGAGAAAACAGAGCAGCTTTCTGGGCTGAGGAGCTGTGAAAGGAGCAGACTGATAATCAGGGAAAGGCTATTTCAGTCCACCCTTGGCTTTATAATTGTGTTCCAATTAATGCCTGCAGGAACAGCAAATTCAGACAGAGCAGGGGGTCCCTCACTGATCTGGAGCTGAAGATGAGCTGGGAGGGGAGTGCAGGGAGCTCGAGCCTAAAGGGATGGCTGGCAGTGTGTGGTGACATAATCCATTAGGTATAATGACTAGGGCTGTTTAAAAAGGGAATTTCTCCATAACTGACAAAGCTTCTGACCGTGGAGTGATCAGGAATCACCCACATTTAACACTGAAAACTTGTGTAGCTGCCTGAAGATCCATCAGGTCAGATTTGAGATATCCAGTGTCAAATTCTCCTTGATCCCTGCTGGAAGGAGCCTGTGTGTGATCCTGGCCTTGCAGTGACCATGGCAGTTCCCAGCCAACATTTAACCCCCAGCTGCTCTCTGGGACACTCTGGGTTTTGGTTTAACAGTTCCCTCCCACGGGTCACCCTGGCAGAGTGTTCAGTGGGGTTGTTCAGGTGAATAACATCCCCCTGCACTGTGGCTTTTCCCTTCCCTTCCCTTCCCTTCCCTTCCCTTCCCTTCCCTTCCCTTCCCTTCCCTTCCCTTCCCTTCCCTTCCCTTCCCTTCCCTTCCCTTCCCTTCCCTTCCCTTCCCTTCCCTTCCCTTCCCTTCCCTTCCCTTCCCTTCCCTTCCCTTCCCTTCCCTTCCCTTCCCTTCCCTTCCCTGCTCACCCTCCTGGCATTTTCAGTCTGGTTTGTCTGACCCCAGCTACCTCTGGCCTCTGTGCTAAGAACTGTTTGTGGTCATTTGGATGGGTTGTACCAAGCAGCAGCAATTCCTCCCAGGTCAGAAATACCTCTGATTATTGGGGTTTGAGTGTTGGATTCTAATAGCAGCTTATGATTCCCTATGATTTACTCATACATTTCACTCTTCTGTGTTACCTGGGGTGTGGATACAATCCAGACTGTCGCTTAAATTAATTAATGATTTTTTTTTTCTCTTAAATTTAACAATGACACGAGTGCCCTTGTGTGAACACAAGGCAGAGCAGCAGTTGCCAGGCAGGGCTGTGGTGCCAGGCAGTTGGTGACTGGTTTGCCATCCTGCTTTTTCCCTGCACAGCTTTGCTGTTGCTCCCAGATGAGGCAGTTTGGGATCATTCCCTGAAGCAGCACCTTAGTGCCAGGCACCAGCCACTGAGGAGAACTTGGCTCTGTTTTCCTCAGGAAAATACAGTTGGTGCTGCTGGCAGGAGCTGGGAACAGCAGGAGCTGGGAAGCGGGTGGTGCTGACAGATCAGGGCTTCAGAAAACCTGAGCCACCTTGCACATCCAAGAGGGACACACATGGGAGCAAAAGGAAAAAAAAAGGTGGAATAATCTGGGAAAGGTGACTCATGTGCTTGTGCAGTGGGATGTGGTGTCTGATCTCCTCTTCCTGCCTGCCCATGGCCTGAGGGCAGAACTTAGCAGCAGCCTGCAGGTAGGAACTGGCTCAGGGAACAAATCGGGGTCCCCTGGAGCAAGTTTGAATCCAAGCTTTGTTCCTTCAGTGTGAAGAAATGGATCTGTGGGGTTTCTTTGGGCTGTGTTTGACAAGTTATTTCCCAAACCAGGACCAGGCACATTCTGAGCAGCTGTAATTGCATTTCTGTGCCAGTGATTCCGTTCCTCAGTGCAGAGGAGGAAGGGAGGGCTGTGGGAACCGAGGCTGTTCCAGGTGTGTGAATCCCTGTGGGATGGGACAGAGGCACAGGGGCAGCTGGGCTCTGCTGAGTTGCAGCTGGGACAGGAAATAACACTTAAACTGAGTTGGAATCAAGCACTGGAGTATTGATTGCATTTGTGACAGTGAAACCCTGGGTGCTGTGTGGGTAATGGCAGTGACTGAAACCAATGGATCAGGCTGAGGTGGGCTCAGTGCAGCCTGGAGTGGGAGAGGGCAGGTGATAGATCTGTCCTGTCACTTTGGCATTAGCAAGGCTGATTTTGGAAAATCAGAATATTTGTAAAAGCATGTCTGTAACAGAGGACTGTCCTCTGTGTCCTGGTCACATCCTGCAGGAATCACACTTGGAGTAACCCAGGTTTGAGCTGAGGAAAGCTGCACTGCCCTTCTGCCGGGGCCTTGGGGTGCAGCCTCCTGCTTGGCTGATGCCATTTATGGAACAGCAACTTGAAATCAGGTTGTTCTTTTGGAAGAAAACAAATTTAGGTCAGTTTTCATGTTTGTTTACAGATGTTTTGGATGTCAAAGATGCAATATGAATAAGGAATATTCTCCTATGTGCCAGGCATGTGCTGGGAATCTGTGCTTTGGGAGGCAAGTGCTTGTTCCCAGCACTGAGATTCTGTAACAGAGCCACAGCAAATTCAGGTGGCAGAATTGTCCTTGCCATCCTTTAACAGGTGCACAAAGGGGGAGAAGGGATTTTGCTTTGTCAGTAAAATAAGCAGATACAATTACAAGCAAATATTTGCTTAAATGCTAATTTAGCATCATTTTTTATTTAGTAATGTGTAGGATCTTTGTTTGGCTTTAGAAGATGCTGGGGTTTAATTGCACCTCTGCAGTACTTCAGGATTTTAAAGTATGTGGTGCCAGTTTGGGTAGTTAGTAGTCCTGGTGAAAAGAAACTAAAGCCACAAAAATTATTTTAATAAGTATTGTAGTCAGTTTAGTTAGAAGTTTAGTTTATTAAAAAAAAAAGTCTTGAGGTATTTCAAGTGTTGAAGGATTTAGGAATAATCTCTTCTGGTACATTTATATGGAAAAAAATGGGTTGGACCATGTTTTAGGAATTCTTGATACTGTGTCATGTATTTCAGGGAATTAGGCACACAAAGGGAAGAATGTGTTGCTGCTCTTTGTTTTCCTGGTGGCTGAGGTCCTGCTGCTGGAGGCTCTAAAGGAAGGAAACAGTTCTTGCTTTTGGTAGTTCATCATCTGGAAGAGCAGCCTGGTTTCCCTCTTCTCCACTGGCTACAAATGGAATCTGTAGCAGGAAAATAGGAGTTTTGTGCTTTCTGTTCCATAGTTTTACACAGACACAGCATTATTCCCCAGGAAGGTGCATAAATGTTACTGTAACTATTTAAATTTGGGCTCCTGGCCTTGAGGTTTAATCCCTGATGGGATGTGCTGCTATTTTTGCTTCCCTTGTCCTTCTGGGGTGCCTTTTTTCCACCTCCATGGCTGCCTGGTGTCCTTCTCTTTTCCTTTGGAGATAAAAGCCAGGAGTTTCAAAGGCAGTGCTTCTCTTTGGACAGCAGTGAACAAAGGGGTTGAGAAAATGTTCACATTGAAGAATCAGAATCCCCACGGCAGTGCTGGCTGCCAGGAAAGGGCTGTGTGAGCTGGGTTCAGTGGGACAGGCAGGAAGGGCCTGAGCCTGTCCTGACACACATCTGTACCTTGTTCTGGGGCAGGCCTTAGGATGGCTCCATAGGGAAGGGGCTGGAGCCCCAGGAGAGGCTGAGGGAGCTGGGAAGGGGCTCAGCCTGGAGCAAAGGAGGCTCAGGGGGCCCTTGTGGCTCTGCACAGCTCCTGCCAGGAGGGCACAGCCGGGGGGGTCGGGCTGTGCTCCCAGGGAACAGGGACAGGAGCAGAGGGAACGGCCTCAGGCTGGGCCAGGGCAGGCTCAGGGTGGGCACAGCAGGAATTTCCCCATGGAAAGGGGGCTCAGGCACTGGAACTGCCCCGGGAGGGTTGGATCCCCATCCCTGGAATGCCCAAGGAAGGGCTGGAGGTGGCACTCGGTGCTTTGGGCTGGGGACAAGGTGGGGATCAGGCACAGCTGGGACTCCATGGCTGGGAGGGCTTTTCCAATGTGGGATCTCTGTGATCCTGGGATTCTGTGTGATTGTGCCTCCAGCACTTGAATGGAGCTGCTCCAAAGCAGAGTCCAGCCTGTGAGCTCACTGGACATCCTGGGGGAGCCGTGCCCTCAGCCAGGCTGAGCTGTCACTGTCCCACAAACCACAGATCCCACCTGGAGTGAGTGACCCATGGAATGGGTGATAAACAGACAATGGGCTGCACTCAGGGAATTCAGTGGCACAGACACTGAGCTGACCCAAGTGATCAGGTTTTCAGCCACTGTATCTGAGGAGCACAATCTCCATAGAATCCCCGAATCCCAGACTGGTTTGGGTTGGGAGGGACCTTAAAGCTCATCCAGTGGCACCCCTGCCATGGCAGGGACACCTCCCACTGTCCCAGGCTGCCCCAAGCTCTGTCCAGCCTGGCCTTGGGGCAGCCACAGCTGCTCTGGACACTCTGTGCCAGGGTCTCTCCCTCCTCCCAGTAAGAGCTGGTGGCTGACTGGTGTTGGTTCATCCAGGGCTCAGTACTTGGGCTGTTCCTGTCTGCTTTATCATTATTTACTCCTGTTCTCTGGAGTAAATGGTCAAGCACAGGCAGCCATGGGAAGGAAACACCATTAGCAGGTTTACAGTTCCTGCTCCCTCAGGCACTCGGCTCCTGTGTGGAAGGGCTCTGCAGGGTCAGATTGAGCTTTGTGTTGGGAACTGCCATCAATGTATAGATTTTGTGAATTAATCTCCCTGCTTCCTGAGCTGTCTTTAAATGTCTTTACAATTGGAATTCTCTCTGGATGCTGAAATGGGGTGAGATGTAACTGATTAGTTCTGTGGCTCCTCCTCAAACGCCAGCCCTGGAGGAGTTTGCTCACTTGTGTCTGTCTTGTGATAATGTCAATCTATTTTTTGTCTTCTGCACACGATGCACAAAGCAGGTGAGCCAGTAACTTTCCTGGCCACCTCAGCTTTTGCTTTACCTACTTTGCAATATGTACTGGAAGACATTTAACCATGTTCCCTTTCTCTCCCCTTTTCAGCTCAGAGACACTAATGACCCGCTGTTTTTATGGAACCTCACTACACTGCCACGAAGAGCACCAGCTCATCAGGACTGAGAGAAATCTGAGACTGACTTGTCCTATTTTTCCTCTGAAATCTTCACCAAGTAGTAAACATTTTTTTGAAGGGGAAAGGGGTAAAAGATGTTAAAGCTCCCCCTTGCTCCGTTAGGGCATCTGTACCTAATGTACATTTTCCTTAAAATTTCAAAAGATGTTAGGAAATATTTTATAAAACTTTTTTGCAATAAATGACGCATGAAATGACGAAAGACTCTATGACACTTACATGCAAGGAACCACTTGAAATATTAGGATGAAGACTCACTGCAGATAAACTGGGGTTTTTGTAATGTGACAGTCACGTTTGTATGTTTAGAGAGGTGCCAGTGACGGAGCCAATTTGCCTGGGAAGTTGACTGTAACTTTTGAACTTTTCTTTTAATTCTTGACTTTAGCATTGCAATTTTCCATTCTCTGAGGCTTAGTTAGTATTTAGTGCAGGTGTTAGCAGAGCTGTGATCTGTGATCAAAGCATGTCCAAACCCAGTTGTATTGTGAAATATGAACAGTCCTGCTATTGAGACCAACATTTCCCATAGAGGTGATGGAAAGGACAGTGACCACAAACTCCATGGATCTCTGTTTTATGGGAAAGCTCCTTCTGTGTGAATATGGTTGCATTTTATTTATGCTATTTTAACACTTAGGGAATTGAGGGTTGTGAAATAACCTTGAGAGGGGCTACAAGGCAGAGAGCAGCATTTTTATTATAATCCTATAACAGGATGGGAATCATGGATGGAGAGTGATTCAATAGGATGGCATTTCTATTTCAAATCATGGCTTATTTTTTCCTTTTGACATGAATATTTTTCAGATAGATAACTAGTAGAGAGCAAAGGTTTTATTAGAGTTTCTGATGGTTGTTGATCTGAGTTGGGTTGACTTCTTTGAAAAGCTGTAAATCAAAAAAAAGAAACCCACTGGGTTTTATCCATTTTATTCCCCTCCCAGAAAGGTCTTGGGTAAGACTGACTTCAGTGGAGCTTGGGAATGCTGGACACGCTGCTGAAATCTTGAGTTATTAAATATTAATTTATTTGTCACTAATTATTTCCATTGTGTGCACACTGTCTCGGCAGAACCATTTCTTTAAAGTTCTTAGCAGGGAATTTGTTGTGTAACCTGGGAAAATAAATATTTGTTTTGAAGATATGAAAATGTGCACATAATCTACTAAAAGTCAAATTTCTGTTTCTATAGAGATGACAGGACTTGTAGGAAACTCTTTTCCTCCTTACTGATATCCTGATTCAATTGGAGAAAATAGAATGTCTTTGTCTGGATTGTTTAAAACCAGAGACTCTTTTCCAAGGGGCCTCTGGGTCAGCACAAAGACAATTTCTTCGTGTCTGGAGCCTGAATGAACCACATAAAATTTGAAGTTAGGACAACTCTGTCATTGGCAACAGGTTTATACTTGTTAAACAATCGGAGAGGGGGAAGTGACAGGCTGGGACAGGCCCCCAAAGCCCAGCCAGGCCCATCAGGGATTCACACACTGAGTGTGTGGCAGCTCGTGCTTTGTGCTGCTTCAGTGTCTGCTTTTCAGAGCTAAATTCTTTATTTATAAATACAGAAATTGAATATTCACTACCTACTTTTTAAAAACAGGCTGTACAATGCCGTGCAGTGCGTTCAAATTGCACCATTTGCCATAACTATTTCACCATGAAGTACAATTTTTTTTTTAAATTTGGATGAATATTTGTTCTACAGTGCTTTTCCTTTTCACCAGTGGAAGAGGCCCAGCAGTCTGGTCCTGCTTAGGGTCTGGGATGTGACTAGAACTGAAAGCTTGAGACATGTGAATGAGGAAAGGGGTGCCTTGGTGCCGGCTCTGTGCCAGCCTTTCACCTCCGCTTGGATTGACAATGGATGGGGGCTTGGCCTAACCAGGTACATTGTCCCCCACCCCCCCGAAAACCAAACAGAAAAGCCACCAAACCACATGGCACAAACCAGTTTCTGCTCAGGAAAAAGGCCCGGGACTGTGGTGGCAGGGTTGTTGCACATGGCATTGAGGAGTGCCTGCTGTTGTTTTGGAAGCCGGTAGTGCCTGGCTGTGCCCCCGGATCCCCAGGGCTCTCCTCCCCTCCCTCCCTGAGCACAGCAGCTGAACCAGGAGGGGTTAACCCAAGGGATGCAGGTGTGCACTGGAGAATATGGGTATAGAGCAAATAGCATCCAAGGGAGCTCATGTCTGCCTTGCTTTTCCCAGCATTGCGTTGGAAACCACATTTTCATTTGGAAATGAAATTGTCAGGGATATTCTAATGACAGAGAGTGACAGTAATGTATTGCTTTTCACTTTTTTGCTTTAGTTGCTTAATATTTAAGCTTTGCTCCGTGCTACCTTCTTGTCTGTATATTGAATGGTCACTATGCCTCTTTCATTTTGTAGACTTGAATGAGGAAAATCTGATTCACCCTTTAAGGTTTGCTGAGAAGTAAAAATGATAAAGAATGTTGTGTAACATTTATTCAAATAAAGCCTTGATTTTTTTCAGTGCTCTTTTAAAGGGAAATTATGTTTTGATGTCTTTAACTTTCTTGCTTTATTAGTCCTTGACCCCAAAGCCTTTGATTTATGTCAGAAGTGTTTTTTCTGGATTAAACAAAGATTAAACTCAGCTTGCTGGTCCACTGCTGGAATTCCATCACGTGGACAAGTCTCTACCTAACCTCACCTTTCACCACAGTGGCTGGAAGATCCCAAGCCGTGCTCAGCCAGGTGGATGCTTTCCAAAGCAGTAGGAAAAATTGTAACTAGTAAGAAAAGATGGTGTGGTAGAGACAGATCCAAGGCAACCCTGGTGGCTCTGCCGCAGTCCCAGGAGGAGGAGGCGATGCTGTGGGAAGGGGCTCCTGCCCTGGCACATGCAGTCCTTGGGCTGGTTTTTATGGAGTTCTCAGAGTTTCAGACAAGGCTTGCCCTCACAGGTAAGTGTACAGGGGGATTTCTCCATCCAGGGAGGAGTTGCCTTGTCCTCAGCTGTTTTTCCTTGCCCTGGAGCAGGGATCGGGTGGTCCTGGAGAGGTAATTTCTGTTCCAGGGCTCCATCCCACTGCTCAAAGGAGAGCCATGCCACCAAGTATTTTTCCAAAATACCCGGTGGTGTTGGCTTGGTGCTTGGACTCAATGATCTGAAAGGTTCTTTTTCAACCTTCATGGTTCCATGATTCTATGGAGTGGCAGACTCTGGAACTGCACTAGCCAATCAAATAGAAGGCAGCATTTACACAGGTTTTTTCACTTGCATTTTGGTACTGTAAAGAAAGATTCCCTAAGTTGAGTTGAGCTCCTGGGCTAAACAAAAAATAAACTGCTTGAGTTACCTTGATTTCTAGGAAGTTCTGATTTCCAGGAACATTGGTGGTTTTATGGCATAGGGTGTTTTTATGGCACAGAGGATGCCAGGAGCTGGTGGGTACCCAGAGGTACTAACCCTGCTGGGAAGGGGTTGTTGCAATGACCTGCTGTGGATAATGAGGATTTTTTCCCAAAATCGATTCTATTGTGAAGTGCTGCTGTTGGCTCAGCCTGGGGTGCTTTGGGAGCTCTGTGAAAACACCCACATCTGGCTGTGGCCGAGCACAGCTCCAGCAGATGGTCTTCTTTTCCTTAATGGTTGTTCCTCATTCTGTCGGGATTACAGGAACTCCCATCCCCTTTCTCTCATTATTCCCTCAGCCTTGCAGCAGTTCCTCCCGAGCCGGCGATCCTCATTAGGCGGGGAAATCCTGCTGAAGTGCAATTGCTCGCTAATGGCTTCTCCTTTGTGACACCGAGTTGGCAGCAGCGCTGTGGGGACGGAGCCACGAGAGAGGTTGGCCGGGCAGATTTCAGAGCTCTGCAATTACTCTGTGGATTAATCCTCACTCCAGTGGCTGGCAAAGGGATAAAGGTGACCCGCGGCCCACACAAAGCCCACACAAGGCCCCTCTAATGGCGTTTGCTGCTGCCCTCGGGCATCAAAAGGGCGACGCTTAATGCGGGTGAAAATGCAGCTCTGGCACAAGGGCTTTGGAGAGATTCCCGTCCAAAGTGTGAGGGGTCAGAGTTTAGATCTTGCAGGGTGAGACCAACAGGGCCACTGCTGAAGGGAGTGGTGGCTCGGTGACAGTGGCACTGGGAACTCACACTGTCACACTCTGTATTTGGGAGCCTTTCGGTGAGGCCCGGCTGGGCTTGAGGGGCTCCTGGTTCCCTCAGGGCTCCTGATTCCCTCAGGGCTCCCGATTCCCTCAGGGTCCCTGCCTCATCTGCCTCACGGAGAGTGTCAGGTTTGCATGGAGAGGCCCTCCTGTGCTCGAGGGCTTTGTGGGAAGCTGGGAATGGCCCAGGCGGGGAGGATTCCAGCAGGGAGGTGTGCTGGGTGCTGAGCCTGGGCCCTTGGGTCAGGGCTCATCCTTCTGCTCCAGGGGAAGCAGCACCAGCGCCGAGCCCCTCGGGCAGAACCCAGGCCTGGCACCAACTCCCCCTCACCGCTGTGGCTTTGTGTCCTCCTCCCCTGTCCCTGCTCCAGTTGTTTTGGGATTTGTTCTCTCTGTTGTGTTCTGCAGGCAGAGCAGGGAGCCAGGAAAAGGCTGCTGTTGTTTGCTGGGTCGTACTGCAGGGTTTATTCACATTCCATATCCGGCTTTTATGGTTCTGCTCCTGCTTTTCCCTTGAGTGTCTCTGTGCTCTTTGTTTTGCCTTCCTTGCTGGGTTTGCAGCACAAGCCGTGGGTGCTCCGTGCAGACTGGGCACCCCTGCAGAGGTTTTTGGCACGTTCTGGATTTGGGGTAAATATTCCAAGCCCAGGAGGGGTAGTTCTGATTTTGAAATCCAGATTTTCAGCTGAGCTCCACATCTTAAGAGCTTGGGGACTGGAATTTCTGCCTGTGGTTGTCTCGGTCATTAAATATTAAGTGAGGCTGCTCCTGCTGGAGGGTTCATCCAAACACTGAAGGCTCTGAGCTGTCATGGGAAGGGGCTGGGGGCTGCAGAGTGTTCAGGGATGGATACTGGGCCATGCTAAGGATAAGACCCCAGGAATACTGACACTGCTCAGATGGATGGGGATGAGGCATCTGTGATTCACTCATTTGGCTGTGGTTGCTTTGAAAAAGGCAGCATTGGGCATGAGCTGTGAGAGCAGAACTGGGGGGGTTGGACTTCACACTCTCTGCATTAACACTGCAGGATCCTGTCAGGAGCCATCAGCTGCATCTTGCCTTGGAAAACCTGCTGCTGGCTCCAGGCTCCAAGGCCTCAGCTGCATTCCAGCTGGGAGCAGGGACACAAATGTGTTGGGACACAGTGAGAGCTGATGCTTCAAGGGCAGCTCAGGGCTGGAGCCATGGGCAGGGAATCTGTGAGCTCCCAGCTTCCTCCTTTCCCTAAATTCCAAATACTGCAATTCTCCCTCAGACAGAGAAGCTCCCCAGGATGGAGGGTCACAGCCAAAGGAGCTCATGGAAATAGGAGGAATGCAATTAGAAAAGGCCTGGCCCTGCTGCCTCCCCAGGGACCTGCTGGGCACTCGCCAGCACCACTCAGGAATACACTGCTGAGCTCTGCCAGCAGCCACCGCCCAGATGAGATACCAGCATTTCCCCCTCTTCCTGCCATCCCTGTTCCCTGGAGTGTCTGCAGGGAGGGGGTGCTGCCCTTCACTGCCCAGAGACAGGAACAAAGCTCCCCTGGCCAGTGTGTGCTTATCCCAGATCAGGCATGGCTCCTCCTGGAGCCCCACGCCCGCCCAGACACTGCCCAGAGCCCATGGACAGCAGGCAGGGAGTCCTGGGAAGCAGGAGCAGGGCACTGGGCCCAGCCAGGCCGGGAAAAGCAAACCTAATCCTGCTGCATCCATTTAGGGAATGCAGGATTTGTGAATTGTCTCCTTGAGAAACAATGGGGGAGAAATATGCAGTTCTGGGGACTCCAGGCTGCAGCTGCAGATGGTTTCCAGTTGGGAGATTCCCACTGAACATGCAGAATCAGGAAAAAAGGGGTTTAATTTTCAGTTGATTTAGAGGTTTTAATCTTTGTCAGGGTAGGCAGTGATGCCTCTGGCTTAGTGCCACAATTCCTGTGCCAGGCGCTGCCCAGAGCCCCCCCAGCGGTCACAGCCCTGCCCGGGGTGGGAAAAAGTTGCTGAGCAAGAAAATGTTGGGATTCATCCAAACAGGGAAAGCTTGTGAATGAGCAACGTATGAATGCTGCACATTAAATGTGCCCCAGTGCATCTTTGCCCTGTTGGAGGGAGGTGCTGGGGTGTAATTGGTTCTTGGCTGCAGCAGTAATCCCTTGGGAATAACACAGCTAATTAAAGCCTAGGAGCTGGTGACCAGTAGCTTCTCCTCTCTCCCAGGCTGGGACTGTGCTAATCAGGGGCAGGTAGATCCCAGGAAGTTTTGTGCTAATCAAGGAGGGAAGGACTGGGCTTCAAAGCTCAGTGCTTTGTCAAACCCTGAATGTCCCAAGGGATGAGCTGGGGGAGATTTTGGATCCTGCTGGGCAGGAGGGATTGGCTGTGCCTGGACCCTGCCCTGGAGTGTGGCTGCCCCCCTTGGGGCTGGGAGACAGAGCTGAAGATGTGAACTGGGGACGTGCTTTTTTTATCTTTTAAGAGATGTTAAATGCTCCAAATCTTTGGTGGGACGGAGGGAACTGCAGGTGCTCAGCTCCTCTGAGGGTCAGAACTTGGGACGCATGAGCAGGATCTGGAATGAGGCCAGGTTCGATGGGGCTTGGAACAAACTGGTCTCTGGAAGGTGTCCCTGGCTTCTGGAAGGTGTCCCTGGTCTCTGGAAGGTGTCCCTGGCCTGTGGAAGGTGTCCCTGGTCTCTAGGAGGTGTCTCTGCCCATGGCAGGGAGTGGGACTGGATGAGCTTCAATGTCCCTTCCAGCCCAAACCATCCTGGCAATCTGTGATTCTAAACCTCAGCCCATCTGCAGCCAAAAGGATTAAAGTCTCTGAGGGGATAAACAGAGAAGTGAGTGAGAACCTCTGTATAAAGCAGAGACAAATCCCACTGTCAGTTCTGGTGTCAAATATTGGAAGGTCTGAGCCACAAATGTTATGGAAATCCTGGATAAAGTTCTTTGTAGGGAGAGACTAACCCAGCTCATGGACAAGACCAACACTGCCTTTATTTCTGTGCAAACACCTCAGGAGAAAGGCCAGCTACTGAAAGGTTTTGTGTTTGGCAGGCAAAGGAAGGAAGAACAAAGGCAGGAGCTGAGGATGGACAACTCCAGCTGGAAAGGAGGCACATGCTGGTTACCAGGAGGGTGAGTAACTGGTGGAACACTTCAGCAAGGAACTGATTGGTTTAGGAGCACTTATATTTAAAAGATTGTGTTTCATAAAACAGTTTTTTCCTAGTAGAGGTTGTAAATCCAACAAGTGTGACTCAAAACTCCCTGGCACTCCCTGAGTTGTGGCCAGTGGCACCAGGAGGAGGCACCAGTTATTTTACTGGTGGCAGCTGTGAGGACTAGTTTAGACATAAAAAAAACCACTTAAAATCAAAAGCAAGACAGATGCACTTGTTCAGGATTTGGACAATGCAAAAGGACTTTTCAGACAATTAATTGGAATTTTGCCTGGAGGAGAACTTGCTGTGCTGGCAGATAACACCTGCCAGAGGTTTCTGGTCCAGCTGGAGAGTGGCCCTGAGGAGGCAGGGATGACCTGGAGGTTTGAGTTCTCAGTACCAGCATGCCCAACTCGCAGTGACTTTCACACAATCCAATTAAATTACAAACACTAATCAGCTGCAGCCCTGCTTCCTTTGCCCTTCCCTGCATTGGAAACTCCAGGTGCACATCAGGCATCCTGCAGGGGAGTTGCACAATGATTTGATGATGTGTTTGCACAGCAGGTAGGAAATTCAAAAGCTTTGTTGTGCTTCTATTTCCCAGAAATTCCCCAGTCTCCAGCTGAGAATGAATATTTGCAGCTCCCCAGGCTTTCAAAGGGGTGAAGGAGGAACAGAGTGGAAGGAACAGAAATCCTGTCCCTGAAGCAGCACGTTGGAAAAGGCCACTGGTAACTGGGCACAAGAGCCAGCCACGGGTGAGTGACACCGCACACAGTGTGGGCAGGGACAGAAACCCACTGGTCTGAGCAAGGAAATGTTAAAGAATTATAAATAAATTTAAAATTTAAAGCATCCAAGGTAGTTCCAAAGTGGCTCCAGTTTTGTCCATGCCAGGGGTGCAATGGGATGCTCAGCTGGTGCTGGGGCCTGCCCCTGAACCCAGCCCAGCCCTGCCCAGGGCTCCCTGCAGCAGCCTGGGCACCTTTGCTCTGCACTGCTCCAGGTTTTAGGGAAGATTATTAACATTTCTACTAATCCCAAGCCACTGAGCCTTCCCCGCAGAGCTCAGCTCAGGCAGGAGAGATTTCACAGCTGATCCAACCCCAGGCCCAGCTCTAAACTAAAACTAAACCAAAAATGCAGCAAGACAGAGTTTAACAATCAAAACAACTCTGCACAGCTGCAGAGACAAAAATGACATTAAAGCACCAAACCTGCTGTGCCTGGAAAGGCTTTTCCTTTTCAGTGAAAGGCTGCAGCTCCTGAGTTTCAGACACACAGAGACTTCCAGAAATGAATTGGAGATGACACCCAATAGCCAAGGCAGCCATTGCTAATTATTTAATTAAATCATGCACTGAAATCTGCATGGAGACAACTGCAGAATCTGCCTCCAATGTAAGCACCTCAGCACTGTAAAACCCCAGGAAAGCAGCAATTACAAAAGGCACCTTCTCCAAAACCTGAATGAACCACCACAACAGAACATATAAATATATATACATATATTTATATTTGTACTGTTTATATTTATATCATGGCCTGGTTTGGGCTGGAAGGGACCTCAGAGGTCATCTCATTCTAGAAACAATTCCAAGTCCTCAAGGTCCAGTTACTGTGGAGACCTTCTGCAATCAACTCCTGTGCATCCCTGCAACATGAATGGACCTCAGACAAGCCCATTTCATTTGGAGGTACCTTTACAAGGTGTGCAGATGGAGAGGGAGGCACAAAATGTCATTGCTGCCTTCAGAAAAATGAATACTCAGTAAACAAACTGCTGGAAGGGTGGCATGAAGTTAAATGACAACACTGCTGCGAGCAGGGCCAAAAACCCCAGTGCTTCCTGTGAGTGTCCTGCCAGGTGTTACTTGTGGGACCTTCAACACCAAACCCTCCTTGGGGAGGGCTCAGCCCAGGCAAGAACCTCACAAGCCCAAGAGCAGAAGCACCAAGCCTTTATTGGAAGATCCATGATTCCAGGGCAGAGCTGTGTCCAGGGGCCAGTCCCACCCAGCTGAGGGTGGGGCAGTGCTGCTGCTGGATCTCCCCATCCCCAGGACACCACCAGCCTCTGTCCCAGCCTTTGGATTCCCCTGAGCTGCTGCTGCCAGCACTGAGTGGGCCAAACCAAGGAACTGCCTCTTGGAAAAGCCAAACACCGCAAGGGAAGGGGAAAAAATAAATTAAAAAAAGAATAAATCACACACTGGACACAGTTATCACTATGAGAAGTTGAATGAGTTGCTTTACATCCACATTGCAAATAATTTCACAAGCTGGGAAATGAGTTTGCTGAGTCTCCTCTTGCCCTGGGGGTGGAGGGTGTTGGTTTGCTGGATCCTGGCACGGGATGTGCAGAGCCACACTGAATCCATGTTATCTGTTGTTGTTGGGGTTTTGAACAAAGTTGATGGAGTAGGAGCCAGTTGATGAATCCTGTTTGATCTGGAAGTTCTCTGTTGACAGGCCAAAGGGACGCAGCACCAAATTGCCCAGATCCTTCAGTTTGCCTGCAGTGACATTCCAAGAGAACACAGTGAGAGCTGAGCAGAGGAAAATCCCGTGGAATTACACCCAGCTACAGCCCAGCCCTGCTGATTTATCCAGCACAGGTAAATGTTGAGGAAATCTCTGCATTTTCTTAATATTTAGGCTCTTAGCAGGAATTAAAAATCACTGTTAAATATTCACAGAGTATGAGAGTTAATAAAGTCCTGTCAGTATAAGGATCACACATGATTCCTGACTCTGAAAAATGGATCTTGGTACAGCTGTAAGAGGGGAAGGACAACAAAAGGACATCTTTTAAAAAAGTCCTATATAGAAATTACAGAATAGATAAAGTGAAACAGGAAGCAGAGGTAACAACTTCACTGCTGGCTGAACACAAACCCCTGGCATGACAACACAAGGGAAGAAGATTGCCAGTTTTCAAAGAAAAACATTCTTTTCCTCCTGGTTTCAATGTAGAACTGTAGATTTCCCAAAGGAAAAGCGGAAGTTTGGACAAGTTGAAGCCTTCTCAAGGTTTGCCTCCCCAGGCAAACTCCGTTTTCCAAAAGCTCCCACCTGCACTGATCCTCAGGGAATGGGTTTTGTTTTGCTGGGAGCTGAGTGTGACAACAGAAATTGCTGCCATGGAAAATCCACTGAGCAGCTGCAGCAGCCAAGGGCCTGGAACAACACCTGGGAATGCCACAGCTATTCCTGCCTGGAGGGGCTTGGAGTCCTGAGAACCCCCTGGCACTGTGCTCACCTCACCTGGGCCTCTGGGGCAAGTGAAATCCTGGAATTTGGACTGGAAGGGACCTTAAAAATCATCTATTCCACCCCTGCCATGGCAGGGACACCTTCCACTGTCCCAGGTGCTCCCAGCCCCAGTGTCCAACCTGGCCTTGGGCACTGCCAGGGATCCATGGGCAGCCCCAGCTGCTGTGGACACCTGTGCCAGGGCCTTACACCCTCACAGGGAAGGATTTCTTCCCAGTATCTGGAAAAAGACAACCTTACCCCTGAGCCCACCAAAGCAAATGGGTGGGGAGACACAAGTTTCCTTCAACTTGATTTTTTAATGGAAATTCACAGATGAGGTGGTTCAGGGATGTGGCCAAAGTCAGTCCAGCAGCAGCTAAGGTAGGATTAACTTCTTTGTACGTCTTATTATTATTTTTTTTTAAGATCATTTTTTTTAAAGATAAATTAACTATGACATTCATCCCTTTACACAGCACCCTGAAAGCATTTCAGCTAGAAAAGCATTTTGGTAGCATCTGTCTGAGCGACATGAAGAGGTTTTTTTGTACTTCTGGACAAACATTTGCCCAAGGCTGAGCTTCAGGTCTGGGGTGAGCAGTCTCAGTGGAGAATCCTGCAGAATCTGGCATGGCTGGAGCCCCCCAGCCCTGCAGCTGGGCAGGAGAGCAGTGCATGCCTGGCAGGACACTGGAGAGGTTTTTTCCAATTGCAGGGAGCTGGATGCTCTTTTCCAAACCCATAAACACCCCCTGACTGCCTCAGGACCCACCCTGTAGCTGGAGCAGCTCCCCAGCACAGCAAGGATTTGGGATTTGTGATAATTCCAGCAGCACATCCCAGCTCACCTTCCTGCTCTGTCCCTCCCCAGGCAGGCTCTGGGGCAGCCACACTGAATTAATTGTTAATGAGGCAGAAGAAAGCCTTGGCTTTTCCGGGCACTCCAGCCCGGAGCTGCTGCTGCTGTCCTGGCACACACAGAGCCAGCATTGTAGGGGAACTCTGTCTCCTCCTCCCACAGCTCCTTTCAGCCCTAAATTAAGGGCTGTAGTGAACTGCAACCCCCTGCTAAAGAAAAGCTCCCTCACAGCCTGTGCTGGGAGGAAGGAAAAGGCACCACGTGGAGCTGGGACTCAGCTGCAGAGGCTGCCCAGCCTCCACCACTCCCTGTCCCCAAGCAGGGTCACCCTCTCCTCCCTCTGCCCTTATTCTCACACATTTTGCTCTTTTTCTTTCCAACACACCCTGTTTATTTTCCACCTGCAACTCCAGCACATTCAGGTTTTTCACCAAAGCAAATATTCAGAGGTTAACAAGAAAACAGAACTGTAAAAATCAATTTAGGGCTCAGAAGTCTGTGATTCATTACTCACCTAAACTGCAATTCAACACCCTATTGAAAGAGGCAGATGCAGGAAAAGATTACTCACAATTTACATTAAGATGTAACAGCCAAAATTAATTGCTATTCAGTCTTTCTGGCAATAATTCTGGCTTAGTTGCTGGTGTTAATGTGAGGTTTGGAAGTTGAAAAGCTCCATCTTGCTTGTGTAAAGAATTCTTTTGGAGAAAAGACAAATTTCCTGATGAGGTCTCTTCTCTGTGTAACTCCTTCTATTACCAACATTTTTAAGCAATTAAAAGAGCAAGGGCAAATCCTTCTTCCTTCCCTAAATGGTAAATGAGGACTGAACTGTAACTGTAATTTGGCTCTGATTTAACTACTTAAAATCACCTTGTGCAGGGTTGGGCTTTAGCAGCTCAGCTGCAAACACAACATAACTGTCAATAGAAAAAAACCCCAAACAAACCCCATAACTCTTTAGGCACAAAGTCTGATAAATGTCTTTGCTGATCTCAGATAGCTGGAAAAATCTCTTTTGGGCAGGAAGGCCCAGGTGAGGAGCTCTGGCCCCCAGACTGCTAAATCCATTCCAAAGCTCCCTTTTCCTCACACCCTCTCCCCCCAAAGGAGTGGTCCCAGATACCACAATAATTATAAAAGTCTCTAAACAAGACTGCAAATCGTTGGCTTTAAGGAGAGAAACACTAAACACCCCAGAGAATGGTCACTGTTCACACCCTCAGTCACTGGGGCAGAGGATGCTCAGAAGAAGGAAAAGCCTCTTGGATTTCACATCTCCTGCCCCAAGTCCAGCTCTCTGATGTGAGCTCAGGGCTCCCTTCATCCTGAGCAAACTTCAGTGGCAAGGAACTGATCAAACATGGCAAGAACTGAAATACAAATGCCAGCCTTGCAGAAGGGAGATCCCTGGGACACACAGCACCAGTGGGCTTGGCCTGGCCACAAACCAGGATTCTTCTGGTGACATCAACCTCAGCAGTCACGTGGGCCAGAAGGAAAATCCAGCCAGGAATGTGTGCTCTGGGTTATTTACACACAAGCACTGCACAGGGGGTTCAGCCTCTGATAGAAATGAGCTGCAGCCCTGGGAAACAGGAAACACACTTGGGAAGGAGGAGGATGCACTCCATTTATCTGGCTTTGTTTGTACACAGATCCAGTTCCATGACAGTGGGAGATGGTTGGGCAACCCAGGCCTTGCTTGAGTTGAAAGAATAAAAGCTCAGCAAAACCAGGAGAGGCCAATTCACTGCCTGAGGATCAGCTCAAGATCCAAAGGAGCCAAAGCACAAACTCGGACACTCTTCCTAATTTCAGTTTGGAGTCAGTGCTCCTGCAGCAGGCCTGGCCTGGAACTATCAGGATGCCTCAGACTTGCTGTGCTGGAGCCCAAAAGTCTGGAATTCAACCCAGGCACCTGAGCTGCCCCCTGGGAAGGCAGGAATGTCCCCCTGGCACTGCCCAAGCCCAGTGACCCAGCTCCAGCCACAGTGCCACAAGCCAGCTCCATCCTGGCAGTGGGAAATGCCACCAGAAAGGGTGGGAAAGTGGGAACAGCTTCAAACAAATTCACTGGGCAACAAAACAATCCAAAGGAATCTCGGAACCACCACATTCCATCCAGTTTCTCTTCTCCCACACCTTCCAGAACTCCCATCCAACCCCACTCCAGGCTTTCCTGACTTCAGACAGAGCTGCAGCACTTTGCAAACCTTGGAAGTGTTTCCTTGCTCCATGGCATCCCCATTGCCTCCCCTAACAACAGCACACAGGGAACCTTGGAACACTCAGGAGAAGGAGCTGCCCACATTCCTGACATCATTTCAGGAGAATGTTTTGTAGAAACCCCTCAGTTTGTGTGACAGCCACAGCCACCACTGCCACCATCATTGTCACTTAACAGTGTGACAACCCTGCCACACAGGAGGCTGGGGATGAACACAGGTTCTGTGTTGTCCTACCCTGCTCTCAGCCTGGCTCTCCAGCTCCTTGAACTACTTGTGTGACATCACTGAGAAGGGATTTCTCTCTCCAGAATCCCAAGAGAAACACTCTGAAGTGGTTCTCAAAAGCCCAGCCCTGTTTTGAAATCTCAACTGCCACTTTTAAAATATTAACACTGTTAACAGAGATCCCACCTAGTCTGACACCCAGGGAAAAAGCAGCAGTGCAGGGGCTGGATTTACTGTTCCAGTCAAATCCCTTGTGATTAGTGAGGCCCTTTAGAGTTCAGCAAAGATCAGGAATTATTTTCATATTACTTTGTGCTGAAACCCACCCCATGTCCTACCCATGGGCCTGATCCTTCCGGAGATTTTCTGCATTTGTCATTTATTTATAGCCCCACCACCCTTAACCTGCTTTATTTGGGGCTTGTTCTCAGCACAATGGGGGAAGCAGGCTCTGATCCTGTAAAGCTCTGCAAAGCCTCACTGACACTCTGCTGGGTCACAGCAGAACAAAGCCAGAGCAAATCAGAGGCTGCAGAAAAGAAATTACAGAAAAACATCAGCATAAGCTGAAACAGTCTCTTCTTCCCAAATATACCAAGAATCAGTGTGAAAGACAGGCTGAGTTTGTTTAACCTGATTTTCTGCAGAGCAGCCAAACACTGCCATAGGAATGGTAATTCCACTCCTGGTGCTAACCCTGGCTAGGTCCAATTCAGCCTCCAACCAAACAGCAATGAAATGCTGAATAAATCAAGGCAAACATGAACACTTGGAGGTCTCTGGGCTGGAAGTGCTGCAGAAAGAATCACATTTATTTCTTCAGCCCCCAGATCAAACATGCCCAGTTATTCCAGCTGGGGGAGTTCCTTTAGGCACAGGTTTAGTGAAAGCCCTGGTTTATCCCTTTCATGGGAATGTTTGCTTTGAGGGTTTATTTGCAGGGAGAAAGGGCTGAGCAGTTGGGCTGTGTCAAACCACCTTCCCCAGCTCTTACATACACCAATATGAAATTGTTTTAGAAGGTTGTAAGTTTTCTTTCTTTAAATGGAACTAATGGCCTTTTCTGCATGGGAGAATTCCTTGTCTCCAATTTATTGAAGGTGAAACCAAGCAATTGAGAACTACAAAGAAATCAGGAGTTTTGTTTAACATTGAACAGATATTTCCTTTCCGATTTACCTCCTTTAAATTTTATACAAGAGATTCTATTCATGCATTTTTTCCTAGTAGATTATGAAGGTTTTTATGGAAGTACATACTACTCACCCAACATTTCTTTCTTTAATTTTTCATTCCTCTCCTCAATTTGCTGTGGTAATCTCTGTGAAGAGAGAGAAAAACTGGAATCAGATCCCTGCTTTCACTAATGCTCCCATTTTGGACATCAGCAGTGACAGACACAAATCCTGGTGTGCAGTTCCAGAACACTGCTAATGCAGAGCCTCAGCACCTCCCACTCCAGGAATGCCCTTATGGACACCCATTTTTATCTGGTGTCTGTGATACTTATCCCAAACTACAGCTGCTTCTGGGAAATCTCTTCATCTGCCCTAAAATCCCTCAAGAACTGTGTGGAGGCTGAAATTCTCCCATCAGTTACACACCTGTGAAAACCCAAACCTAACCACTGCTTCCATATAATGAAACTTTCTGGGAAAGCAGCAATAGGGGTGATTTGAGCACAAACATGGTAATTCCAGACTGCTTAGTCTGGCATTGAAAAAGTCAAAAATAACTGAGGATTGAAATCAGAACCCCAGCTCTACACTCCTGAAATACAAACAGTGCTCGAGTATTGGAGCAGGTACCAAATCCGGAATCAAAGAACTATTGTGCATTTCATATTTTAATCTGTCATTTAACAGGGTCATGACATTCCCTAGAGCCGTGTGAGATCATTCCTGTGGGCAGGGAGGAGGAAGATTTGCTCTAACTGTGAATGAAGCCCATTTGCAGATTTTCTTGAGGCATCATTTTCATTGCCAGTGAGGGGGAAAAGATCCTGTGATATTCCTGCAAAGCAGAGACACTTTTACCTGACAACAGAGCAAAGCTTCTCAGCCTCCTCCAGGTTAGAGATGTAACCAGGTATGTGGAGTCAACAGCTGAAACTTGGGGGGGGTTTCATTATGAGATTTAGAGATTTATAATGAATATTTGAAAAGTGTAAAATTATAGCTGTCAGGATTTCATTAACAGGTTTTAAAGAAGGGAGTTTTAAACTTCACTCTCAATAGTTTGCTTCTTCCCTCAAATCTAACAAGGACCAGCTGAAGGCAGAACAGACCAAATGCCAGGGCAGGGGAATTAGGGCATTTTGTCCAAAGGGCTCTGCAGCCAAAGGCTCTGCCTGGCCAAGGGAGCTCAGGGAGCAGGAGGGGGTGAACCCCTCCCTCTGCACTGTCCAGGCACAGAAATCAGGAATAAACACTAAATAAATTCTGAACTGGGTCTGAAGCAGCAGCAGCACTGCTGGGGATTCCCTTCTGGGGCTGGATGAGGGCTCTGCTGTGGGAGCATCAGGGCACAGCCACTGGGAGGAAATCCTGGCTCTGCAGGGCTCCAAGGAACAGAACCTGCCAGCCTTGAGGCTCTGACTCAGAATCCTGGGTTATCCTCAGTGGGGAGAGACTGCCAGGATCATCCAGCCCAGCTCCTGGCCCTGCACAGACCCAACAACCCCAGCCTGAGCATCCCTGGAGCAGTGTCCAAACCCTGCTGGAGCTCTGGGCTGTGCCCATTCCCTGGGGAGCTGCTCCTGGCCCAGGGGAAGCCCCAGCCCAGCTCCAGGTCCTTTATTATGGGAGCTCAGCTGTTTTATGGGGTCACCCCTCACCACCAACAGCACTCACACAGTTAAGCAGAATATTTTCTGCCATCAGTGCAACTGATCCAGTCCCCCAGGAAATCATTCCAGGCAAGGTTTCTTGCCTAATATGCCATAAAAGCTGTTCCTAATCTGTCACTTACAACACCACAGTGTGGGGAAAAGGGGGGCACAATCACTGCTAATGATTTATTTTCCCAAATGGAGACTTAAAACAAGTAAGCCTTTCAAGAAGATTTTTGTAACAACATATTCAGCGTGGGTTTAGAGACAAATCTGCAGGTGATGCATGTGAGTTTCTTTTTCCTTCTGAAGCAGAATCCATTGCAGGTTCACTGGCGTGAAGCTGAACCAAAATAACGATAAATAAAGTTAGGCCAAAGTTCACTGAAAGGCTTAAGCTTACCATGCAAGCTTCTCTGGCTTGATGAACTGAGGGGTCTTTTTCTAGGACTGCCTTATAATCTTCCAGAGCTTCATCTAATTTTTCTGTTTTTTCATAGAGTTCTGCTCTCCTCAGCAAAGCTCTGACATAGTGAGGGTCTAATTCCACAGCTGCAAAACAAAAGCAAAGCCCAGGATTGTACTTGAAACATTTCTCCAGCCCTCAAGTGAATTCTCAAGTGTGTATTAGATTTGTAAGTTGTCCTTAGAATGTAACTCAGGATCAAGCAGAGGCACAGCCTAAAGCTAAGCTGGAATTCAGAAGCAGCTGCCTGGGACAGTCTCATGATCATATTTCATTTAATGTCCACAACCCCTCACAGATGGAAGTGATTTATGATCACAAAGCTTTAAATGTGCAATCCTATCCATGCAGGGATTCTAAGTGATGCTACAGAAACTTTAAGGACCTGCAAGATATTTCGGTTTTTGTGTGTTTAGCAAGTGGCTATTATTAGATTGCAGCTAAAGTTAAACATCCCTCCAGACACACACAGCAGGGAAAATCAGCCCTGCCACGCTTATCTCAGTTCAAGTGGAGACAAACTCCAGGAGAATTTCTGGAGCTCTTCTGAATTTATTATCAAACAGTTCAGGTTGTGTTGGGAATGCACAAACAGTGATTTCAGCCCTGAGAGCTGGCAGAGGAGCATCCTGACTGAATCTCAGCTCTCCCTCCCCTCACTCCCTTGGCAGCCAGGGCTCTCTGCAGTACAGTTCAGACTGAATGCTAAATTCAGCAGTCACCTCCACATGGTAATTCCTCAAGAATTCCTTCATCCATTTTCCACCACAGAAACAGGGAATGTGAAAGATTTCACCAGAGAAACAGGGAATGTGAAAGATTTTTCATCACAGAAAGAGCTCTGTCCATTTTATAATTCCCAGCTCATTAAAATGGTTCTGAGGACAATTAAATCTCAAATTATCCAGGTAAATATTCCAGTTTATCTTCTGGCAAGGACAAAGGCAATGGCACAGTCAGCAAGCTGCAGGTGACTGAATTTCTCTGCTGTGCTCCAGTCCCTGGGGAGTGTCAGGCCCTGGCAGCTGAAGTCTCCCTGCTCAAAGCACATTGATTTCCTCTGAGCCACTGCAAAATTCAAGGTGTTTTTCAGAAAGCAGCAGCTCCAAAACCAGGCAAAGCCCCAGTGAGAGAGGCCAGGGAGGATTTGGTACCTCCAGGAGCCCTTTCAGCAAGCACAGCTCCCATTTCTGTGCAGGCAGGGCTGGCACACAGCCACTGGATTAGTTCTCTGATTGGTAATTTGGATTTTTTCCCCAGCTGTCACAGGGAGTTTAACAAACACTCGAGGGTGGGTGAGTGGGTGGAAGCAATACAAAGCAAAGCACAGCTGAACTGATTCCACCAGAAGGTGCAGAGACAGAACTGTGCAGGGCAGGAACAGGGGAACATAAGCCCTGGTGACAAAGCAAAAGCTGTGCAGGAAACGGATTTGATAATGCTGTTAACTCTGTAAAGCCTCAGAGTTCTTTGGAACCTGGGATTAAACCAGGATTTGGGGGGTATAGCAGGTGGAAGTGGGTTTGAAATCACAGGTGTGGGAAACAGTTTCCACATAAAAGACTGTCCTCTTAAAAACAAGTACAAACTGGAGCCTTATGGTACAAGAGAATAGAAAGTAAATTACTGCAGATTAGGAAAGGTTTGACAGACATTTTACAAAATAAGTAATACAAATCAGGTGCTTTCTGTTCAGTTCTTTAAAGACCCTTATGCCCAAAATTACAGCTCTGCAGTAAAGGCACTAAATGACACAATGTATGTACAAAAATCTGGCACAAGGACAGCACAGAGAGGAAAAAGTACCTTTGGTGCAGTCACTCAGGGCAGCCTCTGTCTTGTCCTAGAACACAAAACAGTTTTGTTAGATTGAAGTCACATTTCTTCATGTCCCCAGCCCTGGAGGTGGCACTCAGTGCTCTGGGCTGGGGACAAGGTGGGGATGGTCCTGGAGGGCCCTGGTCACGTCACAATTGCATTTGTGCCACACTCAGTCCAGTGTGACACAGAATGAAACCAGCACTGACCTGTTTCATTTTTGCAGCAGCTCTGTTTGAGAACAGAACAGCCCTGTCCTTCTGGAAGCAGGCTGGGCAGATCTGCAGGGCCTTGGTGTAGGAGTCTTCTGCCTCTCCATAGTCTGCAGAGCAACAAAACCCAAACCAAACCATTCATTTCAAACCACTGAACCCATGGCTGAGGCTCCTTTGGAAACAGTTCTCAGTATCTGCTGATGTGACACCAGAATCAGTAGCTGCTCTCAAAAGCATTACTAAGTACATAAATACAATTGATTATTTTAGGATTTACTTAATTTTGCTAATAAAAGCAGGAATATACTGAGCTGAATGCAACAAGTGCAGCAGGAGTGGATGTAATTCTCATCCCTGACATTGTTTCCTCTTTGAGCAGAGGTGGAATCCCTTTGGCTGAAGTGCTGAAAGCTGCCACTGCACTGCTCAGAGCAGCTGCAGGGAGCTTGTATGGCCACATCATCTTCACCTGACTGAAAGATCAAGGAGAGGCCAGGGGTGAGAACCCAGCAACACTCCAGGCCTGTGGCTCTCCTGGGCTGAGCACTTCCCTCCTGCCCTCTCTGATGCCCTCCAGAGCTGGGAATCATCCTGAGCTGTGTTCAGTCATTCCAGAGCTGTGTTCCCTTAGGACTCCATGAGGCATCTCCAGCCTCTGCCTGCTCCCCAGGGCACACAGATTCCCTGCCTGTGTCCTGCTGGCTGAGGGAGGCAGGAGCCTGCAATTCCTGCTTTCTCTGGGAATCCTCCACCCACAGCAGGTTCAATCAAAAGCAGGTGTCAAAACCATTTCCCCCCTTCTGTTTGTTCACTAAAATCAATGTATAAAGGTACAAGACAGCTACAGAGCCCCAGATCTTGCATCAGTTCTAAGCACAACCATCAGCCCAACTCAGAGCCCCAGAGAAGCCTTTTTTGATGAGTGAAAGAAACCCTGGCTCTTGGAAAGCAGTCCAAAATCCATGGTTTTTGTGGGAATCCTGCTTTAGTATCCAAACCTTTGGATTTAAACAACTCCAAAGGAGCTCTGATAGCTCTGTCTCTTCTCTAGAGCTGGATGAAAAATGCAAGAGGTGATAAAATTCAGCAAGGACAGTGTGAGGTCCTCCTCAGGGCTTCCTGCAGCACCCCCACGATGGCTCAGTACTAACGTGGGATATCTAACACCCACAGTGTGTTCAGAGATGACCAACCCACCTCCTTTCTTGAAGTGCTCATTTCCTTTCTCCTTCAGCCCCGTGCTCTCCTTTCTTCTTTTCTACAAAAGGAAAGACAATGTCTCAGAGTATTTCACTGAAATGAGCAACTAGGTCAGCTGTAGTTCCAAATAAAGTATGGAAGGGAACAGAATAAAACAGAACTTGAAGAGTTTTAACTCTGCCAAGATCTGCTTGTAGACCCTGTGACATGAAATACTTTCTGTATTCATGGAACACTGGAGTGTAACAGCAAGGCAATTAAAAAGCTCCACTCCACAGCCACCAGGATGCAGGGAGAGCATCCATGGAGAATTCCATGCTCTAAACCAACACATCAGCTTTTACTGGCTGTTTGCTTCTCCTTTCCAACTCCATTTAATTCACTCACTGCAGGTCAACTGTGCAGAATATATTTTAAATGTAAAGTCTCACAAGTTTTGCTTGAAATAATTCCACCTCAGCAATTCTGGTTATTTTCAGAGGTGCACAAGGAAAAGGTCCAGGCTGAGAAAGATTTCTGCCCTGAAAGATTTCTTATGGGGAGTAAGAGAACCCCCAGAAGCAGGTTCTTTGTGCAGTGGGAACTGCACGTGTGAGCAGAGCTGTGTTCTCAACCATGAACATCCTGGCACAAGGGGAGGCCAGGCTCAGGCTCCCAGGCTGTGACACAGAAACCCCAGGATGTCCCCGAGCCATCCCTGCCACTGCAGACAGCCCTGAAACAAAGCAGGCAAGGGCAGGGAACCCCACAGAGCTCAGGACTGCTACAAACCCCATCCTTGGAGCACTGGATTTTCTCCCAGCACACAAAGGACTTCAATGGAGGTGTCTGTAAATGACAGATCACTGAGCAATTAAAAAGCCAACAGTAGGAAAAGGAGCAGTTTCCTTTCCTGCAGATTGTGTGAATCAAGGATTAATGCAATTATCAATATCACACAGAACATCTCCTTGGAAACAGCTAAATATAGTACAGAGTGTGGAGCACTGCAGCAGCTCCCAGCTATGCCAAGGAGCTGACAAACAGCTCAAAATCCCAGGTTCTCCCTCCTGCTTTTGTGGCTTTGGGGATTGATTCCCCTGACCATTGGCACACCTTGAGAACAGATCAGCCTCAGTGGAAGGACATGAGCCATGGCCCAGCAGAATCTCACCTGACCCCTTTGATACATGCTCAGAGCATCACATTTGTTCCTACTGCCCATTAAATAGCTTCTCCAATAGCAATCACTGCTCACATCTGAAAGAAACCCCAAAAACACAGGGCACACAAACCATGCCCAGTTGTTCAGGAAATGCCTTTGCTCAGGGAGGGCTGACAAACTCCCAAACCCTTCCACAACACCCCAAGGGACACACTTGGTGCTTTCTAAACATGAACATACAAATTCCACATTTCAGGCTGCATGAAAATCCCAGATCTCTGTGTAATGCAGAACTCTGCTGCTCAGCACAGGCAATGTGGAACTGCTACACCTCAGTTTTCCAGGCAGCAGACAGAAATTCCTGCCTGGACCCCACAAAAAGGCATTTTAAATATTCTGCAGGGCACAAAGGGTGACAATGATCCCAAGCTCTCATGGCGCTGAACAAAGCAGCCCCATGTGAGCACAGGGCAGGCCTGAGATGAGGATCCTGCTGGAAAGATCTCCACAGATGCCCTCGGTGAGGGGAAGGGCTGCCTGAAACACAAACCCCACTGACTTCATTGCTCATGACCTATTTAGAAGTGGCCTTTCAGTGCCACGAGCACTCTCTGCTGCACAGGGTTCAGTTACAGCTCCACAAGAATGAAAGGATTTTTATTATCAACACAACTACAGCCTGCTCACAGCAGTCCTGAGGCAGAATCCCTGGAATCAAGGGATGCTGGATGAAAAGTTTCACCTGTATTATCAATATTTTGTTTCATTTTATCCAAATAATTTTAAATTTTACCCTAATTATACATTAAATGCTAATATAAAAAGTGATTTGCAGCAAGAAAGCTTCAGAATAAGCTTTATACTAAAAAAGGAGTAAAAGGAAAAACAACAAAGCAACAAAGCAGCACTTTTAAGAGCTCTGTGTATGATTTTGTAATTTATTCAGCTCCCTGCAAAGCAGCAATGGTTCAAAACCTGCATTTCTGTGAGAGCCTGACCAACATTTTCAACAAATCCCTGGTTTATGGGTTTCACTTCCAAATTGAGTGGCCAAAGTATTTTTAAAAAGGAGAAGTCTGTAGGGAACCTCCTGCACATCGATGGATTTGCATTTCAGGTATCACTGACCAAGAAGCAACATCTCAAAGCCAATTCCTCTGGCTTTTCCACAAAATGTGAGAGCATGAAAAATGGATGAGCCCCTCAGTGCTAAAGGCACTGCCCTACAAAGCAGGCTGGGTGTGAAATAAATGCATTATTTATTCCTCATCCAGACACTCCTGGAACAGAAATTCCTAGCACTGAACAACTCTCAGGATTTCCATTTCAGCTACAGCGAGGAGAAGCTGTTGGGATCCAGGGAAAACCCCAAAGCACTCCAGCCCTGCCCTGGGGATTGCCAGCAGCTCTGGGATGGATCAGTCCTGAGGGATGTGCACAGTGTCCCCACAGTGTCCCCCCAAGCACCCCGGAGCTGCCTCCCTCCCTCCCTGGCAGGGAATGAGGTCAGCCTGAATCCCAGAATCCCAGGAAAAGCCATCCTGGCCTGCTCCTGCCCCAGGGCTGCTCACACACAGCCCTGCAGGCAGTCACAGCTCCCCAGTGAAGCATTTGCTCTTCAGTGGCAGCAAAACCTGAAGGTTTGGGGTTTTTGTGAATTTTAGTAATGCAAAGATGACAAATTGCATGGCAGGCACTGACTGTGATGTGGTTTAAATATTTTTTGAAGTTCAGAAGAAATAACTGAATGCAACTGGTGATGATTCTTACAGGATCTGATTAGAAATGCTTAAATTTGGGTACTGAATTCCAATCCCCTACTCAGAAAAAAACAGTATTTAACCCAAACCTGCCTGGCAAAGCCAGGGCTGGTGGAGATGATCTCAAGTCATGACAAGGGACAGCCTGGCCTTGTGACAATAAAGTACAAACCTAAATCCCACACAGCCCCTGCACCTCAGCTGCTCTGCCAAAACACTCAGGGTTAACAAGAAAAACATGATATAAAATAGAATTTTATAGAATTTATTTATAACTGTATAATTATAAATAAATTTTATTTGGATATTAAATGTAATTTTTATAATAATAACAGCATTATTAGAGAAGACAGCAACCTACAAATTCCCTGTTTCCTTGGGAAATGAGCAATGCAACAGAAAGTGCTGGAAGTGAAATCCCCAAGCAGCCAGTGGGAGCCTCAGTTTGTGACACTGCCCATAACATTTCCTCTGGCTGTTCCTCTGCTGGGACTGATCCCTTGATTTCCCTTTGCTGGGAACTGTTCCTGGCTCCAGTTCTAGAGAGGTTCTACTTCCAGTGAGCCTGCCCCTCAGTCCCTTGGGAAGGTCACCCAAACCAGGGACATCCAAATTCCTGCAGTTCAGAGGGGGCACAGGAACTGGAATTTTAAACAGATCAGGAAAGCATTTTTCAGCTGCCAGTCCCACTGCTCAGTCACTCATTAGCAGCTGTCTGCTTCCCCCTGCAGTTTTGGGAAGCTACTGCTCTATCCTGCATCCCAGGCCTTGGATCTCAGTTTCAGGTTGGAGTCACCCCCAAAGCCCCAAAGCTGCACTTGGGAGCTGCCAGGGCACTGGCAGGGATGGACCTGGCCTGGCCCTGCTCCCTGGGACTCCATGGAAAAGAACTTTACCCCTTCTTCTACCAAATCACCAAATTCCATGGAATTGGAAGCAGCAGTGCCAGACCAGGGAAGGAGGTCACAGCTCTCCCTGCCAGCCCCAGTTAAGCCCAGCCTAAGTGTGGCCCTTGCTGGGTGACAAGAGTGCCACTGATCCCTGGTGTGCAGAGGAACAGCCTCGGGCAGGGACAGGCACAAACCCATCAGCACCAGGGGAAAGGCCTGGATGTGACAGCAGCACTCCCTGCCACAGAAATGCACAACTGAACACAGGACTCAGATCAGACAGCAGCACTCAAAGGGACATGAAGGGAGAATTTTCCCTCTTCCTATTAAATTGCCACTCAGCAGAAGAATTTTGTTTGTTTAAAACTCAAAGAATTATAAATCACACAGGGATATTCTAATTCCAGCTTTTATTCAAATTCTTGTCAGCAGCTCTTGCAATTAATGACTCCAGCAGATACTGATTTACTGCTCAAATGTTCTTCTCCAGGCTTTAACTCAGAACATGTGACAGGATGTTTTATTCTATACAGAAGCTTCCCCTTATGGAAACAATGGGATCAACCTAAAGGCCCAGGGAGGAAAGGAAGGGTGAGGAGGGGGCAGCTTAAAGGAAATGTCTTCACTAAGCCAATGTTCTCTAACATATCCTAGAGCCTGCAGGAAACAGGGGGGTTAAAAAAAGGAAATTTTACTGTTTAAACCAGCAAGAATCTCAGGCATCACTCAAAAATCCTATTTCTTAAATTCAGTTCTACCACATTCTTACAGAGCTGCTCACAAGACACTCCTCAAGAATCTCCTCTTGTGTTGCTGACCCATTTCTGCTGCCAGAACAGGAATTGTGATCCAGCCAGCTGCAGGTCCTGGGCACATGGAGAGGCCAGAGAAGGAACTGCTCAGGAGGCATATGGGGTATTTACTGAGTGTCTCACAGAACACAGGCTTCCAAATCCAAAATTAGAGGCCAGGTGCTGAAGTCCTTGCCACAGGACAGGAGAGCATCTGCCACGATGGAGGAGCTGAGGGACTGGGAGGCCTGCACTGGATGAACTCCTCATGGAAGGGTGGCCCTCAGAGCAGGGCTAACACTGACCCTGCAACAGCTGCTGGGCGTCCTCAGACTCATTCTGCAGAGCAGCCCCACGTCAAAGCCATCACTGTCACTGACAAGCAGCCAGAAAAATCTGCTTGGAATGCATCAAAAGCAATTTGCTGCTCAGTGCCCCTGCTGAGGCAGCAGCAGCAGCCTTGTGAAACAACAACCAAACCTGCAAAGGTGAATTTCAATCCTTAAAAAGCTCAGAGGTGCAAGCCCAGGCAAGGAACCAGGCTCTGGTTTTGAGAACTTCTTACAGGTTTGTGTCTTAATATCCCTGCAAGTTCTTATTTTGCTTCTCTGTCCACAGAAAATTTCTCAGGGTATCCCTGCTGTCTCCCTGGAAGGAATCCTGCTGCTTAACATCAGAAATCTCCCTGTGTGTGGGGCTCTTGAAATGTAATTAGAGAAAACACACAATCCCTCCCTGCTCCTTCCCTCTGAGCTCTGCAGCAGCCTCTGCATAGGTGAGTGTTTTCCTCCGAGCTGCTGAAATCTGAAACACCCAGAGCCAGGCCCTGGATCTGCCTTTACATCTCCAGAATAAATCAGAGGTTTTTCCTACAGCCCTTTACTGGACACCACTCCACAGAGCCTGTTTATTCCAGCTGCTGAACACAGCAGTGGGGTTTGGAACAAAAACCCCAACCTGAGGAGGTGCAACTCCACAAACTTGGCTGGAGCAGGGCTCACACGCAGCTCTCCTTGTGTCCTGAGCCCACAGTTTATGGCTGGTGCTGCAGCACCAGCTCCTGGGAAGTTTTGTGCTTTAGACAAGCAGCCAAATCAAATCCATCTCCCCAGGTGCCAGCACCAGGCTGCTGTTTGATGTCTGCTTCAACCAGAACTGCCCTGCATTTAAAAATCCAGTTTGACTTCCCTGTGAGGCACTGCCCTCAGAGCTGCTCTCCCCCTGAGTGCTCACAATGACCCAGCACTGCTGAGAGGCTGCTCCCCACCTCAGCGGCCAAAAACCACTTCTGACTATTTCTGTCTCATTTGCTGCAGCTGCAATAAAAAATAAATAAAAAATCACATTGCCCTTCTCAAAAAAACCCAACCTTTTGAGTCATTGGAAGGAGGCTTTAAAGGTTTAAAAAAGTTCTGAGTAAATGAATGTACAGCACTGTTTTCAGACTGGGGCTGCAGGACTTTTCCTTAAAAGCTGCAGGATTTAACAGAATCTTTTATAATCAGAATATACAGAATGTTTCACTTTGGAAAATAAATTCATGGCCATCAGTAACAAGTACAAGGAGCAGAGTTGGAGCAGCAATTGAGGCGTGACCTGTCCAGGGGGAGATCGTGGAAGGGGCCACTCCAGTGGCTGTCACAACTGTCTGAGCTCCTGATTCTGCTCTGCATTCACAGTTCTGCAGCTCTGCTTGTACCAGGTACCAGCAATACTTTGCTAGAGAAAAAAAACCTACATCTGAAAACCTGCAAGATGCAGAAATCTCTCAGAGGAACATAAAAAGCTGCTGATGCAGTACTTGTGGTGCTGGTGAGAGACAGAATCCCTCAGTTTGGGTAGCTGAAATCACAAACCACCCTGAAAGGCAGAGTTGCTCAACACCACTGGAAATAAACCTGCAGAAAGATGAGAGCTGCAGCTGCCTCCAGCCTTTCTCTGAGGAAACCTTCCCAGTTTGAAGCAGTTGTTGTTTTGCACTCCCTTAGCCCCTTTCAGTGGAGTTGCACAAAGCTGAGTGCCAAGATTCAACATTCCCAATTATTTTGGTCATTTGACAGCAGGCAAAGATCCATGTGCAAAATGAGATGATTATCTAAAAATACACCCAAACCAGGAACAGCAGGAAAATTAACACAGCCAATTGCCACGCTTGCTGCTCTTTTCAGAGTTCAGTTCCAGAACAATTTCCCCCCAGTTTTCAGCAGTTTTTCTGTGAAGCTCTCAAGTGCCAGGCAGGTGCTGCAGCCCCAGTGTGACTCATGATGACAGCGCTCCTCAGTGGACAGGAATAAACACAAGGAGAAAAAAGGGACTGCTCACTCACACTGGAAAAAACCCAAGGGCAATGAAATGATTTTTGTGTCTGAGGAGGTCAAGGAAGGATTTTTGCCCTCTGCTCAGCACCTGAGAAATGCATTTGGAGATTGCCCTGATTTGGGTAAAAACCAAATCAAACAAATCAAACAAACTCCTTCCCACAGCAGCAACAACAAGACCCTGACTTCCCACAGGGACTCCAGGATGCTGAGGGCTCTGCAATAAAGGAAATTCTAATTAAACACAGGACAAAAGTTTCCAGGATAGTTAAAGAGCAGCACAGGGACCCGAGGGGCTGTGCCAGAGATGTCCCTGGCTCTGGGCAAGGACTTGCACTAAAATCCTCCAAGGATGCCCCAGAACACCTCCTGACACTGCCACCCCCCATTCTTCACTGCTGAATTACAACTGGCAGCATCACTCTGCCCATTCAGAGCCCAAACTGAGATCCAAAGGGATTCCCACCAGCTCCAGCACAGACCAGAAGCACTTTCAGTCTCAATCCTACTCCAAGGAGACTCTACCCCGTGTTGTCCTTCCCCAGTATTGCTTTTCCCCCTCAAGGAACTTCGATATTTACACAAAGATTGGTTTTACAGATGAGAAACTGCATTTGTCTGTTCCCTGCTGCAGGATGAGGTTGTCCAATGTGACAGCAGTGAAAGCAAACTCACAGATTGAATGTGGATTTGTTTGATTAAAGCCCCAATAACCCCCAGGGAACTACTCCAATGGAACCCCTGCTCTCTGGATTCCCATAACCAACCTTTCAGGAAAACCATCCTGAAATCTGCTGAGTTTTGGAGAGGCACCTTGCAGGCACTCAGGGGAAACCAGGGATGCACAGACAGTGACAGCAGCAACAGGAAGAGTTTTGTTGCTGAAATTACTGATTTCTGAGTCACAGCCACCCCAGCCACTGCTCAGGCACACAAAACCTGCCCTGGAGCGGGAGGAGTGAGAGCAGCCAGGAAAGGCACAAACATTTGTTACCTAAAAGAGGGAATTTAGAACAGTCAAAGCAGACACTAGAGGGCTTTGAAGGTGCCTCTGTGTCAGAACACTCCAAACACTGACTGCACACAGGTCATTGCACACAGATCATTGCACACCTGTACAGAGATCACTGCACGCACATCACTGCATACAGATCATTTCACACCTGCACACAGATCACTGCACACAGATATTTCATACCTGCACACAGATATTTCACACCAGCACTGTGCTCTGCATTACCTGTTTCTCCTCCTCTGGCATATCTTTCTCTAGTTCTAACAAGTATTCTTCCTCTAGCTCTGTCTGCTTCCTGGAGCTACTCCCGTCATCCTGAATGTTCCCTTCATCATCCAGCACAGCTCCCTTGGCCCCAAAGGAGTCGTGACAGTCATGGAAACACTCCTCTGTGGGATCCTGGCCTGGGGAGGGGGCACAGCCCCTGCCCAGGCTCTGGGGGTGCTGGCCATCTCTGGGGGCAGTCTCTGGAGCCTTCTGATCCGACAGCTTCAGGTGATTCAGTGACTCCTCAAGTGGGCTTGCAGCTTTAAATTCTTCCATGCTGGGCTCCTGGGAGGGGTTGTGGCAATGAGAAAGGAGTGACACTCAATAATCATCATTAACAGGCTCATTAGCAAACAAACCCCAGCACCCAGGGGGGTGAGGCTGGAGGGGACCACAGGGGGTCACTGGGGCCACCCCCTGCATTCCCAAACACAGGGCACAGGGGGGTGTCCGTGTGGCTCTGGAACACCCTCCAGCCCCTCTCTGGGCTCTGCTCAGGGCTGGCACTGCCCAGGTCGGTTCTGCCTCCTGGGCAGGGAATTGCTGGGCTCAGCCCCTGCCCGTGGCTCTGCTGGGCACTGCTGGGCCTGGAGCACAGCCTGGCCCTGCTCTGCCCCCTCCCCTTGCATATTTATACACATCTACATGAAGTTAAAAATTTAATTTATCTTATCCACATTTGCAAATCTTTAAAGTGCTCTTGACATCCCTAAGGGAAACTCAGATCTCTCGGGGCGAGGGCAACTTCTCCGGATTCCATGTCCCGTGAAGGGACACGGGGCCGGGGCACTGCGGGAACTGCCGAGCTCGGATCCCGGGGCCAGCCCGGCACAGCCCCGCGGGCCCGGCCCCGCACCCCGGCCTCGGCATGGCTGGTCCAGCGCGGCCCCTCCAGCCCCACCACGACCCCCTGGGCACCGTGCCCGGCTCGCAGCGCCCGCCCCGCGCTCCCGGAGCGGAGGGGACGGTGCAGAGCGGGGCCATCGCCCCCGGCCCCGCCGGGTCCCCCCGGACCGGACCCCGAGCCCCGGGCCCGCACTCACCTGCGCCAGCCGCACTTCCGGCTTCCGGCTTCCGCCACGCCCCCGGCACGAGGGAACCGCTTCCGGCAGCGACAGCCAATGGGCGAGGGGCGCGCGCGGGGCATGCCGGGGACTGTAGTTCTCTGCTGTGACATCAGGGAGCGCAGGTGAGAACAGGTGAGGGCAGGTGAGGGAGGGCAGAGGAAGGCAGATGAGGGAAGAGGAAGGCAGGTGAGGGAAGAGGAAGGCAGGTGAGACTAGGTGCGGGCAGGTGAGGGCAGGTGCGGGCAGGTGAGACTAGATGAGATTAGGTGAGGGCAGGTGAGGGCGGGCAGAGGAAGGCAGGTGACACTAGATGAGGGCAGGTGAGGGCAGGTGAGGGCGGGCAGAGGAAGGCAGGTGACACTAGATGAGGGCAAGTGAGGGCAAGTGAGTGCAGGTGTGGGCACGTGAGGGCAGGTGCCTCATCCTGCCCGTGGCCTCTTTCTCCCCAGGACCGCCCTGGGGTGAATCGTCTCTCTCCGTGTTTCTTGTTGGCTCCCTCAGGCCCTGGGAGGCCGCAGTGACCTCACCCCAGGGTTTCTCCTGTCCAGGTGACCGATCCCAGGTGTCCCAGCCTTTCCCCCCAGCAGAGCTGCTCCTGCCCTGCTCATGCCGGCCCGGCTCCAGCAGCTCCTCGCTGTGCTGGGGCAGCTCTGCAGGTGGGGTCTCACCTGAGGCAGAGGGACACAATCCCAGCCCTTCCTGCTGCCCACCGGGGATCAGCCCAGGGGTTCATTTTCCATGTCCAGCTCTCCCCCCCCACCTCACTGTCCACCTGGCATCCCCAGCCTGGACTGATCCCAGGAACTGCCCTGATCCAGGTGCAGCCCCAGCTCTTGGCCGTGTCCAACCCCACCAGATCCCCAGGGCCTGCTCTTCCCCATGAATATTTCATGTTTGTACAGCTCAGGAACATTGGGGTTTTCCCCAGGAACTTTGGGATGATGCTCCTCTTGCTCAGCCTCACACCCCATTCTGGTTTCATACAACATTAAAGTGTTAAAGGTATTCCAAATGCGAGCCCAAAAGGAGGCTTGAACTGTGCCAGGGGATGGAACAACACCCTTGGGTAAAACTAGCCACATATTCAGGAGGTTTTGCATTTGAGTGGCTCTTTAGAAATTCCTAAATTCTGCTGCCCATAGCAGAAGATTCAACACGAGCCAGGTGATAATTCGAGTTGATAAACCCCAGCAATCTGGAAAATACCTTTTCATTATTATATATTATAGAAAATATATATTATAGAAATTCCTACATACTGCTGCCCACAGCAGAAGATTCCACACGAGCCAGGTGACAATTCGAATTGATAAACCCCAGCAATCAGGAAACACCTTCTAATTTTATATATTATAATATATAATTATAATGATATATTAATTATTTAATTATATAATTATAATAATATATTTATAAATATATATTATAATATTATACCTTCTCATATTATATGTTATGGGAATTATATATTATAGAAATTCCTACATACCACTGCCTACAGCAGAAGATTCCACACGAGCCAGGTGACAATTCGAGTTGATAAAACCCAGAATTTGGAAAATACCTTTTCATTATTTATTATAATTATAATTATTTATAATTACTGAACGCGGGATACCCAGCTGCCCCCGTGCCCCAAGGGGAAGCCGTCCCGTTGGAAAGGCTGGATTAAAGCCGTGTAAAACCCCGGGACTGCAGGGATCGGGGATTTGTGCCTCTCCCAGCACAGCATCCCGCAGGTGGCGATGTTGGATTGTCCAAGCCGGGTCCCCGCTCCGCCCGGGTCAGACCGGCCCGCTCGGTGCCAGGAGCTCCCCCGGGTCCAGCAGGGCTGGGCTGGACTCGGAGCCCCTCCGGAGAGGGACAAATATTGCACAGCTACCCCAGGCTCCCGGCCACATGTTGAATTTACTCCTCTGGACAGCTTTTTTTTTGATCTTGACAGTGAAGAAACCAAAGCTGGACAAATCAAGGAAAGGAAAAATAATTTCCATTTTCTGGAGGTCACAGAAAGTTCAGGTTCTTCACCAGAATTAAACATTTGCACACAAGTCTCAGTGGAATCAAATGGTTGTGCTTCCCAAAGAACATTTTGAAAGGAAATTGTGAAATAGGCAATTAAAGGCTTTTAATCATAGCTATAAATTAAAGTTTTACTACATCCGCTTTTTAGGCTGACTTATAAGAGAAACAGTGATGGATTCTTATTAATTTGGAATATCCATTCTCTTTTTCTCTGTGTCTTGGCTGGAGTGCTATAAAGACTATGGGAATTGCTAGGCAGGGAGCATGTTCCTCACAGCTCAAGCCAATGTGTTTTGTTGTAAGAAATTCCCAGTAACAGCCCCAGATTTTCTTTCCCTGTCTCTTTCCACTTATGTGGCACTGGAATTTTGGCTATTCTGGGAAAAAGCCAGGTCATAGATTAGACCTGAGTAAAAATGTGATGTAATTTTCTGCTTTAACCCAGGCAGGAGAGCAGAGGGGTGCAGGGGGAGCTGTCCCTGTCACAGTGACATAAAATGGCATCACAGCCCTGTTTTCTCCCCAGGGACACTGGGTTTCTCCCCTCAGTTTAGTTCCAACCCAAGCAGACAAACCTGGTTTATCTCTCAGTTTAATTCACACCCAAGCAGACAAACCTCTTGTCCTGGGATCCTTAAATCTGCTGGTGGAACTGCAGCCTTGCAGCCCCCATAAAATCACAGTGGGTGCAAACATTTCATAAACCCAGGGTGACGTGTGTCCCCATTCTGAGGCGTTTCTCTCTGCCTCCCCAGGTGCAGGTGCTGTTTGTGGGGTGCACCAGCCCCGGGCTCCATGTCCTGCCCTCTGGAATGTGGGAGCCAGGGAGGAGCTGGGAGAAGGTGAGCAGCCCCTGTGGAATGAATGCAGCCAGAATCCCTGTGTTCCCTGGGGATGAGCTGCTCAGTGTGTGGGATGAGGAACGCTGCATGTGAGCACACCCGCAATTCCATCCCATAACTGCTGTGATTATCTCCTGTGCTGGGCAATTTTCTGCTCATTTGTCTGAGGTGAAAGTCAAGCACACAGACTGAGAGCACAGAGCTCAGCTGCTGAATTGAAAGTTGCTATTTTGACATTTTCCAGACTGGAACTGTACTTTGTAATACCAATGTCCTCTCCCTCCTCTCCCCATCACATTTGTAAAGATAATGGGAAGCTGCATTTCCAAAGAGCAAAGCATGCAGGATGCTCTCCAGCTCCAGCCTCATTCAGCTGGATTGATTTTAGCATAACTCTTCTCACAAATGAGCAGCACATTGAGAGCTGAGTGCACCGAAGCCTAATGGGTTTAATTTCTGTACAGCTGGGCTGTGACAAAGCTCCTGAGCCATTCCAGCTGTGCCTCTCCACTGAGTGGCTCTGGAGCAGCCCCTCCTCAGCAGCTTAACCTGGGGAAATTCAGTGTTTTATGAACACCTTGGGTGCTAAATGGCAGCAATTAATTTAGAGAGGCAATCTGTTTGCCCACAGAGTGGGTTCATCAGACAGTCTGTGAACGAGCATAAAAATGATACCACCATGTGCCACTGCCACTGCATGTTCTGCTTGGCAAACTCAGTTTGGCTGTAATAAAAAATGGGCTTGTCCCACAAGGCCTTATGATTGTGCCCTGGCCCAAATAGTTTTTCCTTTAAAAGAAAACATTGCATCAAAAGAAGGACTAACATAAGGAAGAGGGTGATTTGTACAACATCGTTTGGGCTGGCTTCTCCTGGTGGAGGTTGTAAAAGATTTCCAGTGGGAAAAATGAAGATATTCAGAATAGATTTCATCTGGACAAGTCAGGTGGCCTTGCTGAAGTTTCATGTTTTAAGATGGCGTATCAGACTTTGTCCTCTGAAATCTTTGTAGTCCCTCCTTCAGATCCATGTGGAGTTTTTTCCCAATTTTCAAACTGTCAAAGAGATCCTGATGAAGGAACTCCTGTAATTAATTCCTGATGGAAGAGTTACGTGTGTTGGTGATGAGGGAAGCCACAGTGGCAAATTTAGTGGCCATGAGTGTTTTATTTTGTAGTGAGAATCCTGATGAGCGATTGTGGCTGAATTCCAGCCCTACAGTAACAGGAGCAAGTGTTTCAATTGTTGAGAAATTACTTTAATCATTGTTTTCCATCTGTAAAGTGCAAGTGTACAGCAATGTATGGGACAATTGGGAATTATGGACAGAGCCAGGGACAACATGGAGAGGAATTATCTCAGTGCATTCCTCATTGCTCCATCCATCCATCCATCCATCCATCCATCCATCCATCCATCCATCCATCCATCCATCCATCCATCATCCATCCATCCATCATCCATCATCCATCCATCCATCCATCCATCCATCCATCCATCCATCCATCCATCCATCCATCCATCATCCATCCATCCATCCATCCATCCATCCATCCATCCATCATCCATCCATCATCCATCCATCCATCATCCATCCATCCATCCATCCATCCATCCATCCATCCATCCATCCATCCATCCATCCATCCATCCATCCATCCATCCATCCATCCATCCATCCATCCATCCATCCATCATCCATCCATCCATCCATCCATCATCCATCATCCATCCATCCATCCATCCATCCATCCATCCATCCATCCATCCATCCATCCATCATCCATCCATCCATCCATCCATCCATCCATCCATCCATCCATCCATCCATCATCCATCATCCATCATCCATCCATCCATCCATCCATCCATCCATCCATCCATCCATCCATCCATCCATCCATCATCCATCCATCCATCATCCATCCATCCATCCATCCATCCATCCATCCATCCATCCATCCATCCATCCATCCATCCATCCATCCATCCATCCATCCATCCATCCATCCATCCATCCATCCATCCATCCATCCATCCATCCATCCATCCATCCATCCATCCATCCATCCATCCATCCATCATCCATCCCACCCTGGCCCACCCCATTTCACCCTCTCTCCACACAGCTGTCTTTGCCTGTTCAGCTCTTCCAGGCCACCTGAGGAGTCCCTTGTGCCCCTCTCTGGGCATGGCACCCTCCCTGCCCTCAGTAGTTTCTCTGGGAATTGCCGGGGATCTGGGCAGTCCCTGCTGCTGGGCACTGCTGTGGCACGAAGCCTCCTGTCCCTCCTGTCCCCCCTGTCCCCTTGTCCCTCCCCTGAGAACCAGCAGGGTCCAGGCGTGGGGCAGGGCAGTGTCTGGAGCGCCCGGAGCCGCCGGTTCCCCGCGGGCAGTGCCCGCTCAGGGCGTGCCCGGGGGCTCGTGCCCGGAGCCAGGGCCGTGCCCGTTGCGCTCGGGCAGCAGCTGGAAGGTGAAGAACTGGCAGTGGCCCTGCTGCCCGCCGCTCTCCCGGGCCGGGCTGAGCAGGGCGCTGCAGTTCCTGCACTGGGGCAGCGTGCACAGCTCCAGCTGCGGCTGGCTGATCCTGCTCACGTAGCCGGGGCTGGGCGATGCCGAGGATAAAGTCCTCTGGCTGCCGCTCAGGAAGCTGCCGCTGTCCTCCAGGGAGTCCCTGCGGGCTCCGTGCTCCAGGGAGCAGCGGTTCCACGTTCGGTAGCTGTAGGGCCACCAGCCCAGCTGCTTGCGCCGGTGGCACCGGCACCTCAGGATCTGGATGAAAGCCCTCTTGAACTCCTTGCTGGAGCAGGGGTAGATGATGGGATTCAAGCAGCTGTTGAAGTAGCCAAGCCAAAAAATCACCTTGAAGATCGTTTCAGGGGGCTTCAGAGCCGAAAACAGGGATCCTGTCCAGGGGAAACAAGCAGAGAATATCTGAGATAAGGGGTTGGTCTGCCTTTAGGAAGGGAATGTGTTCATCAGATCATTGTTACAATCTGTGCTTTAAAACTCTTTTATGCATGTTGCTTTCAGTGTTGGTCTTCTGGTACTAAAATGTTATTTTTAAAGCTGATAAGGAAATGTTTCCCATCTGAAAGCTAAAGGAGCACATCACTGATAAAGGGTAAAAAATAAGAGGCGGTCCTTGTGTTTATAGGCCCACACCTGCTGCAGGAACATCTGATCCCAGGGACAGATCAAACCTCCCTCACCCAGGCTGCTGCACGAGGCATGCAAGCAATAAGTCAGTGCCTTCTTCAAAGAGCTTTCAAAGGTCATTTTTAAAGAAAAGTGTTCCCAGGCCCCTCGAAAAGAGCATTTCCAGACACCCTTAAAACTTCTAATACATCCTCTGGCAGCTCCTGAATGCCCCTCCATTTATCCAGATAACTGTGAGAGTACAAACCTCCCGAAACCTGAAGTTAATTGGGGAACTTCCCACATCTCAGACATTCATAAAAATGGTGTAACCCAAACCAAGAGGTCATTCTGTGAACACTTCCCCTTCCCTTCACAACCAAACAATTTCCCTGTCGAGGCTGCCCAAATGAAAAGCTCACACTGGGGAATCCACTTCCTGTACTTTCAGTGGTGATTGATCAGCTAAATTTAGCAAATGGGGCTGGAGAAAAGAATGGATGAGGTTTTCATGGCAAACAGAGCTGGATCTGTTATCCCTCTGGGAAAAAAGCTCTGTGTCTGCCCCAAGTGACCAAGGAGTGGGGATCCAGGAGAGAATTCCTCTGTCAGGAGCTGGAGTTGGGTTTGCAGAGCCTTTCAAATGGAAGCTGACAGCCCAGCCTGGCTGGGAAGGAACCTTTCCCTCTGGAGTGGTTTCGGATTAGCTGGGCTGTGAAAGCAGCTGAGTCAGTGGTGGCTGTCAGGAGGGGAGGGATGTGATTCTGGGCACTGTTCCCATCTCACAGCAATGCAGAGGTCGTGCCTGGGGCCTCAAAACTATGCAAGAGCACTTCCTCTGCTCCTGGGTAACAGCTCTGGGGTGCCAGCACAGCCAGCACAGCGTGTGTGGGGCCAGGGCTGGGCTGCACACCCTGCACAGAGGGTCCTGTGCAGCCAGAATCCCAGATTTTATCCTGGCAGAGTTTGGGAATGGTGCCAGGGCTGGCTCTGCCCTGGAGCTGAGGAACTCAGGGTTAAATGGAGAGTTTAAAGGGATTTCCTCAGGACTCTGCACTTCAGGGTTTTACAGGACTCCTGCAGGGTGAGCCCCTGTCCCTCAGGGCCGAGCTGCTGGCAGTGTTCTGTAGGATTTGGCCAGAACCTTTTCTGTGCAGCTGCTGCAGATCCTGCAGGTCCTGCAGGTGCTGCCTCCATCCTGATGGATGCTGCAGGAATTACAGAGCACAGCGTGTCAAACAGCAGAGAAACCATGAAATGCATTTGAAAACTTTCCAGCATGCACCAAATCACTGCAGCTCCCAAAACTGTCTCCTGGGTGTCTCAGGTGAAGGATCCAGTGACAATTCCTGGGATTCCATGGAATGAGTTATTACATTCTTCTAAAGCGTTACGAAAAGCTGATACAAGTTTATAACTGCAGCCAAGATGAGGAGGATGCTGCTGAATCTTCCCCATGCTCAGCTGCAAAACCTTTGCAGGGTTTATTTTGTAAGTGATAATTGCTGATATTTCCCCTCAGTTTAGGAAAAAGAGAAGCTCTGTGGCTTTCCAAAACAACTACAAAATACAATAATGTACAAGGAACTTTTTGGAGCTCACACTGATAAATTTCTTAAATTGTTTTCTGGAATTCCTTTAAAATAGAAATTATTTTTAGCTCTTAAAGTCCAGCAAACCTTATGAAGTGGCCACAAGTCTCTGTTTTTTCTCGGGTGTAAATTGGAATCCACAGAGGTGGATTGAAAGGTCTGCCTTTCTCTGATACTGTAACAGCTGAAAATCTGTAAGACATTCTTCTACCAAATTTGAATATTTTTAGTCAGATTAAACGTTGACAGAGAAAATGCTATAAATAAAATAAATAAATAAATAAACAAATAACTGAATAAGGAATTTTACAGGCCAGATGAAATGAGGGAAAGTCTAGAGATGAAAACTGGGAACCAATGCAGATAAATGAGCCGTGCCTCTTTCATCTATATCACACAAACACTTATTCCTGAATTTCTCAGTTTCAAAACCTTTCTATTACTGTAGCTAAATGCTGGTTGTAAATTTTGTTTATTTATTTTAATTAACTACAATACCTTTTATTTAGCTGCATTAACCTGTCAGGAGCAAACAAGTGTGGGCTGTTTTGACGCCTTGATAAAATGCTAAAGCAAAGCCTGCTGGACACACCTGAACACCAGACTGATATTTCCTGCTCTAATCTCCAATCACTTCCCCACTGCAGCCTGATAAGGAGATTAAATATTGCCCTGTGCTGATGTAAATTGCTCTTTAAAATGCCTGGAAAATTTGCACGTGGTTGTCTCCTCAGTGATTTATTCCCTGTGGGGTGGCCAGAGGGATTTCCCTGCTCCAAGTGATTGCTCTCCTGGTGTTTAACAGCCTCACTCCAAGGAATGTGCATTTTCTGCTCACTTTTATTTCTTGGCACTAACCTTGTGATTCATTAATCACAGCACCACAATCTCCCTCCCACTGCACCACTGACACCAACAAGATTTTGCAAAGCACGAGTGGAGAACAGGAAACATTTCAGAAAATCAGCTGGATCTGTTTGGAGGGATCAGTTTTTTGCCCACAGTCCCCAGGCTTGATGGAGCTGTTGAGCTTGGAGATACACTGAGCCAGTATCATAAAAAGGAATTAAGAAGTATTTTATTTAGAAAGAACTAATTTCATTTAGGCTCTGACTGGCTCTTTATAATGAATGTTTTATTACAGAGAAAGTCAGTCAAGTCTCCTCAATGAAATTAGGGAACGCTGTGGGAAACAATTTGCCATATTAATTCTGCTCACATTTCTGCAGAATATGGAGGCAGAGCACCGCTGAGACGTTGAAATTCAGAGTCCACTGGAGTCAGGGAAGTCCTTGAAACCCTCTGAAAAGGCTCATAAGACTTTAGGGGACCTAGGAAAAGTCCTTAAAATATCAGGGTGGGCAGCAGCAAAATTTTCTGGAATGGCTTAATTGTTGCACCCTTAATTAAGGAAAACTCTTCACTGAAGGAGGTTTTAATTAAACATTCATTTTTAATGCATTGTGGGTTTGATATTAATTAAGTATAATAAATTACTCATAGAATGATCAGTTCTGCTCAGAATTTGCTACTTAGATTAGATAATAACTGGGGAGGAGTACTGTGGATTCCCTGGATTTAAGGACAAGTCACTAGGGATGAATTTGGGGCTGTCAGGTCCTGTTTCCTGTGCCTTACAAAGGAATTGCATTTCAAAATCTTCTAAATCCAGTTTTGCTGAGATGAAAACACACCTAGGGGGGAGTGTGTGTAGAGCTCCTTTCCAGTTTCCTGGAACAAATACAACATCTGGATTTATTGCAATGCAATGGTGCAACAGAGTCATGTAAGGGCTTTGCTGTGTGCCACTGGATACGCCAGCTGGGAAACTGGAGATCCTGCATGCCTTTGTCATTGTCTGAAGATCAAAGAGCCACAAGACATGAAACTCCTTCTCTCTACTGATAACAGGTTGAAAATGAAGTGTTTCCAAACCTCCTTGTTTGCACACCATAAAGTAGAAAGGGAGAATTGGTGATTAGGGATTGGGTAAAGGTACCCTTGGAAGGGAATCCAAGGGCCAATCTTCTTTCAGAGATTCCATTTTTGTGCAGATTGGAGCCATTCTGACTGGAGTTAAATCTGAGCTTTTCAAGAGAAATTTCCAAGGTTTTAAAAACTGCTTTGGTGAGGGAAAGCATTGCAAAACACCAAATGGTGACAGCTGAGTCCTGAGACAGCGAACACAGGAAACTTCCTCAACATCAACCCCCATCTCCATCTGTCCCCCAGGAGTCAGCTTGTGCAGCAATGAGCCTTGCTGTGCACGGAATCTGCTTTATGGTGGAGCTTTCCCTGGGAAAAGTGATTGATCAGATCTGAGCTGTGACCAGCACGAGACTTTCCAGGCTGGGAACCTCCGTGTTCCCCCGTGGTTCCTGCAGGGGCCACAGCTCCTGGAAGCTGCTGATGGCTGAGTTACCTCCCCTGTGTGCACAGGCAGCACAGTCCTCCCTGCAGGAGCAATAATCTGCCCTGAGAGAGCTGTTGTGAGTTTAGAATGTGCTGAAAGGATGTGGCTGCCTTTTGTTTAAGCTTCCTGCAGCCCTTCACACCACGGGCTCAGCCAAGCCAGCGTGCCAAGGTTTTAGAGCTAATTGGATTTCTAAAGCTCCTGATTTCTTCTCTTCCAGCATCCAGTGTTTGTTTACATTCCCCTGGACTTATTTAATATAGGAAAAAAAAAACCCAAACAGTAGATGTTTACAAACAGTAGATGATGAAGTGGAGAGGATGGTAATAAAACTAAGGATTGGTCAAGCTGGGTGGCTGCCGGAGAAGAGGACTAGGATAACAGGGAAAACAGCTGGAAAACAGTGAAAAATTATCTTGGGAAACACAGAGAGCTTATCTGCTTATCCAAAATAAGCAGAATCAAATTCAATAAGGAAAATGAAAGGGAAACTGGATGAATTATAAGTAACAATGGGTAGCATACAAATCTGATGGGGCTCAAAGTCTGGCAGCTGTCATTCTCAGAGTAGTGATGCCTCATGAATATCCTAGAATCATGGAATGATTTGGTTTAAAGGGACCTTAAAGGTCCCCCTTAAAGGGGGACACCTTCCACCATCCCAGGTTGCTGAGAGCTCCAAAGTGTCCGGGTTGTGAGGAATTTATGTCCTAGGACTGACAACCTGTGGCAGATGCCTCATAGCAAATCACTGCAGTGAGGACAGCATGAACTTCATTCACAATGACTCAAATTTGAGAGCTTTTGAAAGGCTCTGAAAATAGAAACTTATCTGGAGTGGCCAAAATAAAACCAGGGCTTCAAGGAGTACAGATAGGCATGAGATGTTTTCCTGAACCCCAGAGCTGCTCCACCTCCCTGCATTACAAGCAGTTGCAAGGCACAGCGGCTACATTTGATTTCTGAAGGGACAGTGCCTTGGATTTAAACACAGAATTACTGCCCTGGGCACCCCTTCTCAGCCCAGCCCAGCTTTGTGGCTTACACCACTGAGAGAACTCACCTGTGTTTAAACTGTGCTGCCCTCAGACAAATAGGAAAAACCAAGATCAGTTTTGGTCAGAATCTTGTTCAGTCTCTAAAGCTGGCAGTGCACAGGGACACAAACACAGCATTATTGTTGTTATTAGTGAGTCCAGAAGAGTTACAGACTCCAGCAGCTCCTGGCTGGACAGCTCAGGAGCCAAGATTATCCTTGTTTTGCAAGGGATTAGCTGATTGAGGGAGTCTCAAAAAGCTAATCTGAGTCTGCTGACATTTCATGTATTGCACTTAAATATCTGCAATGACTGAACATGCTCTGGTGTTCTCTCTCCCCCTTGGTTCTGCCTGACAGCTGAGCCAATCTGTCCTGGCCATGGCTGGCAGGAAGTAGCTCCAGCAAGGAGCTGAGCACTGTTACAGAGGTGCTGGATGAATCTCCAGCACAGGTTTTGTCTCTGGTCCCTCAGAGATGGGTGGTTCTTGCTTTCCAGTTCCTGGGGCTCACCTGGAAGCCCAACAAAACAGCTCCAAACCTTGCAGTGAGTCATGCAGGATTGTTTTAGTAAAGATGTGGAAAACCTCCTGGCTCTTTGGTCCTGGCAGTATCCCACCTGAAGCACCTGGGACCCTGAGCTCTGGCCTCAGGTGCTTCAGGACCACCTGGATTTGTGTCCCTTTCCTCAGTGCTGCTTCTCCAGCCTGAGCAGCTCCTCAAGAGTTTGCAAACCCTTCACATCCAACTGCCTTGCTAAAAGCAACATTTCCTCTGAGACTCCCTTCCCTCCTGCCTTGATTTCCTCTCACTGCATCCATCCTGACATTTTTTTCCTTGGATCTCTCTGCCCTCCTGGCCCAGGAGCTGCTGCCATCCCTGGGGCTGAAGTCAGCCCTGGGTGATTTCTCTGTGGTTTTTTCTGCATTGCTCTGCATATTTGTTTCTGTGACACTGACCACTGTAGGATTTCCCTTTGTTCCTCTGACAAACAAACCCAAAGCCTACAGAGGAATTACCCAGGAATTTGTGCAGTTTCCCCCCCTTTGATAACAACTTTGTCCTAAACCCCAGACGTCTGTGAGTGACTGGTAACTGATCCCCTTCACAAAGCCAAGGCTTAAACCAAGGCTTAAGGGAGGCTGTTTCGGTAGGAAAAGAAATCATCCCAAAGTAATCTGCTGCTCCCCACGTGCCAAAACACTCTGTGCTGCTCAGTGAATGCCCTCAGATGTTTGATTGTCCAATTCCTGAACTTTGCACCAGGACTGACCTGCCAGATTGCCACATCTCATGAATTTATCTGAATTCTCTAACTATTAACTCGAGGTCATCGATTGGAGGAGAGCTGGACTGCTCAGGGAGGGTCAGAGGAGGCAAATGGGGTGAGGATAAGCCAGGCCTAAAGCCCTGCAGAGACAGAGCCCAGTGGCACTGCCAGCACCAGGCCTAAAGCCTGGAAGGGTTTCCCATGGAAACCAAGGAGCCTAATTTGCTATTTCAGAGGTTGGCCTGACATAACATAAATCTACATTCTGTACTTAAACAGCATTTTATTTCAGGAATAATTTCGTGTTGGCTGACCTTCAATGTGCAGAACATTTTATGTTCTTTTTTATTACTTACAGAGAGATTCCAAGAGCCTGATCCACAGTGACAGTCCCACCAGGTGTATCTTCATCCTGGGGCTCTTGGGACCTCTCCTGTGTCAGTTCAGTTCCAAGAGTTTTATTTTTCTTTGCAGGATCTGCGGGAGCAGGCTCTCAACTGGGCAGTGGATCCTGCTCTGATCTCCACTGGGATGATGCAGCAGGCTGGGGAAGTGCCCTGGTTAAGGGCCTGGTGAGTTTTCCCTCTGGGAATGTCTGGGAGAAGACTGGGAAGTCTGCTCTGATATCTCAATTTACAGGAGTGACACTAAACCTCTCCTTATGCAATCCATCATTTTGGATTCATGTTTTAAACAAAGGCATTGACATAAAATTGGTCCCTCCATTGTTTAAAGGAGGGAGTTTTAATGAGTGTTACCTTAGTTCTGCAGGGCTCTAGCCTTTAAATAAAAAGAATCTCTTTTACTCATCATTTATCAGCAATGAATATTTAATGTAGTCCTGCTGCCTGAGGAAGAATTTGTATGAAAGGGATGAAAAGAAACATTTATTTTAAAAAAACAAGATATTTACTCCTCGAAGCTGAGTCACTGAATTTATGGCCCAAGAAGTTGTCTCAAAGACACAAATGTCTTTAGTTTATTTTTTATGGTGAATCACAAACAATTTTGAGTGGCAGGGTGACTGCACAGGCAGGGGGCTTTTATAAATGTGCAGCCAGGATGTTCTGCAGCTCCACTGGTGTCTGCAAAGAATATCCAATACAGGAATAACCCAAATTTCTCACACAGCTCTCTCTGACCCCAGTTCTGCATCCCCAGGTGCTGAAGGCAGCACAGCTCAGTGCCCCAGACCTGACTGGGGGTAACTCAGTGCTGAGAATTTAATGCTGCCCAGTGCCTGTGCTGTCAAGGCTGCAATTCCAATCCACACTGGATTCAGAGATTTCCTTGGGATTTTTGCTTGAAAAATGCTTTGGAAGCATTGATATAATTTCTTTTCATTTTCCCAAGCAATCTGCCTGCTTTCAGCACCACAGCTGCTCCCAGGCACAGCTGCCACCTGATGGAGTAACTCTGGGCTGGAATATCAAATGGGGAGCTGTGGAATAAATTGAAATGCCAGACTGGAAGAAGAATAATTTTGCCTGGGAAACTCAAGAAATTGCTAACAATACCAAGGAAACTCTGCTAGATCTAAGTAGATTTGTTCAGACCTGGGGCTGTAGTGCTGCAGAAATAACATTTACCAGCTTGGCAGATGTTTTGTGCTTGGATCCACAGAAATCCAGAGCTGCTTTGCCAACATCCTCCTGCAGAGTTATGGAGTTACTGGGGGGAACAGGGAGCAGAGAAACAGAAACAGAAACAGCAAGGATGCAGATGTGAGGCTGTGATTTGGGTCACTGGGGCAAACAGGAGCTGTGAGAAGGAGAAGCTGAGGGAGAAGCCTGTCCTGGCAGGAAGGGGAACTGTCTCAGCTGGACAGCCCAGGGACCAGTGGGGAGCTTGGAAAACATCAGTACCTTTTGGATTCCACAGTTGGCCTGTCCCAGGAATTGATTCCATACCACTGGGTGCTCTCTAAAGGGTTTTTAATAGCATTTCACTGAATTTTGTGCCTTCAGGACACAAAGCAAGAGATTCCTGCTATGAAGAGTGCAGCTCACTCAGGAATTCCTTCCCCTCTGCTGCAGTTGAGAGCAGCTGCACTGTGCATATCAGGAAACTGACTTTTCCCACCTGTCCTAGTGAGCAATGCTTGAATCATGCCTGACATCCTCAACTGGCTCTGCACTGATACATAGAGATAAAAATACAGGGGTTGGACACTGCTGCATCATAAATTTAAAAAGAAAAACCAGGGACAAGAGATAAACCCAGTCTATTCCTAGGCAGCAAAACCAAGGGAAAAACACCCTTGGTGTGTGGAAATGCATTTGGATCCTGTGTGGGGTGCTGTGCACCCCCTCTGCTCCCCTTTCCCTGACAGAGGGTTCCTGACAGAAATGGGATTCCAGCAGTTTTACGGCACTGCCAAGGGTTCACTCCTGCAGCTCTTCCTGCCCTTGGCTCTGGGGTGCCAATGGCCCTTCACTGGGGGTGTTGGGGTCACAGCCCTGGGCTGGGCTGGGCTCCCCAGCACTGGTTTGCACCAATTTTGGGTTTCTCCCCCAGCTCTGGCTTTGTCCCCAATTTTGGGTTTGTCCCCCAGCACTGGGTTTGTTCCCCAGCTCTGGCTTTGTCCCCCAGCTCTGACTTTGTCCCCCAGCCCCTGTGCCAGCCCTGGTGCTGTGCTGGAGGCTCCAGCCTGTCCCCCACTGCTGCCTTGGCACAGTTTACACAGGAGATAAAATCGTGTCCTGGCAAGCAATCAATTCTCCCTCAGGTGGTTTAACAGCCTCTCACTAAACCTCCCATGGAGCCCAGGAGATTTGAAGTAACTCCTCAAAGGGAAAGCTGACAGTTGAGTTATTGAGTGTCAATAGCTGGGAGCTGCTTGATGGCTCCCTTTGCTCCTGCCCTGTGTCTGTGTTTTTGCTGGGCTGGGTGAAGGTGTCAGTCCTGGCTCCTGCCACCCACCCACACGAGCTGCTGTGTCCTCAGCTGCTTTTTTTCCTTCAGTAATTCAAAATCAAGGAGGGCATCTGCTTTATCAGGAGATCATGACCTACTGCTACTAATCTCATACTGCTACATATGGTGAAATACATTTCTATCCACAGCTGGGTATTTTTGCTTGTTTAATGTTATAAACTTCCTCTAAGAGCCAGCACAAGGACTTAAACTTCAGTAGCCAAAGAGAACTTCACTCGCGGTTTTCCTTCTGGAAATTTTTCACATCCTTAACATGACCTTTATGCAAGTTTTGAGTCATAAAGATTTTAAAATTCAGTATAATAAGCTAGAAATGACAAGGTTGCCCTGCAGTAGTTGAAGCAGTAAAGATTCTTAATGATACACAGAGATTATAGTTTTATAATACTCCACCAGGACCAGGCTGCTGAACTCTGTTTAGTTTTCTACAACAATCTCTATAAATATTCGCTTACTACTCAATCAGAAATGTTTTGGTTGGGTAACTAAGTAAACACAAATGCAGAACATTAATAAAGGCTTTTTCTCCCCTTTCTCTATCCACCTCTTTCCATAATTAGGCTGCCAGATTGTCTCAGAGAAATGAATTTTGGACAGATATTTCTGAGAGCTCAGTAATTGAATATTTTGAGATACTCCCCTTCAGACGTTGTGCTAATATTAAAAACAATACAAGAACATTTCACAGCTTTGGGCACGCTGAGCAATGTGTTAAGGCTATGCCAATGCTTGAAGAGTATTTTAAAGCTGAAAGTGAACAAAGTGGCTGCCAAAAGCTCCCATGGCAGTGTCCAAAATGAGAACTGGTGACACCAACGAGCACCTTCCTTGGGATCTGTGGGCTCTCCTTTGCTTTTGGGATTTGATCAGTAATGTTTGAACTCATAACTAGAACTTTTGGCTTCCCAAAACTCAGGGGAGTTTTGCCGCTCAAAATTAACTGAGTTCATTTCCAGTGGGGGCACCTTAAAATGCCAAAATCCAACTGTGTTATATCCCAAGCCTGGGGCAAACCTGACCTGAACCCCCAACATTGCAGGGCTGCAGCTCTTTGGTCTCATCTAGGATTTGGAGTAAAGCATTCTGGTGATGTTTCTGACACCTAAATCAATTCAACAAAGGGGGATTTAAGATATGAACCCTTGAGAGATTGTCCCCTGGGGTGACACGGGCCCTGAGGACTGCGGGTGAGCAGCTTTGTGCACATTTCCCAAAGTTCCAGCCTGACTCTTTGCACATCGGGAGTTCCCTTCCTTTCATTCCCTTCCTTTCATCTGCTCACTGCAGCTCTCCCAACAGAATCTCTTTCTCATCCATCTGATTCCTTTCCAAGATATTTCTGTGGGATCCAGCCAACCCACCCCAACCCCTGCCCTCGCATCCCCAGCTCACCCAGTGGCAGGACAATGAAGAAGGGGAGCCAGCACAGGATAAACATGCCAACCACAATTCCCAACGTCTTGGCTGCCTTCTTTTCTCTGGAGAACTTTAAAAGTTTGAAAGCTAAGGAGTTCCTGGGGTTGTGACTCTTGGACTTGGTGTTGTTCAAGGCGTCCTCATGAACGTGCTTGTAGTGAATCCGTAAGGTCAGCTCCTTGGAGTTGGACATCTCCTTCATCACACCAGCTTCCAGGTTCCTCGTAGTCCTCTTGGCCACGATGTAGACCCGGCAGTACATGACGAGGATGACGATTAGAGGGATGTAAAAGGAGCCCAGGGAGGAGAAGAGGGCATAGAAGGGCTCCTCGGTGATCCGGCACTCCCTGTCGTCCTGCGGGGCCGGCTCCTTCCAGCCCAGCAGGGGCCCGATGGAAATCACCATGGACAGGACCCAGACAGCCAGGAGAGCTAAAATCGCCCTTCTCCTGGTGACCAGCGTGGGGTACTGCAGGGAGTACCGGACCCCGATGTATCTGTCGATGGAAATGGCACACAGGCTCAGAATAGAGGCTGTGCAGCACAGCACATCCACTGCCGCCCAGATGTCACAGAATATCCTCCCCAAAACCCAGTAGCCAAGCACTTCCAGCGTGGCAGAGAACGGCAGGACAGTGAAACTCAACAGCAGGTCTGCTATGGCCAGGTTAATGATGAAATAGTTCGTAGGGATTCTTAAATGTCTGTTGCAAGCCACGGAGAGAATTACCAGGATATTACCTATGATAGCAAAGAGAATAAAGGCACCGAGGATCAGCCCCACAATGATCGCCCTGCTGGTGGCCAGGGCAGGTGAATCCAGGTCGGTTCCTGTCTCGTTGGAGTTGTTTGCAGAAAAATTGCCATAATTTAGTGCAGAGCCTTTGAAATATCCCGGTATTGATGAATTGGATGTATCGCCAAGATAGGTATTCATCTTAAAATTCATCCTCCATAGCAAGCTGGGGTCGCGTCCCCGGCGAGTCAGCTCAAAGTCATCTCTGGACCCGCGAAGTGGCTGCAGAGCCGCGGGCAGTGCGAGCAGGGCAATTCATGGTCCTGGGGAGCTGCAGCCCTCCCCGGGCACCCGGGGCAGCGCAGTCACCGCTCGGGGCTGCTCCGGGCAGCGCAGGCACCGCTCGGGGCTCTCCGGGCAGCGCAGGCACCGCTCGGGGCTCTCCGGGCACCCGGGGCAGCGCAGTCACCGCTCGGGGCTCTCCGGGCAGCGCAGGCACCGCTCGGCTTCCGGCAGCGGGGCAGCGGAGCCTCCGCACGGGCTGCTCCGCGCTCCGGCGCTGCCCGGCGGGGCCGCTGCCAGCGGTAGAGCAGCAGGGCAGCAGCAGAGCAGCAGCAGAGCAGCAGGAGAGCAGCAGCAGCAGCAGAGCAGCAGCAGAGAGGCAGCAGAGCAGCAATCTTGCCCGGAGCCGCGGGAGCTGCGCTACTGCCGTGCCTGACACGGGGCGGGCTCTGCGCTGGCCCCGGAGCGGCCGCGCCGGAGGCGGAGGGACAGAGGGACAGAGGGACAGAGGGACAGAGAGACGGAGGGACCGGGGGACAGAGAGACAGAAGGACAGGGGGACAGAGGGACAGAGAGACAGGGAGGACAGATGATGGCCCCAGAGGTGCAGGCCGTGCGCAGCGCGCCGTGCCCCGGGGCCAGTGCAGTGACCCTGCGGTGGCGGTGCGGTGACTGTCGGTGGCTGGGCTGTGACAGTGCGGGGACAGTGCGGTGACTGCCAGTGGCTGTTGGTGACTGTGCGGTGGCAGTGCAGGGACTGTCTGTGACAGTGCCCTGTCAGTGCGGGGAGCCTGCGGCGGCCGTGCGGGGACACTGAGGGGACAGCAGTGGCAATACAGCAGCGGGGACAGCAGTGAGTGAGGGGACAGCAGTGGGGACAGCAGGGAGGGGACAGCACTAGACGGCAATGCTGGCCGGGCAGCACCGGGGGAGCATCACGATCTTTTAACTCGTTGGCCACAGGACCCTGCGGTGCAAACCTGTAAAGAACCAGCTGCATTATCTGAGAAAGGATTTCCTCGGTGGGACGTGGTGAAAAAAGCAGTTTCAGGACAAAACGATCTGTTACCCTTTTGCCCATTAAGGAAATACATTGGAGTTTATTTTGTGAGTCACATATCATTTTAGAGAGCTAATCATCTCCTAAGGACAAGTAGCTTGGTTCCAAAAATCCCTGGTTTATTTGTACTATTCATTATTCTGTATTGCTATTCAATATTCAATGACAGCATAAAGTTTGTTTCTAATTAAGAATCTGACTAAAATAAATTGTAACAGATCAGTAAAATCTTGATGCTGTTCTGTACTCCTGTACAGGGCACCTCTGTGGCTTCATCTCCTCTTTTGCACCTCTGTAACATTTCCAGGCAGAGTTTATTGTGAACCCCAGCCCTGAGCAGAGCTGAGCACCCCACCCACAGCCCAGGGGAAGGCAGAGACAAGGATTTGCTTTAGGAAATAATTTACCTTTAGTCCTCTGATGCTGAAGTATCTCCCTGAGTCTCTGCTCAGGGCTCTGAGGTCAGTGATGTTGTTAACTCATCGTAGCTCTGGGAAGAGTCATCCTCTTACAGTAGCCTATAAAGCAAAATATAAGTAATGATTTATTCTGTAGATAATAGCCTTTAATGTCGAAAGTGGTTTCTTGGTTTCTTCATCTTGTGACGCTTCGGGGAGAAATCTCAGATCTTTAGAACTCAGTGCCATGAAAAACAACAAGTGAGAGATTTGCTGAATATAAAACTGCCAAAATCCTGTTCTCAACTTTCTGCCATCAGATTACGTCCCCCAGCTGTTGTCTGCTGTACTCTGGGTTACTCTATATTGATTTTCCTGTTACAAAGTGTACTGTGTTTAAAATAAAAACTTCATATTTAATAAGGCAGCTATGGCTGAGAGTTGCAGCTGACTGCTGGTTTTGAGGACAAACCTTGTAAACAGAAGTGGAATTTTGGTCAGGGAGTGCATGGCAGATGTTGGTGTGGCCCTTCCCAGCAGCAGGGCTGTGGCAAACCTTTGCTGTTCAGAAACTTCCCCTTGAAACGCTCACAAGAATGACAGGATAAGGCCATGGAGTCACTGGAGGGGAGAGGAGCAAACACTGGATTTATGAGCTTCACCTCAGATTTCTGCCCTGCCCGATCCAAGCAGAGCTCTCAGTGCTGAAGAGGCAGGCAGCAGCTGGACTTGGGGCATCCATCCTTCACACTTCCAGCTCCTCTGGGCTCCACTCAGCTCTGTCTGGGATTTCTGACCGTGCTTCTGTGCCTTGTCTGTGAATTCCTCAGGCTGGGGCTCTGTCCTGGGGCCACAGCTCTGCCCTGGTACCAGCCAGTGCAGTCCTGGTGGCACAGAGGGCACGGAGCCACTGCAGCCTCCCTCTGCTGGGGCTGAGCTGCACCCATGTAAAATGGTTTGATTAGATCTGTAGGTCAGACATAACCCTGTTACAGCCTTTGGCACGTGAGAAGATGTGATCAGTGCAGAATGTGAGAGGCTGGATAAGAAAAGCTCTGTGAGGGTTGAACTGCCCTGCTCTGGTTCTCAGCTGTGAGTGTGGGACATGCCCAGCCTGCCAAGGGGGACAGAGTGCCCTGAAACTGCGGCCTGGCTTTGGGCACACTCCAACCAGACTTTGTAGTCCCAAGGAACCAGATCTTTCAGCAGCCTTTCAGCAGCCATTCCAAGATCAGCTGGTTCCAGGACACAGTGCCCCCAGCAGAGGAGAGGGCAGAGGGAAGGGAACGCTCCTGGCTGCTCATGGCTGGACTAAAACATTTGCTCAGCACTGGGACCACCCTACTTCCCTTCCTGGTGCTGCTTTCTGTGCCCTCTGGAGGAAAGAATAGAAGGAAAAATCCCATTCCAGGGGCAGAGAAAGACAAAGCTGTGGCTCATCTCCCACAGCCCCCAGAGTAGCCAGGTGTGTTCTCACAGCCCTGCTCACCAGGCATGCAAAAACAAACCCTGGATGATGATGAGCCTGAGCTGGTGAATGCTCACCGATTGCTCCGAGATCTTCAGCAGCAGGTGCTGTAAGAGAATCAAATGTATTGAAACTCAGACACCAGCATTAACTCTTTACCTGCCTGGGGGTGAGGGACGGAATAGGCACTGTGAGAAAAGGGGAATTTTCCTGCCACAGCTTTGAAGTGGCACTTGGAGCCAGTCAAAGACACCTGCTCAGAGAAGTGCAGACAGGATCCATGGCAGAGCTCTTTTCATCCAGATGAATCACAGTGTTCAATGAAAAAGTGAATTTAATAACCCAAAGATCCTAGTCAATTATACTTCAATAAAGCTCCCAGAGTCGTTTTTCAATGACTCCTCCATTGAAAGAGGAGCCCTTTAGTGTGGCTCAGCTTTGTGAGGGGCTGTGCTCCTTTCCCTCATTTGCAAATGTTAAAACACGTGCTGGCATTTGGATCTGACTCTGAGGCACAGCAGAGCCACCCCCAGAGCCCTTTGGCAGCACTGCTCCTGGGCACGGGGGGTGAGCTGGCCCAGGAGTTAAATGGGAATATCTGCATGCAGTGTTACACAATCCCTCTGGAGCCTTCCCATCCCTCTGCCCCTTTCTCTGACACCAGAGCATCCCCAAGGAGTGCAGCGAGGAGCTGGGCTTGGGGAAGGTTTTTGGTGTGATTGTGGCTGGGTGTTTGGATTCCTGTGATGAGGAATTGTGTCTGCAGCTCTGAGAACGTGTGAATGTTCGGCTCTAGACTGTGTTCAAAACAGAGCTTCTCTGTAGGGAGGTCCTTAAAACTAGATTGCTAAAAAGATGAAATTTGTCTGCTTTTGATAGAAATGTCAGTGTTAGCTACAGAGCTGCACTTAATTATTGCCTGCTTTATTAATTACAGCGGATAAGGTTGGTGCTGTACCTTTGCAGAGTTGGTACAAGTTCCTTCCTCAAGTCTTCTGGAAATCACAAAAAATCACACAGTGTCATCCACAGAATATATTTCCCTCATTTCCATTCTTTCTGAGGGGCAGAACTTTGTCCTTCATGGAAAACGTCTTTGTCTCAGCCAGAATTATAAAAACTTCCCCCAGACATTGGAAATACACTGGATTATGGTTTCCTCACCTTTTGTGATTAACAAGGAACACATTTCCTTGTCACACACAAACCCTGAAACCCAGGAAAGGGAATTTCCATGATGAGAAGAGAAAAAAATGCATTTAAAATGCTAATTTGCAGTTGTCCAATGGTGATATTTAGAGCCTTCTGGGTTTATTTTCAGAGTAAGGGAAATATCTCTGAGGTTTGTATTTACAGCCAAGGTTATTAGCTGGAACTTGCCAAAACAGGATTGCACACACTTGCAATTTGGAATAATCTTTTTTTCTGTAGTTACTCAGTGCTTGTCATTTTAATGTAAATAGGACTTTGAGAGCATTTTTTGGGTAGAATTAACTAAAATACAATTATTTTCACGCTGTCAGTGGCTCTTAAATCCCCTCACAGACCTAGGTTTTGCAGGCCCATTGCCCACACTGAACCATGTTTTTTCTCACTGTGCATTTCTGTCAGAACTGTGCTGGAGACTCCACATTTATCAGTAATTTCCCAGTTATGGATGGAGGCCTTATCTCAGAGGCTTTGTGAGGGTGGTGCCAGCAAGGGACTGTGCATTTGGGCGGGTGGGAAAATCAGTTTGGGAAGAGTGAGTCCCTGCCTGGAGGAGAGAGGGAGGAGCGGGAGCAGGGCAGGTCCTGCCTGTCCTGTGCTCTCCTGGCTGTGCCAATGGCCAAAGGAAGTGCAAATCCCTCCCAAAGCTCTGCCCAACGGCTCTGAGGAAAGAGAATTCCTGCCTGATCCCACCTGGAGAGGATCCAAACCAGGGAACTCTCTGACTCTGCAATCTGTCAGAGTTTTAACCCAAATTTCAGGGAATTTAAAGGAACCAGGAGAGGGGAAACAACTGAATTCTGGTGGAGAGGCTGAAGAGGACACCAGGCTCTCCTGGAAGGATCCTTTCCTTTGTTCCACATTTCAGCTGTTTCAGAACTTGCCTCTTTTGGGATAGAATTATAATGGAATAAACTTGAGGTTTCCAGATCTGAGAAATTCTAATTAATACAGATTGCCCAATCTTTTTGTAAAAAGGCTGGGTATATTTATTTACATTAAATAAGTTAAACTTCCTTGAAAATACTTAACCTGAGATTAAAAGGGCAGGAATTAAATGCTGGCAAAAGAAAACCATTTTAAACACAGCACAAAGCTCCTGCTACTCACTGGCATAAACCAACGTGGTGCCAAGGGCTGAGCAGGATTAGGAGCAGCTCAGAGGTGTTTGTGGCTCATCAAACAAGCCCTGATAAAGTGGCTGAGGTGACCACAGTGCTATAAATCTCCCCACCTCAGGAAATAAACTTGGAGGTGAATTCAGGCTGGATAAAGCTCCTCATGCTGTCACAAGTAATTAATCTCATTTCTGTGCCTCCTTCTCAGTAATATCTTCACTCTGAGAATGAGGTACCCAGCCCAGAGGAATATTTGTAACATAACAGAAATGTGGCTGGGAAAGGGATTTTTCAAAGATATCTGGGCTGAGTGGGAATTTTGCTGTCCTGAGAGTTTTCACCTTCATCTTTAAGCACCACGGGACTTCAGAAACTTCTGGAAACTCCTCCTGATCTGTGCACCAGGATTATTTCTGTACCAATGACAGCCCTCCCTTTGTTTTTAAATACCCTGATGGTTTATTCTGCCTGTAAGAGGTCACAGCAATTTGGTGCCCAAAGTCCTGGGACTTTTAAATTTCAACTTTCATTTTCCACGTTGGACATTTGTGTGAAAGATCAATATTTCCTTAAAAAAAAAAACCAACATAAACTTATTTTCCACCTCTCTCCACGTCACTGAGCTCTGATCATGGTGTGCACACTATTTAATTTCAGCTTTATGATATTTAGAACTTGCAAGTGCAGCATAAATGTCTTATAGCCAGTGAGTGGCTGGGCATCACTGCTGCTAACACTGAAATTCATCTTCCAGGCTGATGTACAACCCCATTCTGATGCTTTGCCTTGATGAAAATGCCTAGGAGAGGCAGGGAATGACTTTTATATTTGCAATAATACAGGCCTTAAAATATGGACCAAGATCTTAGTTCAGTGAAGTTGATGCCAATCTATCATCTAATTTATCTGTTCCTTTTAATAAATCTGTATTTAGATCTATTTCAGGCTATCTTTATTGGAATTAAGCAGCTTTTCTAACCTTGAAGCACTTTTGACATCTAGTTTTGTTAAGATATGGGAATCTCTGAGCAGAAGGAAGTCTAAGCTCCCTGTCTTGCTGCTTCCCTGAGGAGCTGGAAATTTGTATTCCTCCTCCCTAGCTCAATAATTACCCAGTCATTCCTTTGCTGAACTCATTGCAGCAAAAATAATAATGCTAAAGGGCAGAATTCCTTGGAGAAGGATTGTAAATGGTCAGAAAACTGCTTTTGGTGCAGGGTTGAAAACATCAGGATAATAAGGAAGCAAAGGACAAAGAGGAGCTCTTTGCTCTACAGGAAGGGAATGAAAGGAAGAACTTTTGGGAAAATAAAGCAAAAAGAACCAGGACAGTGACTTCTGTCAGATCTTCAAATGTGCCAGTCCTTAAAGCTGTACATCCAACTGGAGAGGGAATTTTGCACAATCCCAAAGACTGGAACTTGCTGAGAGAAAATGTCTCTTTAGTGCCTTTTCTTCTAAGGGAATCTGGACCCTCCTGTTAAGGAGTGAACCAAAATATTCCCTTTTCTCATTATTAACACTCAGCCTGTGAGCCAGGGGTTGAAGTGCTGCTGCTTCTCCTCTTTCACAGCAGAGTTGGAATGCACAAACACCTCATCACACTTTAAATTATGCATTAGTGGTTTCACACTCCTCAGAGCAAATTAAAGAAGTGTGTGCTACTCCATCTTTTAGAGATGAGTGCAAGAGACAAATCAAGGAATCTTTCCTTTTAAATTCAAAGTTTAAATGTATTTTTCAGTGTTACCAGTGCATCAATTGAACTCTCAGTAGCCAGAACACAAACTACAGGTGGAACTGTGAGAGCTTTGAAGAAAAGAATTAGAGTTTGGCTTGTATTTTCTGTTAAATGAACACTGCACTCTTCTTTGAATTAATGTTAAATATTCATGAATCTGTTATTTTCCCATATTTTGTTCTTGTGAGAAGCCATAAAAATCTATAAGCAGTCTTTATTTCTCCAGAGGAAAATTAGGTGAGAGAAAACATCTGTTTCTCTCTTTTTCCTGTCAAGATTTGGAATAATTATATCAACACTTTAAGCAACTGGGAAAGACCTAATTCTATTTAATTCCGATTAAATGTGCAGTAGGTATGGAAGCAAAGTGCATTGTGCATTGTGTGATGGTGGAGGGCAGCAGGGGAACAATGGGAATGTTTATTTGGTGGAACTGAACAGATCCAGCTGCTCCCCAAATTCCTGAGCTGATGAGGCTGCTGCTGCTCCAGGTGGGAGCAGGAGAGGGTCTGGGACCACAGGGGCTCATCCAGGGAAATCCTGGGGTTAGAAAACGCAGAGCACCTTTGCAGGTCTGGCTGGGATGATTTGCCTGCTCTGGGAGCTCATTTGGGCTCTGGAATTCGGGAGGCTGGGAGCAGCTCCCGGGCTGGGCTGAGGAGCCCCTGAGCTGCAGGGGCTGCCTGGGGCAGGAGCAGCTCGCAGGGCTCCCAAACACTGCCCTGCATTTGGCATTTCCCACCTTCACCACGGGGCTGGATCCAGGCACACCAGGGCAGGGCCACTCCTGAAAAGGTTTCCTGTCCTCTCTGGAAGTGTTTTCCAAGAACAAAGCCCAGCAGTGCTGCAGCTGCTCCAGGCCTTTGCCTAACTGAGAGAACTGAGGAGCATTTTGTTGGAATTCACCTTTTTTTGACACTTTAAAGATATTCCTGAAAGTGTCAGAAGTCGCCATGAGTCAGAAATAGAAGTGAGCTGAAGGCAGCAGCTCTGATCCATCAGGATTAATGGATTCCTTTCCAGGGAGAATGATTTGCAGAATCATTCCAGGAGCTGCTCCCCACCTGCACTGGGCAGTGCATGATCCAAGCCCAGCCAAGGACACCAGTCCTGGAGGAAATCCCATCATCTTCCTCATCTGGGGTGCAAGGAGTTAATGATGAGTAACTGTGTGCAGGAAAATGACAGAGAAATAGCTGAGAGGAGCAGCTGTGCATGGATCTGCCAGGAGCACTCAGGGACAATCCCTGGGAGCCTCTGGTAAAGCCGGAGGCACCCATGGATGTGCTCTGCAGTCTGTAAAGGCTCTGGGAAAGCTGGAGGCACCCATGGATGTGCACTGCAGTCTGTAAAGGCTCTGGGAAAGATGAAAGCACCCATGGATGTGCTCTGCAGTGTGTAAGAGCTGAGGCATCAGCAGCACCCTCCTGGTTTTACATATTGCCGATGATCTCTGATCCCTGTGTTTTTTAATTCTATAAAATGCATCTTTTCAAACAAGCAGGAGGCTGTCCTTTAGGAATAATCTGTGGAAGAGCTGAGATGGGAGGGGTTCTTTGGGTAATTTGTGTCCCCACCAGGCAGTGCTTGCACAGACTCATCCATGCCAAGGCCATTAATTGGTATTTGCTGTAATTAGGAGTCACACTGGTGACTCCAGCCCCACACATTTCCTTCAGGAGCAGCAACCCTGGCAGGCAGTGCCTGCTCCCAAGTCAGTGATGCCAGATGAAGTCACTGCACTTGTCAGTCACTCTGGCACCACTCTCCTGGCTAGAAACTTGCCCTTTTTGGGCAGGAACCGCCCAACAGCTCTGAGCTTTAAGGATGTTTGGTTGCAAACAGAAACTGCTCCAGCAGTTGGGTAAAAAAGACCTCACCTTCAAGGGCATCTGAGGCAAGAGCTTCCTGACCTACATCTGCCAAGAATCCCGTCCCAGCTCCCTCCTCCCAGCCCTCTGGAGTGAGGGGAACATTTGCCTGTGATGAAGATAATGGCAGAAAATATGTATGAGAATGAGTCACTGAGATTTTTGTTCAGAGTGCAATATCCAGCATCCCCAGAGACCTTTATTTATAGCCTGAGCAAACTCTACAGAGTTGCAGGAGGACAAATGAAAGTGTAGGAGACGCTGAAGTAATGAGTAATGGTAACACCAACAGGCTCTTTCCATCACAAATTAAGTGAGCACATCACGGCAGTAAATCTCCAAAAGAGCTCAGACAGTTTTATCTCTGTGGAGCCACGAAGACTTTTTGGAATACATGTTGGAGTAAAGGTTTCATTTCATGGTTGCCTCTAGAGGATGTCTAGAATAGAAGCAACTGCAGATCTGGAGAACATTCAGAATAATTACCATGGTCTGCATCTCATCCTTGTGTCTGCCCTCAGTGCTGCTCCCTCAGGGTGTGGTGTTGCCATCAATGAAATATATTAATAAATTAAATATATTCATAAATGAAATATGTCCATATGTGAAATTTGTATTTTATATATGAAATACATTCAGGGACACAAAGTGTTCATAATTGCAATGTCAATTGTGACTCAGTGCTGCCCAGGGGGGGATGCATCTCCAGCTGCAGGGCTGCCTTGCATGGGCAATGCAAAATGCTCCTTCCAGGAATGAAGGGAGCTCCCAAAGAGGCTCTAACTGAGATTTTTTTCCACTGTTTCTTGCTGGATTGTACCATAAGAAATTTCCAAATGCCTGAAATGTAAACTGTTCCTCTTGCAGGCAAATAATGTAGAAGTGATTTAGAGAATTTTTCAGCAGAACAGATTTTCATCAATTTCTTTGAAGTATTTCCAAGTTCTTTAACATTTTCTGTAACCCACACTTTCCATTGGAACCTGGAGAATCTGCCAAACTTTCTCTTGCTGTTCCGTGGCAGGAAGGAAGCTGTGATTAGGATCAGGGAGGTAAAGGCCCATCAGAGACAGCTCATTGCAAAGTCATTCTTTGGAATTCTGGGTCAGCCCTCAGATTCCTCCTCCCCCGTCTCAACACCCTACTGCTCACCCAAATGGCCCTCATTTTTCACTCCTTTCCCATGTTTTTGAAGAGATTTTTCCATCTGTTTTCTCCTTTCCCTGTTCCTGGCTCTGTTCTGTGAATGCTTTCAGGCAGGTTCCCGGCTGTAGATGCACCCTCCAGCAGGAGGATCAGACAAATGCTGGAATCACGAGTTGATATGGAAGAATCCAACATCTAGGGATGAAAATTAGGGCTTTTCATCCCCCTTTTAGACTGAAGAAATTGTAGAAAATGTTTTATGGAGTTTAAACAATATTGTGGCTATGGCATTGACCTCACTTGGCTTGACAGTAACAAATGATGAATTGGACATCTCCAAACTTCTCCTTTTCCTTTGTGAGCACCCCGAGGGTACAACAGAGGCTGCTCTGGGCTGGTTTAGGGGCTGAACCATCCCTCATGCCAAGGGTTTGGCTAAGCTGGGGCTGCAGCTGACTGACCCCTTGAGCAGCAGGGAAAGGTCAGCCAAAAAGGAGGAGAATTTTCACAGGCTCGGCCAGTGCTGCAGGGAGAGGTCCCTGCAAAAAGGCTTTTGGATTTCTGGTTCCCAGGGCCGTGAGAGGGAGATGTTCTCATCCAGAGCACTGGGATGGAGAAGACTCTGGGCTCTGCATGGATCAGGATGGGATCCTCTGGAAGTGCCAGCTCTGAGCTGCGCCCATGGCCATGCTCTGTAGGGCCAGGCCACACCAGGGGGGAGCTCCACACTCCCTGGGGAAAAATCCCAGCCCTGGGCCCCTCTGGGGAGCCTGGAGATCCCTGCTGCTGTGGCAGCCAACACAACCAGATGCACTTGGGCTGAAATCATCAGGGACTGGCCACATCCTGGAGCAGGATCATCAGGGACAGACCGCATCCTGAGGGAGGAGCTGTGGGGCCAGGGAAAGGCAGAACAAGCTGAGCTTATTTGGGGCTGCTACCAGAACCCCCTGCCAGTGCCATTCCCCCCTCTGTCCTTGGCACTGATCAATGGGCTCTTGCTTCCTTTCCCAAAGCTCCCAGCTCAGCTTCATGAACCAGTCCAGGCCCATGACCTGTTGTGTTTGTGGGGTGCCCCAATGAAGGGAGGAATGATGAATCTGACTCCATGTTCTCAGAAGGCTAATTTATTATTTTAAGATACTATATTATATTAAAGAATACTATACTAAAGAATACAGAAAGGATGCTACAGAAGGCTAAAAAGATAATAATGAAAACCCATGACTCTCTCCAGAGTCCCGACACAGCTTGGCACTGGTTGGCCATTGAGTCAAAATAATTCACATGAAACCAATGAAACAACCACCTGTGGGTAAACAATGTCCAAACACATTCCAAAGCAGCAAAACATAGGAGAAGGAAATCAGATGATTATTGGTTTTGGTGGGGTTTTTTTTGTTGGTTGTTTTTTTTTGTTTGTTTTTTTTTTTTTCTCTGAGGCCTCTCAGCTTCCCAGGAGAAGAATCCTGGGCAAAGGGATTTTTCAGAAAATGTGAATGCTGCAATGACCCCCGAGGCTGGAGCTCTCCAGACATTGTTTCACTGGGTGTTTTACCCTCCTGTGACTCCTGGCTTCTCCCTGGGACTGCAGTCAAGCCCTGGCTGCTTTGACCCGGCTGTGATTTATGTTTGATGAGGAGACTGAGGCTGCAGCTCTCAGCTGAGCGCTGCTCTTCCTGCAGATTTCTGCTCCTGATTCATCGCTCTCCTCACCTATTATTCCATCATTTATGGATTGAGTAATGGGCACAATGGGTTTTTACCAAGAGGAGCTCTTAGCAGACTTACAGCACATATTTTGACATGGGGATGGATGTTCTGGGTTATATCTAATAGCAATTTAATGAATATTTTATTAAAATAAACTTAGTTAATGCTTTGTGGCTGCGTGGAGCAGTAACTGCCTACAAATCTGTGGTTAGGAAAGCTTCAAGCTCATGGCAAATTTCCTGTTCCTAGAGCAGGATCTTCTTTCTCAGCACCATAAGGCCAGAGGGACACATATGCTGCTAAATGCTTGTTCTGCAACTGAGAATGAGTGCACGATTGTGAGGAAAAACATTTGGTTTCTACTGTTGAGCAGTGAAATTTCAGCACGATGAAATCCTGTGCTGGTGCCAAGACAGCATCTGAGACAAGTGGAAAAGTTTCCAAGCTTTGAGACTTTCAGAAAATTCCACAATAAAACCCCACATCCCAGTCTATTGGGGATGCAGGACTGCACTCTGGGGAGAGGAGTATTTTTCTTCCTGAGCAAGGGCTTGGCATCCAGGTGTCTCCAGCCTGGATTAGAGAAGCTTTCTTGGAAATCAATGTATTTTTAAAAGGTTTTCTCCCACCTCCCTGGTTTGCACACAAAGTTTGACACTAACAGGACGAAAAGCCTTTCCCAACTTGCAGGCAGCTCTAATCTGGCGGTGTTATTGCTATCAATAAAACCCCCACAAATTCCCTCAAAGTGACACTTAAAATTAACAGGAGAATATTGGCAGGGTGATAAACACAGACAAAAGCAGGGGTTCCAAGGAAGAAGGAATCAAGGAGGGCGAGGTGGGATGAGTTTTCCCTTTGATGGATCTGTGTCTCATCTGCAGTTCCAGCAGTCGCAGTGGGAGTTTTCACTCTGTCATAATTATGTGGCAGCAATCACATTTTCTTTTAGCATAAACCTTCATCTCCTTCAATTTTCAAGTATTCTATGCTAAACTGAGGAAAACCAGGTTAGTAATTAGGACTTGGAGTCAGCCCTGGGAACAGATCTGCAGCCCAAAGAAGTTGTTTGTAGCTGTGATGAAAATCCCCACATTTCTCCCTACCCCAGTTCAGTGGATGTCAGGATTGTCAGTCACAGCATCCCTGTCAGAGGGAGTGGAGTGAACTCTGGGGTGTGAGAAGCACCTCATGTCCTGTGCTCACTGCAGGGCAAACAGGGAGAGGGGCAGGAGGAATGGGATTCTCCTCTCCAGGGAACAAGAGCCCCAGGAGATGATGCCTTCAGTTTGAGCTTTCCTATTTCCCAGCCTCTGCACTGCATTGGTACAGAACTCTGCACGCCATACAAAGTGTCAGCAAGTTCTGCTCACAGCTCAGCCCCACAGAACAATCCTTTTCCTGCCCCACAACCAAGGACACCGCTGCAGCTTCAGCCCCAAAAGTGCAAACAGCAGGGAATGGAGGGGAGCAACCTGGGAGGGTGGGACTGCATCCCCTGGGGCTGGAACTGGACACTGAACCCCAGGATGGAAATGGACCCAAACTTATCAAAGTGTGAGAACTCGTGGCCAGGATCCATCTGGGGTGGAGCCACGGCCGGGCTCTGGCACTGCCCAAGGTGTGTCCTGTGAAGGGCTTTTCATAAATCCCAAATTTATTCTTTAACTCTGCCCAGCCTCTGCTCCTGGCAGCCCCTGGAGGCATCAGAGAGGGCTCAGAGCAGCCACACCTGCCCTGCCCACCTGCAGCTGCACATCTTCCAAACAGGGAGGGGATTTCAGCCAATGTTTGCACATGGAGCACACAAAATAGAAAATGGGGAGGTGGTGGCAAACCCCAAAAAGGAAAAGCAGAGCTTTGGAAGGTTCCAAACCCTCCTGGCTCACCCCCTGCCCAGCAGGTGGGAATTAGGAAAGATTTGCCTCAAATTCACCCAACCTGAGGAGCCATCTGAGGGTTTGGCTCCTAAGGTTGTGGTCAGGCTGGATGAGTCTCCTCATGGGGAAGGGTAAGTCTTGATTCCTTTTGATTTGACCAGGAAAATCATCCTAGCAGAACTTCACTAAGTAAAGATTTTTGAGTATTTTTATTAAAGAAGTCTTACCATAAAAATTAGCTTTAGTTTTGTCTAGCATAAGGAAAAAACTCCACCACATCCCCCTTTCTGGAGGAGCCATCCATTGTATTCAATTTCAGAGCAGTTTTACATGCCAGCAACAGGAATTTAATTACTGTCTCCTTTTCTAATTAATTTCAATAACTTTAATTATAATTTTCTGCAATGGTCAATGCTTTGGACACTTCGTATAATTAGAAGGGATTGCTCTGTGATTTTTGCATTAATGAATATTCACTGGTTATAGGAATCTCAGTATCTCTTATTATTAAAATGTTCCAGAATCAAATTCAGTGATAGCCTAGAGGTGGGTTGCAGAGCCATCACTTTTCAGGTGAATGAAGAAATGAGAAGTTCCTGTTGTTTTCCAGCTCCATCCCTGCTGCAGCAGGAGATGGGCAGCTCAGGAGCCTGTTTTGCTCAGTGAAATGGAAAACATGAAAACACTAACCCAGAAATTAATTAGAAATGGGCTGAGACACAAGAATGAGCCTTGAATTTTAAACATATTAAATTGGAGGGAACGAGGAGTTCCTCTTCATCTTCTGGGTTCAGATAAAGAGAGGAGGGAGCAGGGCAGGGAGGAGCTGCAGTCTGAGCAGCTCTGGGCAGGAGGAGCTTGGCTCAGGCCCCCAGTGTTTATTTGTGAACAGGAGCAATAATTGATGTTTCTCCAGCTGCACAACTGCTCTGCATCTGTTATAAAATCAGAGCAGCACAGCAAAGATTTTGGTACTTACAGGTCCCTAAATCCACTTAGGATAATTCCTGAGGTACCTTTTGCTGCCGTGCTCTTGGTGCTTTGAAGTGACTTAAAAATAAATTTACAGAGAGCTCTGAAATGGCAAAGTGAGGCTGTGACAGCCTCTGGAAGTTGCTGGGGGTTATTTTGGGGTGGCTTATTTGTTCTGTTTTGATGGAATGATCCATTGGGTAGGTTTGCTTACCTCAGTCCCCAGGCTCAGCTCTGTCTCCTGGGTTTTGCACCATGGTGGGTGAAGCCTGGGTTGCTTAAAAGCCAGAAATGAGGAAAAAGAGGCTGAATTTGTCAAAGTGCAAAAAGGAGGAGGAACAGCACTGGGAAGGGCAATGAACATGAGGTTCTCAGAGATTCCTCCTTGGGATTTTATTTGGGAATGGTGGACAAGGTGCTCCTCATGCTGACCTCCAGAGGCAGGGCTGGATAAGCAGAGTTTTCTTTTGGGAAATCATGAGGCAGCTCTGACCCCCCTCTCCCAAAGCACTTTGGTGTTTAATCGTGGTTCCATGAACCAAGAGCTGCTGATTGATGCCAGTTGTGACTGCAAATAGGCCTGGCCTAAGTTAGACCTGGTTTTGTAAAAGAGAAAGGTCTGTACTACAGGAAAATGCTTATAAATCTGAATTTATTCCCTTGTCTAACAGGGGAGACTTTCTAACAACAGCAAATATTTGCTGTGTGGCTCTGAAGAGTTCCCTGTGGTTGTTTTTCAATCACTCAGGAGCTCAGCTGGCTGTACCAGATCCCACAGAGAGCTTGTTGGCATCTTGTGCTGCAGTTTATGGCTCCCTCATGTCAGTCAGTCTCCAGTTTCTCCAAGTTTTAGTGGAATACCAACAAAATATGTCTGAAACTGAGTTTGGCACATGCAGTGAAAGGGTGTGAGAACAAGGTTATGTTTTCATGAGAACAAGTGTTCTGTTATGAAGTGGAGATAAATAATGAGGACAAACATTGCATTAAAAAGAAGAAGAATTTAATGAGCTGGAATTGTGGTCAGTCTCAGGAAAAGCTCATTTTTTTCCTCTAGGTTTTTTTATACTTTATTAATTGCTGGTAAATGACTACTTGAAAGCATTGCCCAAATTTATATCTGATTTCTTGCATGCAAGTATTGATTCAACAGTTGTTGAGTCACATTCTGCACTTTGCTTAAAATAGATTTCAGGTTGGTATGGAAATTTACAGCCGATTTCCAGCCAGAATGGTTGTTCTTTCTTATAAAACATGCTGATTATAATTACAGACATGTATTTATACTTGATCCACATTCTTCCTGATGAGCAGGGAGGTGAACATTCCATTCATGGAAGCTCAGTCATAGCAACTTTTCCCATTCCATTCTCAAGTGCTTGGTCGCCAGAGTCTTCAGGGAGGAGAAATTCCCCCATCCCTGCTTGGATCCCAGTCTCTGGGGCAGGGAATGTGGGACCTGCAGCTGGGAATGTTGGGCAGGGAATGTGGGACCTGCAGCTCATTCTGGCCCAGCAGGGTCTGTCCTGCAGGGGGAAATGCTGGAGCTTGTTGCAATTCCAATTCCATGAACAGCAAATGCTGTTCTTGTGCTCTGGTTTAGAGCAAATGAGAGCCCAGCTGTGGTGTCCCTGAAGTGGGAGGGGGATTTTGCCCAGAGATGTTGGCTCTGGGAGGTGTTTGGGGTCAGCACCCAGGGGGTCCTGCTGTCCCTCTGTTTGATCCCTGCCCAGGGATCTGAGCAGAGCCCTCAGCTGTTCCAGGGGAATATCCTGAGCTGGAAGGGACCCACAGGGATCATCCAGCCCTGCCCAGCCCCAAAATCCCACCCTGGCATCCCTGCAGCTCTGTCCAAGCCCTCCTGGGGCTCTGGCAGCCTCGGGCTGTGCCCATCCCTGGGCAGCCTGGGCAGTGCCAGCAGCCTCTGGGGAAGAACTTCCCTGAAATCCAGCTGGCATGTTGGGATGGATTTCAGGGAAATTTGCTCAATTTTTGCTTTAAACCAGAGCACAAGAACAGCATTTGCTGTTCACGGAATTGGAATTGCTACAAGCTCCAGCATTTCCCCCTGCAGGGCAGATCCTGCTGGGCCAGGATGAGCTGCAGGTCCCACATTCCCTGTCCCAGAGAGTGGGATCCAAGCAGGGATGGGGGAATTTCTCCTCCCTGAAGACTCCAACACTCCAAGCTCAGCTCCAGCCCCTCCCTGGGCCCTGTGCTGCCCTGGGGAGAGGCAGGAGCTGCCCCTGGGGAGATGCTGTTCCCTCTCTCTGTAAACATCTTGTGCTCAGAGATTTGCAGCTCCACTGGGCAGATGCACAACTGGACCCTGGAATGTGACCTCAGCCCTGCACTGGCCACAGAAACTCCTCCTGCTCCAGCTCATCCCCTGAACAATAAAACCCCTGATTTACAGGCCTGAGGAGCAAACAGAGCACGCTCTGGGTCAGGGAAAGCATCTGGGGGACTGTTTTGTTTGAGGGAAGGGTTGATGGAGCCTGCTCAGCTTCTGCCCCCTCCAGCCACCCTCTGGCTCATGAGTTTGGCACAGATTTCCCTCCTGGTGCACTGCAAAACCAGCACTGTGGGCAGGAAATTCTGCTCAGCTCAGAGGGTGATGGGGTTTAGCTCCAGCTCTCCCTGCGGAAGGATGGGAACAGTTCTCAAAACCTGGGCATTGGACACCAGGAGGGAAATCTGAGGAGGAAAATCTGCTCCAGCCACAGTGAAATCCTGCACTGAACTCAGCCTGCTCCACACGGGAGCCCTGGCACCGGGGCAGTGCTGTGATTGCACACTGAGTCAGTGAAAGGCCATCTCAGCACTCAGGCAAGCTGATCACTTGCTTTTTCAGATAAATATAGATATTTTGGCCAAATTAAGATTTTTCTCATCATGCATGAATTTACAGTATTTGAGCAGAGGGATGGAATGTCCTGCAGTCCTGACAAGGATACAGTTTCATAAATAACCCTCCTGACGTGGATGGAGTGAACATTTTTTGAGGTTTGGGCTAGCAGGGAATTTATTTGCTTGTTTTAAGGCAACCAGGTCTTTTATTTTCCCTCTTAGCAATGGGTAGAATATTTCTGTTGGCTTCTCTGCTCTTTCCCCCCTTCCAAGCATTCCACAAAGCTTTTCCACACCTCTGGCTGTAGGTGAGGGTTTCCAAAATCCTGTAGGCTTTAATTGCAGTGAGGCAGATAATGACTTGATAATGGAATGAAACACCATGAGCTGGAATTCTGATTTGCAATAACTCAGTGTCTTTGTGCTGTAAATCTCTATTTGCAATATACACAGAAATTTGCCATGGATGAAGGAGGCTGAGAGGGTTTTTTAGCACAGGGAGATTTTTTTTTTTCTGTTGAAGCAGTGACAGCCTCAGAGGCACAGAGACAAAACAAAGATTTGCAGTGGAGGAGCTGCACTGAACTGAAATTCCTCTGTTCTGTTCCTGTTGTTGTGCTCTCCTGCCTTCCCCATCCCTCCCAGCTGTCTCCAGTGACACTTTGCAATTCTTGTTCCCATTCTTTGATTGGTTTTCTGGATTGTCTGAGGCGATTGCTTGAGTTCTTTTTTGGCATGCGTTGTTTTTGCTCCTCAGTTAGGTTTATCTGACTTTTTTGGCTGCTAAGACACTGCTGCTTTCTCCCCAGCTATTTTTACAATGTCTGCTTCAAAAGAAATACTCTGGGTCTCTGCACCAGGAGGTTTCTCAGCTCATTTTAGTGGCAGAATGGTGCAAAGCAACAGTTTTTGAATGGCCATGTGACCATCCCAGGAGAACTAAACAGAACAAAATGTTTTAGTGAAAAGAATTTTTTGGAATTTAATCACCAGCTGCACACTGCAGATCAGTGAGGGGCATATTCTTTTAAGGCACAGAAGTTAATTGCAGCCAGAGAGGGGCTCTGCCTCAGCTGCAGGTCTGGGATCAGTGGGCCTGGTGTCCCTTGGCTTTTCCAGAGGGAATGTCCATCCAAAGGCAAAGCACAGCTCAGGGACTGGGCACCAAACCACCACAGACGGGAAACGAAATTGAAAATTCAAACAAACAAAAACCAACCAGATGAAAGAATCCAAGAGCCCAAGCAAGCATAAAGAAAGGTGTGTGTGCACAGATTGTCTGGGAGCAGGCAGAGGAGCATTTCACACTTACTGAACAATGCAAACTGCAAAAAGAGAATATTGCAGCCAGGGAGCACAGGGAGCTGGTCGATGCTGGCAGGGGCAGGAGGGCTTTGACTGGGATGTGTGTGGGTGGGAGCTGCTGCTGCTGCAGGGACTGAGAGCAGCAAACGTCCCCAAACAGAGCCAGGGGATCTGTCCCTGCTCCTCTCCCCTGTGCCATCCCCATCATCCCTCCCAGCTGGCTCCAGGGACACTTTGCAATTATTTTTCCCGGTCTTTGGGGGTTTTTTTTGATGGTTTGAGGGGATTATTTGGTTTTTTTTTCAAATTATTGTCATGGAAAGCCAACCTCTCACTGTTTGCTTTGGTCCAATTTGCACTAGGGATTTGTGGGAATAAGGAACTGTGGATCAACCAAAAGTGTATGAAATCTCACAACTTCTTCAGATAAATCCTGAGCTCTCAGAGTCTGTATTTAAAGTCATGAGGTCACCTCTTATATGCAGTTCCAAGAACACATAACATATTTTTTCCAACCCAAATCCCTTTTTTGGTATTGCCCTTGTAAATCCTTGACAACTGGAATAACAGCAGTGTCATTTGGAGTGAGTGGCAGCTGGACATGGGGAAAAGGGAGGGAATATTTTGGTGTCACTGGCAGAGAGCAGAGACAAGATGTACTTGAGTGAAGCAACTTCAGAGGAGCTGCGAGTCCCAACCACCTCCTGCAAGGCTCTGTTTACAGCACAAATTGGTTTTTAAGTGATGCAAATTGCCTTGGAAGCGCTGTTACCTCACACTGTGCAAAAACCTCCAGCCCTGGCAGCCTCTCCTGTTCCATCCCACAAACTCACCCTGTCCTGGGATTCCCTGCTCTGCACAGCCCAGGGCACCCTGGGCCTGGGGGCTCTCAGGCTCCCTGAGGAGCAGAGCCAGGGGGTTTCTGTATATTCAGGAATGGGATGAACATCTGGGCATTCCTGTTCAGCAGGGAATTTCTGTACATTCAAGAGGGGATCATTAAATATTTTATCAGTGTTTAATATATGTACATTTGTTCAGAAATTTTGTTATAGGAATGGGGTGAACATCTGGGCATTCCTGTTCAGCAGGGGGTTTCTGTCCTGGGTTCTAGGTGGGAATTCTGGGGACAGATGAGTTGATCCAGTGCCTGGTGGTGCCTGGGTGTCCCACCAGCTGCTTTGGGGTCACTCAGCTCTGCTGGACCTCCCTGGGCTCTCTGCCTGCAGGGATGTGGGATCCAAGCAGGTGGAAAGATGAATTTTTCCTGTAACTCAGCTGGTTTAGTCTCACCTGTGGCTCCCTGTCCTGCCTGCCCAGGAGCTCCATCTCCTCCCTCACACAAAGCTCCCTGTTCAGGGGTATAGAGGAATTGCCCTGACCCAGCTCAACAAAGCTGAGCCAGGTTTGGAACCTGCTGCATTCCCAGTGCCCCCAGATGGAAACTTCCAGACCCAAAGCTGCACTGAGGGTTGACTTTTTTTTTGCTCAAATACACAGAATTATGTACCCAGTGCCAAAAGCCAATTGGAAATTTTGATTTATTATGCATTTTCCAGATGAAATCCAGAAGGGATGGTGCTGGTTGATGTCAGATAATGGGGGATAGAAATGGGGAGGTTTCTCTCTGAGGCTTCTCTTGTTTGCTATCAGTGAGCAGCAGTTTTCACCCTACCAGGCAGAGGAGATAAGGTAAAAAACCACCATTTCCAGCCTGCAAAAGCCCAGCCTATGTGGAATCAGCTCAATTATTTCAGCTCAGTCTGCAAGGAAAAGCAGTTCCTATCTCAGAATTACAATTACATGGGAACGTGAACTGCAATTTCTCTCCTTATTAATGCAATATAACAACAAAATATGGACAATGGTGATGCATCAGTTTCTGGGGATTTCAAATAACTCTTGGCATGATGGATCTTTAAACATTGTCTGGCTTTATTTCATTATTTTAATATCATGCCTTGAACTGGAAATTGGTGAGATTGATCTTGTTTGAGAGTACTGATGCAGCATTTAGAGTGATAATAGAGAATATTTCACAGGGGAAATGTTTCTCATAACTTGTGACTAACTGGGTCCCAAAATCCAGGGACACTTTGTGCTAATTACTGAGCATTGCCATCCCATTTTCTTTTCTTTCCCAACCACCCCCATGGTTCATTATGGACCAGAACCCCTTTAAATATCCAGATTTCCTCAGTGGGAAGGCTCTGCCCTGGCCTGGGGTCACTGTCCCCCTGGGCAGCAGAACAAACCCAGAAAATGATCTGCAGACCTGGATCAAAGGTGGGGGCATAAATCAACTCTGGTTGTGCTGATTGGCAAAGCAGGGCTGAGAATATTCCAGATTTTCCAGATTGCTGCCCCAAAACAATCAATGAAGGGAAAGAACACTCATTTTGGAGGTTAAAAAAGTTGCTGTGTGAGCACAAAGTGAGCTGCAGAAATCCTATTGATTGATCTGCTTGGACCTTGAACTGTTTGCAGAAGTGCAGGGTAAGAACCTCAAATATGAGCACTTTCCATGGAAAAGCCTGTGCAAATTGAGCATTTTGAAATATTTACTGTGGTTTGCATTGATTTCTAAAGATGCTAAGTGGTGCCGGAAGGTGGCATGGAAAGCTCTGCCACCTCATTAGGCTGTTTCTAATTAAAACGAAACAATCCGAGAAAGCTCCACCTGTTTTTTCCCCACCTGCCTCAGGCCTGAGGGGCTTTTGGGGTCCCTGCGTTGGGATTTTGGGTTCTGCTGAGGAGGAATTAATGTATCTGTAAGGTTCAGACCCCAAACCCTTCCCTGGCACATCCAAAGCTGCAGCCCCAAAAATTCCCAGGTTAAATCTGAACCCCAGGAGCTGCCAAGGCTAAATTTCAGCTGAGCCTGAGTGACTCCCATTTAGGGCAGCCTGGGGGAGCTTTCCCAAGGCAGGAAAAGCAGGAGAAGCTCTGGGGATGTGGGGAGGGCTGGGGGTGTTCATCCCCCCATGGCAGCACCAGATCCCAGCTCACCAAAGGGAAAAGGAAAGGTCCCCATCTGTCCTGTACTGTGAAGGGTTCCCCATCTGTCCTGCACTGTGAGCTCACATCTGGCTCACAATTAAACCCAGCACCAAAAACAAGCTCCTGGTGTCACTGGTTTTGATAAAGGCAGAGCGCTGTGCACATTTTATTGTGGTTATCTCATGGAAAAGGGTTGGATGGGTTGTTTAATTCCCCACAGCCCCCACAGCTGCCTCCCAGTTTTAGCACATTCAGCTACAGCATCCAAGATTTGATTTATATTAATACATCTGATATTAAGAATGATGTCATCGGACTAAACAAATTGATGCAGGCTTGAAGAAGCTGTTGACCCTTGTGCTTCATGGTGTAAATTACCTTGGGAGGAAGGAAGCTGCTCGTATTAAGATTTCTTGCACCTTTCTCTGTCGTAGCAGGAGAGTTTTATCAGCTCATGGCTCATTAAAAACCTATTTTTAGAACCAAGTGCTCTCCCTGCCCACCCCTTGGGCTGCTCTGTCAGACTGAGAGTGTTCTCTGGGAAATAAATCCAACTGGGCTGATTCACTCTGCACAAGTGTGGCAGGAATCTGAGCTCAGGCTCTGCCTCTGGGGCCAGCACAACTCGTGTGACCTTTGGCTCACATCAAATATTGTTTTTCCCTCCTCAATTGCGTAATAAATAAAGGATCAAGGAGTGAGGAAGTGCAAATAATGTTATCAGGGAGAGTTATGGGATCCTGAAGCAGCTTCTGAGGGATCTGGTGTTTCTTCATCAAATGCCATTAATGAGGAGCTGGCGTTTGCAGCCTTGAATTCCCTCCAGTCTGGGCAGTTGTGATAAAATCCAATGAACTGCCCTGGGCTGGCACAGGAGGGTCTGATCTGGCTCATGTTCCCTGTTTCCAACATTGCTGAGGGAATCTGTACCCAAGAGCTTGTACAGAGCCCCCAGTGGAGCTCTCACATCTCTGAGGGCGCAGGGTGGGATGGAGGGAATCTGGCCCTGGAAAAAGGAGCCACAGAAATTGTGCTCCACTCTGGAGCAGAAAATCCTCCCCCTCCTCCATCCTCCCTCTGATGCCTCCTGTATTTTGTGCTGGCTTCAGGCACAAACAGAAGAGCCAAGGCTTTATCATTTCATCAGCTGCACGTGAGCTATTCTTTGTTTGGTAGGAAGCACTGGGATGTGAAGGCACCAGAAATCTCAACTTTGAAATGTTCACTCACCACAAGAGAGACACAAATCTGGCCTTAGAGGAAAGCCCCCAGGAAAATTCCCAGGCCAAAAGCCAAAATCTCTCCATTCTTCCTGACATATTTGTTCACAGTCTTAATTTAATGAAATCTAAGGGGATTCATTAATGATTCCAGTGCTTTTGTCTCCTCTGTCTCCATCAGATAATCCTCCACCCACCCCTAGTCCTATTAGAAAGCCATTTTTGTAATTAATTTTCTAAAATAAATTTATTTAATTTACACACCATTTACTCTGCTTCCCTATTGTCTAATGAAGCTAAAAAAAAAAACAAACCTGGGGTTGAAATGAGCTTGGTAGACACTGGAACGGTTTCTTGACCTGCCCTTCTGAAAAGAGTTTATTTGGCTTGGCTTCATGAATCTTCGGGTTAACCTGGGGATTTTCAGCACAGGGGGAGCATAAAATAAAAATGGGTCTCTCATAGCTGGGGCTGGAATCCCCCTCACTTTGGGAATACTGCACAGGGCTCTCCCCTTTTTAAATTTCAACCATCAGGGACTGGGCAGGATGTAAAATTTTAATATTTATTATTTATATTTGCAATATTATTTATATGCATGGAGCCCCAAACCCCGCTGTGTCCCTGGCCTGTCCTCAGCTGCCTCCCTTCATTTGGAACAATTTCCTCTGCCCTGGAGCAGGAAGGTTTTTCACCCTCTGTTACAGCAGGGAAAGAATTCCCCCCTCCAGCTCTCAGAGTGACTTTTTTGAGTATTTGCCCCATCAGTTATAAAGGAGTTTTGGATAAAGGGAAAGTATGTCCTGCTGCTCTTTACATGCTTTAAATATTTCTGGGAAAATTCTGTATTAATCTGGATATTGGGAAAGGCTGGAAATAACCTTTATTCTGGAATTTTGTGCATGATGGGCATTTAACTTCACATAACCCACTGGGACAGACCCACCCCTCCATTAATTTGATGAAGGCAATCTGTGCTAATTAATTAATTGTTGTCAAAATTATTTTTAGAAGTACTTCTTAGAAATACTGCATTTTTTCTTAATTGATGTTGTCAAAACTGAAATACTCAACAATAATTTAGTTCCTTCATTTGACCTGACAGTTAATCAATTAGGAGCATTATTAATGACATCTTTTAAATAGAAACAAGTTGCATTGTCAAAGTATGCATGCATATTTTCCAGCTATTTTCAGAGACTTTTCAGGGTTAAGTAGTTCAAGCTTGTTTTAAAGGACTAAGAAATAAAATAATTCCTTGGATATTACAGGGATTTAACTCCACTTTTCTGTTTCTGTCTCTGAGGCAACAGGAAAACGCTTTGGCCAGTGTCCCATCCCAATGGGATGAGTGTTATAAATATAAGCAATGTTTCAGAAAGTAAAACTTTTTTCCCATTCTGTTTTTGAAGTTCAAATCTGACTCAAATCCCGAACTGAATTTTCACATCTCAGAACATTGATATTTTTAAATTTCATTTCGGTGGTGCTGCTCCAGACCTGATTAGGGGACAAATGTCCTCACTCAAAGATTCCCTGTGGGAAACTTCCTCTCCTCTTCCCAGCAGCGAGAGGAAACCAGATGTGACCAGAGCATGTCCTTGGCTCAGGACAGGGTGGAATTGCTACTCAACCCTTTAGGCTGCAAGGGAAACCCAGGAGCCCGGAGCCCAAGCCCCCTGAGCAGGTGTAAAATGACCTCTCTGGAAGAGACAGCCTGAGAAAAGGCTCCTTTTCCATCCAGATGGTTCCAAAATCCACTATTTGTGTATTTTCTGTGCCTCCTTTATTGCTTTTTTGGCCAAGAACTGCAAACCCAAAGGCTGTGACAGGGGCACGTGTGCCACACTCACCCCTGGGACCCCAGCTGAGCTTTCCCAGCTCTCCTCAGGGAATCCAATATTTCCTGAGCCCTTTGTGGAGCTCTTCAGTGCCCTGCTGAGTGCAGGGAGGTGGCCACGTGTCTGCAGGGACACTTTCCCCTGGGTTAGTGCTCCCTGCAGCCCAAATTTACCCTCAGGAGCAGCTGCTCGTGCCAGAGCTATGTGAGGCAAAGTTGAGGACGAGCCGTGGAACCTCCCTCTTCCCCAGCCTGATCTGTCACCCTTGTTCTAAATTTAAATCTGTGTTTACAGGAGGGAAGAGGCAGGCAGTTAAATTAAGCAGCAAAACATCTCGTGTTTATTTTGAGGTCAGACAAGTGGATTTTCTCGTGCAGATGTGAATTGAGAGCCTGGGGGGTGATGTGCACGTTTGTGGGAGCTTTGTGCTCAGAGGGAGCCTGGCTCAGCCTCTGACCCTTTTTGGGTTATTTTGGGCAGCAAAATTCCATAGAATAATCAGGAGTGGGGCTGGAGCAGGAGCTGGTGCAGCTTTCTCAGGAGATTTTCCAAGGGGCACTTTGCTCTCCTTAGGCTGCACTGCCCTGTCTGTCCCCTCTAAGCCAGGCCCAGAGCCTGGGAGCTCTGTCTAAACCAGCAGGTCCTGGGCACTCCTCTCATTTCCTTCCTGGGATCCCAGGGGCACGGATGAGCTGCTCCCAGCAAAGCCTGGCTTTGCTCAGGTCCCAGGTTCTGCTCCCTGCACGGATTCCAGCCCCAGATGAGGTCCCAGACCTTGGAGGGAATGTTCTGGAATCTCAGATGGGCATGGCCAGTCCAGGGAACTGCACTGAGCTCTCCTCTCCCTCTCCTCTCCTGTGTCTGCACATCCAGCTGGATTTGTGGAACGAGCTGCTCCCCTCCAAGGGAATTCATCAGCTCCAGGAGCTGATAAATAATGTAAATATAAAACCCCAATGGACAAATTTAGGTCTCCGCTGTTATCAGGAGGGGAAGCTGCCCATTTTCACTCTTTCAGTGCAAGCGATGTTTATAAACTGATTGTCAGAGCCTCCCAACCACAGAGAAACCCAACTAGAGCTGCTGAGAGTGTGACTGAATGTCATTAAAGGAAATTAATTCTGGATAAAATTCAGGTTGAAGTTCTGAGACCTGAAGTTCTTATCTGGCCCAGCACTGTGCACACAGCAATCACTGTCTGCATCATTTCACATCTTGGGATTTAATCACGTTTGTGTTGTAATTTTATTAAAAAAGGCTGATGTCCAGGTATTGATAAAGGAACTAAGGGGATAAATATTCATCCTGTTTATTGCACCTGCTTCTGATGCTTTTGTAGCAGAGGCAAAAGGAGAATAAAGGCACCCAGATAAAATTTTAATAATAATTTTTATGGTTCTGCAACAGCAACTCTATTGTGAAATGGTCTGTGTTGTGTTCCCAGCCTGCAACTCCCCAGTGCTGCAGATTTGTGCCCATTTTTACCACTTCAAAACTTACTTATTGTCAGCTCCTGCAATTTATTAAGCAGGATGCAAAGGCAGGGACAGTTTAGTGGATTCCAGCAGAGTGACCTCTGTGGTGGGGTGGGTGAGCTGATTAAGGAAGGTCTTGTACAGCCAATTGGTCCCAATGATTTCATTGGAAAAGAGAAAGGCAACATGAACTTTGTGTAATTCCCACTCTAATACTGTGATCCATCATTCCCATTAATGGCAACTTACAGATTTTGAAGTTAAAATGTTCAGTGTGAGCTCCAGTCCCTCCCAAAAGGAATCCCAGGCCCAGGGCAGGGTTTTGTGTCCTCCCTGGACAGAATGGATGCTGTGGAGCAGGAGCACCTGGAACAGGGCACATTTCCATGGAAAACCTTTGTTTTGTCCTTCCCAGACCCCCTCCCGTGCCTGTGGTCAGCAGCACCTGCCCCCCAGCACTTGTTTAATTCTATTCCTGCTTTTCATCCCCTGGTGTCCAAACAATTCCCTGGATAAATCAGCAGTGCCACCTCAGCTCCGTGCCTGTCACAGTCCTTTGGGAAGCTCTCCTTAGTCACATCTCTCCCATTTTCCCAGTGTTTGCTCCTCAGGTCCTTCCTCCTGGTTTGTTTTACACCCAGATGTTCCCTTTAAATCAGAGTTACTCAGAGCAAGGCAGGAGAATTCCCATATTAAAAACATAAACAAAAGGGCATTGTTTTATCGTTAAAGCTCTTTGCTTCTCCCCTCCTTCCTCTCTCTTGGACTTAAAATACCCAGCTATAATTAAATATCCTCTTTTGAGGGGAGGGAGCTCTGAGAGGCCAGGCCAGGGTGGGAGAGCAGAGTTTGCCCCAGCCTTGCTGGGAACCAGGGCAGTGCCTCTGCTCCAGGCTCTCCAGGAGATTCCCAGCAGGATCCTGAGCTATTTGTGCTCACCCTGAGGCCCAGCTAAGGTCCATAAGCTGAATGAACCTCAGTGTTCTCTAGAAAATTAATTTAAAAGCACATCTATGTAATTAAGGGAGTGTTCACCAGCCTGGACCTTCCTTTATGTTCCATGTCCATTGTCCACCTCATTCTTGGGTTTCCCGCCACTCCTGAGCAGCCACAGAGAAACGGGATGGGCAAAAATCAACCTGATAAACCAGAGAAGAAAACTGATTTGACTTGCACAAGACAAGTGATAGATTTTGTTTTTCCTTCAAAGAGGAAGAGGTTGAGAAACATTCCTTTTTGTCAGGCTTTGAGGAATTCCAGCCCCAGCATCTAAGGCAGCCTCAGGAGTCCTGTTAATACTTGGTTGTTCAGGCTTTGCTTGAGAAAGTATCCCAATTTCAGAGCACACCAAGACAATGGGATCATTAATAAAATAAATCAGGGCATCTCTTCTTGGGCACCCAGCCAGGGTAGTAAAGTTGTCCTGAAAGGATACAAACACCAGGCTGGAAATGAAAACCTGCTGCTACTTTTTATTAGTTCTGAATCTCCTGCATTTTCCCTTTTTATTTGTAGCTGGTAATTTGAGGGCAGTGACATCAATTAACAGTTTAATTGGAGTTGCAGGGATGTGTGATTGGGAAGGCAGGGGTGTGCTGCGTGATGGGCTCCATTTCCAATGAACTCCAAGCAGTGGAAGAGACTTCTCAGAATGACCCAAACTCTGAACAGGGAATGTTTGACTCTGGTGGGAGAGAAAATGAGGAGCCAGGGGCTGGGGCAGAAATCAGAGTCATGGCAGGAAAAGCTGAAGAGTTTCCAGGCTGGAGCTCAGAGCAGAAATGCTTTTCTCCCTGGGCGTTTATCAGCTCCTTTGAAGTAATTTGGTGGAATTTGGAGTGGTTGTTCCAAAAATAGATGGGGTGGGAAGCTGGAATTGGGGCAGGAGGTTGTGGAGAGCTGCATGGAGAGAGAAATCACCTTCCAAGGAGGCCTCTGAGGAGCAGAGCAGGGCCTGAAATCAGCTCTGAAATCAACCCTGACCCCCAACATGAGCATGGGAGAGGCTTTGGTTCAGGGTCCCTGAGACAAAATAAATCCACAGATTCCAGCAGAGAGAGCTGGATGCTTTCCCAAATATCACACATCCAGGGCTGATACTCCAGATTCACCTGTTTGTTATGGAATTGGGATTATTCTCCAACATCCAGAACCTGGCAAGTCCTGGGGAATGCTGAGGAGACAGTGGCTCTTATTTCATGGTTGTTATTTTGTGGTTATTATTTTGTGGTTGTTTTTTCATGCTTCGTGTCAGTTTAAGATGCAAATGCTGCCAAGCCACAAACTCAAGACAGTTCCCACATTTCACCATGGGAAGGAAAGGGGCAGCTGGGGACAATCTGAGCAGGAACAGAGCAGGAACTCCTCACTTCCCCCTCTGACATGATTTCAATCTCCCCTTCCTTCCATCAGTTCTCTGCTCTTGGCTGAACACCCAGTCATGATTTTATTACCCTGTGAAGTCAATGAATCCCAACAGAAAACCTTATGAGCTTTAAATGGTCCAGAATTAGTGTGTGCAGCAGGCAGGGCCCAATCAATCAATCAATCAATCAATCAATCAATCAATCATCCCCAATTAATCTATTTTGTAGAGCGGCCCCAGATCAATCCCTGGGTGAGCTGAGCCCCAGGATTGCTTGAGCTCTGATGGACCTAAAAGTTCTGGAAATGAAATGATTTAAATGAAAATTCAAGCATTAAATCCATGCTAAGCAGAACAAGAGGTGACATGTTCTCCTGTTTATTTGAAAATTAAACCTGGCCAGCTGTTGAGCAGCGCTATTTTTCATGGATTTATGGTTTTCAGGGCTGGCAGTCTGTCTTGTTCATGTCCTTTTATTGGCTTTTGATGCACTAATTTGGAACTGCATTATAATCACAGTGGTTAGGGAGAGATGGCCTTGGGGTTTTTTCTCAAGTTGGCAGAGAAAGAAGAGATGATTGGAGTTGTGTGGTTCAGCTCATGAATAATCAGCCCAGTTAGTGCCTCTTTGGGGATGTCTGCAGGGCAGGAGGGGGCTCTGTGGGCATGGACCCCCAGGATAAATACAGGATTTTATTCCCTGGGGGTGCAGATGTGCCCTGAGAACTGCTGCTCCATCTTTTGGGGGACACAGAAGGATTTCATTTCCTGGGATTGATCCAAATCATTAAATATATTCTAAAAATGAGAGGGGGAAAAGGTAGTTTGGTGATGAAGTTGTGTTGCAGCTTTGGTGATTTGCCAGGTGCAAGCCTGCAGTTTTCAATGAATAATTGGAAACAACTAGAGAAATGTTGGGTTCCAGGACTCCCTTTCCAGCTGCAGCACTGTCACCAAAGCCATCAGCTTCCCTGGCAGGTGGTACATTTGTATTCATGTTTCCCATGAAATAATTCACCTGAAAATATTCTTTATTGGGCTGAGAAACCAGGAATGCTCCACCAGAGTCAGGGCTTGTGGATGCTCTGCCCAGAATTTCCAGCTCCTAACAGCATCTGGGACCTTCTGCTCTTCCCTAACAATAATTCCCAGTTCCTAACAGCATCTGGGATTTTCTGCTCTTCCCTAACAATAATTCCCAATTCCTAACAGCATCTGGGATTTTCTGCTCTTCCCTAACAATAATTCCCAGTTCCTAACAGCATCTGGGATTTTCTGTTCATCCCTACCAATAATTCCTGATCCTTCAGCTGGAGTTGCACAACAGGAAAGGGCCAGAACAGCTGGAAAAGTTCTCTGGAGAGCCGTGGGCAGGCAGCACGTGGGAGAACATGTTCAGACATCCTCAGGTCAGGGTGCTCACTGGGTTTCTGTGGCAGAGGGTATTTATGGGATGTTGCCCAGTGCAGACTCTCAGTCTCCTCTTGGATGTTTCCCTCTGGGCTGCCTGGGCCCCTCCTGTCACCCTGTGCCCTGGTTCCCAGTCCTTCACTGGATCTCATGAAAACACACAGGAAGATGAGGGAAAAAGGCCCTGGATAATCCTCTAAATATATTTTCCCTCTTCTTTTCTCCCCTAAATCAATGTGCCTTTCCCCAGAGCTGCAGTGGATTCTCTGAAAGAGCCACCCTGAGTGCAGCAGATAATGCAGCAAAGCCATTTCCTGAGAGCATTCTGGGCCAGGATCCCCCTCCATCTCTCCTGCCTGGTTTCTAAGGGAGCACAGAGTGGGGCAGCTGGAAGCAGCAGCTCACAAAGGGAAGCTGTTCAGGGGAGCTCTCCTGTCTCTGGTGTTTGTGTTTGCTCTGTGGCTCACCTGGATCCAGGTAACCCCAGGGCCATGTCCTGGCACAGCCTGGAGGAGCTGAAGTGATTTGGGGTGAATCCTTGGCTGAGTCACAACCCTTCACTTGAAACCACAGGGAAGCTTTTAGGATCAGTAAAAATCCTGAAATTCCACACTCTCCCTTCAAGGCACTGTCTGGTGTTTACAGCTGCACTTTCAAGAGTTCCTGAAAGCACCTCTCATTTTATGACATTTCATCTCCCTGCATTAACAGATAATCGTGTACAACCCACACAGATTTGCAAGCAAGGCCAATTATCCTGGCAGGAGCAGCAGGGAGAGAGGGGCTGAGAGCAGCGAGAGCTGTGCTGTTTATCACAATGCCCAGTACATCATTTACAGCCACAACCAATTACCTGGTTATTCCCAGCGCCTGCTCTTCAATTAACAGGGGGAATATGCACTTTAAAGGAGAGAATTTCTGGGCATGCATTAGATTGCAGTTCCAGCCTTAGCTGAGCTGTTCTGCTGGCATTTACTGGGAGTCACTGAGGGAGCTCAGCCAGCCCAGGGTGCTCAGGGCGGCATCACCTGTGCCCTGCAGGCTGGGGGCACAGGAACCAGCACTGACCAGGGAAAGCTCTCAGCATCCCAGCTCCCAGTGAGGCTGGGCTGGGATGAGCCTCCTGGGAGCTGCTGGGGGCACCAGGAGCTCAGCCAAAGCATCAGTGCCCAGCCCAGCACCACGAGTGGAACCAGTCAGCTCCTTTTGCTGGGGGTTCTGGGCTCTCCCTTTCACTGCTTTGACCCGGGAGTGCTCCAACCTGGCACTGATAAAATTCCTGTGATGGTGGTGGAGAGCACAGCCCCCTGGTGGGAGCGGTTTTAAATATATTGAAATATTTGTTTGAATTTAAAATATTTTCATATTTATATTTTAATAGATTTTATATTTTATATAAATAGAAACAGTTTATATTTATAAAGTATATTATTATATAATGGAATTATTGTTTTATTTATATTATATCATTATAATTATATTTTAATATTATGTTCTTATTATTTTATATTTTTAATAATTTAAAATATTTTAGAATTTCTGTATGACATTCACAGGCAAAGTCAGACATTGTCCCATTCCCAAAACCTGGGGCCCAGACTGGCAGCACTGGGAGCGTTGGGAATGAGGGCCTGGAGGCAGAGCAGGATTTCTCCTGGAGGATTCCAGGTTGCTCCTGCACAGCTCACCCACCTCCCCAAGGGGAGCCAGGAAAAGATGGATGAACTCCTGTGGGACGGGCCCAGGGTCAAATCCACGGGAACTGGGGAGCTGTGGGGAGGGTTCCTGGCTGAGATTTGAAAACCAAATGAGCGCTGCTTTGCATGTGTTTGAATAAGAGCATTTTCCCTCTCTGGCAGGGTCCAACGCCAGGCTGGATGGGGCTTGGAGCAGCCTGGGATGGTGGGAGGTGTCCCAGGCTGTTAAACCAACCATAAAATGTTCTGGGAACCTGGAAAACCACTGGGGTGGGGGCTCTGGGAGGCTCTCCTGGGAGAACCAGGATTTGCCTTAGATCTGGGAACACTGATCCATAACAACCCCAAGGCCCAATCAGAGTCTGTCAAATAATTTAATGCCAGTTACTTTGCATTATCAACAGAAAGAGTGAAAAAAGGAGCAAAGCTTGGTGTGTTTCTATTTCTGGTATTTGCTGTGCTGATGAATGATTAATGATTGATGATTAATCCCTCAGACATTTTGGTGACAGGGCTGGGAAAATCTTCCTGACACAGGAGACTCCACCAATTATCCTCCAGACTAAGTGCTGGGACTCTGTAATTTATGACACCTTTATCTCCTTTGGGATAAACCAGCAGTAAATATAATGCAGGGAAAATCTTGCAAGGCCAAGAGACTTCATTTGTAAAGGAGAGAAACTCCTCAGCTTTAAAGTTCTTTCCAACTCTAATTTCTGTGCAGTGAGGAGAGTGACAGAAAAGTGCATTTTTATCATTTAAGTGATTAAATGTTTCTGTTGTTCAAAGTAATTCCTGTGTTCAGTGGATATATTTAGCTGTATGACAGCAAAACATCTCAAAGCAGAAAATATGGAACTGCTCTGACTCCTGGATGGAAAATTCTCAGAGTTTATCCTGTAAAGCAAATCTGGAGGGTTGGATCCCCATCCCTGGAGGTGGCACTGGGTGCTCTGGGCTGGGGACAGGGTGGGCTTTGGGCACAGCTGGGGCTCAGTGATCCTGGAGGGCTTTTCCAACCTGATAATTGCATTTTTCTGTGGTTCCCTGAGCTCTGCAGCTTTCCTGCAGCTGGAATTTAACCTGCAGGGGGTTCTGCCAAAGCAGCCTCTGGTGGCAGGACCTGCAGCAGAGCTCAGCTCAAACCCAGGATTTTGAGGCCCTTCCCCTTCAGTTGCTCAACCAAGAGATCTGAGTAGCTCATAACTGATTAATCATCACTTCCAGGAGATTTTATTTATTAGGCTTTAATCCATTAACACAAGTTTTAGATGGAAAAGAAAAAACCACTAGGAAGAAAAACATTGTAAATCTTATTCTTCTGGGAACTGTTAGTGGCTGATCCTAGCGAGGATTGCGGGGGCCATGAGCAATCCCGATGTTTGTTGTTTGGCTCAGGCTGATTCTTCCTCCTCCTGCAGTTCATGAACAAGGAGTGAGGGAGTTCCTGGGGCTGGAGAGGTGGCATGAGAGGGAACAACTGGATGGACAAACCTCTGATGTGCTGTTTGCCGGTAGGCAAAGCTGGTTGTGTGCTAGATCTGCCTGCCTTTCCATTAAAAAAGGTTTAAACTGGCTTTAAAACCCAAAATAATCTCAAAATGGATTTTTAACCCACACTGAGACATGCAAGGATAGATCTCCTAACTTTACAGAAGCTTTCAGGTTTTACTGAAATCAGCATTTTCAATGGGCAGAGCCACATTTAAATTGTTAAAATCACTGGGAGGAGAAACAGAAACTCTCTGAACTGAGGGACACTGAAGAAACCTTGGCTAAATGCACTTTCAGAAATGTTTATTTCAGGACTGTCAGTCACAGGACAGTGTCTGTCTGAATCCTGAGTGTGCTGTGGGAAGGGCACATCCTAAAGGCAAACTTCAGCAGTTAAAATCAATTCTTGTCCTTTAAAATCCTTCTTGTCATTTTTACTTAATAGCCCTAGGAGGGAATATAAATTCCAGATTAGGGAATGGTTTAAATAATTTCTCTGTTGTCTGCTGAGCTGCTGAGGAGAAATGCTTTCCCTTTAAAATTGTTTCTTATTTTCCCTCTGCCTCTCCTTCCTGCAGCAGGTTCTGCTGCAAGCCCATCAATCTGAATCACTGCTTAACAATTCCATCCTGACAATAAACCGAGGGGTGCTGCAAGCTAATATATTCTAATTTCAATCTAACATATTCTACACTCAATTGTGATCAGGGGAAAAAGCCCTCAATCCATCAGAGGGAAACAAGAAAATGACTCCTGGCTGCAATAAGTAGACACTTGTGTCTGTATTGTCTCCAGAATTCCTTGGTTCTGGCTTGTCTCATTAACCTGGGTCTGATTTTCATCTGTTGAGGCATTTTTACAGAGTTAGAGCTCAAGAAATAAGTGCATGTTAAGAATATTTGGAAATGGAAGGGATGGGGGGAAAGGAGTGAAATATCCTGATTTCCATCATGGCCAAAGGGGGCTTCAAAAAGCCATTTTTGTACCCAACTGCTTGTTCCATAGCACAGATCAGGGAATGGTTTGGGTTGGAAGGGACCTAAAATCCCATAATTACAGACTGCAAGGAAATCCTGGGAGTGTGCAGGGAAGGGATTGTCCCAGATGTGTTTGCAGCTGCTCCCAATGCCTGGGAACCTCCAGGAACCCTCAGGGCACCACAGGAGGCCAAGCAAAGGAAGATTGACCAGCACCACAGGGTTTGGGACCACAAAGTCCAAAAATTATGTGTCTCATTTTATCAGGAGGGTTTTTTACAGCATCCAAACCCCAGGAAGGTCCTTGCAGCAGCTGATTTTTGTTGTTGCCTGATTTTATTTCTTGTCAGTAACAGCCAGAAATGCAACCAGAACCATCCCCAGGCAAAAGGTCCTGGAGGGTTTGCTCCAGACCTTCTCCCTGGAAGCCTTTGCCACCCAAATCCATGGGCTGGTGCCAAAATCTCTCCTGGCTTTGCCTTTGCACACCCAGGGCTTGAAGCTCCTCCTGTTCCCTGTCCCAAACTGCTCCAGAGCTCACACCCCAAAACGTGCTGGGTGGCTCCTCCCAGAAATGAACCCCTTTGTTCAGCACTGTTATCATTTGACTGTAAAGTATTTACCAGTGCCATTATTCAGAGCCTTTTTGAAAGCCCAAAGTTTTATTGAAAATGCTCAGGAGCTCAGGGACTGATCCCAGCTGTTCCAACAGGATCTGCACAGCTTGCAAGCTGTTAATGGATCTTGGGATTTTTTACAAGGAATCTGGGCTTTGGAATTAAGGCTTTGCAGTTTCTCACTCTAAGGAGTGAAATTAATCTGAGTTTCAAGCAAAATCTTCTACTTCTGTATCAACCCATTGTCAGTTTTCATTTCAAGTGCTATGGAAACATCTTCTGTCACCTCAGTAAAAAATATTCTGAATTGATAAAGCATTTTCCATCTAAGAACAGGAGGACATTTCAAGCCCTCAGTCTGCTCAGTGACTCAGTCCATCAGTAACTCACCCCTAATTTTATTGGCAGGGAGCTCTGAGGGAGATTTATCCTTCCAAGAGCTGTTCTGGCCTTGGGTGGGATTTCCCAGAGAAGCAGGGCTGCTCTGATGCGCAGCCCAGCTTCCTCCTTGCACATTCATTTGTTCCCTTGGACCAGCTCTGGTGGATTTGGAAAAACAAAACCTGCCAGAGTGTTCCTCTGAAGGGGCACTTTGGAAACACAAGTCCAGATGGCTCAGGCAGATTTCACAGCAAAGCACGGAGCAGCTGTGGGGGAAAAGGGAAAAAAGGAACAAAAAGCACCTCCTGCCTGTTTTCTGCAGCTTAGCAAAGGCTCAGCTTGGAAGGAACAGAGTTCACTTGGAGCCAGTTAGCTCTGAATGCCAACAGGGCTAAAATTCCCTCATTAATACACAAGGATTGTTAATTGTGACCTGTGTGCTCCTGCTGAGCTGCAGGGCAGCTCATTTTTTCTCCCTGAGGAATGATTCAGGTGTTCTTTGGCCTCCACTGAGTTCCTTGGGCATCCCATCTCCCAGGAAAGCAGAAGTTGCTTCCTGGCAGGGGAATGTGCAGTGCTTGGTGCAGTGTGACTGAAGGGAATATTTAATTCCATGTTTAGTGACAGCTTTGCATCCTGCACGAAGGGTTCTGCAGGATGGATAATTCAGAGTGGGCCCTGCTCAAAGACCCACAATTCCAAAATTCAGCTCAGCAACCACGGAGAAATTTGGATTATATCCAATAAACAGCAAACAAGAGCAGCAGGGGGTCAGAATCTTAACTGGTGGTGGCTTTTCTTCTTCCCTCGAGCTTGTTAATTAGCAAATGAAAGTGCAATGAGTTAGCAAGTCCAATAACCTGGGATTTCTCTGAATCTTTGTGAGTCCCTCCCTGTTCCTGCCAGGCTTGGACTGGCTCCACGCTCCAGGCAGGAGAATTTCCATGGGAATGGGCTGGTGTTGGCTGGCTCTGAGAGCACTGAGCAGCTGAGATTAAAAACTTCTTAAATCACAGCAGAGCGGCAGCAGAGGAAACAAAGAAACCTCACTATAAAAACTTCCTTGTTGTTTTGTTGGGGTTTTATTTTAAGTCTGAGATAACAGGATTGTGTCCATCTGCTCCAGAACATCCCAGAGCTCAGGGACAGGTTTGTGTCCATCTGCTCCAGAACATCCCAGGGCTCAGGGACAGGATTGTGTCCATCTGCTCCAGAACATCCCAGAGCTCAGGGACAGGATTGTGTCCATCTGCTCCAGAACATCCCAGAGCTCAGGGACAGGTTTGTGTCCATCTGCTCCAGAACATCCCAGAGCTCAGGGACAGGATTGTGTCCAGCTGCTCTGGAACATCCCAGAGCTCAGGGACAGGATTGTGTCCAGCTGCTCCAGAACATCCCAGAGCTCAGGGACAGGATTGTGTCCAGCTGTCTGGACATCCCATCAGGACGATTGTGTCCAGCTGCTCTGGTACGGGCGGGGGATTGTGTCCATCTGCTCCAGAACATCCCAGAGCTCAGGGACAGGATTGTGTCCAGCTGCTCTGGAACATCCCAGAGCTCAGGGACAGGATTGTGTCCAGCTGCTCTGGAATATCCCAGGGCTCAGGGACAGGATTGTGTCCATCTGCTCCAGAACATCCCAGAGCTCAGGGACAGGATTGTGTCCAGCTGCTCTGGAACATCCCAGAGCTCAGGGACAGGATTGTGTCCAGCTGCTCTGGAACATCCCCATTGAGGGAGACCCCACAGGGCTGATTCAATTCTATAAAAGAGCTGTAAAGTCCTGCAGGATTCTCCTCCAAATTCCTCCCCAGCATTTCAGCAGCAACCAAAGGCTGTCCCCAGCAAAGTCTCCCAGCACACCTGGGCTGTCCCAGCAAAGTGTCACAGAGTGAGCCAGGGCTGGCTCTGTGCCTGCAGCAGGGATGGCACAGGGATCACAAACACATTTTCCTGGCCTCATGCCCAGAAATTTTTGCTTGTTGAAGGATCCTCTTTGTTTTTGCTGAATCCCAGAACCCCAGAATGACTGGGGCTGGAAAAGAGTCCCAGCTGTGCCCTGTCCCCACCTTGTCCCCAGCTCAGAACACCGAGTGCCACCTCCAGCCTTTCCTTGGGCACTCCAGGGATGGGGATCCAACCCTCCCGGGGCAGTTCCAGTGCCTGAGCCCCCTTTCCATGGGGAAATTCCTGCTGTGCCCACCCTGAGCCCAGCCTGAGGCCGTTCCCTCTCCCCCTGTCCCATCCCCACCTGGCTCCAAGCTCCAGGTCCACGAGCACAATTAGCACTGGCCTTGATGAACCTGCAAGGTGGGCTTTGCATTTCCCTGAGATTTCAGAGCTTCCTTGCTTCAGGAAAGCCACAGAGGCTGTGCCTGGCTGGGCTCTGTGAGAGCTGCTGCCACAAACTTTGCTGCTTCAGAAACTTCCCCAGTTGATGCACAGAGAGAAAAAAAAAAGAAGAAATGTTTCCCTCCTGCCTGAATGCAGAGGCATTTGAGGGTAATGAGGAGCTGAATTCCCAGCATCCATCCAGCAGTGATGGATGTTCAGGTGAGAGGTGATGGGAGCAATCGTTTGACTGGAGCAGTCGGATGTGGTTTAGCACCTGCAGTGATGACTCAGGAGCACTCTCAGCGCCATCAGCTCCTCTCATTTCCCCCTGGGATGTTGGGGAGGCTCTGCTGAGGAGGTGCCAGCCCGTGCAGGGGCTCCCAGGGAGCTGTGACAGCCCAGGCTCCCCCTGGCCCCGAGCAGAGCTCCGGCCCTGCCGCACTGCAGAGGGGCTCTCTCCTGCCAAAAATCCCTTTTTAAGGCTTTTTCTGCTAAGGCCAAAGCTAATCCAAGAGTAGGTCCTTGTGGGAATAAGCAATGATTCTTCATGAATAACAACAGCGCAATCAGGCCCTAAATGAGACATTTATTCAACCTTTCTCATCTCCTTCTGTAAATCACCTTCCCTGCGTGGGCACCTCGTGTCCCTGGAGGGAAGCACTGGCTAACCAGAGCTTTATTCCAGGAGGCAACAGCAGGAGGAAGGAGGATGCTAGAAATGATATTTCAGGCATATTGTGACAGCCCTGCTTGGTCCATCCCAGCAGGGAGGGGGAAGTGTCCTTCAAACAGGGTGAGTGCAGTGCAAACGCAGACAGGCAGGGAAAGAGGAGCCTCTGAGCATCTCCAAAGCCCCTGCTCCAAGCTCAGCTCTGCAGTGTCTAAAGGGACACAGAAGTGCAGATTGCTCGTGTTCTTTTCAAACTGAGATGCTCAAACTGAGATTTTTCAGTACCTCATCCTGTATTAATGAAGAATTCAAAGTTTGTTAATAGCACAATCTCCTCCTGACTCCCAAGACCTTCCTGCACTTCCCACAGCTTTCCATTTGTTCTTTCCAAATGTTGTCTCCCTCCAATAGGGAAGGGATCCTTCTAGGTTAAAATCACAGACAGGTAAGACCCCACTTATCACCCCCAGCCTCTGTCTGGGCCATTTCTTGGGGCTCTGCTCCTCCCTGATGCACAAAAGCCCAGCAGGTTTCAGTTTCATGATCCTTCTGCACAAGTGTGTGAAACTTCCTGGGTGCTGAGGCTGCACTCACCAAACCATGACTAAAAGGGCTTGAAGGGGACAGAGATTCCCAGGAAAAAAATCCTTGGGCACAAGGAAAAAAAAATCCTGTGTTGATTGAGCTTTCCAAGTGGTGCCAGCAGTCCTGAGAGAAATAAAAAATCCAGGATGTCCCATAAAGAGCAGAGAAAGAAAGGAAGGGGCAGAAACCCTTGGGTGGCTCTGGGATGAGGGTGGGGTTAGTGGAGAGATGGAAAATGTACATCACTTTTACATCAATGCCCAAAATACACAGACAGCTATTTTCTCAAGTGACTAGGAATAGTTTTGAGATTTTTTTCCCAATCAAATAGCACGAGGGAAAATAGTCTGCAGGGGCTGGTGAGGAATGAGGGGTTTTTGAGGGAGAACGTTACAGAACATAACAACTGCTCCTTTCTGCCATTTCTGTCCCTAAAATCCAAGCTGCTTTTTGTGGCTTTGGAAGAGGAGTGTCCATGTGAGGAAATTAAAAGCTGACAATGCCTTTGCTCCCTTTGAGCTGACAGGATCTCAGGAGATAACAATAAACAAACAAAATGAGCCCGAGGAGAAGGGGAGCAGAGGAATTGCTCAGCACCACCTCCAATTTCTGCAGCTTTGCCTTAAAGCAAAATGCAGATTTTGAGAGAAAAAGCTGAAGAACAGAACCAAATGAAGCAGAATAAGCAGAAGCAGCTTTCCCCTGCTTCCTTGGGGGGAATTCAACAGCTCCAAGTGGGTTTTAGATCTTGTGCCATTCTCATTCATCTGTGGCCTCCCTCACTTCACACTGTCAGTTTTGTCGAGCTGCTCTGCATGAAAAGCGCTTTTGATGTTTGGCAGGGGACCAGCAGGAGAGAGAGAGATGTCAGCAGCTCTGCCCAGTGGGGATAGAGCTGCTGGATGTGGCTGAGGCAGCCGGGAATGTCCCTGGGGCTCAGTCCAAGCAAAGCCCTCCTGTGCAGCTCCTGCTGTCCCCCAGCTCTGAGTGGGGCTCCGTGCAGGGAGCAGAGAGCTCCTGGCCAGGGAGCTGCTCCTCCAGGCCTGGGCTGATCCCTGGGAAAGGGACAGGGCTGCTGTGAGAGAGAGGGAAGAGGGCACAGGGACTGAGCACTGGGCACAGGGAACAAGGGAGAACGCACAGGGATTGAGCACTGGGCACAGGGACTGATCACTGATCACAGGGTCTGATCAATGAGCACTGGGACTGATCACAGCACATGAATTGATCACTGGACACAGGGATTGAACACTGAGAACAAGGATTGATCACAGGGATTGAGCACTGCGAATAGGGATTGATCACTGGGCACAGGGATTGATCACAGGGATTGATCTCTGGGCACAGGAATTGATCACTGGGCACAGGGATTGGTCACTGAGCACAGAGCAAGGAAGAAAAGGCACCTTCACTTGTCCCCTCCTGGCTTTGAGTGCTCATCTAAGCAGGAAACTCTCTGAGCTCTGATTCCCTTACCCCACTCCCCGTGTAAGACACCAGAGCTGCTGGGAATTCCTGCCAGGGGATGCCCCAGCACAAGAGAACTTTCTGCTCATCACAGCAATGCCAGAAAAGCTCCCCTGTGGTGTTTTTGCTCCCCAGGGAGCTCCACAGGCCGTGTTTCACCTGTCCTTGGCCAGCTTTTCCCTCCCTAGAACAGCTCCAATGCTCTTTGTCCTGTCCAGGGAGCCACGTGAAGGAACATCCTTGCTCCCGTCTCTTTCTTGGGAGAAGCAGAGCAGCAGAAAACACTTCCATGTTTGATTTCTAATTTTCTGGAGAGGAATGGAAAGGAGAAGGAGACAAACTACACCTGAAAAACTTGGTGGGGCAATGCCAAGCCATGAGCTGTCATTAAATGAGAGAGCCGGCTCTGCATGAATGCAGCCTGAGGTTTCTATGGGATCCACGGGAATGTTGCATTTATTCCTTGTGGAATTCAGGCAGGTGGGGCACCAGAGGACTCCTGAGCACTCCAGGGGCAGCACTGAGGACATCTCCAGTGGTCCCACCCCAGGCTGCTCCTGGGGCTCAGCAAGCACAGACAGGACAGATGCTGGGACCTTTAGGCACAGGCTGCTCCACTCCAGGCTCTCTGGGGAGAGGAGGAAACCAGGAACTCATCCCACTCTCCTCAGCCTTGGATCACTCCCAGTCTGGCCAAAGAGAGGTTTCCTCCCCAGGGGAGGCTCTCCTGGAGCAAGGTTTCCTGCAAAGGAGAGGACCTGCAGCCCTGGGGGGACAGTGCTGGTCAGGGACTTGGAGCGCCTCGAGATTGGCACCAAATCTTCCCCTTTCTTCCCCCTCAGTCAGGGAAAAGTGCTCAGGATTCATTCCCTGCTCCCTTTGTGGCATTTTTACCAGCTGACCATTTCCCAGAGCTTAATTTCCTGCTCAAGATTTAGGTTTTTAATTGTTGTAATGAAGCTGGTCCCAGAGGTCCAGAAATTCCTAATTAACCTTACCCAGTTTTCAAAATAACCAAATACATTTTGTCACTGAACTCTGAAGTTTTGGAAAGAAGGCCCAGCCCCAGCTGGAGAGGCTGAAGTTCCCTTTTCCCTGATCTAACATTTCCCTCTAGTGGCTGAGCCCTCGAGCATCAGCAGCCAAAGGGAGGAATTCAAGGTTTTCCTGCTTTGCCCCTTTTTTTTAGTAAAATATTTCTCTTTAATCTCGTTGTACCCTGCTGGTCTTGCTGTGCTCTGTGTGAACACTCTGCCCTGCTGTTCCCTTCCCAGCGTTCAGGGATAACAGGACACAGGTGCTCCCAAACCCGCCCTGTTTGGGGGAGGTAAACATCCTGTGGTGCCCAAATCTGGGGGCAAAGGAGGAGTTAAAGGGGAGTGTGAGGAGGAATAGTTTTGGTTCAGGGCTCTCCTGGGACTCTCAGACCCAGAAATGTTGTTCTGGTTGGACAAGACCCAACATTTCCTGTTTCTAGCAGGGCTCCCTCCTTGGTTCTCTGCCAGAGGAGTTCCCCAAGGCAAGGCTGGATTCCAACCTGGGTAAGTCTGGCTGGATTTCAATTTAGTAAAAAGCAGGAGAAGATTCAAGAGAAAAGATTCACCCATCAGTGCTCCCCTGCCCCACTTCTCCACTTCGTGGCAAGCAATAATGTGAAGAAATTGAAGCTTTAAAAAAATACTCTGTTAAATAAGTTATTTTGGTATTTTAAAGCCGCTTTTGGTTGTTATACCTTCTAATCAAAGGTTGTTGGGGCAGAGAGGAGGTAAAGGGTCAGTGTCTGAAGCCTGTGGGATGCACCAAAAAAGCTCCAGAGAGATTTCAGGCTGTGGTTCAGGACATGCTGGGCCTGGGACAGCCACCTCCACCTCCACACTGGAAAATTTTATGGCACAAAATCTGAGCTCTGAGGGTTCACAAGCTGAGAGTTCATTTCACTCTCTGTTTGAAATGAGTCTCCCCAAGAAGCTTGTTCAATGAAAAGGGTTTCTTTCTCATAAACACTTGAGAGCAGACATGGAATTTCTGCTCACCTCAGGAAGATGATGCCATGTCTATGGCTTTGTGCTCGTGTGTGTGGGTTTTTCTCCTCCTCAAACCACGCTGATTTTGTCAAAACTGCCTGAGCCTGGAAGGCTCCTGAGCAAACATTGCAGAACTGAGACTGTGCCTTGGGAATGCTGGGGGAGAGGAGCTGGGCAGGGCCCGAGCAGGGGGATGCACAGAGCAGCAGGGGAGAGATGGAGAGGGTTAATTACGTTAACACTGATAAGATTTTAAATGGTTGCAGAGATGTTCTTACTGGTAAATGGAAAACTGGGGATGTGTTTGTTTGGGATGTTCTTACTGGTAAATGGAAATCTGGGGATGTGTTTGTTTGGGATGTTCTTACTGGTAAAAGCAAAGCTGGGGATGTGTTTGTTTGGGGTCTGCTGCTGGGTGATGAAAAAATCACCCAGAAACTGACCCAGGGGCTGGCAAAGCAGGGCCAGCTTTAACTGGGGTGGTTTTTAGGCAGGGTGATAAAGGAGCTGTGAGCAGGAGGCAGAGGGGAAGGGAGAAACCTCTCCCATGCAGCATCTTCAGAGCAGCCCTTGCAGATGAGGGCTTTGTGTGCCTGGTTTGGGGTCAGGAGCAGCACAGGGAGGGAGCTCAGAGCCTGCAGGGTTTACCTGCACCTGCCTGGGCTGAGCTGAGCTGCTGCAGGAGGAGCTTTCAGCACCCCCAGAACAGGAACCCCAACCTCACAGGGCTTGCTGTGCTTCCAGCAGCCCCCAATGCTCTGAGGGGGATTGCAGGGCTGGTTCTGCCCTGGTGCATCCCAGGTAATGGGGAAAGAGAGGAGATGCTGGTTTTGCTTGAGGTGTTGGTTTGTGCCTTTGGTTTCTCTCAGAGAAACAGAGTTAAGGCCACATTGTGTTTGCTGTTAACACAACCCACAGAATCCCTGAGCTGGGAAAAGACCTCCCAGCCCATGGAATCCCAAATGTGCCCCATCCCCACCCTGTCCCCAGCCCAGAGCACCGAGTGCCACCTCCAGGGATGGGCTCTCCAAACCTCCCTGGGCAGATCCAAGGCCTGAGCCCCCTTTCCATGGGGAAATTCCTGCTGATCCACCCTGAGCCTGCCCTGAGAAGGAGCAAAGCCAGGTCTCTGTTGAGGCTCTGGGTCCTGGCAGCCCTTTGGGCACGGAGGAGCTGCAGGGTGGATGCCCAGCAGAGCCTTGGGAAGGGGCACAACTGCCCAGAGGCTTCTGATTCAGCCAAAAACCTGAACTGAATACAGGGAAAATAACAAAAAGGGGAAGTAAACGGAAGGAAATGACTGATTGTACATTTTTTTTAAGGAATTGCTCTGGAGCTTGTTCATTCTGAGATGAATTGGGAGCTTTAGCCTTGCCAGTGAGCTCACCCTTGGTCTGAGTGTCTAATGGGGATTTATCCATCAGAGAGTGCCCTGAAGCTGCTGCACTTTCTGTGAAGCTCCCCCTGGCAGATCAGAGCCTGCAGATCAAAGCTGGGAGTGAATTTCTGACTCAGAGGTAAAAGGCACCATGTCATCCTCGATGGTGGAAACTCTTTGTAGCATTTCTTTCCCCTTTTGAAAGTTATTTGCCTAAAAGAAGAGACTGAGGCTGTAACTGGAGCACATGACAGAAACAAATGGGGTGTTTGTGTTCCTTTAGTCAGGTATCTCAATCTTTCAGTATTTTAATTGTGCAATATCAAATGCCCTGGTAAATCCCCCCAGGGACTGTGAGAGTGCCGAGACTGTCAGTGTGAAATTCTTGGAGGGAAGGTGAAAATGATTGAATGAGGTTATTAAAACAATGAGGGGAGTTGCAGAAGAGGAGGAGGGAAGTGGTGCCATTTTCTGCTGTCAATCAGTTCTTGATGCACCGAGCTTGGACAGCACTGATGCTTTGGGTGGCTCTGAATGTCAGAGCCCATTAGAGGAGCCTGGAGTGCCAGGATGAGGGGAAATGGCTGAAAACTGCCAGGCAGTGCTGGATGGGATATTGGGAATTAGGAATTGTTCCCTGGGAGGCCCTGGCACACATTTCCCAGAGCAGCTGTGGCTGCCCCTGGATCCCTGGCCGTGCCCAAGGCCAGGCTGGAACACCCTGGAACAGTGGAAGGTCCTTTCCCTTCTCCTGTGCTCCCCGTTCCTCTCTCCATTTCTGCCTTTTCCTCCAAAACAACACTGGCCACAGTGAGGGAAAATCTCATTCCATTCTTCCCATGAGTGCAGGCTTTTCCCCTCTTCCCAAATCTCTTATCCCAGAGGTCTCCCCACCATGGCTGGGCTGTCCTGGCGTAGCAGGACAAAGAGCAGTGGGATAAAAAGCCCAGTTTAACTCCTGGCATGAACTGTGTGCCCTTTGCAGGGTGCCCAAAGCCAATCCCCTTGCCCAGAGGAGGTTCCTGGGGTTCACCCCCCGGTTCAGTTCTCTTGGTCTGAAGTTGGGCATGAACAATTTTTCATTTCCTAAAAAAAGCCTTGGCAGGACTTTGTTTTGATGTCATCTCAAGGCCTTGCAGACTGGCACTGGGTCATGTGAGTTTTGTTGGCACCAGGAGTGAGACTTGCAGTCATGGTGGGAAATGCATTCATTGCCCAATTTGAATGTCAGCAGCACAGCTGAATTTTCTGATGGCAGCAGTGACCTCAAAAGTGTTAATGAGGTCAGAGTTTGGAGAAAATATTCAAAGTTTGGATAAACTGCAGCTTCTCTTGGGCTTTTTTGGAAATCACCCAGCTTTGGGAGGATCTGGCTGAACACTGCAGACAAAACACAGGGTAAACCAAAGCCTGGCATTAAATACAAGGAAAAGCTAAAAATGGGTGTAAACTGTATAAATTTCAGGCAATGTAAATGATTCAAGTGAAGTGTTTCATGCAGCTTTATTTTTATTTCCTTCACAGCAGAGGAGGTTCTGCTGAATGCCCTTGAGGGAAGGGAGTGTGGAGGGAGTGGAAAGGAAAAGCAGACTCGGTGTGGTTGGGAATTTCAGACATTCCACGAGGGAATGGAGCCCAGGCTGTGATCAGAGGGATGAGGGGGAGAAGGGAAGGGGACAGGGACAGGGTGGGCACAGGGAGCGGGGTCAGCCCTGGCCAGCCCCAGCAGGTTCCTGTCCGGGCGAGCCTGGGGCTCCTGCTGCTCAGGGTGAGCCCTCAGGAACAAAACCTTTCATTCCAGGGGTGGCCACGACTCCTCCCTGCCCTCCTTGCTGTCCCTGTGGGTGGCTCTGCCCCCTCTGGGGGTGCCCAGAGGCTCCTGGTGACACGGGGACAACGTGACCCGCTGGGACTTCCGTGCTTTCAGTTTGGGTTTGCCTTGCTGCAAGCTCCCGCCAGAGCAGCACCAAAACTGACTGAAACCACAAGCCCACTACTAACTATGGGTAAAGCCCAAAGGAATAACTTCCTTTGGAAGGGCTGCTGTGCATGTGGGGGATGAAAGTCACGCAGCTGCAGTTTGTAGCAGAGAATTGGTGCCTTTCTGTCTAATTACAAATTCTGTTGAAAAAAGTCATCTTCAGACTTTATTCTGATGTTTTACTTTGCCACCAGCTAAGCACTGATGAGAATTTTGAGTTGTGTACATTTAGCTTTGCTTCTTATGAAATTAAATCCTCCTTGTTTGTATTTAATCTCCACTTTAACTCCTACTGCCATTCCCCAGGTCTCAGGTATAAATAACAGGAGGGAAAACCTGACCTGGGGAGTAAAACACAAAGATTTTGTTCATTCTGAGTTAAATATTCTGTTATTTAAATGAGCAGAAAGATAACTGCAATTCTTCAGCACCTGGAAACCAAATCAGCCAAATCCAAAATTTGTGCCAGTCACCATGCACAGGTACAGGACTGTGCTGACATGGAAAATATGTGACAAGAATGGATTGATCAATGTCCAGTGGAACATGGCGGGGTTTTATGTCAAAGGGGAGCATTGGGAATTCATATTTGAAAAGGTTTCCTTAGCAAATGAAGAAAATCAGTTTCTTTATCGTGGTCTGTGATGGTAAAACCAGTGCAAACTATGCAGAATATGACTCAGGGTGGGCATCAGCAGGAACTGCTGCATGGAAAGGGCGCTCAGGCCTTGCCCAGAGGGGTTTGGAGTGCCCATCCCTGGAGGTGTCACCTGGAGGTGGCACTCAGAGCTCTGGGGATGGGCACAGCTGGACTGGATGGGCTGGGAGGGCTCTCCCAGCTCAGGGGCTCTGGGGCAACAGAGGTGCCCATCCTGGGGCACACCAGCACGGTGACAGTGACAAGGGCTGCCTCTTCTGGGACAGCAGCCAGTGTCAGGCTTGTGGCTTCTGAGGTCAGGCCAGGTCTCCCAGCCTGTTCTGGGGGAAGTTGTGCAGCCAGCCTGGCCCATTACATAACAGAGCTGCCCTGTGAGCCCTGCCTGCCCCTTTGCCACCCCAGCACAGCCCCAGAGCTGCCCTGCCAAGGAGGGGCAGCCAGGGAGCTCAGCAGGAACCAGCAGAGCAAGGACAGAGCCAGACTGGGTCAGGATTCCCAAACAAGCTCTGGGAATGGGGGGCTGGTCCTGGGGGCAGAGCCAGGCTCAGGGGGGATCCCCCACACAAACCCAGGCTGGGGCTGCAGCAGCGCCTCCCTCCAGGCAGCCACCCATGGGTTATCCAGGGGCAATTCCAGCGTTATCCAGGCAGCCACACATGGATTGTCCAGGGGCAATTCCAGGATTATCCAGGAGCAATATCAGCATTATCCAGGGGCAATTCCTCCCAGGAATTCCAGGAAAGGGTGCCCAGGCAGTGCCCAGGGGGGTCTGCAGCCCCCAGCCCTGGAGGTGGCACTCAGAGCTCTGGACTTGGGACAAGTTGGGCTCCAGGCTCTGGGAGGGCTTTTCCAGCCCCCAGGAATTGTTGGGATCTCTGATCCTGCCAAGCCATTGCAGCTTGGGCTGTTCCTGGCTGAGGACACGCTGGGGTTACCTGGGAAATGCTGCCTCTGCTTCCTCTTTCCCTCTGTGGTTTCGGCGCAGTTTTACATCTCCACAGGTTTGTAACAACCAAAAACGCTGCCGAAACTCGGAGCCAGGGAGTTTCTTTTCAGTGAAATTGTGAGTGAAGGTGGAATTTTCTACTTTTTACCAAATGCTTCATTACCCCAGAAAGTCCTCAGTAAGGGGAAAGGAGATCCAAACATTTGGGAAGAATTTTCAATCAAAACTGATCAAGGCTGAAACCACAGGTAAAATGGATTGGAATGGGTTGGGTTAGCAGTTTGCTTTAAGTGCCTAAAAATAACATTGCCCAAAAGCAGATTTTGAAATTTTACATAAAATGTTTCTACTTTTCTTTCCTTCTGTTTCTTTCTTTCTTTTTCTGATTTTCTTTATTTCTTCTCTCTGCCTCCCTCCCCAAATCTATCAGGACAACTTTGAGTGCCTCATGTTCTAATAATTATGGTGAGACTTGAAACTGTTCCCAAGGAAATCTAAAATCCTTCCTATCTCTGTATGGCCATTTCAGCTGCCCAAACTGAACTGATTCGAACAAATTTCAGCACTTTTCCCTTTCAGCCCAGCCCAAACCTTTCTGAAGGGCAGAGTTCTCCTGGGTGTTTGTGCATCCACACTGCTGGGATTTATTGATAATTATTGGAAACTTGCAAACAGCCTGAGCATCACCTGGAATTTTAAATTAATTAATTTTAAAATTAATTTAATTTTAAATTTATTTAATTTTAGATTAATTTAAATTACTTAATTTTAATTCAATTAATGGCATAGTGCCTGTTTTATTCCCCACGTGCTCCAGTGGGATCCTGGGGGATTCCAGCTCAGCTCCCAGCCTCCTCCAAGGGCTGCAGGCACCACCTGGGATGGTTTTCCTTGGGGCTGGCATCAGGATGAAGAGCCCTCAGTGCCACATCAGCTGTTCCTGGAGCACTTCCAGGGCTGGGGACTCCACCCCCTCCCCAGGGTTCAACAAAGGGGATTTTCAATTTTTTTCTTTAGTTTTGACCAGGATTCCCCTTCCAACTGAAAATCTCAGTTCTTTTAAGAGAAGTGGCTTGAAATTTTCCTCCCCAGAGGCTGAAGTGGGTGGTGAGGAAGGTTCACTGAGCTGCTTTGAACTCTGCTGGATTTCAACACCAGGGCTGGTGGGGCTTTTATATAAAATGAGAAGTGGAGGTGAGGAGTCTCATGGTCTGTCTGCAGTGACGACAGAGGCTCCACAGAAGTCCCACAGAGCGCTCTCTGCAGCCTCTCACACGTGGTTTTACACCAGGGACTTGCAGCTTTGTTCTTCCAACCACATTTCTGCCTTGCAGGGCTCTGATTTCCCAACCCACGTGCCTCTGCCGAGCTCTGAGCTGGGCAGCAGTGCAGTGTGAGGTAATGGCATCTCCAATCCCTTCACAAAAATCAAGGTTATTTAGCAGAATTTGTGGGTTTCTTCATCCCTGTCCTTCCTTTTCTTTGGTTTATTAAATAGAAATAAATCTGCAGTGCAAGTGGGTGAAGGTCTCTCTCCCCTGCTCAGCCACAGGCGCTCTAAGGAGACATTTGTGCATCAGATACTACAATATTCGTGGAGTTCTTTTCTCCCCATTTCTCTCTCCATGAACAATTAGCTGTCAGGGAAGGGCAGTGCAGGTGCAGCCCCTGTAATTAAATGGTAATTAGAGAGTTGTGCCACTGGGAACCCAGGGCTGCTCAGGATCTAGCTGTTCCCAAATCCTGGCTGTGCCTTTGTGAACAAAGGTGTGGAGCCACCTCCCAGCCTGGAATAAACTTTGCCCTGGGCTATTCCCAGCCCTGCTGCAGGTCAGAGCTTTGGGTTTTCTTGGAATGCCACCCCTGGGGCAGAATTCTGGGCAGAGCTGGGTGGGGACCCCAGGGATGGGGCTGGCTTGGGTCACATCCTGGGGCTGTGATGGTTCCAGCTGGATGCCCGGAGCAGTCTGAGGATCCCTGGAGCAATTCCAGATCCCCGGAGCAGTTTGAGGGTCCCTGGAGCAGTTTGAGGGTCCCTGGAGCAGTTTTAGCCCCCTGGAGCAGTGCCAGGCTCACCCATCCTGCCCTTGCAGGGGATTGATTCCCTGCAGCCCCAGGTGGAAGGGCCCTTCCATGAGGATGCTCAGAACCCTTGAGCAGAGTGTTCGTTCAATTCAGCTGGTTGAGGAAAAATTCTCCTCCCCACGTGCTCCATCCCCTCTGCACAGCAGGAACTGGTTTATACTGGGCTGGTTTTTCCTTTCACTCTCTGGTGAAATTGTTTTCTGCTGAGCTCTGCAGACACGATCCCAGGACTGATGTCAATTGGGATTGAAGCTGATTTGCTCAGGGCAAGCAATAATTCCTTTGCCAAAGGTATTTATGGCTACAAGTGCCAGACTAGAGCTCTGTCTAATGGTTCTTAATCTCAGGCATTAATCAGAGGTGCAGGAAACTGACACAGGACGTTTGAAGTTGATATTATTTTTATTACAGGTGCAAACAAGTGTTGCATAAGAATATCAATGTTTAACTGCTGAGCTTGTCCCGGGTGTGTTCCTGGGGAGGTTCTGCCATGCAGGGCTTTTCCTGCTGCCTCTCCTGGCCTCAGAAATTCCAGAACTGAGGGGAGTCAGCCCAGCATTCCCTCAGCTCTCAGAGTGCTGCAGTAGAAACAGATGGGACTCTTCATTTTTTATGTAGGAGAGCTGAATGTTTATTGCACAGCTCATGTTTTTATAGGAATATTAGAAGGAACGGTGTTAATCTAATTGGTTAACAGTTTATTGCTCAGTAAATGGCCAGGCTGCACGTTCCTTAAACCCCTCTATTTTTGGTTAGTTTATGTATTTTCCTCATGGATTCCTATGGGGTTTTTTACAGGTGCAGATTGTTTTTCTATTAGAATAGGTTCTTTAATTGTCATTCTCTCAATTCCTTCTCACGGGAACTTAAGCTGGTTACTAGCTGTACGGAGCTGAAGCAAGGCTTCAGCTGGGCTTTTACAAAGCTTCTCCTTTGTAAGGTCTGTAACATCAGAGGAGTTTGGAGTGTGGCAGGGGCAGGTGAAGCCAAGGCAGGTGCTGGGTTTGCAGCTGAGCCCCACGGTGGCTGTCACCACGGAAGGAAGCCGTGTCCCTTGTGGTGGAAGCCACTCTTGATTGACTCCCTGCTGCTGCTGGAGAAGCTCTGGTGGAGATCAGAGGAAGTCCCCAGCTCCTGGGTCACTCCTGAGCTCTGCACACAGGGGCTGGGGGTGTTTGCAGCACTGCCAGCAGTGTCCTGGCCATTTCACCTGTAGGAAGAGGCAGGAAAAGCCAGAAATATAGGGGAAAGTGGAGTGATGGGTTTCTGGCTAAAATAGCTTATAAACAAATGGATTTGGGGGCAGTAAATGTTTGTGCCCTGCAGCTCTGCCCTGTGGAGTTGGAAAGAGAGTTTAATTCAATTTCCAGCTAGAAATGGTGAGGGTTGTCCCCCCAAGTCCTTCAGAGCAGTAGGAGGTGACAGAGGAGAGCCCACACTTGCTGTGTGGGAGCTGCAGGGCTCTCACATTGATTTACTGGCCAGGAAAATCCTCCTCCTCCTGAAATCTGCAAGTTCCAGTTTCATCCCTTCGTATCCTGCCCACAATGAGAGCAGAACCCAGCAGAGATCTCCTCTCCTGGCACAGGATCAAATGAGCTCCCAGATGTGCAAAAAGCAGTGATTTTTACTTGAGTTGTGTTTCTATAGCCCTGTGTACAGGATCATCCCAAAAAAAAGACATCATGTTCAATTTTTTTTTTGCAAAAAACAACCCAAAATACAAATCTATGAGCCTTTTAAATGTGAAACACATCCTTTCCTTGTTTGGTTGGTTTTTTTCCCCCCATATCTCCTCAGGCAAATCACAAAATTCCTGCTCAGCTCCAGGAATTTACTGGCATGAGTCAATTATTGCACCTGGGTGAAGGACACTTTTCTGTGGGGCTGTTGAGGTGTTTAATCAGGGTGATGTCAGAGCACAGGGAGGAGCAAAGGAGCGCAATTCCCAAAATGAGCAACTCCAGGCACATCCTCATCCTGGCTGCCCCCAGCAGGAACAGATGTGCTCACTCCAGGCAGGAGTTTCATCATTCTCCTGGGAAAGTCCTTGCTGGAAGTTCCCTCATGCAAAGCCTTCTCCTCACTGTGAATTATTCACAGCCTGCTGCCACTGAGCTGCAGGAACAGGGATGTGCTGCAGGAGCAGCCTTGGGACAGCCCAGGACGGGGAAATGGGAGAAATGCATTTGTAAAGATTCTCAAAACCTGCCAGAAAGCTCACACAGCCTCGTACAGCTGTGTGTGCAAACTCTGAGATGAGCTGTGCTGCCTTAGGGAGGCCGTGGAATAGAAATCACATCGTTGAGAGAGAGATCGAACTGGAAACAAGCTTCAAAAATGGCCTTGCAAAAAGATCAGATATTCTGGAGAATTAGAACCGTGAGAGATGCATTGTAGCAGAACCATGTGGGGTAAAAATATAGGTGATTGGTATTAAATAAAGGTTAAAATATAGGGAAAAATACAGGTGATTGGTGTTAAATACAGGTTAAAATATAGGTAAAAATATAGGTGATTGGTGTTAAATATGGGTTAAAATATAGGTAAAAATATAGGTAAAAATATAGGTGATTTGTGTTAAATATGGGTAAAAATATAGGTTAAAATATAGGTAAAAATAGAGGTGATTGGTGTTAAATATAGGTTAAAATATAGGTAAAAATATGGTGATTGGTGTTAAACGTAGGTAAAGATATAGGTGATTTGTGTTAAATATAGGTTAAAATACAGGTAAAAAGATAGCTGATTGGTGTTAGACATAGGTAAAAACATAGGTGATTGGTGTTAAATATAGGTTAAAATATAGGTAAAAATATAGGTGGTTGGTGTTGGAAGTAATAGCAGCAGTGTGTGGCAAAAGCTAAGAGCTGAAAAACATTTTTAAGGTTTTGTAACCAGGAATAGAATCGATAGAATGGCATTGAGTTTTACATCTCTAATGTCTCACCCTTCACTGAGACTGATAATGGAATAAAACCTTTAAAAATGCCTCTCAGTTACCCTGTCTCTGTAAAAGCTGGGAAAACCAGCAAGGGACCATGGGGATTGTCCCAATTGCTGAGGTATTGGCACCAAAATCTGCCCTGTCCCAGTCAGAAATGTGTGGCAGCACCAAAGTGAGCTGGAGGAGGATTTGCCATTGCACAATCCCCCTCTTCTGCTGTCAGAAATCCTGGAAATCTTCCCCTGCCAGAGCTCCTGAATTTTAATTTTAAGGGGTTGGTAACAGCATTGTCCATTTGCTACAACATGACTGCAGCAGAGTGGTTACAGGAGTGAATGTCATGCCACAGAGCAGCCCTGGAGTAATTCCAAAATTTTCTTTGGCTTTCAGAAGTTCAGGAACATATCAGTGGTTCACTGGTGAAAAGTTTTTGCTTTCCAAATAGGCCTTGTATGACCTCATTCCCTCAGTCATAGGAGGTGTCAGAGCTCTTATTACATAATTTAAAGTTTCTTTTCCCCACCTTGAGGAACTTGGAATTTTCTGACAGATAAAAAATGATGTAACAAGATTCCTGGATCCTGCTGGGCATTGAGTGTTCCTGTGAGCTCCTGAATCCCTTCTCCTGGTATCCCATCCTCAGCTTGGGTCTCCAGGCTTGAGCATGAAATTATTGATGCATTAATAATTAATAGCAAAATAGGAAATTGTCACAACTTCCTTTTTCTTCCAGGTATGTCCCTGAGAGCTTTAATTACAGAATAATGGAATATCCTGGGCTGGAAGGGACCCTCAAGGATCATCAGTGCAGCTCCTGGACATCCCAACAGCCCCAACCTGTCCCTGAGCATTGTCCAAATTCTCCTGGGACCTAGAATGGCCTGGCTGGGCTTTGTCTGAAGACTCCTTTTCTAGGAGCTGTCAGACAAAGAAAATGCTCCTAGAATTTCAATGAAATGAATTTACTGGGCTTTTCCCTTGACTTTCAGTTTGTAATGTTATTTCCCCACCCCCAGCACTGTAACACAGCCCGAGCAGAGCTGGTGGTGGAGTTCAGAGTTACAACATCCCCAAGAAATGAGTGCAGCTCGAGAGAAGAGCCCAGCTTGCAGCTGGCTCCTCCACATGGGTGCTGCCAGACTGATCTCAGTGGCAGGTTTATATCAGTGTCAGTGGCAGGTTTTGATCAATGTCAGGTTTTTATCAATGTCAGATTGAGCTCAGTGTGAGGTTGATCTCAGTGTCAGGTTTATATCAATGTCAGCTTTATATCAATATCAAGTTTATATCAATGTCAGGTTTATATCAATGTCAAGTTTTTATCAATGTCAGGTTTATATCAATGTCAGACTGAGCTCAGCGTGAGGTTGATTTCAGTGTGAGATTGATCTCAGTGTCAGGTTTAGATCAATGTCAGATTGATTTTGGTGTCAGGTTAATCCCGGTGTGAAGCTGATCACAGTGTGAGGTTTATACCAAGTCAGGTTGATCCCAGTGTGGGGTTAATCCCAGCGCCGGGTTTGTGGTGGCAGCAGTGGGCTGGTACCAGAGGAGCAGGGATCTGCACTTGGCAGCAGCACTGAACCATCTCCCTGTGCATGCCCTGGGAGGATCCTGAGCCAGAGAGGATTGATAACTCTAATTCTGCAATAAATCTGTCAGAAATACCAATTCCTCTTGGATCCCTGCCCCACATTCCTGAGCACCTGTAAAGATTTGCAAAAGCATCTCATGGAATTAAGCGCCCAAATCCCATTGACTCTGCAGAGTCATTTACTGTAGAAAATGAGATTTGGCTCTTAAACCCCTTTAGAAATGTCACACCTTGCTTTGCCTTTCTTTAAAATTCCTTGTGCAAGGCACTTCTGGCTCTTGCTGCTCCTTTTATCCCTCTGGGGCTGTCTCCAAGCCCAGGGGTTTGTGCAGAGACACCCAAAGCTCTGGGGGTTACACGCTGTGAGCTCCTGGCGCAGCACCAGGAGGTGAAATCCCCTTTTCCTTTCTCTCAGGGGGCACCAGCCCCTGCTCCATGGATCCCAGGTGCCATCCTGGGCTGGGCACAGCTCCCACCTGGAATTTGGGAGCTACATCAGCCTGGGCTTGGTTAGGGCAGAGCTCAGTGGTGCTCCTGCCCATCTTCCTGTCCCCTCCACCCCAGGAGGGGGAGATTCCCAACATCCCCATCCTGGCCAGCTGCTCCAGTGCTACCAAAACCAAATTCATCACTGGCCTATAAAGCTTCTCGGTAGAAGTTTATATATTTTTCCCCTGTATTTTGTATTTTTCTCAATTGGTTCTTCTCACTTGGTTCAGTGATTCCATGGAGTGGCTTAATGGGAATTTTTTAGGAAAATTCATAGGTGCACTAATATAACACAGTATTTCCTGTTGAATTCACATAAATGACTGAATTATAGATTAAGAATTACAGAATAATATATAGATTACAGATAAAGAACAGTGTTCCCTTCTCAGTGCTACTTCATTAAAAATCCTGGGAATAAAAATTGATCTCTGGCATTAATCTGCCAATGGACATCCATGGAAAACGGATTCCAAATAGAGGAATCATACAGATTATAAACTTTTTATAATTATTCATTTTCCCTAAGTTACACAGGGTTTTTTCCTAGATTGGGGTGATTTCTTTGTCATTCCACAAAGCAAAAATGCTAAGAAAGGAAACCTGTTTTCAAATGAGCCTTTTCTGCCAAAAAGGAGTTTTTCTTCGGCATTAACTAAAGCACAGACAGAGTTTGCACATTCTCTGTCAGTGTCAGAGGGGAAGCAGAGCAAGGAGATGGGGAGAAGCTGCTCCCCTCCAAATTTCCCCTTCAGCATCAATGAGCTCATAGTGGAAAACCAGGCTGTCATCGAAAGAGCTTTTCACAATCTCTGTGTTTTAATATTTAAAAATTCCTCTGGTGGATCACAGGAAACCATCCCATCATGGGAGTTCACCCAGAGGTGTCTGTGCTCCAGGGCTGGTTTTTGGGATTCTTGGCATAAAGTTTGGGCACCAGGTCACTCCATGTGTCCTGGGATCAGAGCTGAGCCAAGGGAATTAGGAAGGCTTGATGCAGACCCACACTGAAAATGTGCATTTGTTTGTATGAATTATTAGGTGTTTATTTGTATTTGTCCATGTTTCAGCAGTGAGCAGGCGCTTGAAGAGCTTTGTTGAGCTCTGCATTAGTCACTGTGACTGCAGAGACGTGCAGCCATGGAGGCAGAAAAGGGATGGTGAGCAGGAAATGTGCCCATAAATTCACTGCTGCCCTTATTTGTATCTGGGACTGACCTCACTGACTGCCTGGCACTGCTGGCTTGCTGGAAACCCAAAAGGGATTTTGGATATTGCAAATTGTCTTAAATGGGAACAAATCTGTGCCCAGCCTGGGCTCAGCCTGGGTGCTCTCTCCCTTGTGCCCAGGCTGGGTTTGCTGCAGCAGGGGAGGGGTCCCTGCCCCCTGAGCTGCTCCTGCTCCTCCACAATGGGCTCTGGGGATGAGGAGAAGCAGGTGCCCAGCACAGCCTCCTCTGAGCTGCCCTCAAAGGCAGGGACAAGGATAAGAGGGGACACCTCTGTCACCTGGAATGCTTTGGGAGTGCCCAGAGCTCCATCCTGTCCATTCTGGCACTGACACAGAGCTCAGGGGAGCAGTCAGGGGCTGCTGCTCAGTTCTGTGTCAGGAATGGCCCCATGGCCCCCTCTGAGCCACATCCAGCATTTGGGATGGGAAGAGAGCAGATTTGGGGTTGCTCAGCATTTGGGAAGGGAAGGGAGCAGATTTGGGGTTGCTCAGCATTTGGGGTGGGAAGGGAGCAGATTTGGGGTTGCTCAGCATTTGGGGTGGGAAGGGAGCAGATTTGGGGTTGCTCAGCATTTGGGGTGGGAAGGGAGCAGATTTGGGGTTGCTCAGCATTTGGGAAGGGAAGGGAGCAGATTTGGGGTTGCTCAGCATTTGGGGTGGGAAGGGAGCACTTTTCTCCTCCCCTCAGCCCCTGTGCTCCGCCCGTGCCCAGCTCTGCCAGCAGCTCTGGCCCAGGGAATTCCCGTGTTTGAGGAGCAGGCTGGGCACTCTGGGATGGGCAGGGAGTCATCAGGGCCACCTGGGAATGCAGGGCCTGGGGTTGAGTCCTGGGCCGTGGGAAGGAGTCAGAGCTCAGCCCCAAAGGTGGGTGTGACCCCATTCAAGCCACGTTTCTCTCCTGGCCCCACCTGGAGGGACAGGACAGGGGCATGGCTCCCAGTGCCAGAGGCCAGGGATGGATGGGATATTGGGAATTGTTCCTGGGAGACTCTGGCACACATCTCCCAGAGCAGCTGGGGCTGCCCCTGCATCCCTGGCAGTGCCCAAGGCCAGGCTGGACAGGGCTGGGAGCACCTGGGACAGTGGGAGGGGTCCCTGCCATGGCAGGGCTGGAATAGATGATTTTTAAGGACGCTTCCAACCCAAACCATTCTGGGATTCTATAGCAAAGGAACAGGATTCTGGCACTACAATCCCTGCAGTGTGGGACTCCTGCCCCTGAAAGCCCCTGGAATCGAGTTGTGTCTCTCCATTAATTCCTAAAGTGAGTGTGTCAGATTGAGTTTCAAACCTTTATTTTTTTTTTCTTTTATAAGCAGTGTTTGCCTGGCAAATAATAAGAATTGTTTTCAATTACTTCACAAACAATAAAAGAAAAATCCACACAGCCTTTCCTCATTTTCAAAGGCCATGTGGAGCACAGGGCTCTTATGCCTGAGGTCTAAAAGGAACACCAGGTTCAGATTATATTTAAAATCTGCAGCAAAATAATGTGCAAACGTCAGGTATCTCTAAGATAGAACTAATTGTTTATTTTTTGGTTGACTTAAGTCTCAATTCATAGAACAAACACAACTCGAAACCAGCAATTAAAAATTAATATTCCCTTTCCTGCTGATTGATGTGGGAGCTGGGATTAGAGGTCATGTAATTATCTCATGCTTATCAGGTAGAAAGGGTTTAATTTATTGAACTTTCTCTTTCTGTCTCCATTCTGTGTTTCCCATCAGACATTTGGGAGTTTATTATCTCCTCACTCTTCCTCTGTGGTGAAGAAACAGAATGAGACACAGAAACCCAGCAAGGAAAGCAAATGACTCTGGCAAACCACTAAAGGTTGCTCTACAATCTCATAATTTCATTTCCTCCTCGAAGTTTACCTGGGAGTCCCAAATATATTTTTTTGCTGTGGCAGTGGCCCCATGTGAAGTAGGAACTGCAGCTGCGTGTTGCAATCCTGTGGTATTGCGGTGACAGGAGGGTTTATAAACTCCCCTTTCCTCTGCAGACTTTGGGACCGGAACTTTGTTTCCTCCACATCTCAGAGCCAAGCTCCAGCTGCAGCTCCAGCCAGAGGCTCCCCAGGCAATGGTGAGAAGTCATTTCTTCTTTGTTCTAATGCAAATTTAGCATTATTTAACTGAGAGTGGATTGAAATAGTCTTGGGGATGTTTTCCTCAGGGCAGTGTTTATGTCCTGATAAAGTTTAGCACGTGATGTGCGCCTGTAAATTCTGCTGGGGCTGTATCCTGTGTCACCAGGCAATAATAATCCTTTTATTGACCAGGGTTGGTGTTTCTGGGCTGGGAGTGCTGCCAAACTCCTTTACATGGCTGTTCTGTCCCATTGGCTCCTGCTTGAGCTGGGGCTGGCCCAGGTGAGGTCCAGAGGTTCCTTCCTGACAGGAACCCTTTGGAGATTCTCAGTGAAGGAACTTGGGCTCAGCCCCAGCCCCTGAGCTCCAGAGGGGACACCAAGGACACTCTGTCCATGTGCTCAGGTGAGACCCCACCTTCAGAGCCTCCTGCTCTGGGTCTCCAACATCAGCAGGACCTGGAGCTGCTGGAGAGAGGCCAGAGGAGCCCCAGAGCTGCTCCAGGGCTGGAGCCAGGCTGGGAGAGCTGGGGCGGCTCACCTGGAGAGGAGAAGGATCCAGGGAGAGCTCAGGGCTTGAAGGGGCTCCAGGAGAGCTGGAGAGGGACTGGGGATAAGGGATGGAGGGACAGGACACAGGGAATGGCTCCCACTGCCAGAGGGCAGGCATGGATGGGAGATTGGGAATTAGGAATTCCTGGCTGGGCTGGAATTGCCAGAGCAGCTGGGGCTGCCCCTGCATCCCTGGCAGTGCCCAAGGCCAGGCTGGACACTGGGGCTGGAGCAGCCTGGGATGGTGGGAAGTGTCCCTGCCATGGCAGGGGTGGCTCTGGGTGGGATTTGAGGTCCTTCCAACCCAAACTGTTCCATGACTCTGTGATTCCCTGAACATTTGGAGCTGGAATATTCTCATTTCTGAAGTGCTCAGGCACTCACTGGTGTTGTTCAGAATCTGAGCTTATTTCTGATTAATTTTTCAATAAAATGTTGCGATGGGGGAGGGATCCTCTCCCACATCTACAATGTGAATCATTGCCATGCACATTGTTGACTGTTTTTATCAACAACTTGAACAATGCAGCTTCTCCCTCAAAGAGGAGAAACTTTTCTGTTTTGGATGTTTTAGTTGTGATGAATGGAAGAAAAGGCACAAGTCCCACTTCTCTTCCCCAGTCTGAGCTGCTGTTTTGATGTTCAGTTTCAGGTTTATGAAGTATGGTGACGAATTTCATGGTTCTGACAGAAACCAGCAATTTTCAGAAAGTTGCCAAATGAATCTTTCTGTTGGAAATTCCAGCTAATCCTGCCTGAAATCTAAGAGTGTAATGAAGAAGTTATTAGCACTGCTAATAGGATATGATATATTTCAGAGCTCTTTTCCAAACCTAAATTATTCTGTAATTTCTGTCCAATGATAACTGGCTTTTCCCTGAGCCTTGTGCCCCTCTCTGAGCACAACAGGAGCTGCTGCCTCTCCTGGACACTCTCCAGACACTTTATTGTAGCTCCTGGTCCCATTAAGAGCTGGGTACACATCCAAAGGGCACTGGATGATTTGTGACCAGGATTTAGGATGCTCAGAACAGCAGGAGCTACACTAGGAACTGATGTGTTTAGGAACACACTCTGCTCTCAAGGAATCAGGAGGGCTACTCCTCTTTCATTGCAAAAAGAGTGGTTTGGGAGGAAAAAAACCCACTCAAACCACTTCATTTTGTGTTTTTCACCTGAGTTCAGCCTCCCACTGCAGTTAGAATAGGCTTTGAAAATGATATTCACCATCTCTTTCTTGAAGAGATTTTAATTCTGTTAATTTGGTTTACTCTCAGTTTGAAAATGTCTGAAAGTGCATCTAAATAACTTATTGAAGTTTTTATGCACCCAGTAGTTATGACAATATTTGGCAAGGGCATTTGGTGTTTTGTGGAGAGTTCTGGTGGTATTTGGGACAAATTCAGGAGAAATATCCATTTATATATTGGACATAGAGCAGCAATGATCTCCACTCCCAGCCCTTCCTGCAGACAGAGCTGGGCACTGAACCCAGGAGGAATTTTGCCTGGAATTGTTCACAAGCTCAGGCTGAGAGCTCAGGTGGATTCCAGAACCAGGAGCAGAACTGGAGCTGGAACCAGCTCTGCACTGGGCACTGGCCCTGCTGTCCCCTGTTCAGAGATGGAGACAGAACCCAGCAGAACCTTCAGCAGCTCCTTGGGGTCATCCTCAACCCTTTGCTTTGGTGGAACGGCTGATGAGCTGAGCCAAACTGCGCTTTGGGTGGATGGAAGGTGATGCCATTGATCCTTCAGGGCAGTGCCCTGGCCATGGGGAATCATGGAATCACTGGGGCTGGGAAAGAGCTTTGGGATCACCAGCCCAGGCTCTGCCCATCCCTGCCTGTCCCAGTGCCACCTCCAGGTGCCACCTCCAGGGGTGGGGATCCAAACCTGCCTGGGCAGCCCCTGATCCTTCATCCATGCCTTTTCCATGGAATTGGTCTCACTGGACCAAGCAGAGCTTTTCCTGCATGAGGAACATTTGATGAGGACCAGCCCAGAGCCACTCACACAACTCTGAGTGATTCCTTCTCTAAACTGCCTTGGGATGAGAATCCCAAGCGGATCAAAATCATGGCTCCAGCTCCAGCACAAACCTGAGATTCCATTTTTAAGGGATCCCAGAGTTCTCAGAATGGGATGATGTTCCTCAACTCAGTGGGACTCATTTTGTGTCCTTGTCACCCTGCCCAGCCCCAGCCTGACTTTGGAGCACACTCACCCAACCTCAGTGAAGTTTAATAATTGGTTTTTCTCCCCTACAGATGTCTCACCTCCTCTGTGCCTTACTGTCCCTGTTTTGCTTTGCTGCCCTACTGGAAAGTGCCCAGTGGAAACTGCAGGAAAATGGTAAGAACATTTCTCCTTAGTCAGACCTAAAACTTTGGAATTATAATTGTGGCCACTAGCACAGGATTTGTTAACTCCAGTTAGGCCAAGGACATATGTTTATTTCTTTGACCATAATTAATTGGAGTTCATGGAAAAATATGTAAAAGTCCTAAAATGTCTTCCAACAGCGTATTTGCAACATTTGCATTAGCAACTGTTTTATTTCCTATTCCTTCTCCTCGTGTTCAAAGTCTCAGTCACACATCCTGGATGCAAAAACTGTGACTAAGGGAACAGCCCTAAAAAAAACAAGGGAAGAATTAATTGTGGAAAAGAAAATATATTTATATATTTCTGAGTAAAACTTAAAACCTAGAAATAGTTTATCAGCTTCTCTGGTAAAGATAGAAATAAATAATATAATACAAATATATAAAATATAAATAAACAAAATAATTGTTTATTACCTACCCTACATTTTCACAAATGTAAATCCATTTGTGAAAATATAGGGTAGGTAATAAACAATTATTTTGAATAATTTATCAGAGAATTGGGCTAAATTCTGATTGTCCTCTCTTTCAATTACTTATCTTCACATTAAAGAGAATATTTATCCTGGAGGTTCCTGGGAGGGACTGGATGCTGAAAGCAGCAAATCTGTTTGTCAGCATTGAGAGCAAACTTTGAGTTTGAAGATTCCCTTTGCCCGTGTCCAGAGGGGGTTTGGGAGACTCCTGAACTTGCCAGAGCTGAGCGTTTCCTGCCAGCTGGGATCCCATATTGGACAGGTTTCTCAGCGTTTCTCCTTTGTGGAAAAGCCTCCCTGGGGGAGCTCACTGCAGGCAGGGCTGCAGGAAGGGCTCAGCCTGGTCCGTGTGAGCAGCTCCTGACGTCCCCTCTGCCCTTCCCAGTGTTTGTCATCGACTCGCAGTGGGACGCCGAGGCCCCGGCCACCACGGTGGAGCTGAGCTGTGACAGCCCTGAGGAGGCCGTGCTCTGGAGAAAGGACTCCAGCCCTTTCCAGGAGGGGAAACAGAGAGGGAAGACCCTGAGGGTGGCAGTGAAGGAGCTCCCGGACGCCGGCAACTACAGCTGTGTGAGCGAGGAGAGCCTCAGGGTGCTGAGCTCCAGCCTGCTGCTCATCGCCAGGATCGGCCCCGGCGGGAGCATCCTCAGGGACATCCTCAAAACCTTCCAGGGTACGGCCCCCAGGGCTGGGGTTGTGCTGCTCAGCTTGCTGCAGGCTCTGGGAATGTCCTTGCAAAGGTGTTCTCTGCAAAGCTGTGCTGGCAGGGGCAGAAAATCATCCCTCCTGCGGCTCTGGGCAGTGCAGCACAGGAACGGGGGCCATGGGATTTATGTGGGATTCTCCAGGCTGATAGGGTGGAGGGATGGGAGGAATTCCTGGTTTGGAAAATCAGAGCTGCGTGACAGGACCCAGGGAAGGGCTGGGGCTGGGCCAGGAGAGGCTCAGGCTGGATTTTGGGAAAGGTTCTTCCCCCAGAGGCTGCTGGCACTGCCCAGGCTCCCCAGGGATGGGCACAGCCTGAGGCTGCCAGAGCTCCAGGAGGGTTTGGACAGCGCTCCAGGGATCCCAGGGTGGGATTTTGGGGCTGGGCAGTTGGACTCCATGATCCTTGTGGGTCTCTTCCAGCTCAGGAGATTCCAGGATTCTGGGATTTGGCAGAACCAGGGCCTGGCCCGGGTTTGAAGTGCTGCCATTTGGGCCTCTCCATTCAGGAGACAAGCCTGGGGTGTTTTGCATTTTCTGCATGAGCCTCACTCACCTGAGTCTCGTATTTGGGTCCCTCGTGGTGCTGCCAGGGAATCTGTGAATTCAGGAATTGTTTCTCTCTGCCTTGGCCATTTTGGCAAACAAGAGTTAATAACTCCTGGTTTCTTTCTCTGTCTAGAGCCCAGGACATTTCTGAAGTGTGAGGCAAAGAACTACTCTGGAATTTTCACATGTTCCTGGATGACAGAAAATAATCCAAATGTGAAGTTCACCATCAGAAGCCTGGAAGGGTAAGAGCTTGTACTTCCCTTCACAGGGCAGCCTTTGGTGTTATCCTGTGTAGGATTTCAGGCTGTTGGGGCATGCAGATGGGGGGAAATCTCTTTTCCAAGTCTGAACGTCCCCAAAATGTTTTGAGTCATTACTGGGACAAAGTTAACTTAAAAAGGGCACGGAAGTCACTCAGAAATTATTAAAACCTTGAAAAAGGAATAAGTCCAAGTGGGCTGGAGTAGCCCCTGGGTAACTTAAGCAATAGCAAAACGGTCAGTGGAGGGCAGAGAGGAAGTGGAGGCAAGGCAGAAAGAACCACAGCTCCCAGGGCAGGGTGGGAGGCTGCCCCCACTGCAGAGCACATGGCCCCGGCCAGGCTGGGCTGAGGAACCCTGCAGAAACCTGTGCTGGGAACCCTGGGGGGATTTCCTGCCTCCCTCTGCCCCGGGGGCTCTCCAAGGCATGGAGCGCTCCAGCAAAGGTCACCCCAGCCTGCTAGAGGAGAAACAGCTGCCAAGGGGGGCAGCTGGCTGACAGCAAAACCAGGGCCAGCCTCAGGTGGTGCTTTGGAGCTTTTGGTGTTTGTTCTCCAGTGGAGACTTCTCAGCCCTCATTCCTTCAGCAGGGTTTGGGAGAGGGCAAAGGGACAAAGGAGGAAACTGGAGCTTGCCATGATGGTGGGATTGGGAGATCCTGGTTTAGGTTTAAATATTAATTCCTGCTGCTGAGGCAGGGGTGAGCTGAGGCTGAGAATTGACATTAATCCATCCCACAGCACTGGGAGTGTGGCAGCTCCCACTGACCCTTTTCTGCAGCAGACAAACTTCAGGCAAACCAAACCATTTCCTCACCAGTGCTGCTGTTGTGGCAGCCCATTGCCCGGACAATCAGCATTCCCTGAGCCTGTCCCTGCTCTGTTGCAGCCCCCAGGGAAATGTGTCCTGCAGCAGCCCCGTGGCTGTCACCGAGGGGGCCCTGACCACCTACACAGCCCAGTGCCACAAGGAGAACTTCTGTCCCTTTGCTGAGGAGCACCAGCCCATTGACATCCTCCTGGAGGCCATTGATGAGGTGTTATATGAGAACTACACCGCCAGCTTCTTCATCAGGGACATCAGTGAGTATCCAGCAGTGGGGGCTGATTCTGAGCCTTGTTTTGCTGCTGCCAGTGGGAGTCAGGGCTCGGCCCAGCCTGGGAATCCCTGCCCCGTGCTCTGTAAATGTCCACCAGGCCCCAGTTACAGGAACAGGGGATGCCAGGACAGAAAAGGATGAGGAAGTGAAGCAGCAGCATCTTCCTGGCTTGTGACCTCCAGTACCCCAACACCCACAGGTCCCCGAGTGTCCCCAAAGGATGGATGTGGTTGGGAAGGGCCAAGGCAGAGAAGAATCCAGCAGGCTCCTCTCTGAGAGCTGCTCAGGCCATGGATGTTTCCCTCCTCAGCCATCCCCAGATGGGCAGCCAGGGCAGGTTCACAGACAGGCACAGGAATGACAGGGCTCTGATTGTGGCCACAGGGCACAGGAAAATGAGGCAGCATCCCACAGAAACAGAGCTTTTCCTAAATGCAGTAATGGTCAGCAGGTGCTGAAGATATTCCTGTGTGACCAACAGAGCCCTCTGCAACCCTCCAGGCCAAAAAAAGAAAGATCTTATCCAGACTGAGCCTAGGAATGTGCCTAATTTTCCATAAAAAGCACCCAAGGCAGCCATTACACCTGAGGGCTACTCCTCTCTTAACCCCGAGGCTCCCAAAGATCAATTCCCATAAAATTCTCACCACTAACACACCAACATTCAGCTGTGAACATGAATTAATTCCCTCTGTGTTTTCTCTTGCAGTAAAGCCTGACCCCCCCCAGTGCCAGCACGTGGCCACCAATGGAACAGTGACCTGGACATACCCCAGGACCTGGAGCACCCCAAACTCCTACTTCCCTTTGACTTTCAAGGTCAAAGTTAAAAGCACAAGGAGACACAGATACCAGGTAGAAACACAACATCTGAGACACAGTTTTCTTGCCTGAATAGTAGAAATAATTTTTGTATGCAAGAATAATGCACTAAAATTAAAAATTTAAAAAATGGTGCTGAGCCCCAAAAGTGGCAAATTCTATCCTGGCAGAAAAAGCCTTTCCCAGGTCCATGAGCAGGAAGATCCCCGAGGCAGCTGAGGACAGAAAATCCTGTCCAGCATTGCATGGTTGTGTTTACTAATTCATTAGGAGGCTGTGCAGGGCCTCATGAGGGAAAATCCCAATTTCCAAACCCAGAATTCCAGGATCTGTGACACAAATTTCCTCCTGTGTTGTTCATTCCTGGGCAGCTCAGACTTTATAGGTGAATTGGAAATCAGAGCTCAGTGACTCATCTGGAGGCATTTCTATGGAGAGTCTGGTCTTTGCCCCCTGATTCCCAGTTAATTAATGGGATTAATTAACTGTCTCAGGGTTAAATCTCCAATGTGTGCCCAAATTGCCTCGGACACACAATGGCCTGTCCTGGAGGCAGCATCCCACAGAAACAGAGCTTTTCCTAAATGCATTCATGGTCAGCGGGTGCTGAAGATTTTCCTGTGTGACCAGCAGAGCCCTCTGCAATCCTCCAGGCCAAAAAAAGAAGGATCTTATCCAGATTGAGCCTGGGAATGTGCTTAATTTTCCATAAAAAAGGGAAAGCCTCTTGCCCACGGGGCAGCTGGCAGTGCCCCAGTGCTGCCCTTCCTGGGTCCAGCACTGCAGGGCAGGCAGCAGGAATGGTTATCCCGGGTTATCCCGGGTTGTTATCCCGGTTTTCCGGGGGAATCCAAAGGCACCAGGGGACGTTTCCCGCTGGGGATGGATCCAGCCCGTCCAGCAGATGGGGCCGTTCCCCCGGGCTCGGTCGCGGCTCCTGCAGGTGAAAATTCCTGCACGCCTTCGGGAGGGGCTGGGGGTGCTCTGGATCTCAGGGCTCCTGCTCTAGGAGAAGGAGGAAAAAGAGAAAAACCCAGATTAACAAACCACGCCTTCGTTTAATGAGTGTTAGGTTTGGGGTTTGAGTCATTTACAACACCAAGCTCAGGGGGTTTGGGTCATTTAGAACATCCCCTTCAGTGGGTTTGGGTCATTTACACCCTCAGTGGGTTTGGTTCTCTTTGGGACACCCCCCTCAGTGGCTTTGGGTCATTCAGAACATCCAGCTCAGTGGCTTTGGGCCATTTAGGACACCAGGCTCAGTGGATTTAGGTCATTTGCACCCTCAGAGGGTTTGGATCTCATTGAGACACTTCCTCAGTGGGTTTGGGTCGCTTTGGGACACCCTCAGTGATACCTGAGCTTTCCAGCTCTTTCTGCTGAGCTCAGGTTCTCCCAAGCCCCAGGACTTTGGGACCTTTGGGACCCCAGGCTCTGGTGGGGGCTCAGTGACCCTTCCTGGTGCCCTGTGGGGGTCCTGTCCCCCTGAAGGAGCTGTCCTGTCCCCAGGTGCATGACACAGAGGAGCAGTGGGTGCAGCTGCCCCCGGGGCCGGCTGAGGTGCGCGTGCAGGCCAGGGACTGCTGCTACCTCAGCTCCTGGAGCTCCTGGTCCTCGCTCTGCAGGTAAGGAGCCAGCCGGGCTGGGCTGGGCAGAACCAGAGGGTTCTGATGTAAATCCACATGGAAATGAAATTTCTGATGTTATTTCACAGATGACCTGTAAGGAGGGTGGCACAGTGCTCCTAGAGAAAGCAAAGAATGAATTAGCACAAGAACAGAAGCACAATTAGAAGAGAAATTTCCATTTGAGATTCTTAAGAAGCCATAACATTTTTTTTTTGTAACAGTTGAATGTGGTCCTGATTTTGGCAGCTCCTAAATCCCCCAGATTCAAGTTACACTTTTAGCATCCATCATGTTTCATGAACGTGATTTTGACATGTTGCTGGCAGCTATTATTGTATGTCCTTTTATTATTATTGGGCCTTTATTTATTTCATATTTATTTATTTATATGCTATTTATTTATTTAGTATTTATTTAGTATTTAATATTTATTTATTTGTTTATTATTTATTTACTGGCTTTGCAAGGCCAGTGGATGGCAGTTGCTGTTCAAACCACTGCATGTGTTAACTTATTTGGAAAGTCACTTCCTGAAAGAACTGTTTGAATCTTCCATTATTTAATTGTTTAATTCTTTGTTTATTTAATATTTATTTGTATTTATTTCTGTGGGACAAGCACAGAAAGCCTTGGCTGCCTCAGCAGCTGGGTGTGGGGTGGCCAGGCCACCCTCACCCTCCAGGACATTGGGCTAGAGAAGGAATTGCAGGGATTGCAGAGCCCTGGGGATGTTTCCTGCTGTCCTGTGTCAGCTCTCTGTGCCCACAGCTGCTGATGCCCAGCTGGGGAGCTCTCCATGAGGGATCCATGGAGCTGGAGCACTGGGAGCCAGGAGCTGCATTTCTCACCTCCCAAACAGCCTCCCCTGCTCCCATTGCTGGGCTCTCTCCATGATCCAGCTGTGCCCAGGGCATCTCCAGCTGTGGAATTTGATCCAGCTGTGCCCGGGGCATCTCCTGCTGTGGAATTTGATCCAGCTGTGCCCAGGGCATCTCCAGCTGTGGAATCCCACAGGAGCAGCACAGGGCACAGAGTCAGGAACCCCCAGGGCAGCTGGAGCAGCGCCCCAGGGTATGAAATCCCCCAGAGTGTGTGTGAATGTTAATAATGCCATGAAATCAGATTTTTAGAGCAGAGATTTTTGTAGCCCACGTTGCCAGTGTGCCCCACCCTGTGTTGGTGTGTTCCCAGAACCTCAGGGAAGCTCCTCCTGGCACAGCCAGGGCCCAGCTCTGGGAGGGAGCAGCAGCAGGAGCTGAAGCTTTTGTGTTTTTCATGGAATCCTGGAATTGTTTGGGCTGGGAGGACCTTGAAGGTCATCTGTCCCAGCCCTACATGGGCAGGGACACCTCCCATGGTCCCAGGGTGCTCAGAGCTCCAGCCTGGCCCTGGGCACTGCCAGGGATGGATCCTTTGTCAAAACACTGAGCCCCGACTTCCAGGAGGGCAAAATTCTCTGAAGTATCTTTGAGGATTCAGGCCTTAACCTCTGGTACAGAATCACTGACATGAAAGTCTTTCATTCCAACCGTGCTTCCTTTTCCCAGTCTTAGCCATGGGTGGTAATTTAAGGTATTTAAACACTGAAATGTGTGAAGTATCTGATATTTCAGAAAACTGCTGATAATTTATTTACAAGTCCTGTTGGTATTTATTAATATTAAGTTTACATGTCTTATTTTGGCTATAAAGGCAACTTATATGCTTGTTTACAAAGGAGCTAATAATAAATACACCTGAAAACAAGAAAATTTGGTTTATTTGTGGTCTTTTAAGAATGGTTTGTGTCAGTATTCACTTTTGTACCAGAGGATCAGACAGTATTTCTGTCTCAGTGTCTGCAGGGCAAATGAATTATTACTAATTAATAACACCAAACTCCCAGCCTGTAAAAGTGCAGAGGATGGCCCAGCCAAGGGAGCAGGGTGTGCCCCAGGACTGCTGAGCCCTGCCTGCAGGAGGGGAGAGCTCTGGGCTTCTTTGTGCTCTCCAGCTCTGAACTGAACCCACCTGCCCCACATTTGAGGGCTCTGAGGTCACAGAACCCTCCTGACCCTCAGGGTTTAATCCTGGGCACCCTTTAAACCAATCCCTGAAACCTCTCCTGAGCTTGGGCCCAGCCCAGTCTCCATTCTTGGAATATTCAGCTAAATTTTGTATCCTGACAAAGCCTAAATTGATCTTTGCCTTTCAGAATGTGCCTTTCTGTGTCACAAGGCCAGAAAATGAGAGAGGCTTCAGGGGGAAGGCACTGGCTGAGTTTATTCAGGAAAATAACAAAGCTCAGCCTGGAGCTGCCCCTCTCTCTGCAGGAATCAGCTCACTGGCAGGTGGCTGCTCCCTGGGGCATACATTGGCTTTGATCCCCAGTTATCCATTCCCTGGGCCTTCCCTGGATCCAAGTGCCTGGGAATGTCTCCTCTGGGAATTGTCAGGCTCCCATCTCTGCCTAGATTGGATAAAAGCAAAAAAAATATTCACTGTGGTGGCTCCACGCACAGGAGATCGCATTCTAACATGCTCCATCCATCCAAGAACATAATAATTGATGTGTCAGTCAGCCCCTGGGCTTCTCTTCTTTCTTTCCTCTCCTTTTGCTCTGTAAATAATCTGGAAACCTCTGGAAATGTCAAGTGCACAGACTCAGGCTGCACAATGTACAAAATTCCACCCCCCGCCCAAAAAACCCCCTTTAGATTGCAAAATCCGATCTTATTTATTCCTGACAGAGGAGAGTCATTGACTGTGTAAAACCCAGATTTTTCTGCTTTTTTCCCTGCTCCTTTTCCCAGGCCCCACCGTTCCCTGGGAAGGGGCAGCTCCTCCAGCTTTCCATTCATCCCCATCACTCAACCCCTGGTTTTGGGCTGGGTACCACACCTGCCGAAATCTGCTCTGAACAGAGCCTGACTAATTCCCCCCAGGCCTTTCTGTGGGTGCTGCTCGGCTCGAGGAATGCTGCCAGATAAAGACTCGGTGTCCTTAATGAGGCACTAATTGGTCATGGTAGGAATTTGCTGTTCTCCAGGAGCTTCAGCCCCTGAGCTGGGCAAGCAGGCACTTGCTGAGAGCAAAAGGGGGGAAAAGCTGATGTTTAATGAGGGGTTCAGGGGGAGAACGCAGATTTCAGCTTCAAATGCTTCATATCCACCCCTTCTCCATGCTGATCTTCCTCCCACCCCTCTTCTTCATAAGTTGTAGCTTCTCTTTTAGAAACATTTTCTTTTTAATAAAGGGAAAACCAGTGCACATCCTCCAGCCCTGCTCTGAGCCATGAAAACACCTTGAGACCTTTCTTGAAATGTCACTTTGATTGACTTTGGTGTGACAGAAGGGCAAAGTCCAAACACCTGGAAATTGCATCTTGAGGCGATTTCAGATCAGTCCTTTTCAAATTAAGGACTGATTTCAGAACAGTCCTTTTCAAAGCCCATTCCGTGGATGTGTTAAGCCATTAATGCTTTGTTTTTGTGAAGAATCAGCTCAGAACACCAATGGGCTTCATGCCTTGTGAAGGCTGACCTAGGACAGAGACCAGACAGAGTTAAAGAATAGAGCAGAGATTTATTAAAAGGCCTCAAATGGATCCACCTTGGGCAGCACAAGAGCCCAGCCAGACCAAGATGACCCAAAATGGTCCCAAAATGCATGACCCAGCACAGGGTCTCTCACTGATCAGTTCTGCTCCATTTGCATATTTGGGTTAATTGTCCAATTACAGCTTTAGGTTATCAAGTCCCATCCTTGTTTTTCTCTCTTCAGCCCACGTTGTTTGTGCTCTTGGGCCTGAGATTTGGATCATTTGTCCTTGGTGCCCAGCTGGAGCAGGAATTGTTTTGTCTCCCTGCTCTGTGCAGAGAGCTCAGCATCCCATAATGTGAAGCTCAGACCCACACACTAAAGCAGCACAGAACCTGAAAAATACAAAAGCCAAACCTGAGGCATCAGTCTGACACAGGAATCAAAAGGAAGGCTCTGATCTCCCACAGGGGTGGAAAACAGGGAACTCTCAGATGCCTTCAGAGGCTGCCTGGAGCAGAGGCAGGGCAGAGTTACAGCAATAAATAGGTTTTTATGAAAAGCCCTTCACAGGACACACCTTGGGCAGTGCCAGAGCCCGGCCGTGGCTCCACCCCAGATGGATCCTGGCCACGAGTTCTCACACCTTGATAAGTTTGGGTCCATTTCCATCCTGGGGTTCAGTGTCCAGTTCCAGCCCCAGGTGATGCAGCCCCACCCTCCCAGGTTGCTCCCCTCCATTCCCTGCTGTTTGCACTTTTGGGGCTGAAGCTGCAGCGGTGTCCTTGGTTGTGGGGCTGGAAAAGGATTGTTCTGTGGGGCTGAGCTGTGAGCAGAACTTGCTGACACTTTCTATGGAGTGCAGAGTCACACACTAATGCAGTGCAGAGTGTGGAAAATATGAAAGCTCAAACTGAAGGCATCATCTCCTTTCCCAGGCAAACACCCAAAGGCTGTGGCACAGCCTGAACAAAGGCAGCCCTTGGTTCTCAAACCCTGCATTGAGCAAGACTTCAAAATCTGATGCTTTAATTGCACCTGGGCGGACAACCCTGAGCCACCCACCCTGGCTGGGGCTGGGGATGAAAACACCAGGGATACCAGGGAGGGGAGGGCCCCCGTGACTGCAGCAGCCCTGGCTGGACCCTCCCTCCCGTGACAAAGTGGTTTTTTCACCTTTTCCACGTGCTGTTCGTCATCTCTGTGGATGCCCTGCATGGGAGGCTCTCCACGGTTGGGTGGGAGCAGGTTCCTCCTCTGGAATGCAGCCAGGGAACATCCTGCCATGCACTTAACTCATGACCTGCTGTGGCAGCATTTTTGGCATCCCAGTGGTGCTCCAACCAGGCCTCCAAAGCTAAAAGCAATCTCAAATTTGGAATAAATAATAATTGGGAAAATTTTCTTACCCTCAGAAAAAATGCACACTAATATTTTACCACATGCAACACCACGGAATTGCTTTTTCTTCTTCAAAAGATCAACTTGGAGGGATAAGAATTTGGGAAAAAACCAAGATATAATGGCAAAGGTAGAAAATTACAGGACTTCCACAATTAACTTACAGGTATTCACAGGTTTGCTGATGAGGGCAAAATTGCACTCACAATTCTTCAATATAAACAATTCATTTACCATATTTATCCTAAATTTCAGAATGAGTTCAGCAATTAGTCCTTACTCACCCAGCTTTGGGAAGAAGCTGTTCCTATACACATCCCAACATTTGTTTTGCAATGACCTTTTTTTCCATGGTGTACTTCATTGCCCACATTTGCTTTGTCAAACATTAATTTATGAGGGCAAAGACACCACAAGGTCCCTGAAAATGCCGTCAACACTTGACATTCTCCAGTGGGAATGCCAGACCCAGTTCCACTGGGATGGCCCACGAGGTCACCTGGCTGCCCACGCCCTCTGTGGCCCCTTTAGGACAGACCCATTTTCACAATCTCTGTGATCTCTGTGGGTAACCTGCCTCCATGGTTGACTCCTCTCACGGTTGTGAAATTTGTTTTGCTCCCATCTAATTGGAATTTCTCTCCCTGCAATTTGCTCTGTCCCCTCTTCCTTTCACTCTGCAGCTCCAGGAGGGCTCTGGCTCCCGTTCCCTCTGTTTCCTCCTTCTCCCAAGGGAGCCAACCCCTTCTCCCAAGTTTTCCTCTGTGTTTCATCCCCTCAGCACCTGGTGCTCCCCCACAGGCTCTGCTCCAGCATTTCAGTGCCCTTCCCTGCCAGGGAGCCCAGAACTGTCCCAGGGCAGCAGCTCCAGCCTCGCCAGGGACACCTGGGGAATTATGGACTGAAATTCAAGTGCTGGAAAATCTCCCTCCATGAACTGGGCAGGATTTGTATTCCCTGAGCGGGATGGGATGGGATGGGATGGGATGGGATGGGATGGGATGGGATGGGATGGGATGGGATGGGATGGGATCCATGGGATTGGATGGGATCCATGGGATGGGGTGGGATGGGATCCATGGGATGGGGTGGATGGGATGGGGATGGGATGGGGTGGATGGGATGGGATGGGGATGGGATGGGATGGGATGGCATGGGCATGGCATGGCATGGGATGGGATCCATGGCATGGGATGGATGCTGGGGCTGCATCCCAGGGGACACTGGGAGCACTGGGCTGGGCCCTTTCCTCATTGCAGGGTCAGGATCTGCCAGGCTGCAGTTTTAGTGTCAGGACAGCCCCGGGGGCTGTGTGTGGTCCAAACCCTCCAGAGCAGGAGCAGCTTCCGGCACAGTTTGGGTTCTGCTCCTGTTTCCTAATTGCTCATAATTGTCCATCAGCCACAGACGTGTCCTGAATCCTCCCCACGAGTTCCTGCATGCTCCTTGCCAGCATTTTCTCCAGAAAAGCTCCCCAGAAATCAAAGTCACCGACAGCCCCAAGCAGGGGGATCCAGACCAAGCTCAGTGCAAACCCCACTCTGCCTTTTGTCCTCTCAGCCCCGCAGGAACACATGTCCAAATTAAGGAAAAAGAAAAAATTCAGAACAAAGCCACTGAAGGGCATTCAAAAAATAAAATTCCAGGCCTCCAGCTCCAACTGGATTTTTACCCATCCTGGAATTTGGATTTAATGGCATTTATGTTTTTTGTCCTGTTAAGGGATGAGAAATTCAACATTTATTGATTGCCTATATTCTTTAAAGACAAAATTATTCATATCCCTCTTGGGATGAGTTAGAGGGGCCCAAGGCTTACTTGACCTATTGAAATCTTTTCTGCAGGAGCTTTCAGGCCCTTTTTTACTGGAATGAGCACCCCTGGCCCCAATCCTGCACAGGGAGAAAGGCCTGGGCTGCCCTGCAGCGAGGGAATCACTGAAATACTGGGGATTGAGGTGGTGTGCAGGGACTTTTCTTGTTGAGATTTTTGCACATTTATGAGAAGGCAGCTCTGGAAGGAGGGGTTGAAACCAAACTGTCACCTCCAAACTCCACATTACTCTGGATTTGTGAAAATGAAGGCTCAGACCTGAGTTTCCCATGGGGACTCTGCCATAAAAGACAGAAATTGCTGCTTTTTGGTTAAGCCACCAACAAATGCAGGGTTTGTATAAGGAATCCCTCCTGTAGTGCTGGAAACAGGGAAATGGGAGCAGAGGAATCTCCCCCGTGTCCAAGGCTGGGCAGGAGCTCTGGAGATGCTCTGGGCTGGGTGTGAAGGGTTTCTCTCCCAAAACATCACTTTTGACCCCAAACTGGGCACATCTGAAAGGAAGAGGAGCCCTGGGGATGCTCTGGGCTGGGTGTGAAGGGTTTCCAGCAGAACACAGATTTCCCAGAGCAGCTGAAGGGCTCAGTGCATGGCCACAAGCAGCTCAGCTGAAACCACAGCTCAGAAGCAGCTCCAAAACACCCGAAAGAATAAGAATTAAGCCCTTCTGGGATGAGTGCTTTGGCAAACACCCAGCCAGGATTATTCTTCCCTGGGAACTGCATTCAGCTGTGAGTCCCCATGGCAATAGCAGAGCCAGCCCTGAGTCAGCCCTGGCTGCTGGGGCTGGAACAGTTAATTGAATTAGGCTGGGCTTAGGCAGGACCATCCCTGCTCCATCAGCACCGGGACACGCAGCCCTGCCCGTGCCCAGGACAAGCCTCCTGACCTGCCCTGGGCACCTCCTTCCCCAGTCACCTGCAGGGCATTTCATCACCAGGCCTGGCTATAAAGGGTGCCATGGCCACACTGACAGCCCTGTCACACTGCAGGCAGCTGGGCTGGCGTGGGGACAGCCATGAAGGTCACCCTGGTGCTCCTGGCAGTGGCAGCTCTGTGCCTGGCATGTGAGTAACTCCCTGGGCTCCTCGGGGTTCTTCTTCAGCTGGTTCCTGCACTGGGTGGGAGGGAGAAAATGGGATTTTCTGGTTAAAATCCTATTATTTAGCACCATAATAGTTTATTACACACCAGCTGGGGCTGGTGTGTATGGAGGCTGCTCCTTGCTGGGTGTAGCTCAGAGCTCTGTTCTGCGACTGAAAAGAGCTGTGATGCCTCAGAACCACCTGGTTTTATCTGTTTATTTTAAAATTTCCATCTGAGAAGGGAGCTGGGAGCTGGTGAGGTCCTGCCCTGCCAAACTGACCAAGCAGGGGACAGCTGATGATGCTCAGGCCACATAAAACAGCTGGGAATCATGTTTTTATAATCTTATTTTTCCAGGCTGCAGGGAGATTTGAGGGACATGTTGCTCTAAAAAAGAAGGATCTGTGAGGAATTTCTTCAGCCTTTACCTGGCAATTTTATTTTTGCTAAAAACTTGCAGTAAAAATGTATTTTTAGAGAAAAATAAGTGCATTTAAAAAGACTGAAAGACTCCACACCTCTGCAGGTAGTATAGAAGTTTTAAAGCTTTATGAACATTAAAGGTGCAAAATAGTGAAAATGTTAAATGCAAAATAATGAAACAAAAGAATCTTATGAGTAGCTCTGAAGAGGTTGCTTTGAAATTTGTCTCAACCCCCAAATTTTTATTAAAAACAGCAGTTTAAATGAAATGTGGTGGAAATAATTCATTCAGTGTTTCATTAACTGCAGGGAAATAAAGAAATGTTCCTTCCATTAGAATTCCAGGAAATCTCTTCCTTGAACTTTCTGGTTTATCTTGTCTGCTTGAAAACTTCATGAATCAGCACTTTCTGAGCCACACCTTTATTGCACTCACTCCGTTTGCAGAGTGGCTCCTAAAAGTTCACCAGAGAAAAAATCAGATGCGAATGGTTGGGGGAAGTGGAATAAATCGAATCCAGTTCCAGAATAATGAAATCTCAGTCAGCCTCTGGTGACAGAGACGGAAACCTGACCTGGAGCTTTATTTCTGCTCATTTTCTTTATGCTGAGCAACTGTATTTGACGTGAGGGTGTAAACAGGTTTATGAAAGGAAGTTTTTGTGGAAAGTTTAACCTTTGACGATCAAAAAAGCCAAATTTATTCCAAAAGACAATTGTTAGAGCTCTGCTCCAGAACACATTTGGAAAGTTTAACCTCTAAAGATTAAAAAAATCCAAATTTAATTAAAAAAAAGTGCTAGAGCTCTGCTCCAGAACAGATTCCTGCTCCTTCTGCACAGAAATCTCTCCCTGTTACCACTGGAAGCCCCAGGACGATGATTATGGGACAGCAGAGGGGCAAACACATTCCTAAGGAAAGTAAGAAATGTGTCAGCAGCGTGGAGCCACGCCAAGGAGCTGATTGCTTTGTGGGAGGTGTAATTAGCAGTGTTTGGAAGGAGCTCCTTGAAGCCCCACCTGAGGACAGGGCTCTGCTCCAGAGGAACGAGGTAAAAATAGGAGCCAGCCGCCTCAAAATCAACATTGAAACAAGGGAAACACTTCCTAACGTGGGATTATGAGCCAAATTGTATTATCACTGGTATTTACAGTCAATATTGTATTTAATTCTTGTTATTGACAGGAAACACAGATATAGAAGGGATTTGTGGTTTGCTCACAGCCACATGCAGCTCTTGGTAAACTCAGGATTAAACTCCAGTCATGCTCAACCACCAGTTAATCCTGGACATTAAATACAAAATAACATGATGAACAGTAAATATAATATTGACTGCTGGGCTGTCAGTGGTTTTGTGGTGAACAATGGCTCCATTCCCTCCTCCAGCAAAGGCTGTTCCAACCAGTGACAGAAGTTTCTAAGGTGAATAATGCACCAAACCCCACTTGTTCAATAGGTTCTGACACCTGGGCCTCGCTAAACACTGCACAGCTCTGTCAGTGTTGACATTTAAGGAGGTAAAAGATTCAGTGCTGCTGAGTGAAATCATCCTGGTTTGCACCAGAGTGTTCATTAACTGTGTGTTTCCATTTTCTCTTTTGTGATTCAGTTTCCACATCAGATGCTGCCACACAGAATGAGGTGAGTGATTTCCTTTTTTCCGGATAAAAATATAGAATATGAGGTAAAAAAATATAATATAATAACATGAGGACAGAAAATAAGCATGTTAAACTTTAATTAAATGCTTCCATTTAGTGACGTTTCAGTGAAAGTTCCTGAGTTTGGGATATGGAGTTTCCACAGAGTTGTTCTGACAACTTCCAGATGTTTATACCTGTTTGGCATTCTGGGCAAGAAATTGAGCAAGGAGAAATTTTAAGCCAGAGAAATCTAGATTTTTTATTGTTTTTTTTTAATTATTTGATGATGACCCTATAAGGCTTTTCTGATGAGTTTTATCTCCTAAATCAGGTACCTGGAGATTTTCATTCTCTCTGAGTACTCTGGGTTAATGTCTGGAAGAAGGGAGGGGGTGGAAGTGTCCAAGGAAGGGCTGGGTGTGAATTGATCCCACCTGGATTTACTGATTGTCGTGATCAGATAATAAAAAAAGCCCCACACTCTGCTCCTCTGGGGCTGTGTTGTTCCTGCTCAGGCCCTGTCACAGGCAGCCCCACTCTCACCTCTGAGCAGAAATGTTTCATTTTTGGGGCTTAGCCTCTGCCCATAGAGGTGGTGCCACCTCCCTGGCTGTGCTGCCCCAAAGTGTGCCCCAAAACTGGATATATTTATGATTTCTGTGCATGGAGGAGATGTGGCTGTAAAGCAGATGGGACTCAGTTTCTTCATGCAGAAAATGCCAATTTTTACTCAGTTATCTCATATTTATAGGAATTCTAAAGGCGCTGTGTTAAACCTGAGTGGATAACAATACACTGTCAGTTCATTGGTCAGTAAATGGAATTTTGTGCATCCACCAAACCTCTTTATTCTTGGATTGTTTACACATCTTCCTCACTGATTCTCATTGCACCAACTTCTTGGTGTTGCAGGCACAAACTTATTTTTCTCACAAGAATAAATTGTTGTGCTGAGTGACTTTTCATTCTTATGATTTTTCTCACGGGGACAAGCAGATTGATGAGCTGCCCCCAGCCCCAGCAGCAGGCCTAAGCCATGCTGTTATAAAGCCCTTTTTTGTGAGTTTTTTCCCCGTATGGTCAGAGGGTGTGAGACTCAGAGCTGCCCTCATTGCAGGTGGACTGCAGTGAGTACGAGAAGCTGGAGAGTGGGAGGCCCATTTACTGTGAGAGGCTCTACCAACCCTACTGTGGCTCTGATGGCAAAACCTACAACAACAAATGCTCCTTCTGCAAGGCTGTGCTGTGAGTACTGAGCTGCCATGGGCTGAGCAGCTGGGATTTCCACCCCATAAAACTGCTGGGTTTCTTTAGGGCTGGTACTTCTCTGCTCCTGTGCTTTACCTTTACACCATAATTGCTCCTCCCACTGATAATGTCCAGCTGATCTAAAGAACAAATGATGGTGATGTTTGGGTGAGAACTTCCTATTCTGGTAGGAAGTGTAAAATAGGCAACTAAAAAATAACCCAGATATTCAGGACTGAACTTCCTATTCCAGCAGGAATGATGAAGTTGGACACTAAAAAACTACTTGGATATTTGTGTGAGCGATGTCCTATTCTGGCAGGAAACATGAAATAGTCAACCAAAACATGACCCAAATACTTGTGTGAGCAACTTGCAGCAGGCACTGTGAAGCTGAACACTAAAAAATTATTTCTATTTGTGTGAGGAACTTACTGCAGGTGCTGTAAGATTCAGTCACTAAAAAATACCCTGACATTTGTGTGAGCAGCTTCCTATTTCAGCAGAAACTGAATTTGGACAGTAAAGAGTCCAGTAAGCAGCAGAGACCTGACAAAGCACCTGCACCCAACGCAGGTCACGCAAAAATTCAGAAGTGGTTCTGGCAATGTCTTGGGTTTAGGGATAAAATGTGTGATTTTGCAAGGAAAGCCGTTTACAGACGAGTGCCCTGATGTGTGCTGTGAATGTTTCTGGTGTCTCCTCTGTCAGCAGAGGGTTGCAGAGGCTCTTGGTGCAGTTTTCTGTGTGCAATGCCGTGTTTTCCCTTGCAGGAGGAGCAGAGGGGCCCTGCACATGAAGCAGGCAGGAGCGTGCTGAGGGAGCTGTGCTGAGCGCAGCTCTGCTCTGCCTTTCCTGCCTTTCCTGCCTTTCCTCATCCTGCCCTGCCAAGCCCAGCCCGGGGAGAAGAGCCAGCTCCAGAGCTGGGACTGACCCTGCTGTCCTCACAGCACAACTGCTCCTGTGCCTTCACACCAGCCCTTCCTTGGGTGTTTGTCTCCATGGCTGAAGTTCTGACGATGCCCCAAGTCTTCCCACCTCGTTTATCAAATGTTTTCTTTCCTTCACCCAGAAACTTCAGCAGATATTTTTTTTTTTCCTAAAGGTTTTCAGCTTTCCCAGGCACTGCTCTGACTCTCTCCCAGTTCTGTAGCTGAGTTTTAAGTGCTTATTTTTCATCCCTCTCCGTACAATTCTGGTTCCTGTATGTTGTTCAGCTACTCAGTGTGCTTGTTTATTAAAATAAACCTTCACTCTTTTTTTTTTGTCCATGGTGAACTTTCTAGAGAATTTATTGCATCCATGACTAACAAGTATTTCCCAAATTACAGAAAACTGCAGTGGAGCAGGGGCTGAGTCCAGAGGTAAAAATCCAAAGCTGGGATACAAAAGTTGTATATGCTGGAATTTACCCCCCAGTCTCTTTTTTTTTGCTTTAAATGAGACAAATATGGTAAAATGTAAGACTGTAGCAGTCTGTTAAATCCTGTCATTTAAATGGGAATATTCATTAATCTTTTCACTTGACAAATTTCAGAACCTAAAGAAATTTATGTCCCGCTCTTACATCCTGATTATCTTCACTGTTAAAGTAATTTATGTCTTTTACTCAATACTTGGTCATGGGAATGTATTTTCCCAGAATTAAAATTGTAAATGACTGACCTTATTGGAGGAAAATTTTGGAGCAGCTGGACACAGAACAAATCCAGCCCTATCCTGAATTCTGTTTATCTGGAAACCAGGTCCCAGCAATTAGGCAGCAGGGATGAAAATGAGGAAGGTAATATAAAAGTTCCTAATAGTTCAGAGGCTTCAGTAAAGAAGTTCCTAGAACAGATCACCTTGGCTGAAAAAGATAAAAATGAGAAAACAAAGATCAGATTGAGAGAACAAAGTGAATCTCTGAGGTTTCCTCATGATGTCAGAAAAACCTGATTTATGGATATTTGCTGCCTTCCAGCCTCATGGATATTTCCACCCTCTGCTTAGGTTTGTTGGGATATTTAATGGGCTGTGCTTGTGCACCAAACCTAGGACACCAAAACTCTCATGCAGCCCCAGGAGTGATGCAAGGAGCTGCAAGTCAGAGGTGTAAAGCACCCCCTGCATTCCCCTGGCACTGCAGTCGGTCCGTGTCTGATCATTCCTGACATGTACTCCTGGGCAGGAGAGCAGGACCTGCCCACCTGGGGGCGCCCACCTGGGGGCTTCTGCCCACCGGGGAGCTTTCCCTCAGCCCAAAGCTGGCAGAGCCAGAGGCACAGCAGCTCCTGCCACATACCAGAGCACAGAACATCACCTGCAAATTGCTGCAAGTGACACCTGGAGAAAATGCTGGAGAGGCTGGCCAGGCTGGCCAGTCGGGTCTGTGGGATGGCGCAGAGCCACGGAAATGTGGGCAAGGGAAAATGAGCAGAGCCTGAGAGAGCTGAGCTCGGCTTCTGTGGGACAGAAAATAAAATACTGGTGTGGAATAGGAAACAGAACAGATCTGGCACTCAGGGAAGATTAGAGTGCAGAACTCTGCCCTGGAAGGGTTCCTAAATACCTGCTATGTCTTTACAGCTGATGTGTTTACAGCAGAGAGACAAGGAAAGGTTTTCCTGAAGTCTTACAAAACATTTATTTCATTCTAAAACAAGAGGTGATGAAATCTGGAGATCAGATAGTGGGATCCCTGCAAAAGCACAGCCAGTGCCAGAATAAAGCTGGCTGGGGTTAGCACAGCACCATTCTCACCTGAGCTCGTGCACCTGAGGGCTTTGGCTGCTCAGATGCTCTCTTAAAAGCTTTAATTTTGGAATGTTGATGTTCTGCTCCCTGCAGAATTAATTATTGTGTAATTAACCTCTCCTTTGGTGATCAGGAGTGCCCAAGGATGGAGCTCTGGGACAGTGGGAGGGTCCCTGCCCATGGCAGGGGTGGGTGAGAGCTCTGAGGTCCCTCCCAGCCCAAACCATTCCATGATTTACCATCAGCTCGGATGGAGAACATTCATTCCCTCTGCTCTTCCCACAGGAACCCTCACTTGTCCAATTTTGGGGCTGATATTTTGGATGTTCTGCTGTTTTTGATGCTGTGTTGCTATCACAGGTTGGACTTGGTGACTTCTGGGGCCTTTTCCAACCTCAGCGATGCTGTTGACACATCCAAAATCCACAGGGATTGCCAAGAATTTATTTTGTTATTCCTACTCTGCCACAGAGCGTTGTGGATTCCTCTGGGATTGCAGAGGAACAGCAGCTGAGTCTTTGCACGCTGTCATTCACAAAAAATAACTCACCAGCAGTCTGCTGGCTGATGAACGAGCCTTGTCACCCAATCCCTCAGGGCTTGCATGAAACAGGACTTTAAAACATTGAGGGAATTGTGATTTCTGCTGGGATCCACCCAAACAGAGCCATTAAAACAAGGCTTGAGTGCAGACCTGCACAATGCTGCAAATACATGTGTGGGGACAGGGTAGAGACTCTCCAAGGAAAATCACTTATAAACCTTGCAGAGAGCTCCAAAGGAGGGGCATGAGGATGGGGAAGGGTCTGGAGAGGCCCTGGAGAGCAGCTGAGGGCACTGGGATTGTGCAGCTGGAGGAGGCCGAGGGGAGACTCCCTGGGGGCTGCAGCTCCTCCCGAGGGGCAGCTCCCATCTCTGGGACAGGGACAGGACCCAGGGAAGGGCTGGGGCTGGGCCAGGGGAGGCTCAGGCTGGATTTTGGGAAAGGTTCTGATTCTCCCAGAGGGTGCTGGGCACTGCCCAGGCTCCCCAGGGATGGGCACAGCCTGAGGGAGAGACTTGGGAGAGAACGTCCTTCAGCACTGTTAAAAATTGTGACGGGGACTTGGTGCTTCCAGGGCTTTGGTTTAGGCCTGGCTGCACAGGGAGGAGTTAATTGTGACCCTGTTTGCTGCTCACAACTATTTTTAGTTGCACCACTGGGAATCCCAGGTGCTGTTAAGCCCAGCAGGGAATTAAAGCTCTGATCCCTCTGCTTTTAAACAGACAAGTCTTGCTAGAAATGAAAAGTGAACTAACGTTGCATTCTGTAGTTTACATGGTTAAGAGGATGTTGTTGTTGAACTGGTGTTAGAGCATTTGCTTTGCTTCCTTTTATCCAGGGTGTTGAGACCTCTCATTTAGAGCTGGTGGAAGCTATTTGGACATACATGCCCCAGGTCCACATTTTAGGGAAGTTTCGTAATCGTAATGGTGCTTTTCCAATTCCTCCTGAGAACAAGCTGAAAATTCCTATAGGAGCTAAAATTCAGACTTTGCACTTAGTAGGTGAGTGTGGATGGATTGAAATGCGCTAAGGAAACCAGCTCTGGGGAGGGAGGGAAGGAGGGGAATCCTCTCTTAACATGTGCCAATTCTTCTGTCCAACTCATCACGGCAGGACAGCGTGAAGACTGAAAGCGTAAGAAGATGTGGAGGGAAACAGAGAATCTGACAGGAGCACTGAACGCACAAGTGCATGAATTTTGCTTTTTGCTTGGATTTAAACTCAGAAGTTGTAAGGAATTTGGGAATGAGAAGGGACATTTCAGATGGAGAAGGAGAAGAAGAAGTTGTTGCTACAGTCCTGGCAAAATCTTTTGTTCTAGCTAATAAAAGAAGTTAGTTAAAAAAAGAAAAAAAAAAAGATTTTTTTTCCTTCACTATTAAATTCATTTGTGGTATATGGTGTGTTGTTTTATTTCTTGGTATTATTAACTCTGTGTAAATTGTTTTTTGAGTGAAGCTGTCTTTCTGGATGGGTTGGTTTGTATTTGAGGTAGGATTAATATCAACAGGTTTCTTTAATAGACTTCTGATAGGTATTACTGGGATTTTGGTTTTGTTTACCGTATGTCTAAACATACAGATTTGGTAGGGCCAGCTCGGCTGCTGGAGTTTGGGGTGTTAATTGATTAGATGGCTTTTGTTAAATGCAGTTTTTAATTTTTGAAAGGTTTTTTAATGTAGTGGTTTGAAGGTGGTTTTTAAGAATTGATTGTATTGATTTATGTTGTTTGTAGTTGGTGTATGATAAGGGGTATGGTGTAACTTCTTGAACGTTCTGGTTTTAGTGTTCCTAAGTTCCGATTTCTTTCTGGTTCAATTTTTTTTTTTTAGTTTTATTTTTGGGGACAGGGCCATTTATATGGTGGGTTTTTATAGGCAATGTTTTTTTTTAATTTGGGTAGGTAGTGACATATTTTGTATTTTAATAGTTTATCTTTTTTATTTTTATGTTTTTAATTAGTTTTTTTTAATTTTTAAAATAACTTTTATAGATTATTGGTTATCATTTGTGAGGTAGCATAAAGGTAGAGCTTTGGGGGCTTTTTTTAGTAATGTTTATGGTCAGTTGTAAAGTTTTGAGTTTAGTGAGTTGGTTTGATTTAATTTTTAATGGGTGTTTGTTTTTATTAGCAGTTATGTCATTTTCAATGTGTATTTGAGTTTTTTGGGGTTTTGAGATATTGGTTTAGGAGGAAGTTAATGATTAGAATGTATGGAGGTTTTGGGCTAGTTCTAGTGGGATTTAAAATTTATTTACAGTTAGGTTTATTTAAATTTTTATTGGGGTTAAATGTTGTGGGATCTCTGTTCTGTTAGTAATAGAAATAGGTTTTGTTTTGATATGCTGCGATGGATAAGCGTGTACTGCGTACTGGTGCTGACAAAGGTACAGTATTTTTGTGGTTCTGATGTGTGAGGTTAATGAATTTACATGGTCTAATATATAGTTTAAAATAGAAATAAATATAAATTTAAAAATAAATATAAAATTATAGTGGTAAACATAAATATAGAAAACAAATACATAAAACTATAATATATAGTATATTATTGTACCATAATAGATAAATGATTGTCTATTATATAAATACAAAGATATATAAATATAGATTGTAAATATAAAAATATTAAGATATAGTTAAAATAAATTGAGGATTTTTTGGTTTTTATTAGGTTATAGGGTGGTGTTTTAATAAATAATCTAAAAATAGAAATCCAAATATACAAATATATAATATATATACCTATATCTATAAATACTTAATATTAATAAATGTAAGTAAAATAAATATATAATATAAAAATAATATATCTATTATTATACTAAAAGGTATTCTCTCTAATATATATAATACCTTTAAATATAATAAATAAAAATTATAAATGTAAATGTGAATAGAATTATGAAAAATCAAATTATTTTTAAAATTTTAAATATGGTTTAAATCAAAGGGTTGTCTTTGGTTTTTATTTGGTTAGATGCAAATATTTTAAATAATAATATAGGAATGTAAATATAAATATAGAAATATATAATAAATATATAAAGATATATTACTAAAGTATGAATTTAAATATAAATATAAATATATATGTCATATGAGGAGATGTAATATGGAATAGAAAGAACAGTATAAGACAATATAAATTACAAATATAAATATAAATATGAAAAATATAATTTTTTAAAAAATTTAAATACAGTTGAAATTAAAAGGTTTCTTTTTGGTTTTGAGTAGATGCAGGGGATTTATTTTAAATAAGTGTTACAGAAGTAAAAATCCTAACAGAGAAATATATAATCAATATATAAAAATATGTATAAAAAAATATAAATCTAAGAGTAATAGGAAGACATGTAATATGGAATATGCATTTATTTATAAATAAAAATGTATAAATAAACATTAGACATTAATATACATTATAAGTAGGAATGTGAATATAAATATGAAAAAACTGTCGTAAAACGGCGCGCCGTAAAGCGCGACTGTCACAAATCGGCCGTAAAGAACAACTGTCATAAAAGGTGCCGTAAAGCGCGACTGTCATAAAAGGTGCCGTAAAGCGCGACTGTCGCAAAAGGTGCCGTAAAGAACAACCATCGTAAAAGGTGTCGTAAAGCGCGACTGTCGTAAAAGGCGTCGTAAAGCGCGGCTATCGTAAAATGGGCCGTAAAGTGTGACTGTCGTAAAAGGCGTCGTAAGTAGCTACTGTCGTAAAAGTGCCGTAAAGTGTGACTGTCGTAAAAAGGTGCCGTAAATCGTGACTGTCGTAAGAGGTGTCGTAATGCGCGGCTGTCATAAAAGTGCCGTAAAGCGCGACTCTCGCGAAACTGCTGCAAAGCGCGACTGCCGTAAAACTGTCGTGGAGCGCGACTGCCGTACAGTTGTGCCGTGTAAGATGGCGGCGCCCTGGCCCTCACGGGGTGCCGTACAACATGGCAGCGCCGCGGCCGTCGCGGAATGCCGTACAAGATGGCGGCGGCCGCCCGAGTCACGTGATGCCATGCAAACATGGCGGCTTTCGGAAGCGGGTTTTTTTTCGTGTTTTTGTCGCTTTTTGCGTGCCTTCCGCGCCTCGCCGGTCCCTCAGAACCCCCGATCGGAGCCCTCACGGCCCCCGGGTCCCTCAGAACCCCCAGTGCCCTCAGAGCCCCCGGTGCCTTCAGAGCCCCCGATAGCCCTCAGAGCCCCCGATCGGAGCCCTCAGAGCCCCCCGGGCCTTCAGAGCCCCCGATCGGAGCCCTCAGAACCTCCGATTGGAGCCTTCAGAGCCCCCGATGGGCCTCAGAGCCCCCGATCGGAGCCCTCCCCTCAGAGCCCCCGATCGGAGCCCTCAGAGCCCCCGGAGCCCGCCCCGGAGCCCTCAGCGCCCTCAGCGCGGCCCGGGCGGGGCCGCCCCGCCCCCTCCAGCCGGGCCCTTAGCGCGGCCGGAAGCGGAAGCGGCGCGCAGGAAGCGGCGGCGCTGGCGGAAGGGGCCGCGCAGGAAGCGGGGCCGGGGCTGCCCCGCGGCCACAACCGGGGCGAGGGCGGCGAGCGGAGCCAGGGCAGGTGAGGGCAGCGAGCGCCAGGGGCGGGCAGCGAGCGCCAGGGGGCAGCGACGGGGACGCGGCCGGCTCGGCCCCCGGGGCGGCGGGGCGGGCAGCCGGAGGCCGCTGCCGCCTCCCGGCCCCGCGGGCTCGGGCCGGCCCCGCTGTCACGGGCCCCGGGGGGCCCCCGGGAGTGATCGGCGGTGCCGGGGCTATGGAGGAGCCCGGTTTTCCTTGGCTCGTCTCGGCACAAACCACCGCGTCCCGGCGTTTCCCCCGCTCCGGGAGCGCCCCTCGCTGCCGGCGCTGCCCGGCCGGCCCTGGCTGCTCTCGCCGCGGTTTTCCTCATTTCTCGCTGCTGCGGAGTCTCCCCGTGGTTCTTTAAGCTTTTTAAGGTCCGTGGGGTGTTTATTCATCAAAAACAGAGCGCGTCGAGCTGTTGTTTCGTGCGACGCTCATTGTCGGGAATAAATTGAGGTGGGGGCCGCAAAATGCCGTTTAATTTATTGGATATGTAAAGCTCTTCCTGCCGTGGAGATTTGTCTTTTATGTTTAAATGGGGTCAGCTCGCTGATGTAGAATGAGGTGTTAAAGCTGTGCTCATTAGCTCAGAATAACCCCAGGAGGAGCTTTAATTGTGCAGAAACTGCAGACTCATGGAGACAAATCCTTCTTCTCCCCCTTCATGGCAGGGGCGGGTTGTGCTTGAGTCTTGCAGGATTTTTCCTGCTTTGCCTGTTAATATTTTCATTTCTCTTGCTTTTTGCCCCAGTGCTTCTGCTGTTCTCTTTCCTGCTGGATTGTTCCCAGCACGTGGCTGTGCTAGCCTGGAAGGTTTTAGGTTGTGTTGCAATCTTCTGTTCAAAGTGAGTTAGCCCAGGTGACTGGGGATTGATGTTTTCCTCGGAATTCAGTCTATAAATAGTTAATTTTGGGCTTTATGAGGTTGATCACCCCAAACTGAGCCCTTCCAGCCTACCCCAAAAAAGAACAACAAGCACAGGGTCTTCACTCCTGGCTGGAGAATTCCCCCAATCCAGAGGAGCAGAGATCCTGTCAAACAATAAATCCAAGTGGGGATTTATAGTTTGAATATCCCACTTCAAAATTAAATAATAGCAACATGAAGGTAGTAACTTAAAATGCACCCAAAATGTGTGGCACCACGTGTTTTGCAGTAATTAGATCACAGTGGTGCTGTCAGTATTTCAAGTTTTGGCTGCAACAAGGCCTTGCTGAAAGCTTTTCCAAAATCTGCCCTTTATTTACCAGTTGTTTTTCCTCACTCCACTGAATTTTGGCATCCAACCTGTTTAACAGGTTCCTGAGCTGGTGATGCTTTGCCCTCCTCATTCCTGTTCTGGTGTTAGAATGAAATAAATCTTTGCCAGGTACAGTCATGAAAGGATCTCTCAGCATTTGTAGAAGGTGATTTTTCTGTTAGCAGTGAGCTAATCTTTCTTTAGTTGCTGATTTGTTGCTGCCATGGTAATTGTGGGTGTTTTTACATGAAGCATTGGAACCCCAGAGCCTGGGAGTGCTGCAGAGGGGAGGACACAGCTCAGGGAGGAGCAGAGAGAGGATCCTGCACGCTGCTTCCAGTGACTTTCTGTGCCTTTGATCTGTAACTCAGCACCCTGAATATTTTACTTGCTGTTCTCACCTCCAAGAGGAGCTGGTTTGAGGGCTTTTAATGGCATTTTTGGAGAGCGATCAGCAGGAGTCCATTTTTTCCAAAAAGAAGAATAAATAATTTTTCTTCTGGACAGACTTTGGACTTTTATTTTGCACTGGAATGTTGTAGTTGGTGCTGAGCTGGTGATCCCTGTGCAGCTTCCCTGTGACTGCCTTGATCTCAGAGTGGGATCTCTGAAAAGAGCTGATCTCTGGTTAAACCTGTGCTGACATTTCTCCATCACTCCCTCAGCTGGGAGGGTTTGTCTGAGAATGCTCAGGTTTTGTGTGAGCCCTTGTGTCCAATCAAACCACAGCTTGTTTTTTGCAGCTTCACTGCTGCTCCCTCTGTGCCGTGTCCCTCTGTGTTTCAGGTGCCTGAATTTCATGACTCTGTGCCCGTTTCCTCCCAGCAGAGCTCGCAGCAGAGATGGGGCCCCGGCGGAAAACTGTGAAAGCAGTGAGCAGGGAAGGGGCAGAGTCTACCAAAGCTGAGGAGCCAAAAGATTACATGAACCAACTCTCTCATGAAGTGCTTTGCCACATCTTTAGGTGAGCAGCCTGGCAGAAATCAGTTCAGGGCTTCTTATTGTAGAGTTCTTTATTTTTTCACCTGTTTCTGATGCAGTAAACAGTGGGTGTACCACGAGTAGAGTGGTGGATAAAAAGGGATGACAAATGGTTTTTTCAGTCTCCAAAATTCATTTGTAAACTGAAAATTAATACCTGTGAGTGTCATGAATGTTAGAATGAAAAAGAAATAAGTGATTTAATTCTGTTATAAATACTGATTTTAGAGCAGAAATACGCTTTGGGTAGGGCACAGTTGAGGTGATTGTTTGGGAATTGTTGCATCTGCAGAAGGGATCTGGGATGAGGATGTGACCTCCCCTGCAGCAAAGCCCTTCTCTCAAATGTTCACTCAGCCCTGTTATCCAAAACATAATTCCTCATCCACAAGTTCTTGGAAAACAGCAGCTCTCCAAAACATTTGGGAATTGAGCTTGCAGTATGTGCTAGAAAAGGAAAGTAATTTAATCAAACCTGTTGATGGAAATGGCTGGGTCAGCAGGGTTTGGGTTGGTTTGCATTAATTTAAGGAAGAAAATCTTCCCTGTGAGGGGGAACAGGCCCTGGCACAGGGTGCCCAGAGCAGCTGGGGCTGCCCCTGGATCCCTGGCAGTGCCCAAGGCCAGGCTGGAGCCACCTGGAACAATGTCTCTGCCTGTCACAGGAGTGGCACTGGATGGGCTTTAAGGTCCCTTCCAACCCAAACATTCTGTGATTCTATGATATACCAGAGAACCAAGTCATCTGTGCATTTAATGCTCCATTTGTGTGACTGTTCCACGCTCAGTGTCAGGAATGCTGAGTCACTGCTTAGCAGAACTCCGGACTGAACTCTGGGCAATGCCCCCCGTGCTGCAGGCAGGCTGCGCCCAGTGCTGCAGCAGTTGGTGTCCCCGCTGTGCCCAGGTACGGCGCCAGCTGGGGCTGTTGCGGCTGTTTGTGCTGTCCCCAGGTACCTGTCCCCAGGTACAGGCCGTGTTTGGGCCAGCTGGAGGCTGCAGCAGGGCTGTTTGTGCTGTCCCCAGGTACCTGTGCCCAGGTACAGGCCATGTTTGGGCCAGCTGGAGGCTGCAGCAGGGCTGTTTGTGCTGTCCCCAGGTACCTGCCCCTGCAGGACATCATGTGCATGGAGTGCCTGTCGCGGAAGCTGAAGGAGGCGGTGACGCTGTACCTGCGCGTGGTCAAGGTGGTGGATCTGTGTGCGGGGCGTTGGTGGGAGTACATGCCCACAGGTGAGCTGCTCCCTGCCTCTCCCCTCTGCTCAATAAACCCCTGCACTTGGTTGGATCTCCCCTTCCTTTGCCTGGCTGCCCTGGGGAGTGGCTTGCCAAGTCTCTGTCTGCGTGTAAATACAAATTTGGCGTTGCTGTATTAGATCATAGGTTGGACTTGATCTCAAAGGTCTTTTCCAAGCCAGTTCATTCTGTGATTCTGTGACTGGGAGTGCTCTGTAGGCACCTGTCAATACAATCTGTGTTTGTCTGGTTGCTGGAAGGGAGTTTATCCAGGGGTTATGCCATGAAGAGGCTGTTTGCATGCAGGCAGCAAAAAATACAATGGAGTGAGAGAGCAACTCATCTGCCAGCACTTAACAATGTAAGGATAAGTTTTGATGTCACACCTCAGGTCACCTGCAGATCAATAGATAAATTTGTCAGTCTGGGTGAACCCTGTGAGTACCAGGATTTCTGTTGGGTTTAAATTGCACTGCTGAGATTTGGTGGGGGACACAGCTAAAATGAGGGAATTCTGAAAATGAGAGGATTTGCAAATTGAGATTGACTATGGCTGGTATTAAGCAGGTGTTTAGACCTAACCTAAAATTGGTGTAAATATAAGTAACTTGGCCAGTTAAAATCCTTTTTATATGCTGTCTTTCACTAGAATGAAATAAGCCTTTGCTTTAAGGAACCATCCTGTTTCTGTGAGAAATGTGAGCTGTGGTGAATAGTGAACTGAAGTAAGGGATCCAGCTGGGATTTTTTGAGCCATGGAGTTGATAAATGGAATTCCAGGAAAAATAGACCCACAAAGCTTCATGTGAGGAGGGAGAGAGCACAGTGAACCCTGCAGCCATGCAGCTCCTCTGAAGGAAACCTGTAGCAAACCTGTAAAATTCAAGGCAGTGGAGTATTTAGGTCGTGATTTCTAGAATGTGGAAGTAAAAGAAAAGCTATTGCTTCACCAAGTGCATCTTTTCAACACCACAGAACTTGTACTGCCACACAAAGAGAGAAGTGTGTTTGGCTTTCCCTTCAGAGCCGAGTGTCTGCTGCCGCACCAATACCAAATGTGTTGTTGTTGTCTTAGGTTTCACTGATTCCAGCTTCCTAACGCTGCTGAGGAAGATGCCAGACATTGAACAACTTTATGGTCTTCATCCCAGGTATCTGGAAAGGCGCCGAGTCCGTGGCCATGAAGCTTTCAGCATTCCTGGAGTTTTAGAGGCTTTGCAGGCCTGTCCAAATTTGCTGGTGAGTGGCTGGACTTGGGAGAGAGCCTCCTTCAGCACTGTTAAAAATTGTGACGGGGACTTGGTGCTTCCAGGGCTTTGGTTTAGGCCTGGCTGCACAGGGAGGAGTTAATTGTGACCCTGTTTGCTGCTCACAACTATTTTTAGTTGCACCACTGGGAATCCCAGGTGCTGTTAAGCCCAGCAGGGAATTAAAGCTCTGATCCCTCTGCTTTTAAACAGACAAGTCTTGCTAGAAATGAAAAGTGAACTAACGTTGCATTCTGTAGTTTACATGGTTAAGAGGATGTTGTTGTTGAACTGGTGTTAGAGCATTTGCTTTGCTTCCTTTTATCCAGGGTGTTGAGACCTCTCATTTAGAGCTGGTGGAAGCTATTTGGACATACATGCCCCAGGTCCACATTTTAGGGAAGTTTCGTAATCGTAATGGTGCTTTTCCAATTCCTCCTGAGAACAAGCTGAAAATTCCTATAGGAGCTAAAATTCAGACTTTGCACTTAGTAGGTGAGTGTGGTCGTGGTGAAGTAGTTGGCTTCAACACAGGTGGATTTAAAGGCTTTGAAACTCTGCAGATTTGTAATTCTTTGGAGGAGAGGGAGTTTGGGCTGTGGCGTCTTGGAGATCTTAGTTGGATATTTGATAGCAGGTGCAGAGGGCAAGTTCTAAAGAAACATTATTGACAAACCAAGGTGAAGAACTCGTGTTTCAAGGGTTCACAGCTTTTCTCACTTGCCACAAAGCACAGAAAAGCTTCCTTTTGAAAGCCAGGAATTTGTCATGCAGAGGATTAATTTAAAGCTTGTTTAAAATGTTTGTTTGTTTTGTTTATGTATTATTAGGGGTGAATGTCCCTGAGATTCCTTGTATCCCAATGCTGAGGCACCTTTATTTGAAGTGGGTGAGACTCACCAAACCACAGCCTTTTAAAGATTTCCTTTGTATCAGCTTACGTGCTTTTGTCATGAGGAACTGTGCTGGTAAGAGGGATTCTTCTGTCTGAAGGGGATGGTAGAGCATGGAGGAAATCTGGTTCTGTTAAAGTCTTGGAATTCCACATTCTGAGAGCAGCCCTTGTTTGATTTGTGGTGTTGGACAGAAATCTCTCCCTGTCCTGTCCCTTACTTGGTGCTGTGTGGTTCTGTTGACTTCCTGCTCTAGAGGGATTTGTGTGGATGTGTTCTTTTTAGTTTAGTTTTTAGTTCTTCCGTGGGATAATTCAGGGAGAAGTGAACAATCTGCTCTGTGTTTCTGGCCTTGTTGTGTGCAGGACCCACAAACTCTCTGAAGTATGTTCCCCTGGTGACAGGCCTGGCTTCTGCCAGGAATCTGGAGCACTTGGAGCTGGTCCGTGTTCCATTTCTTGGAGGACTTATCCAGCACGTGGTAGAAGACAGTTGGAGATCTGGTGGGAAACTTCTACTCCCTCATAGCTAAATAAAAATAATTAATTAATTAAAGCTTTAGCAAATTTTGGGGGCTTTTTGTCTGTAGCATGTTCTTTTTTGAGTGTTTGGAACTATGGTCATAGTGCTAAACATGCTCTGTATTGGGTGGAATTGTGATATTCTAACTGCAATTAACTCTTAATGAGCTACATTTGTTGATGAGCAGAACCAGGATTGGAGGCGTTGGGTGAAAATATTTGTTTTCTTGTTTTGCTGAAAAAGGTTAAGACAACACTGGTGAAAATGTGTGGGGCTGAGGGCTGTGATGTGAGGCTGAAGTGTAAGAAGGCTGTTCTTTATTTGCCAGGTGGTTTTAGGAATTTGCACACTATAGTTCTGGGAGCTTGCAAGAATGCACTTGAAGTGGATCTTGGCTACCTCATCATAACTGCTGCACGAAGGTACCTCCCTTCAGATCTCTCTTGGCTTCCCCTTTTTCAAAATAAATGTCTTAGAAATGATATCCAAGAGCCAGAACAGCCATCAGAATTTAAGGAATACACAAAAAACTTAGCATAACAAGAGTATTCTGTGATTAAAATAACTGCAAATACCCTCTGAGTCCTGCCAGATTCTCTGTTCTAGTAGAACAGGGCACCTTCTTGAGTGTTTTCTGTGTTTTGGCTTGAATTTTGATAGGAGCAATTCTGAATTCCCTGCAGGTTGCACGAAGTGCGGATCCAGCCTTCCTTGACCAAAGATGGTGTTTTTTCTGCTTTGAAGATGGCTGAACTGGAATTCCCACAGTTTGAAACTCTTCACCTAGGCTACGTTGATGAGTTTTTACTACAGTGTATGACACTTTTTATATCCATAAAAAACACAAGGATTACAGAAATTGCTGTGTTTTCCATCATGTTCTCAGTGATTAATGAGAATATTAATGTTGCATGTGTTGAGGCTGCTGATCTCATACAGCCAATCTGGTTTTCATCTTACCTGAGACTGGAAAAGCTGAGCTTTATTAAAGGAATTATCTGATCAGTAAGGAGTTAGAAAATCCTGCTATAAAAGACAAATTTACTGCTGTGTCTGCTCCTCTCTTTTATAGGTAAAATGACGAGTACGGACTTGGTGAGGTACGGCTTGGCTGATGTGGTTGAAAACCCAGGAATTATTACAGATATTGGTATGAAAGCTGTAAATGAAGTTTTTTCTTTCATCAAGTATCTGGTCATTTACAACTGCCCACATCTACATAACCCAAATAATTGGATCACAGGTATTGCACACCTTTGAAATTTCAGAGCTATTATATGAATTTCTGTGCTAAACCAGAATTTCTCTGCTCTAGTACTGCTTGTTCTGTTGTTAGTAAGTACAGTAGATGATGCTTGCTTTGGGGCCATGGTGGTGCTGGGAGCAGGATGGAGATCCAGAGGATGCTGCTCTCAGATCTGAAAAGGGGGTGATAAACAAGGAGTGAGGTGGGAATCCCTCAGGAAAGGCCTCTCTTGTGTTCCAGACCACTCGAGGTGGACCCGCCTGGTTGACCTGACCCTGGTGAGGTGCCATGCCATCAAGCTGGACTCTTTCAGTCAGTTCATCGAGTTACTGCCAAGCTTGGAGTTCATTTCTCTGGACCAGATGTTTAGAGAGCCTCCAAAGGTAAATTCCAGGGAATGGTTTGGCTTTTTCTCACTGCCAGGGTTTTTACTTGTTTCCATTGCATTGGCACACCAGTGTGCTCCAGCTGCTGTGCGTTCTCCTCAAAGTTGTTGTTAATTGAAGAGATTGTTAATAAATTACTTTGGTTTGCAGTTGCTTTTAGCATGAAATGCTGGGGAGAGTGGTGCTGCTTCTACAAATGGGAGCAGTGGCAGGGAATGAATGTGTGACCAGAAAAAAAAGCTCATTGATTCTATCAAAATTAAAACTCGCTCATTCTCTCAAGGTCTCTGCTGATATTTCACTGTGCTGCTGTTTTTTGTATTGTTCTTTCCTCTTAGACCTCTCTTTACAATACTAAGAGGTTTTTATGATTTTTTGCTGGGTGAAATGGGGTAGTATTTTCCTTTTGAAGTGCTTTCAGGGCTTAGGAATTTTATTTCTTCACGTTGTCCTCTCCCACACTGTAACACAAATCCTTGGTAAGCTGCTGGCAGGCAATGCAAAGTGTAAAACCTGCTTCCTTTGGCCATTAATGGTACCTGGTGTGTTGGGAAGGCTCTGATCTGCTGTTTGTATTCCTGTCATCATCCCACAGCAAATTAATAGATTAACACAATTAATAGATTAAAATGAAGTGCTTTGAGGTCTTTACCTTTATTAGGAGTTGAACAGTGACAATTTCCTAGACAGTTGCAGCAGAGTGGTTTTCCTGTTGCCTTTAGGGGATGTTGAGATAACAGCTCCATCTTCTCAAATCTGAATTTCTGCGCTTTGTTTCCAGGGCTGTGCTCGTGTGGGCCTAAGTGCAGGCACAGGAATTGGGGTCTCCTCTGCCCTGGTGAGCAATCAGAACTCCAACAATGACAATGACAACAACAACAACCACCAGAACAATAACAACAACCCCAACATGCACCACAACAACCACCAGCACCCCAACGAGCAGAACGAGGAGAACGAGCTGCGCCAGGAGGGCCCCGCTGAGGAGCAGCAGATTGGGGCTGAGGGTAATCCTGGGGAGCTTTGGGGGCATTTGCTGCTGAGGGTAATCCTGGGGAGCTTTGGGGGCATTTGCTGCTGAGGGGAATCCTGGGGAGCTTTGGGGGCATTTGCTGCTGAGGGGAATCCTGGGGAGCTTTGGGGTAGGATTTTATCTGCAGGCCCACTCACATAGGCTCCTGGTGAAGATGGGAATCTGCGCTGAAAGCTTGTTGCTCTTTCAGCTCCTGGTGTGGAGCTTTAATCTGAGTGAGCTAAGCCCCAAAAGTTGGGCTGGGCTTTGGCTACAGAGATGTAGAACAAATCTGTGAGATAATTCGTGAAACCCAGAGGCTCACCAAAGGAATCAAGGCAGTTTTTATTTATTTCCTGTGGGTGTTTGAGGGCTCAGTTTGTTCTGTTTCCTGTTCCTGACCTCCTGTTGCCCTTTGCAGCCCTGAATGAGATGGAGGAGGTGGCACAGGAGGAAGGGGAGGCTGCTGGGCAGGGCCAGGACGAGCTGCCAGCTCCCAGCCAGGCTGTTGTTCCCATGGAGGTGGATGAGGAGCAAGCAGGTAACTGGGTTTGGGAGGAAATCACCTCTTGGTATCTCCCTGAGGGATTCATTTAGCACTCTAAGTCTGGTTTTGGATGTTTTGCTTAAGCAGGGTTGCCTGATTTTGAATAATGATGTCAGCACAGCTTAGTTCTGTGAAGGAATTTATTCTCTGTTACAGCCCAGAGCTTTCTTTGCATATGCAGGGAAATACCTTGACCTTAAACCTGATTTTTGTGCTCAGCATAATAAAAGTCAGAAGGCCTCAATGAACTTGGTCTGTTGCTCTATTGGTGTTCATGGCCTTAGTTCTTTCACTGCAGCACTTGGGTTGTTTTTGCCTTTTCTCAAGCCACACAACTTGTCCCAGTGTTAATTTAATTTAATTTAATTAGTGACACAAGGCAGTCTTGATTCTTTTATTGCCACTTTTAGCTGGACAATATAATTTCCTACTGAATATCCCAACAGCCTGAAGTAACACTCCATTGTGACACTCCTCCCCTTCCAAACCAGAATGCTTTAATGCTGACATGCAGTATTTTGCTCTTCTCCCATTTAGATTTTAGTGAGGGGCCCACAGAATGGGTGGCAGTTTTTCAAGCAGTGCTAAAAGATTTTCAGCCCTTTTATCCATGCTTGGTTAATTTTTACATGAAATGCTGATATTCTCCTTCTTAGGACCAAGTGGAATTCAACCTGCTGTAAAAGCAGCTCCTATTACCATCCACGATTCAGACAGTGAGGATGAGGAGGAAATCATGGGTACTTCCAGAGCCTGCATCTCCAACAGCATTGCACAGAGTTACTCAGATGGGGAAGAGAAGAGCAGGGATCCAGTGGAAACCAGGGAACCTTCAGGTGTGCAGCATTCCTGCTTAAGCTTCAGTCTTTCCATGTGGTTCAGGTTCATTTCCAGCTTGGTTTGGAATGTAGAGTGAAGGTGCAAGGACATGTTTGGGCTGCAGTCACAGGTCTTGTACAGAAACACAGAGTGGTGCTGCGCTGATCAGAGACCTGCAGCTCCTCTTGGGGATTCCCAATGGACAGAATTTATCAGGCCTGTGAGCCCACAGTGTGGATGTCAGTTCTGGTTTCAGGGGGAAAGAATCTGTGTTTGGAGAGAATTCACATTAACTTTTGTATTGCCAATATTGGGGATTTGGGGCTTGGGTACTGTAATGAGGTGAGAGGATTCATGCAGACATTCAGGAGGAATTCCTGCTTGGAGAGGGTGCTCAGGCCTTGGCAGGGGCAGGTGTCCAGGGAAGGGCTGGAGGTGGCGCTCAGTGCTCTGAGCTGGGCACAAGGTGAGGATGGGGCACAGCTGGGACTGGATGGGCTGGGAGGGTTTTTCCAACCTCAGTAATCCTGGGATTAAGTTCCGTTATGATTTGTGTGGGTTTTTATTCACCTGTGAGCTGAGCCTGCTGTTACTGCTGGCAGCACTGCCCAGACCCAGGAGGGGGAGCTGAGCTGCTGAAATGTGAACTTCAGTCCTGTCTGTTCCTGTTTGATTTCTCAGATGTATTCCTCGTATTTAAGAAAACAGAAGCCTCTCTAGACTAGATATTAGGAAAAAATCCCTCCAGGTGAGGGTGTGAGGCCCTGGCACAGGGTGCCCAGAGCAGCTGGGGCTGCCCCTGGATCCCTGGCAGTGCCCAAGGCCAGGCTGGACGCTCCAGCTGGGGCTGGGAGCACCTGGGACAGTGGAAGGTGTCCCTGCCATGGCAGGGGGGGCACTGGAGGAGCTTTAAGGTCCTTCCAACCCAAACTATTCTGTATTTGATTCTGAGTGCCTCTGTGAGCAGTGAGCTGCTCTGGACAATCTGGTGGATTTGTGTGGCAAACCCTCCAGCACATCACTCCAAAAATGGCTGCAAGATGTTCCAAAGGTGCAGCAACAGCTACAAATACCAATAATTCCCATTTCTGGGGAGATTATTGTCATTGGCCTCTGGGCTGCCCTGTGTTTCAGTACCTTCACAGAGGAGCACTCAGGTTTGTTGGGGTTTCTCACTGCTCTCCCTCCCTTCACTCCTGCAGTGAGCGGCAAAGGCAAGACCCCCCTGCGGAAGAGATGCAGCACCAGCCACGGGGGCCAGGCCAAGCAGTTCCCCGTGGAGGAGAGCAGCTGTGAGAAGGGCTGCCAGGTGACCAGTGAGCAGATCAAAGCTGACATGAAAGCAGCCAGTGACATGCCCGAGAGGAGCAAGAGCAAGGATTCCTACAGCAGCTGCAGCAACGCCCCGGCGTCCACGGCAACACCCAGCTCCTGCAGTGCTGCTTCCCCCAGCCCTGACTGTGCCCAGGCAGCCCAGAGCCACTCTGCTGGCAGCAGCCCAGCAGCTGGAGAGGAGTGCAGGCAGGGTGGCTGCTCTCCCTGCAGGAGGGATGGGTGCAGTGAGAGGGAGCCCGAGGAGAGCTCCGTGTGCTCCCGCTGCTGCTCCCGGGCACAGCAGCGCAGGACGAGCGGGGGGTGGGATGGGGAGAGCCCCTCCACCAGTGGGGCCTGCAGGGACGGGCCAGACTTTGCACTTAGGACACTGCCAGACTGTGGGGCTGCAGGAGAGCCTGGGCATGACAGGACTAGTGGGAGTGCCTGTGGGGCTGGCAGCCAGGAGCAGAGCACGCAGCCCCCGGGCTGGCAGCTGGACTGCAAGGAGGAGTACCCACGGAGACCCCTGACCAGGGCCAGGAGCAGGCTGTCCCACGTGCCTCTGGTGTCAGAGCCAGGTAGGACTCACAGCCAGAGTAAGGGCTGAGTGCATGCAGTGCTGCCCTGAGACAGCTCTGAGCAGCTGCAGCTCCCCAGGAGCTCTGAGCTGCAGTTTGTTAGTCAGGGGTTTAAACCTGAGTGGTTTCAAGGGGTCAGAGCTTGATGGAGCAGAGGTGCCATCATCAGGTTTCTCTGAAAGTGCCACTGACTTTTTCCTCCATGCAGCTCTTTCTTTTTGTGTTCTTCATACATTCTAACCAGTATTTGCTTTACTCCATTGAAAAGCAAATGCAATTTTTTGGTACTCTGCCTGCCTGTGGAGGCTGTGATTCATTGAAACAGTTGTCTCTCCATTAAAACGCTCCCTGCAAAGGCAGCAGCTACATTTAGATCTGAACAAGAAGGCAAAGGTTATAACTGGTGCTTTATCAACTAATGAAGTCATAATTACAATTGAGCCAGGCTTTTGGACCTGCATTGGGTTCTGCTTCAAAGTGTTAAAGGCAGGGTGATCAAACTTACTGAAAATTGTCCTTTTGTTAAACACCTTCATGCTTCACATTATTGTTTTGTTCGCCTGACATAAAATAAAACCCCTGAAGGGCTGGAATGAAGGGAGAAAACAACAGATGTGAGAGGGGAACTTGCTGTTTCTTCAAATATACTTGGTTTCCAAAATAATCATCTTAGTGTGGCACAACCTCATATATCCAGGATTCTTTGCTGGGAATGTCTGGCAGGTAAAATGAAACTGAAAGATGAAATGTGCTGCTTACACAACTGTGAGTGCTGGAGGTAGGGAAGATTGAGGAAAAATTCCTGCCTCTGTTAACATGGAATGATTCAAACACTTCATATCCGGATGTTCTTCCAGTTTATTTAATGCTCCCACGTGTTAACAAAACCTAAATCACCTCAGATGTTCTGCAGGTAGATGCAGCTCAGGTTTCAAGAAGAGATCTTGCTAATAAATTTAAAAAGTCTGGTTTCTACCTTAGGACCAGTAATTAATTTGGGGATCTTTGTGCACGTGCTATATGTTTTAATAAAGACAGCTTAGTTTTAGTAAAATAATTTCTCATTTTGCTGTGTTAATGACAGAAAATTAATTCTAGGACATTTTTTCCTCTTTCTGTTGGAAGTAATGCTTGTGGTGATTTTTTTTTCAAAGACTCATCTATCAAATCAAGCAAGAATTTGAGGTCCCTGGTGGAGCTTGGGAACATTAAAGGATTTTATACCTGGGCATCCTTTGCAGTATTAGGAAAAATTTCGTGACAGTTACGAAGAACAGATTTTCCAGAAGTTTGAGATAATTTTTGCTATTTAAACATTAAAGCTATTTTGGGTCTTGTATTTGTCAAGGATGTTCTGTTTCCTGCAGAGACTCAAGTGTAACCTAACCATGAATCTTTTCTTTTCCTGGCTCCACATCTTAATGTGGTGTAGCTTCAGCATTCCTGGGTTTTCACCTATAAAGTTATTTATTTAATAATTCTGAGCACCAAGCTGGCAGTAGGGTTTGAGCAAGCAGAAACTGGTTCTGAAGCCAGGCAGGTGTTTGGATTTACCTGGGTGGGAAAAGTTGTCATGGGCTGTTCTCAGCTGTCCTGACATGGAGCAGAGGAAAGATTTTGCCATGTTTTTGTTTCCAGAAGTAGCAAAGCCAAAGCCAAGGCAAACCACCAAGAGGAAAAGGACAGCTGACAAATCCACCAGCACCAGTGACCCTGTGATTGAGGATGATCATGTTCAGGTAAGGGCTTTTCCTTCACCCCTGCAGCTTCATCACCATAAACACCTGTTGGGAACTGAACCTGTATTATATTAATTCATATCCTCCTGTATCTCATAAAATTCAATTTATTGTTCTTTCATTTTTACCCTTTCATACTTTTTTTTCCATTTGCCCCAGGTACTGACTTTGAAATCCAAAAACCTTGTAGGAATCACATTGACCAACTGTGGAATAACAGATTTGGTGCTGAAAGACTGCCCCAAAATGATGTTCATCCATGGTATGTGGTTCATGGCAGGGCTGCCTCCTCCCTCTGGCATGATTGGAAATTCCAGAAAGAATTCAAGTCAGGCCACTGCTCATTTTGTATTCATCAGCTGCATTGCTGATGAATTAGAACTCCAAATATTGCTGCTTCCCACTCTGAATGGCTCCTATAACAGCTTTAATAAAGATTAATATCTGAAAATCAACAGCTGAAATGATCTGACAATTAGGGAGATGAAATGTTTATTGAAGAGTGGTAATACAGTAATTAGGAGTTGATGAAACGAGTTTGAGTACCTTGTTTTTCTCTCATTTCTTCATTCTCCCCTAGGTTTTTCAGCTGACAGGATGATACTTTTGCTCCTTGACATGATAAAAATCTGTTTGCAGTGCTGGCTCTTAGGTTGCATTAGTTTCACATGCCGGGGTGTGACTGCTCCTGGATTGGGTCATTTATTGTTTTCTGCACCATCCAAATGAAGACTTTTTCTTCTGACACCAGATCTGTCTGCTTAGCAGAAAGAAAGGAATTATTTCTTTATTCCAGAATACTTAGAGCATACATTGATTTTGAAGGCAATTTTCATTACATGAGCAGTGTTGCTAGAAAGGAAACAATTTTATTTTCCATTGTGTGGCTTCCCAGTCCTCCGTGTTTGAGCTGATTTTGGAAGTTGTGGCAGTCCTCAGATCATTTCAGTGTAAGGAAACAGAGGGAGGAAAAGGTTATTAGATGAAACTTGACATGGCATTTTAAAAGGCCACTTCTGGCAGGGTCACAGCAGAAAAGTTTGATGATACTATGGAGAAAATGAAGAGCTGGGCTATATCTGATATACTTATGTAATCTTTTGGAACTTTTATTGCTTGTTTGCCTTGTTTTGCACCTGCCAGCCTTGAAATCCTTTGACAGGAGGCTCCTGAGGTGTTTTATTTCCTTTCCCAGCCACCAGGTGCCGTGTGCTGAAGCACCTGAAGGTGGAAAATGCCCCCGTGGTGAATCGCTTTGACTACGCCCAGTGCAAGAAGCTGAACATGGATCAGGTGCTGGATCAGATCCTCAGGATGCCCCCAGAGAGGAACAGGATCATCTACCTTCGTCCCATGCAGCAGGTACAGAGCCAGCCTGGCCTCCCTGGGACACCCCTGCAGCTGGGGCAGGGAATGGGACAACAACAGAACCCTGAAATTTGGTGTTTGAACCCAGCAGGGCTTTTATTGCAGAACCTGCTGCTTGGATTTGAAGACACTCTGCTAGATTAAATATTAAAATTCACTATCTCCAGTATTCATTGGATTAGAGGATATTGTAAACTGCACTCTTAAAGGTGCAGAGCTTCATATCCAGCAAAAACAGAACAGGTGATTGGGGATACCAGCATCATAAAGTCACCCTAGGACAGATGCATTGAGTTCATTTCAAACTGAATAACTCGGACTGTGAGAGCCTGGCTGCGCTTGGTAACTGTGTGTGAGCAGAGCATGGCACAGGGATCTGAAATCCTTGACCCATGTCCTGTTAGACTGAGGAACAGCAGAGTTTGGGGTTCTGAAGGCTCTGTGTTGCAGGACACTGGTGGGACTGGGAGCCACCCTCTCCTCCCCCAGGGTGTGTAGGAGCTGGAAGCAGGGACATTTAGGGAGTTGTTTAAATCATCTGGTGTGGATTTATGAGGGCTTCATTTAAGATCTGGAAGGTTGGGAAAGTTTGATTTTATCCCTCTGTGATGCTGCTCCTCTCCTGCTTTCCTGTCATGGTTTGCCAACAGGGTAAGGTTGATTGTACATAAAATCCATAAAATCAGCTTTGCTTTGAAACCACATCTCTTAAAGGACAGTGGTAAAAATATTAGATGGGAATAAAACCCCAAATCACTGATTGCCTCCTTGTAACAAAAATTCTGAGAGAGAAAAATAGTTTTAGATAATTCTGTAATTTTATGGAGTTTATTTACACATTGGAGTTGGGAAAGATATCAGAAATTAGACATTTCCCATCCAATTCCAGTACCCAAGAAGATAAATTGCCAAAGCTGCCCTGAGGAGGTTTCACTGCCCTCAGTCCAGTATTTATTTTGCTGTTAAAATTCTCTGCTATTGCTGCATTTCCTGGGGATTTGGTCAATACCTGTTTGCTCTTGACTCTGCAGCCCCATGGCAGTGTTTGTGGTGCTCACAAATCTTTGTCCCCAGGTGGACACGCTGACTCTGGAGCAGAAAATCTTCAGTGGCCCCTACCCCTACCACATCTGCATCATCCACGAGTTCAGCAACCCCCCCAACGTCCGCAACAAGGTGCGGGTGAGGAGCTGGATGGACACCATAGCCAACATCAACCAGTGAGTACTGCCCACATCCAGAGAACCCTGAGACACCATAGCCAACATCAACCAGTGAGTACTGCCCACATCCAGAGAACCCTGAGACACCATAGCCAACATCAACCAGTGAGTACTGCCCACATCCAGAGAACCCTGAGACACCATAGCCAGCATCAACCAGTGAGTATTGCTCACATCCAGAGAACCCTGAGACACCATAGCCAGCATCAACCAGTGAGTACTGCCCACATCCAGAGAACCCTGAGACACCATAGCCAGCATCAACCAGTGAGTACTGCCCACATCCAGAGAACCCTGAGACACCATAGCCAGCATCAACCAGTGAGTATTGCTCACATCCAGGCAGCCTTGACCCTCCCCAGGGAGCATTTGCCCTCCAGGGACTCTGCCAAGGTGTCCTGTAGCAGCTGCAGCTCCACATTTGCTCTATTCTGTCACCCAAATTAAAAAAGAAAATCCCTTTGGTTACTACTGAAGGTTGAAGTCTGGGTGGTGCAGTGTAAATCCAGTGGCAAGATGTATTTAATATAAAGCAGACTGTGAACCCATAGGGAAAATCCTATAAATTCTCCAACAATAACCTCACATTCATCCAGCAATAATTCAGTTGTACATTGAAGTTGTTGGAATAGTTGGGAGATGTCTTCAAAGCTGAAAACAAGTAATTTTTAAAAGAGTGGTTTGCTTCAGGAAATGGAGTGGGTTTCTGTGGAAGGTGATGTTCAGTCAGTATCAGCTCCTGAAAGTTCTCAGCAGCAGGGAATTGTGTCAGTGGATCTCATCCAGCAGTTCTGAACTGTCCCTGTTGGCTGTGGTTGCTCTCCAGAGGGAAGGGATGGAGGCTGAGCTGGTCTGAGGCTCTTGGGGCAGTTTTTCCATGGATTCAGGCTCCTTGAAGGGAAAGCTGGGTATTAGGATTTCTCCTTTGCTTGTTGTCCCTGCCACCTCCCCATTTCCTGTCTCTGACCTCTCTCTCTCTCCTTCTCCCCAGAGAGCTGATTAAATACGAGTTCTTCCCTGAGGCCACCAGGACTGAGGAGGACCTGAAGAAATACCCCAAGTACCCCTGGGGCAGGGACATCTACACCCTGGAAGGTGAGAGTTTGTGGGGAGCTGGGGGCTCCTGCTCAGCCTCTTGCTGAGAGAAGAGCTTTGCATCATCCCCAGAGGTGTGGAGAATGTTCCTTGTGAGGAAGTGGGGAAACAGTTCCATGGGGGAATAAGTGATTTGATCTGATCTGCTTTGTGCTGATCAGAGTTTGAGGGGTGCTGGTGCTGCAGGGGTGCTGTTTTCCTCTTGGCTCCTCACCTGTCCCTCTGCAGGCATTGTGGATGGTGCTCCTTACTCCATGATCACTGACTTCCCCTGGCTGAGGTCCCTGAGGACAGCAGAGCCCAACAGCTACGCCAGATACGACTTTGAGGATGATGAGAGGAGTGAGTAACCTGCTCTGCTTCTTCACAGATTTGCTTCTTTGGCAGTGCCTCCCTTTCCTTCTCAGTTTCTGCTCCTTAGGCTGGCTTTGGTAGATCTGTTGTTGAGGTGGGCTGGAGAGAAGTGAGAAAACTCACAGAAATTTGATATAAAAGTTAAAAACTGGACCTGGAAACTCTGGCACGGCGAGGATGTGGGTTAGAATTTATTGCAGATGTGGCTCTTTGTATTGAGGAGCTTGTCTGCTAAGATGTGATGGTAGGCAGGGCCTGGGGCTCAGTTAAAAACCTGGCTTGGTAGCAGAGAAAAATAATGTTCTTCCATTACTTAATTAGGAACATCCTGGTTAAAAATACCTATACCTTCATTAGAAGTATTTTTAATTGATCCTGGTTTGGATAATCTTACCCAGCTCCAGTTTAGGAATCTCAAGAGGACAAGGAAGAGATTTTTTTTTTGGCTATACTTTTCCATGGTTTTATTTTTTAATTTCTTTTTAAATTTTTATTTTGGACTGATGTAATTTAATTTTATTTTAGCTTGGCTTGATGCCTGTAGTTCAATATAAGGTCTGAATTACCAAAGAATTGATAAGTATTTAAGAGTCAGGATGTTAAAGAGTGTCATGGTTTGACACTGGCACAATGCCAGTGCCTCCATGAAAATACACTTTCCCTGGTGCCTGCTGTGAGATGTGACCAGGAATAAGCAAAGCAGGCTCCTACTTAGAAATAGAGGAAGAAAAGCTTTATTAACTACACCACTGCTATAAATAAGAAGAAACACACACAAGGAAAACAAAAACTTCACAGAAACATTTCCTCCTCCCCCCACCACATTTCCAATACAATACATCTCCCAAATTTCCCCATCAGTCCATCATCAAAACCTTCAATCAATCCTCAGTTCATCAAGAGGAGAGGAGTCCTTCTTGCACCATGGTGACCCCTTCCTTTTCATGTCCAGTGTTGTCACCACTGAACACAGACCAGAGCTGCCTCTAGGGTCGTCCTTTAAGGGTGCTTTGTCTCCTTCCAGAAAGGGCACAGTCTCTCCTTTTTGGGACCATCTGTCCCCCCCAAATTTGTTTGCCCTGTGGGGCTGAGGGGCACCAAAACCGAACCCTTCCGACTCTGAGGCAGCGCTTCCCCCTGGATGCAGTCTCTGTATCACAAGGAAGCATGGTTCTGTCCATGGCTGTACAAAAATAGTCCAGCAACAAGCCACTCCTCATCTCTCCCACCTAAGGTTCTTCTCTGCTCTTCCAGCATCTCTCACTGCTCAAACTCTCATCACTTGCCCATTTCCTCTTTATCATCCACTCCATCTCTGCTCCAGAAAAGGTCAATGCTCTGCAAGGTCTTCATCGTCCAAAAAAAAGGGTTAAAAGCTCCTACACGGGGCCAGGCTCCTTCTCTGCTGCACCCCCCCTTCCCCCCTGTTCTCCACAGGCCAATATCAACTTCAAGGCCACAGTCCCAAGCGCCGAGCGCCGGCTTTCTCTCTCCCATCTCCCGGGGTGGGGGGGCTGCCCAATACCTCTCGCTGCTCTTTCACTCTTCCACCCTTCCATCCTGCAAGGGCCTCTTCACCTCCCCTCTCTGTCCAAGGCCCTACCTCACTGGGCCGCATGGCTTCTCCCCTCCGCCCGGCCAGCCGGCAGCAGCTGGGCAGGGGAAGGTCTGGACTCCTAGAGGAAGCTCCCAGGGGAGAGCTCTGCTTTTAACCCCTGTGTTCTCAGAGGCGTATCCAATGCCCCAGAGGCCAAAACCAGGTGCAGTATTAATATCTGAACACCCATTGGTCTGACCACAGCATGCCAGAAAACCCATTTCCTGTCAGACCATGTCAGAGAGTCATGGAGTTAAAGCCATGAAAACTCAGGAGAGCCCTGCTGCTTTATTTGCAATTTATAACAATTGCTGTTGTTCATAAAGCATTTAAGTAATGGATAACCTGGAATTATGTCAGAGAGGACTCAGGGAGAGGCTTTCTGGTGCTCTGGGGTTCATTCCACTCCCAACATTTGGACATGGGGGCTGGAGCTCTGGGAAGCCCTGAGGAAGGCAGGAGAGAACATCCCTTAAACCCAGCTGGTCAAGCGAGGCTTTTCCTCTTTGAGTCTGAATGCAGAGCCAGCCTGGCTGGGGAACACTTTTGGGAGAAACATCTCCTTTTCCTTGCTGTCTCTGCCCAGCCACCATCTACGCCCCGAGGAGGAAGGGGCAGCTCTCAGCTGACATCTGCATGGAGACCATTGGCGAGGAGATCTCGGAGCTGCGCCAGGTCAGGAGGGGCGTGTTCCAGAGGGTCGTGGCCATCTTCATCCACTACTGCGACGTCAACGGGGAGCCCGTGGAGGATGACTACATCTGAGGGGTGTCCCCAGGCTGCCCTCCCTCCCCCTGGCACTGCTGGCCAAGAAAAAGCAGGATTTTTTTTTTCCCAAATGCAAAGCATTTCCCACCGAGGCACCCTCGGCTCTCCCTGTGGCCAGGAGGATGTAGTTAAATGTAAAGTGGAAAGTACAAATTGTATACTAAGAGTTGTACATAGAGGAAACAAAAAAAACAAAAACAAAACTTCCTAATACTGAGACTTTATTTCATATGTTTATACAATTATTTAAGTTCCATTTTAATGAAGGCCAATAATTAGGAAAGGGAAAGAAGATTTGAACTTTTCAACCCATACAATCATGGCAGTATTTTTTTTCCTTATAAAGAACAATTCCATTTGCTGTGTTCAAAAGAGTCATCAGAGTCTCTTTTAATCTGTGCCTTTTTCTTAAGCATTTAAGAGTCCAGTCTGAGTAAACCTGTCGAGCACAATCTTGGTGTCTTGTGTGCATTTTTGGAAGGGTCAGAATATTCTCCAGCTGTTGCAAAGATCAGAAGCAGGAAAAAAAAAAAGTAGAGAATTTGGTGATCTGTGGTAGTTTCTAGAGATATTCAACCCATTTTTGGGGGGAAAGGAAGCCCCCTTGTTTAGCACCTTGGAAACAGAATGTTCTCAAGCATTTTGTACTGTTAGATTTCATTTTCTTGGCGTATTTGACTCTGTACAATGGAAATCAAGTTGCTGATTGTTGGTTCCACCCTCCTGAACAGAACTGTGCCCATTGTGGCTGGCTGGAAGCTGAGCTCTCCCTCCAGGCAGGCAGAGCAGGGGATGTGGAGCTGCCTGGTGGCTGTGGCAGCACAGGGTGTGTGACACAGCCAGGGAGCTCTGGCTTCTGCTCCCTCCTGAATGCACATTTTCCACTGGTCAGTAAAAACTGCTGCTGTTTGCCCCAAAATGTGTGTGTGTTGTGTATTGAAAGGTGCTCCCAGTGCCCACAGGTGTTTGGTGGGGATTTGCTGCCAGTGAGGTGTGAAATGCACATTTTGGTGTGGCACTCCCAGGGCTGAGGCCAGTTCCCAGCTCTGGCCTGGTCTCTCATCCATGCTGGTTTAAAACTGGTGTTACCAGCCTAGAAAATGACACTTCCTGAGGAAAAGCTGTACAATTTAGACCATTTTATCCCGTTTTGCTCATCATCCTGATGGTGATTTTCTGAATTTGGGGTAAATGTGGTTATGGGGATTTCTGTGATGTTTAGCTCTGTAAAACTGGGGTGAAGCTGCTCCACACAGCCAAGGCAGTGTTGGTTTTCTCAGGCTCTCTGTGGGAATTCTTGGGATAATGTGGAATTAGAAATACATGGGATAAGAGGGGGAGAATGGTGCCTAATGGGAGCATTTCTTCAGCCCTGCTCTGTGCTGACTGGAGGTGGAGCATTAAACACCAGAGAATGTGAATGTTACTAAATTTGCTTTAATGCAGGATCACAGTCAATGGTTTATTATAACTCTTATATTTAATTAACCATAGATAATGTATTCAATGATATTCAGCCAAAACAATTGTGACCCTTTCTAGAAGTGTTTCAAGTCCTCTGAGTCATTGATTATGTCAGATTTACCATTTTAGTCCAGAAAATGTTACTGAGTTTCTGGAGTACTGCACCGGTCTCCAGCTGGTGTCTCCTCACTGCAGCCTTTTGCAGAAGTATTTACACAAATAAAGTGTTTGTTTATATTCAGTATCTCTGGAAGCAATGGAACCTTGCAGTGATTTTGCCCTCTGAAATGTGACACCCATTTTACAGCAGTGCCTAAATCCCCTGTGTCCATCTCCTGAGGGCTGGGGGGAGGGAGGAGCTGGGATCTTCTGGGGATTTGATCTTTTGGCTCTGAGCTTCCTCCTTTCTCCATTTCATGGCTGTTTTGGGCACTTCTATTTAATCACCACGGCAGGGGAGGCTTCCCTGGCTCTGCCCAGCTCCGATGTTTCTGTGCCAGGCTTCAGCTCCTCCTTGTGCCTGGTGTGTGGCAGGAGGAGCAGCTGCTGTCCCTCAGGTAAGGGGACAGTGATGCTGCTCCTCCTTGCAGCACAGGAGTTCCAGCTCTGTGGGGACAGGCTGGGGTCCAGCACAGCCCCTGAATCCAGGGATGTTTGCTCCTGGGTCCCAGAGGGAGCTCCAAAGGCAGCCTGGCCAGCACTGAGCTGCAAGGTAAGGAAATGCTGGAGGAAATGTGACTGCACCACCTCTGTGCCCTGCTTCCCCCTGGGTGTGGTTTGGGGAAAACATGGAGCAGGAATTTCTTCCCTGGGTCAGCCCTGACTCAGCCCCACTAGGGAGGTGAAATCTTGGTGGGGTTTCTGTCCCTCTGTGCAGGAGCACAGTCAGAAGGACTCTTGCAGTCAGAGGGGGCTCCTCTTGCAGTCCCTGAGGAGCACTGAGCCCCTCAGGTCCAGTCCAGCTGGAAAAGGCAGCTGCTGCTGCTGGTGGTTCCACTGACAGGGAGAGAGCCTGAGGTGACTCTGGTGCTGCTTTTCCCACAGCTCCTGGAAGAGGATGCAGAGATCCCAGCTGGGAGAGGCTCAGGTGCCTGGAAATGTCATCTAAATAGTACAGAAGGTAAACAGGGAAAGGCCAAGGAGTGTTTGGGCACAGCACAGGGGCACAGCCTCCCCTCGTGCTCACTGTGCTAGGGCTGCTTTTCCCTCTCCTTGAGGAGGAGAGCAGAATCAGTGCTTGGGCTTCAAAAAGGAAAGGATTTTGGAAGTGGTTTTGTTTGAGAAGCTGTAAGGGGTTGATGCAGACAGGAATGATGCCCCTGCTCTCTCTCCAGGCTGCTCAGGGTGTGAGGATCCCCTTGCCCAGGATTTCCACTTCTAGTTCACAGTTAAGCAATTCCAACTTAACCTCTTGTCAGGGTGGGACAGGGACACCTTGGCCCTGTGTGCACTGCATGTGACAACAGAGCAGCCAAAGCCAGGGCCCATCCCCTGAGGGGCTCCCTTCAGCTCCTCAGCACTCCCTGGGTGTTGGCAGGAGATAAACTGGGGGTTTATTCAGGAAAATTTATACAAAAACTGGAAGAACTAAAAGCTTTGGTATATTTTTATTGAGTCTGTGTTATTAATTCTCTACAGATTTCTTGCCTTTTGGCCTGGGAGTGCTCAGAGGTGGCTCAGGAGCTCAAATGGGGAGGAAAAGAGGATCCTAAACTGGGGAAGGGTTCCCAGCTGCCAGGTACAGAATGGAGATGCTCTCCTTGCCTTCAGCACTCCCAGAGCTGGGTGGGAATGACTCAGTGCCTGTGTGGGCTGCCTGCTCCTAAAGCAGCTCCTGGCTGGAGCTGCTCCTGCATTTCATCTGTGCTGGGAACGAGCTGGACACGATCTGGGCCCCATTGCTTGGTTCTGGGCACGTTATTAAGTCAGGCTGACACAAAGAAGAGTCTTAAATACCTTCTGATTCTCCCTCCTCTTGCTGAGCAGGGCCAGCTGCGAGTGAACTCCATCCTAAAGCCACAATCTTGGGTGAGATGAGCTTTAGGCTGAAGATATCTGCAGTAATCCCTGAACTGAGGGTATTTGGAAATGCAAAAGCAGCATTTATGTAGCTAATGCAGCATTGCTGATTGTTCACAGAGCTCTGGAGCCAGCAGGGGACAGGAGGAGCAGATGAGGTAAAATCAAAGCCATTTTGAGTCAGAGACAAGGTGAGCATCATTTACCTGTCAGCTCTGCAGGTTTTCAGTGACCCATTCTCAATGTCCATCTTCCCTGAAGTGTCCTTTGGTGGAACCAACACCCCTGGAGGAGCAGAGTTTGCCAAAAGAGTGTCTCTGGAGCAGGGGATCCACTGCTCCACATCCAGGGGACCTTTGGCTTTCATTTCTCACATGAATCCCTTTGGATGGCTCTGATCCCATCAGCAGCTCCACAGGGACCTGGGAATCCTCCAGGTAAGGGGCCAGGACAAGGTGGGGGCTCATGCACTGCAAATAAATCACAATTGGTAATGAACAAAGTCCTGTGAGCAGGGGGACAGTCAGGAGCAGGGCAGGGACTGTCCCCTGTCCTGGCCCTGCTGAGGGACCTCCAGGGGCTCCGGAGCTGGGACCTGCAGGGGCTGGAGTGTGCCCAGGGAAGGGAAAGGAGCTGGGAAGGGTCTGGAGCCCCAGAAGGGCTGAGGGAGCTGGAAAGGGGCTCAGCCTGGAGAAAAGGAGGCTCAGGGGGGCCCTTCTGGCTCTGCACAACTCCCTGGGCAGTTCCAGTGCCTGAGCACCCTTTCCATGGGGAAATTCCTGCTGTGCCCACCCTGAGCCTGCCCTGGCCCAGCCTGAGGCCGTTCTCTCTGCTCCTGTCCCTGTTCCTGGAGCACAGCCCGACCTGGGGCTGTCCCCTCCTGGCAGGAGCTGTAGGAAAAGCAAAGAGGGGCAGATTCCCCTCCCTGCTCCAGCCCCTGGAGCCTCCTGAGGGGCAGCTGGGAGGTGGCACCTGCTCCCAGCCTGGAGTGCCAGCAGCACCAGAAATGAGCCCAAGCTGGAGTTCACTGCCAGTCCAGAGAGGAGTTTTTATTTTTAGGAACAGCCACCGCAGCACAGACACTGAGCACAGGCAAGGACTGGCACCACCAGCCACGATGGGCAAAGCTCAACTGGGAGGCCACAGGAGCAGCCAGGGGAATGCAGAGTGGGGCTTTCCATGAGACCCCTCCTTTTCCAGGGGAATTCTCCACTGCTGGTGGCACAGTGGCACTGCTGGGTCACAGAAGCTGTGCTGGGATTATTGGCTGAGCGAGCAGGAGCTGCCAGGTGGGTCCTGACAGGTTTGCTGAGCCCTGGGAGGGATCAGAGGTGTCCTGGTGTCCATCCAGGACAGGGACATTTGGTGGTTGGAATTTCAGTTGGAAGGGGGGGAGCCTTTTCCCAGTGAGAGCCTTTGACCATTTTGGCTGGTGAGCCACTGCTCCCATTGACAGAGCCTTGGGAATGTTGCCCCTGGGGAAACCGGGAGTTTATTTTAAATTCAAAAGAGATCTTCTCCTAATGCACATAAAAATAAAGGAGAAAACAATGCCTGAAGGACAAAGCAGAACCAAAGAAGCCCTCCCTGTGCTGCTGGTTCCATCTCACTCCAGGAAATTCCACACCAAGATGTGATGCCCTTCAAATGGGGACAGGGAAAAGCTTTTTTTCAGGATTTCCTTGAGAAATTTGACACTTGAGGTGAAACCAAGCCAAGCTGTTCTGCCGCCTCGTGTGCCCAAAGCCCAAGAATACCTGTGGGCACTTCCACAGAGGGGAGGATCACAGCACTGAAGCAGCCCTGGATGTTTTTTTTCCAAACTTTCAATAATGGCTTTTTTCTCTCCACAGTTCTGGTGTCAAGAGTAAAGTTAAATGAATTTTTTTGGGAATAAAACCCTGTAAAAACAGGTCATTGCCAACTAGGTCCCAGAGATGAACCAGGAGCACCTTCCACCACAAACACCAATAATTTGTGTCTTTCCAGCAGCCAGCAATTTTCTACCTCAGCATTCCAGCTGGGGCTGTTTCTGCCCAGTGTCCTGAATCCTACAGGAAAAGGGTGTGAAGCTTTATCAGTGACTTTGCTGTGGAAGTATTTAAAGAAGTCAGACACCTTGGCCAGGAAGCCACTTGTTCTTCTCATGCACAACATTTCTCCTACTGAGCAACATTTTTGTTTGTTCTGAGCGGGATTTGTCTGTTTGCAGTAAATACCTGTCACATAGCAACAGAAATATTACTAAATAATAATACATAGAATGTTAAGCTCCTTGGTCTAGAAGCTTTTAATGAAAAAACCACATGTTCCTGATAAAAAATAATAAATAATGTCAGCTTTTCTTTGTACATTAAAAATATCTGTACATGGTTCCACGATATGACAAAGTACAATTGTATTTTCTAGGCTCAGGGTGGCATCTTGGGGTAGATTTTCACCTAAAAAGGGTCGAGGCTCATGGTCTTGATCCTGCATGAAAATCCTTTTCCCAAATTTGAGGAGTTCAGAGCCTTGCCCACCCTTTCCATGCAAAGGGGGAAGCAGCCCACGAGGAACGTGGCAACACCGACATGCAGGAAGCAGCTGAGGACTGAGATCTTGGCAAATGTGAGACTGGAAACTCTGGAAAACTCCTTGCCTCGACTGGAAGAGACCAGCAACAAATAGAAAAATAAAGGTGGCAAAGGTAAGTAGAAGTCTCTCTTCCAAATGTAGCTAGAAAAGGGTTTAGGTGGTTTGTTTTCCAAGATGGCACTTAGTGATCCATTGGCTCTGGCTCCTGGCCAAGCTTCTGCTGCCTCAGAACGCCCAAAGTTTGCTCAGGGGAGGGATGGGGACAGCTCTGGGCTGGCCCTGCTGTTCCCACTCAGCTCCTGCACACCCTGGGGTCCTCCCTGGCCAGGAAACACCACCAGGGCATTGCAGAGCCCTGCAGGGTCAGGGAGCAGCAGCTGGGGCTGGAACCAAAGGGCAGCAAACATTTCCTCTTGTTCTCCTGGAGAAAACGTGGGGCTGCTCCTCCCCTGGCAGTGCCCAGGCTCCAGGCAGAGCCAGCAGGGATGGGGCAGCTCGGTGCCACCCCACAGCTGTGACCTCCAGGATGGGGTGAGCTGGGCAGGGGGCAGCTGGAGAGGAAAGGAAATCAGCAGCTGGAAAAGAACAGCTGGAAAGGAGCAGCAGGAGTCCCTGCACGGGCTGGTTTGGAGCTGTTTTGGTCCTGGTTTTGCCAGGAATGCCTCACTCCTGGAGCAGGGCTCTGGCACAGCTCCACTGCTCCTGCAGGGACAGGGACAGCAGTCCTGACTCTCCCCGTGCTCCCACCCAGCTCCCACAGCTGGACATTCCTGGGAATTCACTGCAGGAGGCACCAGGACAATGCAGATGGATGGATTTTCAAGTGCTGCTGTCTGTGAATCCTTGGGATATCCCAAAAGGCCTTTCTGTTCCTCCTCTTCTGGGCCAGGACTAGAAACAGGACTCTTGGGATTCGGGGTCGGGGTGGATGGGAAGCTTCTCTTGTTCCTGGTGGTGCCCGTTGTGTAAAACCTTGTACCTGGCAGGGGAACACAAACCTTGGTCAGTGCCAGCTCAAGGCCAAACTGATGGAAAATGAGATCAAGCAAACCCCAAAGTGTATTTAAGAGAGTGATTGTTCCAAATATCCAGATCCCACATTAAAAAGTGTGAATCTCTGCTTTGGGAATGAAATCTTCAGTGTGGAGCAGTCAAAGCAATCCCTGAAAACCAAGAAGCTGTTGGGTTTCAGGTGTCTGAGGTGAGCTGCACTGTGTGGGCTGAGGATGCTCCTGCAGGAATTCCCAGCTGGATGCTGGCTCCCGGTGTGGCCAGGGCACTGAATGTGCAGGTATTTCCCTCAAACACCCCTTGGAACTCCAGCACTTCAAACAAGGATCAGGAATTTAAAAAATGTGCTCCCAACGAGTCACAGACTGGATGTCAGAGAAAAGCAGAGACATTTTGACCTCACACTGAACAGACTCCAACGAGACAGCCACGGGGAGAGAACAGAGCTGGGACTGAGGGACCAGGTCAGACAGGGACTCTGTGGGACACAATCCAGCCAGGACACCTCGGGAATGCCAAAGGCTGTCACAGACAGGACACGGAGAGAGCCCTGACACCTGGGGCAGCTCAGCACCATGGACAGGGACTGGGATAGCCAAGGATCCAGACAGAAACTGGGATATCCAAGATTCCAAACAGACAGGGACTGGGGTATCCGAGGATTCCAATGGACAAGGACTGGGACACCCAAGGATCCTGATGGACAAGGACTGGGACACCCAAGGATCCAAACCTTCCTCCGTGTCCTGCGGCCGTCCCAGAGTGGAGCAAGAGCAGCAAGAGCAGGTGGTGCTGATTGTTAGAGGTTCATTAAGCTAAAGAGGAGTCATTGAGGTGTCCCAGGATGTCGTGTGGCACAAAGTGTCTGTCTGAAGCCTCTGGCAGTGAGTTCAACACTTCCAGCTGTTTACCCTGTGGGGAAAGAGGACTGCTAGGACAGGAGGAAGCTCGTGGCTTGCTCAGGTACCAGCACATCATTCCTAAAATATCCCCAACATCTCCAGGAGTCTGTTAAAGGTGTCCTCTGCTGCCAGGCCTTTGTGTTCTGTGGGGTTTTCCATACCTTGCAGCCCTTCCCTTCAAATGTAAGTTCAGAGCCCCCTGCCAGTTGTAAAGCACTGATTTAGTGCTGGATAAAAGCTGGGATTTTACAGCCCTGCTTTTGTTCTCACAAAAAGTTTTTGTTCTCTCTCTTTCCCTGTGCTTTCACTGATCTCTCTGTGAAAATACACCTCATTTCTCAGCTCTTGGTACCTGTGGGCAGCAAGTTTGAGAGAAATTCTCATCTGCACCTGAAATTCAGCTGCTTCCCCTGCAGGAACACACCTGGTGTGCCTGAGCAAGGGATTTATCCTACAACGCAAGGATGAAGCAGCACTGGAACCCTCCCTGTGTGGGCTGAAGGCTTCAAGATAAAGCAGCCAGGTACGTGTGAGAAAAAAATACATCTGAGGGAGCTGGAATATGTGTGCAGGGAAAAAAAAAACATTAAAAGGGTTAAATGCATTAAGTAAATTATCTACAGCAATTGTGCTATTTTCCTGCCCTGATGAGCTCCTTGATGGGATTTGTGCACCCCCTAATAAATAAATTATGAAACAATAAATCCCACCAATGGGAAGGCCCTGCCCTGCAGGGGGGACCTGCTGCAAACCCTCCCCACGGCCCTGGAATTGTGCTGATGGCACTTTGGGGACAGTTGTGCTGCCAGCCCAAGGGAGTCACAGCTGGGCTCAGCTCTGGGCACGGGGGGAGCTCTGGGGCTCTGCAGGACAAGGAGCTCCAGCTCATCCTGGGAATTTGGCAAATCCCAGGGAGAACAGTCCAAAGGATGCAGTGGCTGCACTGTTCCCACTTCTGCTCCCTGCAGAGCTGTTCCCCATACCACCCTGGACATTACTAGAAAGCAAAGCCCAGAAATGGCTGGGTTTGGTTTCCCCAGCTGGAATGAAAACCAGACACCATTTCCCAGAGGTCCTGCTCAGTCCTCGTCCCTGGGACCAGCCCTGAGCTCTCAGGGACAGGAACTGTGAGGGTTTGGATCACATTGGTCATAAATAAAATTATGAAGAGAGGCTAACGCCAGGCATCAGCCGCAGCTGAACCCTGCTGGCTGAGGGGTTTGTGGCTGCACTCCTGCATTTCCCACCTTCCCAAACCCACCAGGGTGCGCAGCTGCCTTTGCTCTTTGTTCAATAAACCCTTCCCACTTTACAGCTGATTTCTTTATGAATTCCTTCCCTTTTGGACTGTCCTGGCAGTCCCTGGACACTCAGGGGAGGTTCTGCAGCTGGCCTGTGTGCAGGAGGGACCTGAGCTGCCAACTTTGGGCTTTTGCCACTAAATCCATTCTCCCTGTGCTCAGAAAAGGAAGGACAATAGGCACAGATGAGATTTTGCTGCAGAAATTGGGATGGGTGGGGGGATTTTGGTGTGGGGCACCTCAGGTCTCACTGGGTGCACAAATGGCTCAGGAAGTTTAGACTTGAGCTACACAAAAAGGTGCTAAAGCCCAACTTTGGCTGTATTCACAAATCCCTTTGTAATTTTTGTATTACAAATGCAAAATAGTTACTGAGAGACCCCCAGAGAATGCAAGAACAGAAGAGAAAATCCAGGTATCAAATTCACTGCAATGCTCCTGTTCACTTTGTTTGCTTTTCTCATTCTCCAAACTTTTCCACTTTCAGATATTTTCCCCATTTCTGATCTGGAGCAAGTCTTCAACTCCTCGTGAGATAAAACAAAGAAGAAAAAGGTAGAAAAGAGCAGACTCCAATTGATGTTCAATGCCCTTTTCTGTTTTTATCGGGGGACTGATCTCCCCACTGTGATATTGGCAATTTTGGGAGTGAACATTCACTGCCTGTGTCTTCATTTCCTCCTTTTCCAGTTGCTGAAGCCCAGCTCCAAATGAAACACTTCCAAACACTTTTCTTCCTTCATCTACAACCAGAAACTCCCCCAGGAGCAGCCACCATCCCACCTGGAACAGATCTCCAAGGAAAAGGCAAGTAGGGGCTGATGGCTCTCACTGCATCACAAACATTTTGTTATTTGCAGGAGCACCCAGGAAAGATTTGCTGGGACCAGAGGAAAACAAGATCAAATGATGTAAAATGGGACAAACTGGGAGGATTTGCATTTGGCTTGAGCAGAATCCGGCTCTCAATAATTTATTTTTATACAATTTTTCTCCTCCACCACCTAAAACAGTGGAGGGTAGAAAAGGTTTTGAGGTAAAAGTTGGCTGGAGCCACATTTTAAATGGAACTGAGCTTCCAAGCTGAATGAAGGATGGAAACTTTTCCAAGATTTGACAATTGTGTTGCTCCACAATTTATCTTTCCCCTGCATTTTCCTTTCTCTCCCAAAGTGATTTTCCTCTGGAATATTTGCAGCACCACTGCTGGAACTTCACCCTCCATCTCGTGTCCATTCCTCAAAGCTCTGCTGCTTCCAGAGGGACTTCCAAGAGCAGGAACAAATAATTGCTCTGCAGTGGGGATTGTGGTGAACAATCACTTGGCAGAGGTGATTTCAATGAACACATCCCTGAAATCAGCCTTGCACCATCTGCTCACTTCCAGAATTATAAATTCTGAATTAGAAAACAACAGAATTCATAAACCACTCTAAAAGTGAGGGGAAGAGTGCAGCTTCAGATGATTTTTGTGCTTTATCCCAGCCTGTGCTGGCTCTGCGCTGCCCCATTCCTGTGTCAGGAATGGGTAGAAAAGAGGTTTTTGGGTTTTTTTTTAATTTCTGTGTTTTATGGCAGCCACAAAGCCCCAGGAACCAAGGCCTGGAAGTGCAGGATGGGTGTGGGTGGCACCAGGAATTCCCCAGGCTGGAAGCACCAGGAAAGATCCCACAGGTGGAGCTGCAGAGGGCCAGGAGCAAAATCGGAGCGTGTCCTCCAGGACATCAGGAATGTCCCCTCCTGCTGTCTGCCTGGAAAGGGACTTCTGGTATTTTTGGAAAACTGGGAGATGCTGGGAAACAGAGAACTGAGAAAAGTGTGAGACAAAATCCAAGAATCTCTGGAATTCCCTATTTTAATCTGTGATATTTTTCCACTTTGAAAGAGCAAAACCCTCAAATCTGAACTGCACCAAATGTCAGAATGAACTGGGAACAACATGCATTGCTCCATTTCCCTCTTCTGCTGAAAAAAGGAATCCACAGGGGCCAAATTAAACGGAATTTCACAAAACATTTGCTTTTAATGCAGCTGCATATGAAACTTCCACAAATGAGAGCAGAATTATCCCTCTCTCAGCATTCCCAGGTTCACAGACTCCAGAAAATTAAAAGCTTCCCAGTAACTCTGTAACCTCTGGGCTGAATTTATCCTGCTCCCATCCCTGCAGTGAAGTTCTGCACTTGGCCACCAGCATAAAATCATTAGAGCAGGGTAAGAATAAATTGAATTATCCCATTACAGCCCAATGTGAAAACCCAGATCTTGGGAAAATGTTGGGATTGCTGAATTATTTACATGGCTCTGACAGCAATGTTGATTTTAGAGTCCTTTGTAGTCAAATCTCAACACAAATCTCTCTCTGTCTCATGACAAGTGTTTATTTTCTCACTCCTGAGCAGTTCAGCTGAATCTCTTAATTATCTTTAAATCAAATAATGCTGTTCCAACCTTGGGAGCTGAACTCAGCCCTTGTCATTCTTTGCTAAATATCAGGCAGAGGTTTTATAAAACATCTGTCTCCAGCCCACACCACCCAGCTTCCAGTGCACTTTATAGGATTTCTGCAGAAATCCAGATTTAAAATTAGCAGTTCTCAAGTAAGTCAATACTTACTTCTCTTCAATAAGAGGAACATTAAAAAAAAGAAAGGATAAAGAGGGGATTTTTTTTTGTCTCTGACAAATCTCAGGAAACAAAGAGAGCATCTCCCAATATATTTGTGTCTCTCCTTTTTTCCCCATTGTTCCATCATCTCTCTTTTTTCTGGCAAAACCCCCTTCTGTCCCTTTATTTTTGTGTTTGCAGGAGCTGTGAATCCTTTTCAGGCAGGATGTTTAGAAGTGCAGACAAATAATAACCTGAAATAGGATCTTGAAATGAAATGTCCAAACCCTTCAGCATCTGGTTTCCTTTTGGTTTTCTCCTGCTGAATTTCACCCAAATTTTGTTTCCCTGGGACTGCAGGTGCTCATTTCCATCTTCCTTTTTTATCCTCTTTATTCCAGGCTCTATTAATGAATTTCTCTGTGGTGCTTTCCAATCCCCCTCACCGCAATTGCTGAATTTGATCATTTTTCCCTTTTCCCATTCTCCTTCTGCTTTCAGCTGGTCCACCTGGATAATGTTTGTCATCTTCCCTATTTTCCACTGCAGGATGTTTTGCTCAACTTCAGCTGCAAACCCTGGAATTTGGGTATTACAAGGAGGAATTGGGGATGGAAACCAAGGGATCCAGACAGAAACCACGAGCTGGGGATGGCCCAGAGCTGCTGAGCTCTTCTGCTTTAAATTTGTGCCATTTTAATGTTGCAGGAGTTGATGTTTCCACAACAGAAGCAGCAATTTGGGCACCAAAGGACAGAAATGAAGCAAATTTCAGAATCAACGAGGAGCTCCTTGTTTGCAGTGAGTGAAATGCATTTGCTAATTATAAACCAGGGTAAACAAATAAACAAATGGGAGAGGCCACACAGGGGATGTGGGGAAGAGGAGCCCTTTCCCCCCTTTTTCTCCCATTAACTCCCTACTTCCATCTCTCTCTCGTTAATGTTAAGCTTGGCGCTCCATTATAGGCACTAATTAGCTCCAGATTTTGGCCTCCAGTTCGTTTTTGCACCATAATTAATGCTGCAGCCATAAGAGCCCCAATCTGATAATGAGGAGAGCACTTGGAAGTGCTCAGACACAGAGCAGCCCATTAGGAGCAGCTCCCAGCCACCCCCAGATGGGAGCTGCTGGGTTTAAGTGTTTCAATTAATGAAACACAAGCAGGATCAATTAATAATATTCAAATGGAAGAGAAAGATTTTTTTTAATGGAAGTTTCACCACTGGCATAATTACATCTTTTATCTGCTGGGAAAAAAAAAAACAACCTACATTTGTTAAAGCTGTGGAGTGAAACAGTGGCAAAACCTGGAGCTGTGCAGGGGAGTTTGTCAGGTTTCAAATGTGCCACAGTGGGAGAATCCCAGAATGTCAGGCTGGAAAAGCCCTCCCAGCCCATCCAGTCCCAGCTGTGCCCTGTCCCCACCTTGTCCCCAGCCCAGCGCTCTGAGTGCCACCTCCAGGGATGGGGATCCAAACCTCCCTTTCAGTATTTACCAGCCCTCTCCCTCTGGGAATTGATGGCTTTTCTCTACTGAAATACCCAGTGGAAAATGGAATTACAGCTCGTTGAAATCTGGCAAACAATTCCCCCTCCTTCCCTGCTTTGTGTGTGAACAGCAGAGCTTTTTTTTAGGTGTCAAAAGCAGATTTTGTGCCCAGCATCATGTGTTTGATAACAAAAGGCTGCCATGTGCACATTGTTCCTGTCACTGCTTTGGGTTGCTCAGGAGCAAATGGCACCAACTCCCCCAGAGCAGCTGGGTCTCCCTCCCACCCTCCAGGCTGAGGGGAGAGTTCTGCTCCCGAGGGAATGGCTCACCCAGCCCTCCCTGCCTTTTGTCCTGCCAAATCCACAGTTTTGTGTCCTGGGAACTCTGTACAGCCCCAAGGTGGTGCTGGGAAGCTGTGCCTACCTTAAGGTATTTCATTTAAGGGCTGAAAATTCTATTTTCTTGTAATGGAGTAATGACATAAAAATTAAATAACAAAATACCAGTTAAATAATCAATTAAACCTGTTAAATTAAACCAGTCAATTAAAACCTGTTAAATTTAATAAGAAAAAACCAATTTAAAATTAACAATAAATAACCTTGTGATGCCTTTAACATCTCAGCTAGGACCTGTTGTAGGTTAAGCTCAGTAAATCTTATGTATCAATCTTATCACAACTTTAATTTAAGTTTATTTGGCTGCCTTTCCTCAGGTCCCCATCCTGCTGAGAGAGCAAACACCAGGTTCCACCGTGTTGTGTTCAGTGGGAGTTTCTTCTCCCCTTTCCTTCTGTATCCAGATTTTCCAATTAATAATTCTCTGATGTGATTAAAGTAGCACATTCCTGGCTTTGGACTTTCTCCCTTACAACCCACTGGCTGTGAATTTGTACAGTTCCATCCCTGAGATTGTGAACAATATTAATTAATTGTGAGCTGTGCTCCCCACTCCTCATCCTCTGTGAGCCTTTTATCAGGATTAAATGTCACACCACAGATGGGGACATTGGCAGTGGATGCTGAATTTGAATAAAATCTCCAGATCCTCCCTGCACAGCCTTGGTTTTGAGTGCAGGCTGGGATTTCAGGCTCCCAATGAGTTCCCAGCCTCCTTCCCTGGGCAGTTTCTCCCGTTTCAGGCTGTGCAGGTTCCCAGCCAAGGAGCACAGCTTGCCTGGGCTCTGTTCCTTCCCCTGTTCTCAGGAAGGATGATGCTCCCCTGGCTCATCCCCTTCCCTGCCAAGAGCTCTCTCCCAGCAGGGTCAGATCCTCTGCAGGAGGGGGACAGGAGCTGCTGCCTCATCTTGCTGTGATTCAGAGGCTGCTGAGTCCCCACCTTCTGTCCCTCTGTCCCCAAACCTCCTGTGCTGCTGCTGTTATCCCACCTCAGCCTCTCCAGGAGCTGCTCCTGGGGTTTTATTCAAATTATTCCCGTGAGGATCTGTGCAGGTGGTGCCAGGCCCTGCTCCCTCTGGGATTTCGGGGACCCTCTGAACCTCTGTGGAACAAAGACCTGAGGAAAACCTTTTATTTTTCTTCTGAGCATCCTAAAGAGCAGAGCCTCAAATCTCCTGAAGGTGCCCAAAAGAAAAATGTCAAGCTCAGCATTTGAATGTGCCCTGTCCAGGGCAAGGAGGGGCAGAAATCTGAGTATAAAACACACTTATTTTGTGGGGAGGATGAGGGGAAGCCAAAAAACAAGGGACCATAAACAAGCAAATATTTATTTATTCTCTGATGGGTTTGGGGTTTTCTTTTGCTCAGAGTAAAACCAGCTCTCAGCAGCTCCTGTGGAGATCATTCCTTAGAGAAATTCCCTGCAGACTGGGACATGACATGAAGAGTTCCACTGATCAATGAATTGATTTTGCGAACAGCAGGAGGCAACCAAGGCCATCAAAACACCTGTGTGTGTGTGTAAACCCTTTATTTCCATATCCCTGCTCCTTACACAAGGTTATTTCTGATATTTTGTGCTTTCTTCTGGTCCTTCTGCAGATCTGAGTGTCTGAGCCACCTGTGACACCCTACCCTTCAATTTCTTTATACATTGCCATCAAATTTGCTGTGCAGAGCAAACAAATAAGTTCAAACTCCTGAAGGTTGTGCCATCCCATGGTGGCCCCTGGGCCTGTCCATTTTCTGCTTCAGAGGAGATGACACAGTCCATAAATCTCTGCCCTAGTCCCTGCTTTGGTAAATAAAATCTGCTCAGATTTATGTCTGCTCCTTCTGAGGAAGAGCAAAGCAGTGATACATGTGGCAAATGGAACAGAAAATTGCTTTTCACCCATCAAGTTTCCAGTGTAACTGACCAAAGTTTGGGCTCTCCTACAGCAATAACGGGTCTCACAAAATAAACCCAATTTTGTAGCACAATTCTTTGTGTTATGTTGAGGCAACCAAAGATGTGCTTTGCCCAATAATTTAGTAAATGGCTTCAAACCATTTTAGGTTTAGGTTGGAGATTGGGGGGAATTCTTGGCACAGGGTGCCCAAGGGCAGGTTGGACATTGGGGGTGGGAGCAGCCTGGGACAGTGGGAGGTGTTTTGGGGTTGGAACTGGATGAGGTTTAAGGTGCCTTTCAATCCAACCCATTCTGGGATTCTCTGATTCTAAGGAATGACAATCACGCTGCTGCCTCAGAGAGGAAGTGAAAGAAATTTGTGTTTATTTTGGCAGAGCTTTATCTGTGCTAAGGAGCCTCCAGAAATCCAGACTTTCACTGCTCCAGCTGCCCAGGGATCCCTGTGTTTGGCCAGGAGAATGGGGCTGCTCCAGGGCTAAACCCAACCCCTTGGAATCAACGTGGCTTCTGAAAAACAATTTATGAACCCAGCATCCCACCCCTTTGCTGAGCCAGTTCTGAATTGCTCCCTTTCATCCTCTCCAACTGTAATTCATGTTGCTTAATTAATCTTAATTAAGTGTTGTGGGCATCTCTGGAGCTCAGTTCTCTCTTTATTTAATTACACTAACACACCATATAATGGTCTCTGTTTGATGGGATGTTTTGCACAAGAGTTTAATCCAGAAGCTGAAAGAATTAATTAGTTCTTAGAATGTCTCCAGAGGGTTGGCCAAGCAAACTGTGGGTTGGTCACAAATGCCTGGACTCTTCAGTGAGCAGAATCCACCCCTGGTACTGCACACCTTGAGCCACAAACACGTTTCCCCTTGCTGGGGCTCTCACATCCCTGTGGGATCTTCTGGAGCAGGAATCAGGCTCATGGCAGACAGGGAGATTTGGGATTTGTCAAGTTTACAGCTGGTTCCTGTTCCAAAAGCTTTGCCCCCTGTGCCCTGGTCCCTTCTCTGCACACCCACAGCCTGAGCCAGCCCCCAGAGGGGATCAGCTGCCATGGAATGGGAATTCCAGCAGGGAATGATGCCCCTGTTTGCCAGGGCTTGGTGGGAATTCCCTTCCCCAGCACCTCCTGGGACCTTGGCACATCCACGCTGATTTCTTTGCCCAGCAAGGCCTGGAGCTGCTGGGCCTCCTCCTCTTCTCTGCCAAAAAGAACCTGGGATGGCAAAACACAGAACCCTGCAGGGAAACTCTTGGAGCAAGGACAAAGGCAGCCAAGGCAGGGACTGTCCTGTGACCCCGGGGCTCCTGATGCTCCTGCTCGGCTTGACAGCTCCACTCCTGATGATTTTGTCACAGGATCTTCTCTCTAGCTGTGATTCCTTCAGGAACACAACTGCAGGGCAGCACAGGAGTTCCACAGGAGTGCCACAACAACCTTCCAAGGGTGGCCTGCTTAGGATGAGCAAGTTGAGCACCCAAACTCACTGTAGAAGTACAGTTCTTCCCAAAAACAGACAAGCAGAGCCTGATTGGTTTGCTCCCAACATTTCCATGGACTTTCTGCTTCTTCTTGGCCCAAGCAGGGAGGCGTGGATGCATCAGCCATCTCTGCAGGGATTTGTGGGTCAGGAGAGCGTGGTGATGGTTGGATTCTCAAGTTCTGAGGGCCAACTTCCATCCATCCTTCAGGAACTGGCTCCATCCCAACAGAGGGAGATTGCAGGTGGGCCAGGCCCTCCCGAGCACGGCAGCTGGCAGTCCAGTGCTTATGGCAGAACCATTCCAAGAGCTATGACAATGACACTGTTGATAGCTCTGGAAATGGCGCTGCCATCGGCACCACGCGAGGCTCCATCCCCCTGCTCCTCCTCGTGCTCCTCGGGGGGAAGGAACGAGGATGGAGGAGCAGCTTCAGCTCAAATCCCTGAAATCTTGAGGAAAAGGTCCCAGTGAGGGTGTCTGGAGAAGCCTTCAGAGGTGCTGGCTGCAGTCTGCTGTTGGAATTGCACTTGGGACACAGAGCACACACACACACACACACACACACACACACACATGCCTGTTTCCCCTTTTACCTTGGGTTTAACTGGAATAAAAGGGAAAACCTCCCTCTCTTTCCTCATTCCCCCATGGCAGTTTTCTCTCCTTCCCTTTGGATCCAAGCCAGAGCTGCCGCCCAGCCCTGGAGCTCCTTGTGCTGGGAAAAGCACGTGGAGCTGGCAGGGCACCCGCTGCACCTGCCCAGCAAAGGGCCCCAAACCCAGCTCAGTTCATCCTGGAGCCACTGCCAGTGAAGCACTGATCATCCTCACTGCCCTTCCAGCTGGAGGCCTCTTCCAGGCTGGGTATTTCCATTAGTTCTGTTCCTCAAAACTGAAGGATTCATGCTTTGGAAAGTTGGGCTGCCCCTGGTTTCTGCTGCTGAAGCCTCTTTCCAAGGCATCTCTTGTACCACTACAGGCAGAGCTCCCAGCAGGGATCATCCTTACCACACCAAGGGGTTGTTGATGTAGGAAAAAAGACAAAAAGGAGCTTTTCCTTCTCCTTCCAGGCACATCCTGCAGCCTCCAAGGACCATTGTGGGGAAAGGTTTGAGTTACAAGTTGAAAGCACTTTTTCTGATGCCTGAGGTGTTTCAATCAGCTGTGCTCCTACAACAGGCACTGGCAACTCCTCTCTCAGTGCTTCTAAGTCTCAAAAAAGCCCAGCATGATCTCCAGTAACTTTTGTGCAGCCTCACCGAGGCTCTCATCAATAACAGCTGTGACAAAATCAACTGGGGGACATAAACAAGGACAAAGAGAGGAGCAGAAGAACAAGAAGCAGTTTTCTCACCCCAGTTCTCTCTCCAGACCAGGGAAAATTGGCCCAGAGCATGGAAGAGGCTGCCCAGGGCACCTTTTCCCAATGCATTTTGTTGCTTCCTGAATCTGAATATTTTGCTGCTGTCCTGATCTTGAGGGAGGCATTTGTCACTTTGACCAGGGAAGTGTAAAATCCTACCAGACCAGATGGGAAAGGTTTTGTAACTACTTTGCATAGATATGATGGAAAAATCAAGATTTTCCTCTCTGTGCCCAGCAGAAGCAGGGGAGAGGTGCTATGTCCAAGGGTCACAGGGTTTGGCAGCAGCTTGGATTGTTCCAGGCAGAGGCAACAACTCCCCTGGAGAGCAGAGAGAGCAGCACACCCAGCAGAGCACACCTGCAGCCTCTCTCCAGTGCAGCTTTTTGGGAAAATTGCAGCGAAGATGGATCACAACAGAGGGGTGGACACAGGGATGCTTCCAGAGGGGTGAGAGCAGACAGAAACACTCACAGGGGACATTTCACAGACACCTGGCACAAAGGACTGAGGGAATAACAGCTGGGTCCAGCTGCAATGGAGACCTTAGAGTGCTCAGTGAAGCCTTAGATCCCAAAATGGGAGGAATCCTGAAGTGTCCCAGGCCAGGTTGGACAGGGAATAACCTGGGAGAGTGGAAGGTGCCATGGCAGGGGGTGGAAGAGGTGAGCCCTAAGGTCCCTTCCAAACCATTCCATGATTCTGTTTCCTGCAGGCCTGGGAGGGGTGGTGGCAGCTCTCCCCCAGTGCTGGGTGTTCTGCAGAGCAGCTCCAGGGAGCAGATTGCAGCCTGAGCTCAGCTCTGCCTCCCCGTGTGCCCAACCCTCCCAGGGAACCTCCCTGGGGAAACTTCCAGATGGAGGGAACAGAAACTGCCCTGAGCTCTGCTGCTGTAAAGGAGCTGCTGAAATCTGTGTGCCTAATGAGGAATGAACAGAAGCACTGAAGAGAAAAAGGAGAGGGAACCCCTGCCTGCCCCAGACCTGTTGGGATAACGGCAGGTTCAGAGGGAGCTGTGCAGTGTGCCCAGGATTTGGGGCTGGGTGAAGGGATGGGTGCCTGGGGATGCTGCAGCTGCTGGGGGGTGTGGCACTGAAGGGAGAGGGGCATTCCCTGTGTCCTGTCAGTCCCTGTGACTTGTCACACACAGGGAGGCTGTCCCTGCGACCACCAGGACTTTCTCAGTCCTGGGGTGAGCCCTGCTCCTTTCCCCTGCCCTCGTTCCAAAACCATTTTGAGGAGGAAGCCAATTCCACACTTATCCCACTCTGCTGGAGCTGCATGTGTGGAAGTGCCTGGCCCTGGAGCATTCCCATGGTGGCAGGAACGCAGACTGTGTTCCTGGAACCTCTGAGGGAAGGGGAAGCCTCTGAGCTGTCAGGTTTAACCAACTTAAAACAGGTCTTGGACACTGCCAGGGATCCAGGGCCTCCCCACCCTCCCAGGGAAGAATTTTCCCTAATATCCAAACCCACTCTCTGTATCCTGCTTTTCTGTGCGTGCTGCCCGCTGAGGAGACCCTGCAGTGCTGCAGCCTCGTCCTTGGAGTGAGAACAACCATCCCAAAGAGAAAATCCCTGTTATCCACATTACCCTGCAGCCAGAAGCCCTCTCCCAATGCCCTGCCAGACATTCCCATTCCCCTGGGGCTGCTGCCTCCACCCCACAAGTGTCAAGCCACAAATCAAGGAGGGTTTACAGTGGGTTGCAATAAACAGTGAACAGACAGAGCTGCAGTAATAAAAGAAGGGACTTACAGAGCATGGTCATGGCTAGACAGGAGCTGGTCTGCTGCAGAAGAGCAGGAGGAGCTTGGAGACAGAGGAACAGCCACTTTTAGTGCAGGAAGGAGCAAAGACAGACACAGTGAGGGAGTTAAAGGGGAAAAAGGAAAAAACACAGAGCTGGTTAATTGGGAAACAGCCCCACATCAAACACTGAGCAGTCAATGGCATCAGTCAGAGCTACATCCCCAAACCTCCCACTGAAAGGAGCCTGACTTTCACTTAGAACCACCTGAGCCATCAGCTGGAGTCCTTTTCTCCATAAACCATTCTGGGAATCATCCTGCTTTTCAAGAAAATCTCCCCACAGGGTTTAAGGCAGGAATTCTCTGAGCCTGTTGTCCAAAATCTCTCCAGCATTGCTCTGGAAGGGATCTGGGAGCTGGGTCCTGCCTTCCTCCCAACCATTCCCTGAGCACCAACCATCCCTCTGCTCTGAGGATCCTCCCTGGAGGAAGCCACAGCTGGCTTTAAACCAAAGTCCAGGGAGTTGTAACTTGGCCACTTCATTTGTCCCCATGATTTTACCAGCCATGCTCACTGCTAAAAAATCTCATTTATGAGGCAGTGCAGAGCTGCTGGAGACCCCTGGCTGGTGGTCCTGGAGTCTTTTGGCAGCTCCAATGTGCTGGAAGTGCTGGGCTGGGGTTTAGGTACAGATGGGAGAGCAATGGCTGAGCTCCCTGACTCAGTCTGCAGTGCAGGAGGACAGCAGTCACCACTTCACCTTTCCCAAAGCTGGATCTATTCCTGCCTGCAAGGACGAGCTTCAAAATCCCCTTCTGTGGGCTGCTGGTCTCTCACCAATCCCCTGGAGCGCAGCAGGGAATTCCAGGGGTTCCTAAAACAGCTGTAACCTCTCCCTCATGCTGCACTTTTCTCCTGAGCCAACAGGAGCCTGAAACGGTGCACATGGAAAAGAAATTTCCTCTATAAAACAGCACTCCTGGACTGGAAGAAATCAAATTTCAGGCATCTACAATTCCTCAGAGTTAAACAGCCTTCCTTATGCCATGAGAGGATAATGTAGAACTGTCCCTGAGTGTGGCTGAGTCTGAAACAGCAGCCTGGGAGCTCTGTGTGTGCTGTGCCTGCAAACGGGAGAGCCCACGAGGGAGGAGAGGAGGGCAGGGGGCTCCAGGACAGCCCAGCAGCCTGGGTGCCCGACTATGAGTTTTGGGCCAAGAAGGACTCCAAGGTGAGCAGACAAAATTTTACAGCCAAATCTCCCCAGGCAAACACATATGAAGCCAAGCATAAGGGGAAAGAGGGTTTTAAGGAAATTAATTTAGCTTGCAGCTTATTTTAAAGGATTTTATGGGCTTTTTTTAAAATTTATCAAGGACAAAGATCCTTTCAAAAACAGAGGAATTGGTTTGTCACTGAAGTGCATCATTCATTTCCCTGAGTTCTGTGAGCTGCTGTTTTATGGGTTTCTCTCACAGAATAGAACCATGGAATATCCTGAGTTCCCACAGGATCATCCAGCCCAGCCCCTGGCCCTGCACAGCCCCAAAATCCCACCCTGGGCATCTCTGGAGCAGTGTCCCATTCCCTGGGGAGCCTGGGCAGTGCCCAGCACCCTCTGGGGAAGAACCTTTCCCAAAATCCATCCTGACCCAGCCCCAGCCCTGCCCTGGGTGCTGTCCCTATCCCAGAGCAGTGATCAGAGCCTGCTTCTCCTCACTCCCGCAGACTGGACAGCGCTGTACCCAAGGAGGGATTTGCAGGGATGCCCAGGAGCTGCGTCCCTGCCAGGGAGGTGGGTGGGACACTCCTGCAGGATAAAACATCCCCCCCTCCAGCTCTCTGAGGCTCTCCTGGCAGCACTTGTGGCAGTGTCACTCCTAATTGCTTCCCTGCCTGTGGAGCGGTTGCTTTGTGCAGTTCTTGTCTCAAAAGCTGGCTCCAAGTGTTATGAAGTGCTTTCAGTGCTAATAAACACCAGCTCTGGTGCTGTAAAAGCCTGTCACAAAAGCAGCACAGGGCATGAATCTCCCTGAATGCATTAATGTGCCTTTAATATATCAGTGGAAAGTGGGACTGCTCCTGTGCACTGACAGATCAATCTGTGATAAAGTTACTCATAGATAACATTAATGTGAGACATGACCAGTGTCTTGATTTTTTCTTGAGTTTGCCTGTTTGGCTCTGCTCTGTTTCATGTAGCTTTGCAAAGGGATAAATCCATATTTTTTCCTTCAATTATTAAATAAATCTCCACAATATATTGCTGTGTATTGCACTTAAACTGTTGTTTATGTGCTTTTCAGAAGTGGCTTCACTTCAGTGGTGGAAAAAGCACTGCCAGGACTCAGAGCTGGGACAGCATGGAGGTTAAAGGAATTGTTAGACTTCATTTTGAGAGAGGAAAGGATTTCAGAGCAGCAAAAGGCTCCTGTGTGGATATCACATCTTTGGGCTGTGACATCATATCAGGGCAAAGTACAAAAAAAATGGAAGGGGGTGCCCAGGGAGGTTTGGAGAGCCCATCCCTGGAGGTGCCCAAGGAATTCCTGGAGGTGACACTCAGTGCTCTGGGATGGGGACAAGCTGGGGATGGGGCACAGCTTGGACTCGATCCTGGAGGGCTTTTCCAGCCTCAGGGATTCCATGATAACACAAACACTGCAGAGATAAAGCAAAAATCTCTTTAGTGCCACATGCTCCGCCGTTCCTGAAGCGCTTTGATGGCTCCGTGGAATGACACAAATTAACAGGCTCATTAACAACCCTCCTGCCAGATCTTCAGGAGCATCTCTGAAGGGCTGTCAGTGACAGTGGCAGACACAATCCACACTCGGGATGTGATTGACTTTGAAACCACTGCCAGGGAAGGCTGAATGAAGCAAGATGGGAATTCTGGCTGCTCTGAGGGGAAACAGCAGCAGAGGGAGGGAGGAATTGTGGATGAACCGTGCAAGGCTCCCGTTCCCAGCCAGAACAAGGAAAGGGCACACAGCCAAGCCTGTCCCAAGGATTACTGTGCAAAATTCATTTCAGACCCGGGCCTGGGATGTGGCTATGCCTTCCAATCCAATTTAAGGGCAGCCCAGCAGAAGGCCTGGGTAGGAGACCCTGGGGAGTTCCCAAAGTGCCTCCTAAATCTGGTTACCTGCATTTCCAAATACTCTTTTCTGGGTGCCTGGAATAGTCTGCCACAGCCACAGAACAGATTAATGCAGAAGTGAGGACTGGAAATCATCAGCTCCTGCAGGAGCAGCCCCAAGCAGCTGGATTTAATAGGGATGGAATATTTGCAGGGCAGGATGTCATTCCCACATTCCCATAGCAAAAGTGCAGCTTTACTGATGGCAAACCCAAAGCAAGGCTGGCTCTGGATCAATTCCCAGGCCAGGTCACCCACTCAAGATGCACTGAACAGCAGATGGTGGCAAGGATCACCTCTGCCATGCCAAATAAATCAAACCAAACCCTCAAATGCCAATTTCCTGGTTTGAAATGGAAAGTTGAAGGTGGAAAGATGCTTGGAGCTGTCCAGGGGCTGGGCTCACAGGTGGGTGAGCACCACAGGCAATGGGAGGGATCCCAAAAATGGCAAATTGTTAAAAACCAGTCACATCACATCAGATGTGCTGAAAGTCCTCGACACCTTCCTGGAAATACCAAATTTCTGGCCAAGACATCTTGGGAATAACAAGGTTTTCTCTCCCACAGACATTCCAAAAGCCTTAAAAGCAATTTGAACACAGCAACAGGGAGTTTTCCACATTGTGACTTTACAATGGGGTGGTGCATACAGTGCTTAAATAAATTCTCCTCTAGCAATCAGAAAGGAAGAGAATTATTGAAAAGAAGAACAAAGAAGTGAACCTAAAATTAAAATGCACTTACACAATTAGCTCTGAGTTGTAGATACTGCTGCCCCGAGGAAGAACAGAACATGACAATAATTGCTGAGGTTTCCATAGAATTTCTAACCCTAAGGCATGTGGAGCTCTTTGCACATGCTGATTTGCATTGTCTGAAAACACTTTGCTGATAAACCAAATTAATCTCTGGAGAGGAGAGAACCAGCCTAACACATTCAAAGGTCAGTTGAAACAGAAGGAGAGTAGGCGGAGAGCAAAGTTCTATCCATAATGGAGTTTATTCAGGCACCAAAATTAGTTTTAAATGCTGTTTTGGACCTCTGGAGTGAGTGGAAAGACTGGCAAAGGACTGGGAGTTGGATCCAAAAGGTGCTGCTTTATGAGGGATGGCTGTGGTTTATCTAAATGCAGTTGGAATGTGGGGAATGTGGGGCTGAGGGCTCTGCCCTGGCCATGGGTCCCTAATTCCAGCTGCAAGGCAGACCCTGCCCCACCACAACACCTTCACTGCCCAAAGCACAAATCATGCCATTAAAGCAGACAAAGATGAGTTACATCTCAGTCCTTCCAAAGCTCCAGGTGCCCTGCAGAGCCTTGGCTTCCCCACCAGACACAAACTGATGCAGAACTTCTGATCCCAAATCTCGTATTGGGCCAAAGGACAAAAAGGGGTTTAACTGCACTGTAATCTCTCTTTCCAACATCCAGGCACATTGAAAGAGATTATCTTTTGAAAATTGAAGGCAACTGTGCTATTGTAAACCTCTAATCCCTCTCTCCTTTGTAGGAAACAAGATAAATATCTTGATTTCACTCAACACAATTACAAGAAGCTTTTCTCTTATCAGAAGCCCTCTGCTCCCTCTGGGGAGGCATTTTTGGAGCTGGGACAAGGCTTCAGCAGTTCCTGCTCTTTGGGGAGCAGAGCTTGGGGGAAGGAGGCTCCTCTGACACAGGGTGGTGACTTGGGCTTTGTGGAACACCCAGTCCTGCACCTGAGGGTTCCTCTGCCCCTGGACCCTCCCTGCAGCAGATCCCAAATCTCCCCTAACTCAGCCCAAATTTGTCTGAGGGACCTCTGATTGTCACAGCTCCCTGTGCCCTGACAGCCCCAGCCACAGGGAATGGCACTGTGCAGGCTGGCACTGCTGCCAAGCTGGGAAACCACGCCAGGCAAGTTGGAACATAAGTTTGGTTGTAAATATTGGCAAAGCTTCATTAAAAAATTAAGAAAGCTCCTTCAAGAAATGACAAAACTCTTTTTTTAGTTGTTACTGAGTCTAATCATCCCCCATATTTTTAGAGAATTCTTTTCCAGGTTGGCAGCTAATGAAATTTAGGTGAAAATCAAATTACCTCTTGACTATTTAACAACAACATTAGCATTTCCAGGCAGCAATCAGATCCCCTCAGCTTGGGCTTGGTCTGGAGCCACTTCTGCTGGCACAGGGAGCTGATCCCTGAACTGAAACCTCTGGAGTGGAAAACACATCTTGAGCAACCTCTGGCTGCCCTGCCCTGGGCAAAACAAATGAAATATCACTGAACTCACCATTTTAAATGCTCATCATTTGCTCTATCTCTCAAGCTTTTGCTCAGGAATTTCCAAAAAAAGAATTTAGTGGGAATGTGCTTTATCAGCCCCTTGGCAAGGGGGAAAACTCTTCCCTGATGGTGCCATGAATAAAGGAACTGCTGAAGAAGGGGCAACACAGACTCCAAAGCTCTGCAGGTGCCACCAGCACAAAAACTCCACACTTGCCTCCAAAAATGCCCAGTGCAAATCCAGTGTGAAACAGGGGGAACATGGGGAGGGCAGAGCAAGCCCAAAACATCCAGCTGGGGTCCATGAACTCTCCTGAAGGAGACAGAACCTCTCAGAGCTCTGACTCATCTTGCAGGATCATCAAAGTTCCCAGAAATTTCAACCCTTTCCAACCCCCAGCACTGAGTGTGCTGCTCTGCCTTGGGAAGCTCCGTGGTCTCTTCACCTGCCTGAGTGCTCAGGGAAGGAAAAAGAACAGGAGGAGATATTTTACCTGTGAGCCCAGATCCTGAGAGACCTGCTGGGTGCACCAGGAACAGCTCTGAGGGACGACCTCTGCATTTCCTGAACTGAGCCACAGCTGCAGCCCATGAAATCCCACCCTCAATGAAATCCCACCCTCCCAGGTGGGGTGGGATCACTGCTCCACCCCCAGCACACCTGTGCTGTGCGGGAACCCTGGCTGAGCGCCACACATCACAAACCATTCAAAAACCACCACAGACCATTCAAAACACATCACAAACCATTCAAAAAACCACCACAAACCATTCAAACACCCACACAAACCATTCTGGGGTTCCAGGATTCTGTGATCACTCATCCTTTTGCTCCACAGCAGTTCTGACCACTTTCCTACCACCAGGGATTTATTTTTATTCCACTGGATCCATGGAGCTGTTAAACCTCTAAAAACTGGAGCCTGAGCTGCTGCACTCCTGTTCCAGTGGCAGCAGGGAGCACGGGGGCTCACTGCAGTTCCAACACCCCCAGGTGCTCATTTCTGCTTTTTTCCACTTTGTTTCTCTTGGCTCATTCAAGAGAAAAATCAGGAAGTGTTTTCCCCTTGGAGAAATCCTATTGACATTTGGAGAAGACCTCTCAGTGGTGGAAAAGGAGTGGTAAATAAACCTCTCACCAGAGCTTTCCCTGAAGAGAGCGATGCAGTGCTCTGAGCACTTCTGAGAGGAAATGGGAACACAGCAGAGTGACCTCCCTGACCCAGATGTTCCAGAGTTTGTCTGCTCTGATCATTGCTCAAATACATTTCACCCAAAGTCTTCTTTGCTATGGCAAAATTTCACAACATGTTTTCTCCAGGAATTCCAGCAATGCTGACCTGGCTCCCCATCCACTTGTGCTGTACAAGAGTTCAATGATTCACGGAGGCAGGAGTTTGTTGGTTTGTGTTGAATAAATACTTACTGGTGACAGAAGAAATGCAAACACTCCATTTCAAGGGGAGCACAGCATTTTTCAGATGATTTTGGCTTTTTCAGTCTGGTGTTGCACAGAGCCCTCAACACCCAGAAATCCCCATCGATTTACAGCTCATTATTGTGCTAACTTGTGTCATAGCTGAGTTCAGCACAAGGTCTGTCCCTCTTGCCACTGCTTTCCCTGCCAGGGGACAAAAAGCAGCTGTAAAACCCCACTGCCACAACCTCCTCATTTGCAGAAACTTTTGGTCCCTTTGCTAAAGAAGATGCAGCAGGCAACATCCACAGGGTCACGTTGTTCCCTTCAGACCAAACGATGCCAAAATTCACACACAACTTTGCATTCTCCCAGCTCTTTCTGGGCACAGCTCTGGAGGAACTGCCCACACCTGCTCCCTACAAACCCAGGCTGTCTGATTGCTTTTGTCCCTTCCCTTTCTAAGCACTGATACCACCAAGATACTGCAAAATGAAAGCAATCCTGTACAAACTCCTCTTGCTAGCGGCTGCAGGCTCTGGGCAGCCCTGGGCTGATGCCTTCAGTTTGAGCTTTCATATTTTCCAGACTCTGTACTGCACTGATACAGAACTCTGAATTTCATATAAAGTCAGCAAGTTCTCCTGATTGTTCCTGACGCAGAACAATCCTTTTCCAGCCCCACAACAAAGGACACCGCTGCAGCTTCAGCCCCAAAAGTGCAAACAGCAGGGAATGGAGGGGAGCAACCTGGGAGGGTGGGACTGCATCACCTGGGGCTGGAACTGGACACGGAACCCCAGGATGGAAATGGGCCCAAACTTATGAAAGTGTGAGAACTCGTGGCCAGGATCCATCTGGGGTGGAGCCACGGCCGGGCTCTGGCACTGCCCAAGGTGTGTCCTGTGAAGGGCTTTTAACAAATCTCTATTCCTGTCACACTGTAGCCTAGGTGGCCTTCTAGGCAGCCTCTGAAGGCAGACTCACCTCAGCACGTGCGTGGAGCCGTTGATGGTGGTGGTGGAGCAGGGCACGGTCTGGCCCAGGATGGAAGGCCTTCGGTAGCGCTCGTCACCGCAGCAGAGGATGATGAGGAAGGCACGTCTGAAAGCCTTGTTGAGGAAGGCGTAGAGGAAAGGGTTCAAGCCCGAGTTGATGTAGCCCAGCCACAGGAAGGCCGTCCATATCTTGCCGGGCACTGTGTAGTTAATGAAGGGATCCACGATGTTGGTGACAAAGAAAGGGGCCCAGCAGAGGCAGAAGCAGCCCATGATGATGCACAGGGTCTTGGCAGCTTTGGTCTCTGTTTTCATGCGGTGGCTGCTGTGCTGGTCAGGGGGGTGCTGCCGTGGCTCCTGAGGGCCCTGATGTGGCTCCTGGGGGTGTTGCCATGGCTCGTGAAGGCCCCGCCATGGTTCCTGAGGGCCCTGCCGTGGTTCCTGAGGGCCCTGCCGTGGTTCCTGAGAGCCCTGATGTGTCTCCTGAGGGCCCTGCTGTGTCTCCTGAAGGCTCTGCCGTGGTTCCTGGGGGCCCTGGCGGGGCTCGGCCGGGTTCCCCGCGCGCTGCAGCAGGCGGATCTGCCGCGCGTGCGCCCGCGCCGTCACGTAGATGCGGTGGTAGGCCAGCACCATCAGCAGGAAGGGGATGTAGAAGGCCACCACGGAGCAGGTGATGGCGTAGGGCTTGTTCACCATGAAGATGCAGTAGGTGGAGTTGGAGGCCTTGTTGAACTGCCTTTGCTGGATCTGGGGTGCGGAAGGGAGGGTGAGGCAAGGAAGGAGGGGAGAAGTGGGAGTCAGAGAATGGGTTGGGTTGGGAGGTGTCAACTACATGCTCATTATCTCAGTGCAATCAATCAATTCAGGAAGCTTTCTCTACGGCCTCAGGTCAAATGTAGTGCTCTCTTGGGAGTCAGAGTCTGTCAGCCCAGAAAGTCTAAAATTCTCAGCGTCCAGAACTCCAATAGGGAGGGACCTTAAAAATCCTCTTGTGTCACCCCCTGTCATGGGCAGGGACACCTTCCACTAGACCAGGTTGCTCCAAGCTCCACCCAGCCATCCTTGGACACATCCACCACTTCCCTGGGCAACCTCTGCCAGGGCCTCACCACCTCCCAGGGAAGGATTTTTTCCCACTATCCCATCTAACCCTGCCCTCTGCAGTGTGCAGCCCCTCCCTTGTCCTGGCACGACAAGCTCTTGTGTATTCTACCAAGAGAATAATCCTGCCTCTTATTTGAGAGCTGCAAAGGCTGAGGGGACCAAGGACCCCTGAGGTGTTGTTACGGGCCAGCCGGGCTGGGCCTCTTTTCCAAGGACTCCTCACTGAACTGAAAGTGAATGTGGCTAAAATCCTCTCCCAGGCCACCCCTGTCCCTGTCCCAGTCCTTCTACGACAGAGCCACCTCACCCCCTTAAAGACCCCTGCAGAAATTCAGCAGCCCCTCAGCACTCTCAACAAGAAGTTTCTCCTTCTTCTCCCCTTTCCCTGAAAATTGCTTTTTAGGGAACATCCAGCACCCACCCAGCACACTGGATCAGTGTCCCTGCTTGGCTACTCACCAGATCAATGATGCCAATGCTGTTCCAGCCCTGCATGATGGGGAGGAAGGAGATGAAGGTGGGGATCACCCAGCAGCCCCCCAGCATCAGCGCGATGCGCAGCGGGGTCATCTTGTTCCTGTACACCAGGGGCTGGCAGCAGATGGCATAGTACCTGCAGGGCAAAAACGGCTCAGAAAGCAGGTTCTTCATGCAGAAAAGCCAATTCTTTATTCCCATAACTCATTTTTCTGTAGTTTTCGCAGACTTTGTGTTTAACCCCAATTGGCTGGGTGTTTTCCTGCCACTCAGTTCAATGGTTAGGAGGTATTTGTGTGTACCTGTTAAGACTTTTTCTGTTCCCAGGTGTTTATGTATTTTCTTCGTGGATTCTCATGGGACAGATCTTTTGTTATTAAAGGTGCAAACTGGTTTTCTTCAAAAGATGAACTTGTGTTAAGTGACTTTCATTTTCAAGATTCTTTCACACGGAACTTAGCTAACTGCTTAGCTGTACTCAGAAAAGTAACAGACCTAAGGCCTGATTTGATAAAGCTTCTCTCTTAGAAGATTCCTACGTGTATACAACCCAAAAACAGGACAGAAAGAGTCAGAAGAGACTTCCAAGCCTTCTAAAAATGAAACTGTAAAGCCCTTTCTCCAGCTGCCTTTCAAACCGGAGGGAAAGCAGGGGTCTGTATCCTGCTTCCATGGCGCCCCTCACACAGGAACTTGGGACATTTCCCCAGGTTTTACAGTGGCTGGTGAGGAAAAGGCAGAGTTTTCTGCTTTCCAAGGAGAATGGGGCACAGGTAAATGCTGTGGGCTGTCTGAGGTGGCAGGGCAAGGGAGAAATCCCATATTCAGCCCTGGTCTCCCTCTGCACTGAGGATGTCCCCACCCTCCAAGGAACATCCCTTCCCTCCAGGCAGCCTGAGCTGAATTTCCTGCACTGGACATTTATTTTGACAAGGCTGCAAAAGCTGTTAGCACAAATTAACAAATTCTCCCAAAGCTGTGAAACTGGCAGTGAAATGAGGTGTGTTCTTCCATTTCCCAGGAATCCACCTCTTTTCCAGCTGGGCTTTACCCTTCCCAAGGACAGGGCAAAGGTGTCTTTGAACCATCAAAGGGATGTGCCCTGAACTCTCCTCCCTCCTCCTGATCCATTCCAAATATCCCAAGTACAACAGGTCCCTGCCCCTAAAACCGTTATGACCTAAAAATATCTTCTCAAAGAGATAAAAAAATCAAATTTTCTGTTTGTTTAATCTCTGTGCCACTCCCTGCAGGTGGATTTCTCCATCAGGAAGGGGTAGCAAACCTAAAACTGGAAATCTCTGGCTCTGAAATTATTATTTATTCCTAAGAAGACCAGATCAGCAAATATCCAGTTGCAGACTTTCACTGGTCCTGACCTGACAATCAGTCTCATGTTCCCAATAAAATATTTTTTGCTCTTTAGATTTTTGGATTTCAGCACACTCTGTAAAAAAATTTTATGAGGGCAGCAGAACCATGAATTAGAGGAATTAAATTAGCAAGAACACATGTGTGTATTAAAGAGCTGCTCTTTGAGATGTGCATTTATTTCACCAAGATTTGAGTGGGAACCAAGAACTTTGTCCTAAACAGGCACAAAAATATAAGAATTTCCATTTTTTCCTAAGGCTTCTTTTTTTTTAAAGTCATGTGGAGTCAACCGAATTGCTTTATTTTGATAAAATCAGATGATATATTCCACACAGAGGCTTGAAATAATATCAAAGTGTCAAAAGAAAACATTTCTTAAAAGTCTCTTTGAAACAAGATTCAAAATGTCACAGGGGAAAAACGCTGAAACAGGCATTCAACTCCTGCAATTTGATAATTCCTCTGCTCTCCTCTGGTTTCCTGTGTGCATGAAAAATCAGCCTGTTCCTCTGGAAAGCTGCACTTCCAAAAAATAGGATTTGCCAGGAGCTGCTCTTTCAGAGCTGTGGGTGAAATGTTCCTCTGGTGGAGCTCCAGCTCCCCTGGGGCTGATCCCTGTCCAGGAAATGACCTTGGAATTCCAACAGGAATTTTGGGGAGGTTTATTGGGGCAGAGGGAGCTTCAGAGCTGCTCCTCTGACTCTCTACACAAAGGATCTATATTAAAAAATAAATTTAAACTATTTCATTGTTTCTTATCTCAAAGTCACCCACTGGAAGTGCTGGACATCAAAGGCATCAAAGGCAAGGCACCAGAGACTCCATTTCTTTGCAGAAAGGGCAAAAGAAGAAATCAAATAAATGAAAGGATAAAACCAGCCAAGCCAGCAGCCAGCCTTTGACAAGTTGGATAAGCAAACAGGAAGAGAAAACCACTGTACACTGATAATTAACTGCAGCAGGAAAACAATTCTTGCCAACAGTTTGAGTGATCACATTTCTCTGCTCCTCTCTCTGCTGCAGCTGAAAGAATTACACTGAATTGTTCCTGCTATTAAAGGCCATTAGAGTAAAAATTATGCCTGTAAAAATGACACCTTAAGCTCTCATATTTCTTCCCTCCCAGTGATTCAGCAGCAATTTTCCTCCACTTTCACGTCAGAAGATTTTATTTTATTTCACTTTGGCTGCTACCAGAACTTCCCCCGTGCTCAGGCAGCCCAGCTGGGCTCCTGCTGTCACTGTTTTGGGTGACAAAGTGCCCTGAGCAGGGTGTGGGTGACAACTGTGTGATGGGGAGGGAGGCAGAGGAGCACAGCACCCACTCCTCGGAGCCCAGCAGGGTTTCCATCCAGGGAAGCAGATATCAGACAGCTGTGGGTGCCACCAGAAGGCCTGGAAGTCACAGCTGGTGCAGGAGCTGCTGGTTTGATGTATGTGGTGGCCTGAGCATTTTAGCAGCTATTTATTCACTGGGAGAAAAGTGATTATATCTGTGAGGTTGTCAATAGTCTCAGTCAGAGGCTGGGATAAAGACCTGCTCTGCACTCCTGCTCCATTCCAAGCAGAGCTGTTTTCCTGGGCTCCCAGGGAATGCCTGTCACGCGCTGCTGTGGCAGCGTGATGGATGAACATACAGTGCAATACATACACATGATTAATACCATGTCCAGGCCCAATTAAATATTAATTCTCTCTATTATCAGTCAAGTTCCTTGCAAATGTTCACTTCCCTGTTCCCTCCAGCAGAGCAGCTGGTGTGAAACCTCCTCTCCTCTGCAATGACATTCTCCACTGAAGGGGAAACGCAGGAATCCCTTCCCAGAGCTGCAGCTCTTCCAATAAAGCAAAAGTTATTAAAATACTTCTCCTTTTCCTTATCAGACATTTGCCACAGGAATGAATCTGGTGCTAATATTTCACAGGTGGCTGAAAAGAAGAAATCCATCATTTCTCTGGCCTTATGGCTCTTCTGGCCACTGAAAAAGTCACAGAATCACAGCGAAGGTGAGGAATCCTTTGAACTACAGGAAGGGACTTGGGAAGGGACCTTAAAGATCATTGATTTCCACCCCTGCCATGGCAGGGACACCTTCCACTGTCCCAGGAGATCCAAGCCCATCCAACCTGGCCTTGGGTGCTGCCAGGGATCCAGGGGCAGCCCCAGCTGCTCTGGGCACCCTGAGCCAGGGCCTCACGTCCTCCCAGCCAGGAATTCCTTCCCAAATCCCATCTATCCCTGCCCTCTGTCAATGGGAACCATTCCCTTGTCCTGGCACTCTTCTTCCATCTTCCCCCAGGCACTGGAAGGTCCCAGCTGGGAGCCAGTTCCAGAGTTCCTGCAGCTCCTGGATCTGCCTGCCAGCAGCACAATGGGCTGTGGGCCATGGCAGGCAATTATTGATCTATCCAAACAGCTCCTCCATCCCCTGGCTGTGCCAAAGCTGCCCTGGAGTGCTCAGCTCCTGCCTCAGCCCCACTGAGGCTCTGGCCACAGCACTGCTCCTTCCTTCCTGGCCCCTGGGCACGGCAGAAATGGAATTACTGAGCTGCAGGAGATCATTCCCTGCCCCTGGAGGGAAATGAAAGCATCTCCTGGTTTGCAGAGCAGTTTGGAGCCGGGAGCCTGCAGGCACCACCCTGCAAGGAGCTCTTCAGCTCTCACAGACAGACAAATCCACCCCCAGCCTTATTAACAGCCTGCCTCTGGGGGTGGCCCACACTTCAAAGCATTTGGTGTCATGTGCATATGGAAAATGATGTACAGAGCATATGCTGGATCATCCTGGGGCCAGGATGAGCCACAGAACACTCACTGAGCACTCACACTGAGTAATATTTCACCCCCCTTAAATCATCTAAGAAAAAAGACGCCAAAAGATAGGAAAACTGGAAAAAAGAAGACAAAAGGATGGAAAAACTGGAAAAAAGAAGGCAAAAGGATGAGAAAACTGTGGGTGCTACTGGCTCTCTCCCAAAGTGAGGGTGCAAGTGTCAGTGGGAAGTCACTGCCCTTGTCCTTGTTCCTCAGGGAATCCAGACTGGGACAGAGTCTCCAGCTGAGCCCTGACCAAGTGATGAACCTAAGGAGCCACAATTTCAATTTATTTGCGCCTTTGGGAAATTAATCCAACACTGCTGTTGCTGATATTTCAGGTTCTGGCCTCTGTATAACCAGATTTTAACATTTTTTGGAAAGAACAGCTCTTTCTATTTTCCTTTTTCCCACTGAGCAAATAAGCTTTGGGCTCTCATTGTGCCAAAGAAAACAAAGTTCTGCATCGTTGGTCCAGAAAAAGAAAATGTCCTAAAATGATTATATCTAACAAAATTAAATTCTTATTAGAAAAACAACGGCCTGCTGGTGTTGAGATAATTACACTGAGAAAAATGCTAAAGAGAACAGTTAATTGGAGCTGGATAAATTTAGCAGGGAACACAAACAAATGTATGTTGCCAAATGGAGAGAGAGGGGGCTCCTGATGGTCCCTGTGAGGCTGAGGTGTGTGAGGGTGAAATAAATGAAATATTTCTGGAGGGTTTGCAGAGATGAATAAAGGGCAGAGCGTCCCTCAGCCCGTGCTGTGGCCATCTGCTCTGGGATTTTCCTCAGAGCTGCGTTCTGCAGTCCCTGCCTGGTGTCCTGCCTGGCAGGGACAGCTCCACAGCTGTGTCACCTCTCTGTGTCACCTGCCTTGGGGACAGGCCCAGCTGTCCCTGCCTGCGCTGCCTCTGTGCTCCCACCTGAGCTGTCAGATCCAGTGAGACAGGCACAGCAATTTACAACCTGGAATTTGGGGCGCTTAATCAGACTGTAGCCATTAATTACTGCCAGCTAGGCAAAGTTTAATCACTCTCCCCACCAACAACCTCCCCCTGGCCCTGGGCAGGCAGGGATGTTCTGTGGGGCACAGCAGCTTCCTCCCAGCCTGGCAACCACCCTGTGCTCTCAGCCACAGCCTGGGCATCCTTTGGGCACCAGGCAGCCCCTCGTGCCCCTCTGTGATCCACGGGAAGGGGACAAGCAGGGAATGCTGGGCTGGAGCACAGGAGCAGGGCAGTGCCCACCGTGTCCCCAGGGCCACGCTCCGTGCCCTGGCACAGGGACAGGGCTGCTGTCACAGGATGTCACCACAGGGCTCGGGAGGCTTTACAGCATCACCTCTCCCACGGGGCTGAGCTAATTTGCTGCCCATTAACGGTAATTAATGTTTGCAAGCAGCACAAGGAGCAGCTGTCACTCTCCGGCTGCATCTGCCGCGCTTCAGCCCCGGCTTAGCAGGGATTTTGGGCTGGGCCTGAGTGTAGGATCAGTTTGGGATCAAAGGACACACTCAGGGCTGGTTTGTGGTGTGCAGGGGTCTGAAACACCCCAGCAAACAGAGCAGCCACAGGGACACAGCCCTGGGGGCCCTTCCCGGGCTGGGGCAGCCAGGAGGGGGCAGGAGGCAGGCAGAGGACGCTCCAGCTGCACCCAGAGGTGCCAGATGTGCATCCAAACCCCAAACCCCGGACATCTGGGACCTGTTTGTCTCTCTGTTGTTTTCTCCAGCCCCCAAAGACTTTGAGAAGTAATTGCATTGCAAATTGGACTGCAAATATTGGAGGAGAAAATTGCCTCTCCTGACAGGTTCGCTGTATTTGGAGGCTCCATCAGAGCTTCTGGGTCTGTTTATCTGCAGTGCAATTATGTTTTATTGCACTGGCACAAAGAATGGACATGTATGCATAAAACATGCAATAAATAAATATTTCAAGGGTAAATCTCTCTAATATATTAGAATATCAAAGAGATGATGAAAAAGCCTAAGGCAATGGCAGCAAACTTTGGATTCAGTGAGCCCTGAGATACCTTTGCTACCTTGGAAAATCCCTTTTCCCACTGAGACTGGCAGAGGCTGTCTGCAGTACTTCTCTCCCTGTGTCTGAGCAGTAAAATCAGTTTATTATGCGGTGATTTCTACAGATTTTCTCCAATGCCTTTGAGAATTCAAGCCTCAGAGTTTGTTTCCTTCTTTTCCAGAGGCAGCAGTGGAAATAGATACAAGACTTTATCAGATAAAAGTCTTTTCAAGCAACACTTTGTGAATATGCTGAAGGGAACGACTTTCATACTGAGTCTTTAGGATTAGATTAACCACCCAGTTTTCTTAAAAAAACCCTTAAAACTCACACCTGCATGCCCTGAATTAAAACAGAAGGCAAGAAATAGATCACAGAAAAACTACCAACTAGAAGCAGCACACTGCCATAAATTCTGAATGAACACAAGAGCAAACAGCTGAAAAAATTGAATTAAGTCCTGGGAAGGAAGCAGTGCTGCCCCTGCAGCCCAGGGAGGATCGATGCTGGGCTGAGTCATCCTTCCCTCCACAGAAACCTCTCATTCATCCACCTGCTCTGCCCTTTTGGGGTCATCCACCCCCTTCTCCTCATCTATTCTGGCCCCTTCACACTGTTCTCAATCAGTCCTTGCTGTGGTAAAAACCAACCCCAAACCAACTAAAAAATGTCAGAGAAATTCAGATTAATGCCAAGGGCTCAGGTGAAGGGCTGTCCCTAAAGCATCAACTGCAAGCCCAGGCTGTCCCAGGATCTTGGGGACAGATGGGGACAGGCAGCAGCAGCTCTGGACATGGGGGGTTCTCAAGGAGAAAGGGGGAACCTCCTTTCTGTGCCCCCACACAGGAGGTTCCCCATCCCCTGCTGCAGATCCAGGGCTGAAATCCCATCTTCCCTTCTCTCCACAACCCTCTCTATTTAATTAAGAGCCTGGAGAATCAAACTCCAGCATTTCAGAGAGCAAGGTCGTGTCCAGAGCACGGTGCCCAACATCTGCTTTCCTGGTAATTGGCCCAGAGTGGCAATTTGTCAATGGTTTGAAGATAACGAGCTTCCCATTTGTGTTCCAGCCATCTAAACTTGCAGATAAGGACAGGAGCTGTGGCTGTTGGATGTCAGCTTCTCTCTGGATACAAAACTGCCCGTGCTGCTGCCCTGCCTCCCACCCCACAGCACTGCTGCCCATCAATACAGAGGTTAAGCAACTTTTTTTTTGAAGTCTGGCTGCACTCAGACTCTCAAGGTACTGAAATGTCACATATTTAAATATCAGCTGTCACAATAACAAGAATAATTATGGTTATTTTGGCCCTGTTAGCAATAGTAAGTAACAGGGTTTTTAAAGGTATTGAAATCTCCACACAGAATTCAAAAAAAACCCCCCAAAACCCAACCTCTAAAAATATTACCAGAATAGCCAAAATGTTTTATATTGAGTGTTTGTCTTGTGAAAAACTTTTATGGAAGTTCTGCCATTTACCCAAAAATCTGCAGACAGCAGTCAAACAGAATTGCTCACCGTAAATTATTGAGGCTTTGGGCTTTATTTTCAGGTGGCAAGAAAAGTTTGAAAGAAAGGAAAGTTTTTAGGATCTCCCAGGAGATTCAGGCTGGAGAAGACCTGTGCCCAATCCCCACCTTGTCACCAAGAGCACTGAGTGTCACATCCAGGTGACACCTCCAGGGATGGGCTCTCCAAACCTCCCTGGGCAGCTCCAGTGCCTGAGCCCCCTTTCCATGGGGAAATTCCTGCTGTGCCCACCCTGAGCCTGCCCTGGTGCAGTTCGAGGCTGGTTCCCTCATCCTGGGAGCAGAGGAACCTCTTTGCTGGAACACCCTCTGTGCACAAAGCTCAGCTCCCACCTCTGGACACATTCCAGGTGTTTTTACTCCAAAGGAGGAACAGAACCACACCTGGTCAGTGCTGCCTGCACAGCTGTGCCCAGAACAACCCAGCCCCTCCCCAGAAATCTCATTCTATACCAAATTTCTCTGCCTTTAGCAGGATTCTCTCTGAAATCAACCCCTGGGAGGGATTTATTGCTCTGCCATTCCAGCAGGTCCATCTTTGCCCTCTGGCAGCTCAGGATAGCCCAGAACCCTCAGAGCCTTGCAGCAGTGCCCCTCTGCAGCTCGTACCTGTCCAGGGAGATGCAGCAGAGGTGCAGGATGGATGCTGTGGTCAGCAGCACGTCCAGGGAGGTCCTCACCAGGCAGAACATCTCCCCATAGATCCAGTTGTCCTGAACCAGCTCCATGGCTCCAAAGGGCATCACCAGCACCGACACCAGCAGGTCAGCGAAGGCCAGGGACACGATGAAATAGTTGGTCTTGATTTTCCTGCAAGGCAGATCACAAAATTAGGGTGGGTTCAGTGCAGCAGCCTCCACACATGGACAGAGATTCCAGCTTGAATTTGGGTTTAATCTGCTCCATCACACTAGAAGCTCCTCTCTAACAAACTCCTCACTTTTTATGGTCACCCTGGCATGCTCCTGGTTTTTAAAGCTGAATATCCACCATTTTCCTGGCCTAAATAGATCTTTTTGCTCACCCAGAGGAGGCAAATGGATGCTCACAGGCCTCTGCATGTGGCTCAGCCTCACAGCTTGCACTGGAGACTCTGGGGTGGAGGAAGGGGATTTTATTTTAACTTGTAAATGGAGAAATTCCTTCCAGAAAGCACTGAGAATAATCTAGACTGAAGCTGTAATTTTAACTTGAAGAGTACTTTTTAAATCACAACAATAAAATAGAATTAAATCCATTAAAAATCCCACGCAGCACATGAATAGAGGCTGTTAAATCTCTGTTTCTGCTCCTAAGGCTAGGCTGACAATTCCCAGGGTTAGCAGCAGCCTGGAGACAAGAATTGTGCCTGTGACCCCCTCAGATCATAGGCAACATTTGCTAAGTTGTGCTGGTGCTGCACAGCCTCAACCAGACCTTGGTCTGTGTGCTGCTGATGAGCTCATTGGGAAATCTGAGGTGCAAAAGGGCCAGAGGCCAGCCTGGGATTTGCTGCTTAGATGTGCTTTTCACTGATTTGCCTGGTTTTCACAGTTAGCTGGCTCGGACTCTGAGAGTCACAAGCTTTTGTTATCATTCTGATTCAAGTATTTTTCTTTCAAGCCTTCTGATGAAATATTTTCTTCTATTCTTTTAGTATAGTTTTAATATAATATATATCATAAAATAATGAATCAGCCTTCTGAAACATGGAGTCAAGATTCTCATCTCTTCCCTCGTCCTGGGACCCCTGTGAGCACCCCCACAACCCACGACAGATCCCTGCTGTTCCCCAGCCAAGCAGCCTGTTTGATTGCTCCTGAACAGCTTTTACAGGCAATTCAAACACTCCCAGTGCTACAGAGCCATTGGTCCGGTCCCTACAATGAGGCATAGTCAAAACCCCCAGAGTAAAAAGGGGGTGAAATGTGCCTTTCTGTGTAATGCCAAGGCCAAAGGGAAAACTGCTTCAGTAAAAGACAAGAGAGATAAAGGAGAGACAGAGACGCTGCGGAACAGGGCAGGGACACAAGAAATTCCTTCTGATAAAGAAGAATCTAACAGCAAAAGTCACTGAGAAATTCGTAAAATTAGTATGTATGATGAGCCTATTGTGAAATTGTATGCATATGCATTTGAAAGGGGGATAAAAGGAAGGGCTGGAGTTCACAAAGGTACGCGTGCCCTTTTAGGGAGAGCAATCCCTGCATGCGTCCAGCGCTGTAATAAACATACCGGGCTTTACGACTTTCGCAAAGTTGTAGAGTTTTTCTCTCTCTCCGCGTAACAACACCCCCCAGACTCTGAACCAGCCACATTTCAGGAGAGCTGTTACTGCTTGGACCCTCTGTCAGCCAGCCAGACTGGTTTATGGATCTGGGCTGGATTTCTTATTTATCCCTGGATTAATGCTTTAAAAAACCACAGAGCAGCTCGTGCTGCAGCAGCCGGGAGGGGCTGTGTCCAGGGGGGCTCACCTGAGCTGCCTGTCCCGGCACACGGCCACCATGACCAGCAGGTTGCCCAGGATGGCCATGAGGATGACGGCGGAGATGAAGGAGAGCAGCAGGATCTTCTCCGCGATGCCGAAGCCCTCACTGGAACTGGGGAAACCAGAGACAAAGGTGTGAGAAACAAGGCTCGCTCTTTAAAAGTGATTTTAAGTAATTTTTTCAAAGTTTAATAAAGGATAAAAGGGACAGTACAGTTGGGGTGCTTGGCAAACTGCCCAGAGCACACCAGTTACTTAAAACAACTTTCCTTATATACTTTTTTATTGCCCTCATCAGATGCATATTCATGAAGATTATACATATTCAAATTTTCCTTTGAGTTCTTTTACATGTTCTGGGAATTCTTTAGTTTTGTTTGACTCCTGATCCATGGTGCAATAGTGCAGATTTGAGTTTTGGAGGTCATGTATGTAATTTCTTCACAATGTACATAATATTTCTTCACAATTCATATGTCATTTCCTCACATCTCCATTCTCTTTACACACAAACAGTTGTTTTCCATGCAGAAGCATTTTGGGCTTGTTTGGGGGTTTTTTTCCCTGTAGTTTTTTCCATTTTTTTCACAAGGTTTTAGTATGGTAAAATCACAGAATGGTTTGGGTTGGAAAGGACATTAAAACTGATCTCATTCCACACCTTCTGCTGTCCCAGGTGGCTCCAAGCCCTGTCCAGCCTGGCCTGGGACACTCCAGGGATGGGGCAGCCACAGCTGCTCTGGGAATTCCATCCCAGCCCCTCCCCACCCTCACTCACAGGGAAGGATTTTTTCTTACCTGTAACCTCAATTTCTCCTTTTCCATTCTGAACCCATCACTCTTTGTCACCACAGTTCCTGATGTGATGTGACAAGGACTAATGGGTTCAAACTTTCCTCAAGACAAGCATTTTACATCTTCAGTTTTGAAATCTACATAATGATTTACCTTTTTCTCTCTTCACTGTGCTACAAAACACAAAACAGTCTGGCTTTTTTTACCTCCTTTTTTTTCTTTTTTTTTTTTACTTAGTAATTTTTCCAGAGTTAGGAGAAGGAAATAATTTTTGGTTCCAAGCGCTAATTTTCCCCTTCTCTGAGATCAATAATCTCTTTCAGATAACAGAGGAAGAAAAGAAAAAGAAAGAATAACACAAAACCCCCCCACACAATGTCAGCCATATTTTAAATCTGCATTTCTACAAATAATTTTCTGTATCAAAGTAAGTTTTTCTTTTTGGTTTTTTTTTCAGAAGGTAACACCCAGCATGCAATAAATTCCTCATAAACCTGATTTTATTACAAAATTTTGATATTTTTCTCCTAAAGCTGTTTCTAATGATATATCCTGAATAAACTCCATCCTAAACCTTCACCTGCTTGTGTGACTTTACATTTACAGGCGGGGAAAGGGTTTTTCCTGTTATCAGTTGTGGCTGGAGATAAACTGGCATTAAAAGCAACACTTGACACTAATTCAGCAGGGAAATTCCTTCTCAGCCTACAGAGCTGGTGTTGGACCCCCAGGATTAATGCTGGGAGATTGCTCAGGTAATTGAAAAATGGAACTGTTATTGGGTTTTACCTTGACTGGCCCTGGGGTCACCTTTTATGTACTCAACAACATCCCTGGCTTTTTACACTTTATCTCACTGAGCTCTCCTGATTTGGAGAAAACCTAGAAGAGATTAGACACTCCTGGCACGCAGAAATGTTGAGTTTTACTCACCCAAACAAGCTCTGGAAACGCCAGAGGAGCACAGCCCTGAGCCACGTCCCTCCAGACATTGCCTGGGGGGTTTTCACCTTTGAGAGTTTTAAATCCACATCTCCCACCCTGTGCTGAGGGTGGTGGCATCCCTGGGCAGAAGTGGTGACCACCAGGCTCTGAGCAGAGCCCAGCAGGGCAGGAACTCCCCGTGGCACATCTGGGAGAGGAACTTTAACTCCGAAATCAGTTTTGGGAGCGTTTCCCTTGCGCCATTTCCCACTGCTCCCCTGGGGAACACGGAACAGCAGGTGCCTCACTGGGGTGCAGGAGGGATTTCATCTGGGCTCTTTCTGCCTTCGGAATAATCCATCATCAGGAATACATGTTAATTATTCAGTCTGAGTAATTCCAAGCTGTTAATAATGGAAGAAGTGGATATTGCTGTAAATTGAAATCAATGGTTTGCATAACATCTTTTATCAAATCGGAGTGCTCTGGCTCCCAAGCTTGCTTCCCTCTTTAATAAAGCAGAGATTGATGGGTTTGCTATTATGAGGAAATGAGATTCAGGCAAAATGATTGCTGGTTAGCAGGAATATAGAAATCACTTAAGGAAAAAGGTGAAATACTGATGGGGAATGAATGCTTAAAACCCACATATGGACATATTTAAAAAGCTCTTCTGCATAGTCATTAATGTGAAAGTAAAAAGAAGGGTAATTACTCTTTCAAGCTCAATTTTCACTTTCCTGTAAACACCCCAACTTTTCTAAATGAGCTCAAGTGCTTTTGCATATTTTCTGCGGCAGTTAAAGAGCACGGATCAGCCATGGGGGCAGAGCAGGAACCTTCCCTGCATCCCAGTGCACACAGAGGGGAAACCCCTGAGGTTAAAAACTCACAGCACTGGGAGCCTCAGAAAGAGTTCTCTTGATTTAACATTCCCTGGGGAGCGGGGAATAAAGGGTTGCGTTGATCATTTCCAGCCAGGGCTTTTCCCTCTGTAGCGTTTCATAACCACAAATAAACTGTCGTTGGCCTCTCCCCTTTCCTGCTTCCCTGATTGTTCCTAGGCACAAAAAAATCATTAGGTCTTAAGCACCTACAAATCAAGATAAGCTGTTTATGAGTAGAGCTGATAATGTGGCTCAGTACAGAAACATGACAATAGGGAAGTGATGATTTGATCTCTGCCTTTCCAGCTGTTCCCACATCCTTTTCTAAAATATTAATCAGAAGTCAGCATTAATCCAGAAGCATTTAATTTCCTTTAATGCCTTTAAATGCTGCACTGCTTCACTTCAGCCCGTGCAGATGGCAGGACAGCTCCCAGCAGATCCCAGTCAATTATGTCCTTCACTTCTGTTTTAGAAACAGGCTGAAATTAATTAAAGTATTGACAAGCCAGGAATAAACAGCACTCCATATATCAAAATAACTCGGTCATATGATTTGCTTATTTGAGTGCTCTTTTGGAAAAAAAAATCAAATAAATTGTGGCAGTGGGGTGGGAGGGAAGGGATGAGGTTTTCTCCTTTTGTGCTGGTTTGAAACAAAACTCCTGATATCATCAGCCCTGCCCCATGAATCTCCCGGAGGCTGAAAGCTGCAGAGCTCCAGAGAATGAAGTGTTTTAAGCAGCTGATAACACTGATTAAAACCAATTGTCAGGATGAAGCAAAGAAGACAGGCAGTTTGAATGTTTCAGAAATTGCTGTGTGTGGGCTGGAGCAGTCAATCCGTGCTGGGAGCGCTCCCCAGTTTGGGGACAGGGACCTGCTGGGGCTGCCACACACGGGGGACCTGGGGAGACCCTGGGACCTCCAGCCCTGCTCCCACCTCAGCCTCCGGGACTGAATCTGGAATATCCTGAGCTGGGAGGGACCCACGGGATCACCCAGCCCAGCCCCTGGCCCTGCACAGCCCCAAATCCCACCCTGGGCATCTCTGGAGCAGTGTCCCATTCCCTGGGGAGCCTGGGCAGTGCCCAGCACCCTCTGGGGGCAGAACCTTTCCCAAAATCCAGCCTGACCCTGCCCTGGCCCAGCCCCAGCCCTTCCCTGGCTCCTGTCCCAGAGCAGAGCAGACCCTGAAACACAAACAGATGCCAACCTGGATCTGGCTGTTCATCTCCTTGCAGTGCCTGTGGTGATATCAGGTGCTCTGCCTGGAGAAGGGTTCAGGGGTCCTGCTGCTGGATTTTCACAGAATCACAGAACCACAGAGAGGTTTCGCTTGGAAGGGATCTTAAAGAGCATCTAGCTTCACTGTCCCAGCCATGGCAGGGCCACCTTTCACTAGAACTGAGTAAAGAATTTCTTCCTAACATCTAATCTAAATCCTGCTTTTATCTTAGTTTAAAACAATGCCCCCTATTCCCATCTCTATCATCTCTATCTATCTCTAACTCTCTATCTCTCTCTCTCTCTATCTCAATCTATCTCTATATCTCTATCTCTCTCTATATATATCTCTATCTCTCATCTCTATCTCTCTGTATCTCTCTATCTATCTATCTCTATCTCTATCTATCTCTATCTCTATCTCTATCTCTATCTCTATCTCTATCTCTATCTCTATCTCTATCTATCTCTATCTCTATCTCTATATCTCATCTCTCTCTCTATCTCTATCTATCTCTCTCTATCTCTACCTCTATCTCTATCTCTACCTCTCTATCTCTCTCTCTCATCTCTCTCTCTCCCATCCCCTCAGCCTCTCCAGCTGCACAATCCCAGTGCCCTCAGCTGCTCCCCCATGGCCTCTCCAGACCCTTCCCCATCCCCTGTCCCTCTTGGGAGTCTCTCCCAAGCTTTGGGGATATTTTCCCCACTGTGGTGCCCAGCCTGCCCCCAGGACTGAGGTGAGGCTCAGGGAGCTCCCAGTGCCAGCCCAGCAACCCCTGAGCTCTGCTCCCTGCTCTGTCCCAGCTGGCACAGCAGAACTTCTGCCTCTGCCCAGTGGAAATTGGATCTGGAGCACTCATCCAGGGCAAGGAGCTGATTTATCATGGTCTGAGCCAGAGGCAGGAGTTTGCATTGGGGAATGAGGGAGGAAATAAAGCCAGGCCTGGGGAGCTCTGGGCTCTGCCTAAGCCCTGGCTCTGCTCCTTGGCAGGCAGCAGATCCCCAGTTACATAATTTACACCCACACGTGAGCAGATAGCACTGCAGGGCTGATGCATGTGAGTACAGCCCTCAAAACCCATTAGACTGTCACCTAGAATATAAGCTAAAATTAACTTCTGAAATCAGCAGGAGATTAAGATCACTGTATTTACATGGAGCAAAGGCAGCTGCTGTTAATCCTTTGTTTGGCACCCTCTGACAACTTCCAGAGAGCCCCTGTGCCACCCAATCCCACCCTGGCACATCTACCTGGGCTCTGCAGCACCCTGGATTAATCTTTTTTTCCCTATAATATATTTGCAAGTCTGCAGACTTTAATGCAGCTGTCCCCTTCACGTGCTGAACATTGCCCTTGTGTTCTCACAGCACTTTGGGATGTGCAGCCCAGGGAGGAGCTGGAGCTGCCCAGAGGAGGCACCAGGATGCTCAGAGGGATGGAGCAGCCCTGCTGGGAGTGCTGGGGTTCTGTGCAGAGCCAGAGTGTTTGAATGGAGGTGCCAAACACCCCACAACAAAGAAAAAACCCAAACCTCTGACTCAGGCAGGGGTTAGACACACTGCACAGCCCGGCAGGGATGTTGTAACAATCATTTCTCTTTGTAAATGCTGAATAAAACCAAAGATCAAACACAAGCTTAATCAGAAATGCCCTGATCAGTTCCTAATTAGAATTGCTGCCCCAAAGCCAGCCCATGGCCTCTGCCAAGCCAACAGCAGCTCCATGAGGAACAGAGGGGATGAAAGAAGCAGAATAGCAATCCTGACTTTGGTGCATATTCCATAATCATAATGTGATTATCCCCTCTTTTCTAGGTGGCTTTGCCTCTCTCCTGTCACACACAAGGCTGAATGCTCAACAACAAACAACAAACAGCACAGAGCTGGGCTCAGGAGAGCTGATGGACTGAAGCTCCTCATTTCCCATATTCAAAATAATTCTCATTCATTTCCCATATTCCCAATAATTCTCATTCATTTCCCTTCCATATTCTCCAAGTGCTGAGGGCAGAGCCCAGAGTGCATTTCTGCACAAGAATGTTTGTTATTTGGCTACTGTACAGAATGATTTTACCTCACAGAGACATCACCACTTCACACCCGCACCACTCAAGCTTTACCTCAGGAGTTTAGAAACTGGGAGGGACTGGGTGCAGATCCATGACACAGAGTGGGAAAATAAAGGTCTAGACTCACACCAAACATACTCTGAGTGCCCAGATTTCCCACAGAACTGAGGATTTGGGAATTATTGCCTCCTGCAATGCCCAGGTGCAGAACTGGGGTGCACAGAGCCCACAGCTCTTGAGGAGTTGTGCTGCTGCTCCTGGGCTCAAAGCATTCAATGCCCTTATTACACCTTTTCCTGTAAAAATTCCCCCAAAATAAGCCCTGCCCTGTGCCCAGAGATTTGTTACCACTTGATCAAAACCCCCTCTGACAGTTCTCAGTCATTCTCATTCTGACTTCTCTTTCTCAAACCTTTTTTCCCACCCTTGCCCAAAGCCAGGGACTTGCAAGATGTTCAAATCAGAAACCATGGAGGCCCCGCTCTGCTTTTCCAAACAATATCTGCAGTCAGGAAAATATTGTTAGATGAGAGGCATTTAGTCAAGACCCTTGGAAGGGTCCTGGCACGAGGCTGGGTATTAAAATACCCAGGCTGTGCCCTTTTCCCACTGCCTGTTTACACCTTGGACAGCAAAAGACAAATACAGCTATTGGCTGTCTAACTTCTGATATTTCCTGGAGGGTTTCCCAGTTGCAAACCTCCAGAGGAACAAAAAAGTTCCTTGCAGTTACCTCTGCTAATGGAAGACTTGGCACAGAGAGGATAAAACATTGATTTCTAAAATACATTTTATTTGAGACCCTCCCTGACCCCCTGTGTGACTCCAAGCCACACAAAAACAGTTCCCAGCCCATTTTGAGCTTTACTAAAAAAACCCAAAGTTTGTTAAAGGTAATTCCAGTGGTGGCAGCCAGAAACCTCCCAGCCCCTGGTGTTCACCAGCTCATTTTTATGGCCTCACTGGTGTGGAGGCTCCAGACAGGTGTCCTCTCTAAGCAAGGACGTGGAATGCCCTTGACTCAAGAGCAGAGCACTTCAATTCCTTGGTTTTGTTTTAGTTAAACCTCCTCCCCCATGGCCAGCTGAGTGCATGTCCTGAACGCTCTCCACAAAGCCCTCCCCACATTTCTCACTGCAGATAAACAGGAGAGGAGGTGGGGGTGCTCTGAGGAGGGATGGGCAGTGCAGGCTCAGCTCACATGGAGCTGATGCCACCCAGGAGGCAGGACCAGCCTGGGAAGCCCTGGGAGTGTTTGTGAATTGTTTGTTAATTGTGATTAATTGGGGCTGAGCAGGGCAGGAGCTCCCAGCAGGAAGGTGCCCATCTGCAGAGGTCCCTGACTCCTGGGAACAGCCACTCCTGGCAAACAGGGCAATGCAAACTTGGGAATGCACAAGTGGAATTCTGCCCGCCCAGTGCTGAGGGTCAGCCCTGGAAATCAAGGGAGGTGCTGTGGAAAGCCCCTGGCACTGCAGCTGCCCTGGGCAAAAGCTGGCAATGAGGCCCAGCCCATTTCAAGCCCTGGAGCCCAGCCTGCCCCAGGATATCCCAGATTTTAGGGTGGTTTCCACATCCTTCCACAGCCTTTTCCAGATCTCTATTCACTGCCCCTCTGTGCACAGACGCTGATGCTAAAAATGTGATGCAAGACATCACAACGTTCTTTTTTGTGGGCCAGCTCTCAGCGCAGGGAATTTCCATGTGCACAGACTGCTCTGATAAAAGCAGGTGAAGCCTCAGCTCCCCGTGGGGCTGGGCACAAACACCAACAGGAGCTGCCCCTCTGCACCCCCTGCTCTATTTGCAGAGCCTGTGTGTCTCCCTTGCACAGCTGCCAGCAGAGCACACTGTTAATTTGCAGGAGCTGGAGCCAGGCTCCAAAACTCCATTAATTAAGTGTTGGCGGAGGTGTTTGGAAAGATGTTCCCATAAATATAGTGCTTTAAAGTGTTTCCCTAGAAACTGAGAAAAGAGTTGAACAATATGAAAAACACCCAGGCTGTGACTCCCCCATGGAGCAGGGCCTGGGTTGGAGGGAGCATTTAGGAAAGAAAACTTCCCCCCAAAAGAGAATTTTTCCCCAAATTTCCCAATTTAGGAAAGAGAATTTTCCCCCCAAATGCCAAGCATTTCCAGTAGCCAAAAAATCCTACTTTTCCAATGGGTATTTTGGCTACTGGAAATGCTTGGCTGGTAGCACAAAATGCAAAACTGAGCCTCTTTACCATTCCTTGCTCCCTGTGCCCTCCTGCCTTGCCCTGGTGCCGTTGGCAGGTGGGGGATGCTCTGTGGATGCAGGTTGAGGGATGCCCCAGATGTTTGTGTGCATTCCTCCCAAAGTGTCCCTGCTGTGCCCACCCGCCTCAGCACCTCCAGGCACAGAGAGGACGAACCTGGCAAACCCCACAGCCTCTTTCTGCTGGCTGCTTACAGCATTTCATGGAATCACTGGGGCTGGAAAAGCCCTCCCAGAGCACTGAGTCCCAGCTGTGCCCTGTCCCCACCTTGTCCCCAGCCCAAAGCACCGAGTGCCATCTCCAGCCCTTCCTTGGGCACTCCAGGGATGGGGATCCAACCCTCCCGGGGCAGTTCCAGTGCCTGAGCCCCCTTTCCATGGGGAAATTCCTGCTGTGCCCACCCTGAGCCCAGCCCGAGGCTGTTCCCTCTCCTCCTGTCCCTGTCCCCTCCTGGCAGGAGCTGTGCAGAGCCACAAGGGCCCCCTGAGCCTCCTTTTCTCCAGGCTGAGCCCCTTCCCAGCCCCCTCAGGAATTCAGGAATTCCCCAGCCCTTTTCCAGCTCCCTCAGCCCCTCCTGGTACCCCAGCCCCTTTCCCAGCCTGGGGAATCAGGTAGAGGAGACAGCGTTTGGCAGAAAATCTTCCCAACCAGTTCATTTAGCTCTGCAGAAATGCAGGAGCAAATCCCTCTCTGGGTGGGTGCTGCTGATACCACAGAAGGATTAGAGTTGATCTTCCCTTGGAAAGGGAAGGAGGAAGAGAGCTCCAGGCCTGTGAAATGACATTTTATAGCCTGCTATTTCTCACCTAAACACAAGTGTGATCAAAGGACTTGAGATAAACAATGATTTAATGACTCCAAGTGTAGGAGCTGGAGAGGTTTTGAAAAGACCTTGTGTACACAAGAATAAACACCTTATTGCAACCTCAGCTGTTTGCTTTCCATGAATCCCCACTGCCAGGGCACCCAGAGCACTCAAACTCTTCCCTCAACTCCTCCCATTTCCAGCACTTTGGGCCATTTTGGTGCCCGTTTGGTTGCAACCGCTGAGCCCAGCTCTTGTCCCCCTCGGGAGTGGCTGGCAGTGTCCTGAGCAGGGGGTGAGGGCACCCCCAGCTCCTCTAGGACATCCTGGAGCTCCAGGGATGGGGCTTTGGGTCCCTGTCTCTCCCTCCGTGACTCTTGCTCCTGTTTCTCCCAGGTTTGCACGGGGAGAGGAGATTGAGGACCCTCCCTGCCTGTGCCCAGCACCAGGAGCCAAACCCATCCCAGCTCCACAGGGAGAAGGAGCCAGCACAGCAAACTCCAGCATCTGGGACTCCCCAGACACACAACTGCCTGCCAGGGGTGTGGATGGAGCTGTCAGCACCAGCGCTCCCCGTGCCTCTGTACCAGGGCTTTGGGTTAAAAAATGGGATTTTGCCTTTGCTTCCAAACAAACACAACCAACCCAACCGATGTGATTCCTTGTTCCCTCACCTTGCTGCTCATTCCTCAAAGTCAAGGTAAGATTAATGAGCTGCACACAGAACTGCTGGAGGGCTCTGCACTTTTCAAGCCGCAAAAACACCTTCAGCAGCAAAGTGAGAAAAGTAAAGCTGATAAAGCCAAGTTTGGAAGCAATTAACATCAATCTAAAATTCAGCGGGTTTGGGGGCTCAGCTTAAAAATAAAAAGCAATTACTGCTGTGGCAAACTGAAATAATACCTTGTTTTTCTAAAGTTGACTTTGCAAAGGGAGTCTGCCTTCACCAGCAGCTAGAATTAAAGGGGGTTTGTAAAAGCTGTTTGCCAGCATTAAAGGTGCTGGGGATTTTTTTTTTCCACCTGTTTATCCAGACTGTAAGAACCTGAGGAAAGAAGAACCCTTTACAAGTGTGAAGCATTCAGGACAATATCCCCAAATCTGCCTGGAACACAACTGTGGGTCAATATTTCCCACGTGTGGCAAAAGCCAGAGTCCATAAAGGAGACAGAGGAGTCCTGCAGCTTGATTGGTACAAAAGGAGGGAGTCCACTGGGGAATCTCAAAATTCCTTTTATCCCAAACTCCTGGCTGCCTGTAGCCCTCTTCCTTCCCCACTGCTTTGTGCTGATCCTTTATCTGTGACCCTAAAATTCAGGAGTCAAACTTGTCTGGGTCTGTAACAGCCTTGCCCTTGAGGCTGCTGGAGACATCGAGAGCCATTTTAAAGCCGTTAATTAACACCCCCGGAATTGTTTGTAAAGACATTAGCACACATCTTCCCCTATCAGCATTAAGGAGATTTTCCAAGGGAAACTTCAGCCAGCCCAGGAAAATCAGGTGCCAGCTTTGAGCAAAGCTCAGATTCTCAGTTAAATACCATTTCCTAAATTGTTGCAACGGGTAAAGAAAAGGGAAGAAAGGTGAGGGGGGGGGGAAAGATGAGGGAAAAATAAGGCAGGGAAAAAGGCAGAGGGAAAAGGATGGGAAAAAGAAGGGGAAAAAAGGCAGGAAAAAAAGCAGGCTAAAGAAAAAAAAAATGTGGGGGAAAAGGAAGGAAAACGAAGGCAGGAAAAACGAGGTGGGGAAAAAATGGCAGGAAAAAAGTGGGGAAAATGGTGTGGAAAAAAAATGGTGGGTGGGGGTGAAAGGAGGAGAAGGAGCAGAAAGAAAAGGGCAGGACAAAAAGGCAGAAAAATGCAGGGCAAAAATGCCATGCAGAACTGGGGTAGATAAGGGCTCCAAAAATACAAGAGAATGAGATTTAACTCCCATGACATAAGGAGGGGCTGTCAGACCACCAGAGGCTCTGCTTCATTCCTGGCAGCTGGGAATGCTCTGTAGGGAGATGATGGAGCCTCACCCAAAGTCTGGGGAGGTTTTCATAGCCCCAAACATGGCACAATTGTGATTTACACTGGTCAGAGCCCAAGCCAGGCAGAGCTTGGCCTCTCTGGATTGCTGTAACCAAATTGAGGTTTTGATTTCAAACCCCTTGACAGGATCCCATTAACCTACTGCCTGTAATAAATGTACCCAATAACAATCTCTGAGCCACACGAAATTAAAAAATCCAATAAAATAGAAATAGGAAATACTCGTGGGTCATTTATTTTTCTACTCTGGAATTAGAGAAAATGAGGTCTGCCACCTCCCTCGAGCTGTGATGAATGCAAGTTCCAAACTGAACTGTCAAAAATTTCCAGGAATGTCTCTCCAACATCACATTGCAACCTTTTCAAAATTCATAACATTTTCTACTGAAAAGAAATCCTTGACATGTCTAGGCCACGTTTGACACTTCTCCAAATACCAGGGTGATGTCACGTCCTCAGAGGAGCTCCAGGAAACCCCAAACCAGGCCCTGCTGCACGAGCAGAGAGTTTTATCTGCAGGCAGGGAGGAAATGCTGCCCTGCATCCCTGCAGATGCATTTGAGGGTCCCTGCCCAGCCCAGCTCAGAGGCTGCAGCAGCTGAGTCCTTCCTCCTACCTCACATTCACATCCAGCTCTTCCATCACAGGCAGCAGGCTCAGGTGGCTGGGAGTTCAATGTCCATAGGAGAGACCTCATCCTGCAGGGGAGAGAGGAATACAGGATTAGCTCCAGGATCTCCCATAAATGCAGATTTCCTCCGTTGGAGACACCCACTGCAGGATCCAGGCCCTCGGTGTTTTGGCCCCCTGGCACCCACCAGCCCATGTTCAGCTGCCTCAGACCAACACTTCCAGCTCTTTTTCCATCAGGCAGCTTTCCAGCTCTCCCCCAGCCTGGCTCTGCCCATCCCAAATCACCTGCACACCTGCAAGTCTCCCCCAGCAGCTTCCCAACTTCCAAAGGTACAAAAAGGAGCGTGAATAGAGCCAAGCTGAAGAAAGTTTGCAAAGCCCAGGTGGGAAAACACAAGCAAGAAGGCTTGGTAAATTAGTTTCTGTTTTTACACAAACCTAAAACATTGACTTACCACTAAATTAAACCAGGTTTCCTGTGACACTCTATTGTGCAGCCTTATGAATACTTAATAGCAGTGCTGTAATTACAAAGAACTAAATGCTTTGCAGCTTGAGTTAAAATAAATGTACTTACTTCCAGCACCACTAAGTGATGTAAATATTAATGGGGTTTTTAACTCTATCAAATTTCCATCCTGACTCCAAAGAAATGAATGCACCATCTTAATAATGTGCTTGTGCATTTGCTGCTGCTAATCCAGTGGAAAAAATAGGCTCAGTTTCGGAGCACTTGAGGCTGTTGATTACCCCTTGTGCTGTCTCTAGGGAGCCAGGGATAAAGGCACCACCACAGCCTGTCAATGCCAGCCCAGATGCAAATAATGCCACTGTGGTTACTTGGCTTCAAAGGAAAATCAGAATAGAAGTGCCTCAGCCTTCCCAGACACTGATGGCAGCTTTGCAATGCAAATGAGCCCCCCACTCTGCAGACCTGGCTGGTGCTTGCCAGAGGAGTAATTCAGGATGTGTGTATTAGACAGCGTTTTGCAAGGGAAATTTGCTGGAGTCAAAAGGATATTTTTATCCAAAAAGGCACAGTTTGGCTGGCCCCTGTTTGCAGCTTAAAGCTTCAGCTCGTGGTTCTTTGGGCACTCTGCTGATTCCAAAACTGCTGCTGTGTTTTGCAAAGAAAAGGGGGAGAGGTCTAGAGGTTCACCTCTGAGTCCCTAAGGCCTGACCTCCAACCTGAATTTGGAGGAAAAAGCCAAAAAATCCACTCTCCTGGGCTCCTGCGCTGGAGTTCTTCCCTAGGACAAAATACCTGGTATGGTTTCACCCTGTGAGATATCAGCATAAAATTAATTCTGATTTCTCCTGCAAAACGGATGAACAACTTTTCAGTGATTTTGTACGTCAAAATTCCAGTTAAGGGGCATCTTTCTTCCTTTATTCTTCTGGAAAATTTGTAATTTTAGTGTGCTCTGGTGTTACACAATATCTGTACCATCTTGCTATCATGGAGACTTCTACAATAACTGAAACTTTCTATATACCAAAGCCAAACCAACCCCAAAAAACAATTTCTAAAATGGGGGGGGAAAATCTTCACAAACAGGAAAAAAAAACCCAAAAAACAAAGGCAATCCAGGAGTCAGCATGGAAAGGCTGCACTGGTGGCACTGGGGGATGCAGGGGAGCTCAGCTCACCTGGCACACCACTGTCACGGACATATTTTATGAAAAATCCTTTTGCTAGGATTTTTTCTCCTGAGAAGCCTCAGAAGAAGAGAAAAACAATGATTATCTGCTGCTGTGGAATGCAACAGGTGCATATTTGGTTGGTTCATGTTGATTGTTTCTAATTAATGGCCAATCACAGTCTGGCTGGCTCGGACCCTCTGAGAGTCAGGAGCTTTTGTTATCATTCCATTCCTTTCTTTTCAAGCCTTCTGATGAAATCCTTTCTTCTATTCTTTTAGTAGAGTTTTAATACATAATTTTCTTTTAATATAATATATATCATAAAATAATAAATCAGCCTTCTGAAACATGGAGTCAAGATTCTCATCCCTTCCCTCATCCTGGGACCCCTGTGAACACCACCATACATCACTGTCCCCTTGGCCTGGATCTGCCCCTTCTCCTCCTCCTCCTCCTCATTGCTGGGAAAACCCAGCGAATGGATAAAATGGATAAAATGGATAAAAGGATAAAATGGATAAAAGGATAAAGCCCATCCATGGATAAATGCATGGATCTGTCCCTGGATTTAAGGCATTAACACAGATTTCACCTGTCACAGCCATGGGAGGTTGGCTGGTGGCCAGCAGGTGACCACAAAGCCCCACAGCCTCACCCGCCCTGCCCAGGGGAGGGGGAAATGTCCCCCCAGATGGCAGCAATGGCCACACCGCGTCCCCTGCCAGCAGCGGCTCACTGAGCCGCTGCCACTCTCCATCCCTGAGCCCATCAGCTCCTCTCTGTCACTGCTGAGTGCTGACAGCAGAGTTGAGTCACTGCAGAGCTGCCACCCCCATTCCCTGCAGTGCTGGGCTGGGGAGCTGCTCCACCACTGGGCTGGAGTTCACAGGGGGCCCAGGACCAGGGAAGAGATGAGAATCTTGATCCATGCTTCAGAAGGCTGATTTGTTATTTTGTGATATATATATTATATTAAAAGAAAATGATAGGTTAAAACTATACTAAAAGAAAAGAGGAAGGAGACATCAGAAGGCTTGCAAAGGAAAGGAATGGAATGGTAATAAAATCTTGTGACTGCTCACAGCCTCGACACAGGCGCTGGCATTGGTCATCCAGTAAAAACAGATTCACATACTGGGAAAACAATTCTCCAAATCACATTCCAAAGCAGCAAAACATGGAGAAGCTGGAGCTTCTCAGGAGAAAAGATCCTGGCAAAAGGACTTTTCATAAAATATGTCCGTGACACACCACGGTCCCAGGTGGGCTGAGCACCCTGCAAAACCCATTTCCCTGCAGACAGACCCACACTGGCCCTCCTGCTCTGGCAGGGATGGGGTTGAGCCCTGAACCAAAGCAGCAGCAGGGAATGGCTCCAGAGGCAGGAATTGCTCCAGGAAATCCTGAACCAAACCAGCAATGGGCAGGGAATGGCTCCAGGGGCAGGAATTGCTCCAGGAAAGCCTCACAGGGGAGCAGGGACATGGAGCACATGCCAGGGCACTGATGCCACAATGAGCACAGGAAGAGCAGCTGGTAGCTTTTCCAGGACTCATTAACCAAGGAGCAAAGCAAGTGAGGAGTCTCACACACACCTTTCCCATTGAGTGCAGTTTGACTTCCAGCCAAACACTTTTTTCCTTAAATACAAAAAAAATTCCTTACCTGAGACTGAGAGATTCCTCCTTAGGCAAGGCTGACACCCTGTTATTCATCACAGACCCTCAGTTCCTGAATCAATTCTGATTAAATCCATGCAGCCAACTCCATCAGACACAAATTGTGCACAGGAGACTCAGACTGGAACCAGCTGCAGCCAAATTCCATCAGGAGTTCAGAGAGCAGAGGGCTCCTCTGAGCCTCACAACTCACTGGAGGTCTCCCTGACCCTTTTGGGTCTCTGGTCACTGTGGAAATCATTTGCAAATCATTCTACATCAATTTTAACTCTCTGTTCTTTGTATTTCTACTCCCTGTAGTAAGAAGCAGAGTGAGCCTTGCCATTGAACCTTTTTAATTCACACTTTTACCACAACCTACCAAAACCCCTTCTGCCAATGCCTTTGGACATAATTGAGTGATCAAAATTGCAATTTGTGACACTCTCTGCTGCACCACAGAGCAGGGAGGGGGATGTAAAAATAAACTAAAACAATACTAAAATAACTAAGAACCCCCCCTAAAACTAAATAATAAATAATAAAAAACTAAAAATACTAAAATTAAAACCAAATTAAATTCAGTTTCGGCACGTCTCATGCTCTCTGTGAAGAACTGGAACTTATCACTGAGTGACTTTGTTCTTCTCTTTGTAAGATTAAAAATCCTCTTTATAATAATGCTTTGCCAGCTTTCTGGAGCACAGTGTGGTGTGCAGGGATGAGGGCTGATTCCAGTGCAGGTTTCTGGCAGATACACGTTTTTTATGGGGTAACACAGAGCAGAAGCTGTTTAGGAACTCTTTAGCCTTCCCTGGAAATTGCTGTTCCCCACAGCTCATGGAGGAGTTCTTGGAAGTGCAGGGAGTCATTTAGCTCCCATCCAGTGTGGGATTCCTGATCGAAGCCAGCAGAACCACTCTGACATTTACCATTAAATCCATGATTTCAAGAGGCTCCTCACTTTCTGTGGTGAACAGCTGCTAAATTGAAGCTGGGATTGAATAAAAAAAGAGCTGTTGCTCGATTCCCCACTCATTTCACTTTTGGGGTGGTGATTTTCCTCAAAGCCCCATCATTATCAGAGAAAAAGAAGTTGTTAGCAGAGGTTAACTGGACCAGATCTCCCCAGCCCACACTAAACTGCTATTTTTGAATTGAGTCACCTCAATCCAAAGACAATTTCTTGCTCATCACTGCAGAGAAGTCCAAAACCCTCCAAGTGTTGTAAGAGAATATCCTGCCCATGACAACACTTGAGGAACAGGAAATATCAAAGTGATTCACCTTGTTCTCTCCCAGATAAAAATGGCTTTATTTCCCTCCATTTCTGCCCCCTCCCACAGCACCTCTTGCCTTCCCTGTCTCTGCTGTCTCTTCCCTCCCCAGGAAGGACAGAGCTGATAGGGAGCCCCTCAGCTGCCAGCAGAGACAGATTGCTGGGCAGATTTAATCCAGCCTCATTCCAGCAGGGCAAAATGGAGCACTTTGCTTAAATACAGAAATTAACAGAGACGTGACACATCCCCAAAAATGAAATGGACTCCAGCTTGAAATACAGAGCCCAGAAGAAATGCCTTTATACATCAAAAGCTCTTTAAGGAAAGTCTCTGGCTTGCCCACCCAAACCTGGCTGAGTTTAGGGGTTCCCCAGTCACAGGCAGCACTGGGGTGACAGTGGCAGGCACAGCTCGTGTGCAAACAGCATTTCTGGGTGCCAGCCTGGCCCGACAGCCCCCAGCCCTGCCCTCTGAGCCTCCTCAGCCTCACTTCACACTGCTCTGTCAATGGCAGAGCTTAAATTTCATCCTTGAGTACCAAAATAGCCCCGGCAGGCAGCAGAGTCCAAGGGCTGCTCCCCGGGAAAGGGCACGGCCGGGCAGCCGTGTCCTCCTGGATCAAATACTGACAGCAGTAAACTTCTCAAGGGCGACTTTGTTCCGGAGCAGAGACACCTGCAGCAGCTCCCTGCCTCTGCCAGGCTGTGTTTGTGTGAGGGAGAGGGAGCAGCTGTAAAACCTGCGGGTTATTGCCTGTGACAGGGGCCTTATGAGCTCTCCCAGCTCGCTGCTCTCACCTTCAGCGATTGCTGTCAGCTCTGCTATCCAAACCCGGCCTTCAGCTGCGCTCAAACCTCAGCCCAGAAACATCCCATGGACAGCCTGGCTCTCTCAGAAGACCAAAAATACAGTAAGAGATGTCAATGAACAGCTGAGGGCAAGAGGGAGGGGTGAATCCTTTCTCACCACCCGACTCTGATCCGTGCTGTGCTCCCTCTTTGCTCACAACTCACCAAACCTCCTCAGAACCTACATTTTCTCTCCTAAAAACCTTCCAGCTTTTCTCCCCCTCACACCAGCACCAGGATGAGGAAACTGCTGCCCCAGAAAGGCACCAGCTGTGCTTTCTGTGTCAAATAACTGGTTTGTTTGCTGTCCATGCAGACCGGGAATGCTGGCAAATGTGGGGATCCCTCAGCTTTGCCATGGGGCTGCTGCTGCTGCAGGGGATGATGCCTTCAGTTTGAGCTTTCCTATTTTCCAGACTCAGTACTGTGTTAGTTTATAACTCTGCACTCCATACAAAGTGTCAGCAAGTTCTGCTCACAGCTCAGTCCCACAGAACAATCCTTTTCCAGCCCCACAACCAAGGACACTGCTGCAGCTTCAGCCCCAAAAGTGCAAACAGCAGGGAATGGAGGGGAGCAACCTGGGAGGGTGGGACTGCATCCCCTGGAGCTGGAACTGGACACTGAACCCCAGGATGGAAATGGACCCAAACTTATCAAAGTGTGAGAACTCGTGGCCAGGATCCATCTGGGGTGGAGCCACGGCCGGGCTCTGGCACTGCCCAAGGTGTGTCCTGTGAAGGGCTTTCCATAAAAACCTATTTATTGCTGTAGCTCTGCCCAGCCTCTGCTCCAGGCAGCCCCTGGAGGCATCAGCAGAGCACAACTTGTCCTTCCCATGCCCCAGCTCCTGCCCCTGTCCTGCCCAGGTTGCTGTGCTGGACTCGTGTCATTCCCCATCTGGGGCTCAGGCACAGCCACAGCTTTGTTGTGTCACAGTTAAAAGCCTCTGGTTTGTTTTTATTGCTGCCATAAGCTGGGTTTGTAGGCTGTGAAGCAGCAGCAGGAAATCAGCTCCTGCTTTGGAGCCCAGTGCCAAGAGCCAGTCTGTGGATCTGCAGCTGGAGCAGGAACAGGAGCAGGAGGCTCTCCTGGCCTGGGTGTCCTTCTCTGCCCCAATTCTCCTGTGGAACTCCAACAAATCTCCTGGGCTGGGCGGGTGGAGGTGGCGCTCAGGGCTGGGGACGAGGTGGGGATGGGGCACAGCTGGGACTTTTGCAGCCTCAGGGATTTGGGATTCTCTAACAATGAGGGATGGACAGAGCTGAGCTAACAACGGCCACAGCCTCCATCAGAAACCTCCAGCTCAGCTGGGTCCTGGCAGCTGCAAACAGGGGCTGAGGTGGGACAGGGAGGTGCTGAGGATCCCCTCAGTGCCTGGGGCAGCGAGCCAGCGCCATCAAACACCAGATGGTTCCTCCCACCACATCTGCCTTGGGAAAAAAGTGTCTCTGGCAGGTCCCTCCCTACTTCCCAGCCTGTTTCCTGCTCAGCCTGCAGGATCCCAGCCCCTCCAGCCTCCCCAGGCTCTCTCCAGCTCATCCTCAACCCCTCGGAAGTTCCTCCTGACAGGAACCTTCAAATCCTGGCTCTGCTTGGCCAGCACTGCTCAAAGCTCCCTCACCCAGAGCCTCCCCACCCCAGCAGCACTGGCTGCCCCACTCCACTTCCTTCTGAAATTATCAAAAAGAAACTTCCAAAAATCCTCCTGAAAGCATCCTGCAGTTCCCACGTTGCTCATGAGAGGAATTTTCTTCTTTTTATTCCCATCCACAAAGAGTCTCTGACTTTCTGCCACTTACAGCCACCAGGAATATTCCAGCAAACAAATTGATCAGAAATCCCCTGGGAACAACAGATTTTTACCTGAATATTGGGCATTAGTTCTGAATTTACAGTGGCAAGGATTAGCAACAAAACCTGACTTAGTCCCTAAGATAATTCAATAGGACAAAGGAATCAACAGTCTGTGACTTTTATGTCCCTAGGAACTGAGCAAAAACAGCTGCAGCATCAGCAACCAAAAAATTGCAATGAATGGCCCACAAATTAGCACAGAAAAGAATCTGAATGCTGTCAGAGTTTGTGATTTGTAGTTCTTAATCTAAAATTCATCTGCATCTGAGAATCTCCAGTATGAGGGTCAGTGCTGAGCCATCTGCAGAGTTCTCAGGAGTGAGATTTTCCTGACTCTTGAGCTCACCTGGACTCAGGGTGGGTTCCTCCTGTGCTAAATTACTTTGGAGGCTGCAGCATGCTCAGACTGCAGGGATTTATGGATGGCATGGTCTGGGAGACTGCAAAGGGCACAGGCAGCATCCATGAAATTCTGTGGTTTTAAACAAGAAAAAGGTTTGGTCACAACCAGGTAAAGCAGCTTAAGAAAGGCTTGAAATCTCTGTGGAAAATATGATAGGAAAGGTTTTCCTTTGGGGATTCATTTGAGGCAGGGGTCTGAGGCAGGGCAAGAGCTGCTGGCCAGGAAGGTTGGAAATCCTCTTAATTCAAGGTGCTTTGGGGCATTTTCAGCGAAATTCCTTTACTTTCACCTGCTGAAGCTCCTTCCTGTCCTGGTCTCAGTGCTTGTGCCAAACCCTGACCATGAATCAGCTGGGCCTGAGCGTGCCCAGCCCCAAACAACTGCAGGGCCTCCAAACTGCGCCACAGAAAATCCAAACTTGGCAAGTTTTCCATGAAAGAGCCGCAGAAGGGAATTGCCACCTTACCTCTGGAATTCCCTCCCTGATTCCAGGCTCACACCTGGCAGCACAGGGATGCCTGGGGACAGCACAGCACCACTGCAATTTTTAACCAAAACCCCAAAAAGTGCCTTTAAAATGGTGAATTCCTGTTTGCTCTCCCTCTCTGGAGCACAGGGACACTCAGGGGTGGAGGAGGAGCTGCAGCCCACAGATGCAGTTTGAGGCTGCTTTAAAAACTCCCATGTGGGTGTTTGCCAAAGGAGCTTTTTCTTTTTTTCTCTTTTATTTTCTTCCCTGCTCGTGAAACAGCTGACTTTTATTCATATTTACACAGTCCCTCAGAAAGCAAATGAAAAACTCCTCCTGAGAAGTTGCAAAGTATTAAATTAGCCAAAAGTAAATGTTATTTTTGGAAAACAAGTTCCAGGTGTGGCTGCCAGACTCCTTCCACCCAAAGCTGCAGCATTGAAGGGAACAAAAGAGCCTGCATGTGACAAAAGGATGTCACTGCTATTGAAATAAAAACAGATTTTGCTCTCAAGCAAAAGCTGTTTGAGAGCCATTTCTTTTACCTGGATGCTTTTCCCAGGGCTGGCAATGAAATCAGGGAGGCTCTCAGTCCCCAGAATGGTCTGGCAGCCTCCCAAGCCACTTCACAGTAAATTTGTAATTCTGGATTATTTTTAATTTCTATTTTTCACTCTTGCTCTCCCCAGTCTTTTAAGGTCCCCCCCATACACATTTATCATCACATACTTTTCTGCTTTGAGTTTGTTTTACCCTGAAATCCCCTGACTCCAGCAGTGCTGCACTTTTTAGTGGGTCCTGACTTGCCCTTTAAAGAAATTATTCCTTTGAGGAACAAACACCCACCTTAACTAGAGAGCTGATTCTCCCACTGCATTAATTCTATTAATTAATTCTCTTTCTTTTACTACAATTAAATATAATTTCTACCAGCACAAGAGACCCAGCTCACTGTGGCCAGACCCTCTCTGTAAATACCTTAGGAATTAATGAAATTAATTATCATTATTAATATTAATAATTATTGAGCTCGGATTTTGGACTGCTGGTACCAATTCATTGATTTTTATCCCAAGAGGAGGTGCTGCCTGCCTTGAAAAAACCCCGCCATCCTCAGCTGCCTCTGGAAGCTCCTCCAGACACAATACAACCTAAAATAACAGTGATAAAGGCTAAATAATAATTTCAAAAGGCTGCTGAGCACAAGGTTTACAGCAGAGGCTGGGAAGGGCCAGCCAAGGGCACAGTGGCTGTTAAATGTGGATTTATCAGGGTTGGATCCTCTGTAACAAACCTGCCTGCACCCCTGACCTCCCTGAGATCTTTGCTAACATCCCAGTGAATGCACAACAGCGTTTTTGTAGGATTTGGCACAGCTCAGGGCTCCTCAAGGTCACTGCACAGCCTGCTGTGGGTGAGATTCTCCCTGGGATGGAGGGCCTGGATGGAGAATCCATGAGTTCCTTGATCTGTGCCCACTGGGATTTTGGACCTTGCCCTGCATCCATCCCACCCTGTCCATGGAAATCCCAGATGTGATGGCATCATTTGAACTGACCTCCCCAAACCTGTTTCATTTCTGCACCGTCTGCTGCAGCCCTTCTGCTCCTGCTCCTCTCCTTCCTTTTCCTCCTTTTCCTCCCCCTGCTCCTTCTCTTCTTCCTTCTCCTTTTCCTTCTCCTCCTTTTCCTCTTCATCCTTCTCCTTTTTCTCCTCCTCCTTTTCCTTCTCTTCCTTCTTCTCACTTTCCTCCTCCTTCTTCTCCTCCTGTTCCTCTTCTTCCTCTTCCTTCTTCTCCTTTTCCTCCTCCTCCTCCTTCTCCTTTTCCTTCTCCTTCTCTTCCTTCACCTCCTCCTCATCCATCTTCTCTTCCTCCTGCCCATCTTCTCTCTCCTCCTTCTCCTTTTCCTTCTTTTCTTCTTCCTCCTCCTCTTCTTTCTTCTCTTTCTTCTCCTTTTCCTCCTCCTTCCTTCTTCTCCTCCTCCTTTTCCTCCTCCTCCTGCTCCTGCTCCAGAGGGGACCGAGGTCAGGCTGAATTCCTGGGAGAGCCCCTGAGCCCTTCCTTAGTCCAGGGCTGCCCCGAAGCCTTTCAGCAGCTCTGAGATCTCCCTTTGTTTGCTGAGAGCAGGGCAAGGTGCCCCAGGTGTCCCCAGACCTGTGCAGAGCAGCAGAGGGAGATGTCAGAGGGATCTCAGGGATCCCCCGTCTGCAGGGCAGGGTCTGGTGTGTGCTCACAGCCCTGATTGATCCCTGGAGCATTCTCAGGGCTCTGCTTGAGGAGGAAGGCACAGGTTGGACAGGGGTTCCCTTCATGTTCTCCATCCATCTCTGCTCCCCTGGCTGCCTCCCCACTGCTACAAACCTTCCTCATTCACAACAGCACTCTGAATTTTCCCTTTGCCTGGCAGGAGATGCCATCAGGCCCTGCTCTGGAAGGTGCACAAGTGAAGTTTGAGCTCTGTGAGCACAACTCAGTGTCAGGGCAGGGAGGGACACCCCGCACTGACTGAGCCCTCAGCTTTGGTCACAGCAATCCCCTGGAAGCTGTTCCCTCCAGGGATCATGGGCAGCAGTCAGGTGTTCCCCACGCTGCTTTCCATCCCAGCTCAGAGACTGGGATGGGGAGAGGGCAGGGAGAGGCTGGGATGGGAGCAGGAGCAGGCCCAGCCTCAGGAGAGGAACTGACGTTGCAGTTTCTGCCCCGCTCATTTTACAGTAAATAAAGAATTAAGGAAGATTGCTGGAAATGTGTCCATTCAGGCAGCAGCTGGATTTCCTGTTAATTGCTCTGGGAGTGAGGGAGGAGGGGAAAGTGTGGAGACATCACAATGAGCAGCCTGGTGAGCACCCAGCCCCTGACTCCGCACTTGTGCTGCTCACGACAGAAATAGAGATGGGCTCACAAACCCTGCTTAGTGACATAAAAAATAAACTCATCTCTCAGAGACAGAGAGTGCAAAGTGATTTATCCTGGCATTTGTTCTGGAGGAAGGAGTAGCACCAGTGCCACGAGCAGGGCAGCCCCAGTTCCCCCAGTGGCTCCCACTGCCCTGGGACTGGAGCCAGCTGAGCACAGGGAGAGAAGGGGCCTGGCATGGAAAGGACCAGCCCAAATCACAGAAACTTGGGATGGTTTGGGTTGGGAGGACTCAAAACTCATCTATTCCACCCCTGCCATGGCAGGGACACCTTCCACTGCCCCAGGGTGCTCCAAACCCATCCAGCCTGGCCCTGGGCACTGCCAGGGATGCAGGGCCAGCCACAGCTGCTCTGGGCACCCTCCCAGGGAGGAATTTCCTCCCTGCATCCCATCCCAACCCACTCTCTGCCAGCTGCAGCCATTCCCTGTGTCCTGGCACTCCAGGCTCCTGTAGAAGACCCTCCCCACCATTCTTGGCCCCTCCACATTAACCCTGTCCCGTGCCAAGCCTGGCCTTGTCCCTGCACCTCACAGGGATGGAAGCTGCTGGAAAACCTGGAGATCCTGGGATGTTCATCCTGGTGCACTCAGGAAGGGGGAGGGAGAGCCTCTGCTCACGTCACGCCTTCCAAAGCCAGCCAGGACAACCAGCAAGAAAAGAAGGGGCTGTGAACAGGGAAGCAGGAAACTCTGAGCTGACAATCTCCTGCCCTGTTATCTGCACCTTTGGTTTATTGTATTTAATCAGGCTTTTGATCTGGAGGAAGAACATCCGAAGAGAAAACGGCACCAAAATCTTGTGTCAGCACCAACTTTGCAGATCCAATAAAAGCTCAGAGCAGCACCAAGGCAGCAGATCCAGCAAACAGCTTTTCTGTGTGATCCTGGCTTTTTCACAGAAAATCTCATTACTCTGCAATCAGGCTTCTCCAACAGGAATTTCCCATTTGTCACTTAAAAAACCAACTCACCACCAAGGAAATCTGTCATGCACTTGTTTCAGCTCTGTGTTTCTTTCCAGGCTGTAAAGCAGATTCTGAGGCCGTGGAGAGCGGAATCAGATGGAGGAAGAGGCCTGGAAGGGACCCTGAGGAGCAGTTCCAGCAGACCCAGCTATACTTTACCCTGACATTTGGAGATGGAGATTCCACATTCTCGTTGTGCAGGCTCTCAGGGGAGCCACATGGAGGGAATTTTTTAGGCTCTCTCCTAAATCTTCCTTGCTGCGTTTTATTGCTGTGACTTCTTTTCCTGCCCTTGTTTATTCCTCTTGCTGCAGACCCTGCTGCAGCAGCCCCAGGGACAGCCCTGGCTGTGCTGCCACTGAGCCAGAGCCCTCTACCCCAGCTCTGCTCATTCCTGAGAGCCCCCAGAGCCCTCCTGTGCCTTTCCCAAAGTGAAAACCTCAGAAGAGCAGTGGGGGGAAGGATTCCTTCCCTGCTTCCCACATGCCACCCTCCAGATGAGCACTGCTGCTGGGTTTGCCCTTTCCAGCATTAGCTGAGGGGTTTGGGATTCCCTCTTCCCTGCGTGTGACTCCCGGGTCCTTGTCCATGCAGCACCTTCCTAACTGATCATGGAATCACAGGATTGGGTTAGAAGGGACCTAAAGCCCACCCAGAGCCACCCCTGCCATGGCAGGGACATCTTCCACTGTCCCAGGTGCTCCCAGCCCTGTCCAGCCTGGCCTTGGGCACTGCCAGGGATCCAGGGGCAGCCACAGCTGTGCCAGGGCCTGCCCACCCTGGAACAGCTTCTCCAGGCTGAACAATCCAAATTCTCTCAGCTTTTCCCAGTCCTCTTGGCCTTTTCCATGCTCTCCTCGTGCCCTCAGTGGCTCCTGCCTTGGCACAGCTCATCCTCAGCAGCTCCATGGATTTCCTTGTGAGATCCTTTCCTTGTGAGACCCTTCCCAGCAGACAGCCAGGGATGAGCACAGACCCCAGAGAAAGCCCCAGGAGGGAGAAGGGATTTTGCACTGCTCCACCTTCCTGCTTTCTCAGCAGCTGAGGGCACTCAGGGGGGATAAGGCTGGCCCCAGCCAAGGCTAAGAGAAAGCAAATTCCCAGCTCCTGACATGGGACACCTGCACCTGGGGGATGCAAACTTCTCCCCAGATTTCCAGCAGGCAGGAATTCCTGCTGCATGGAATTCTGGCAATGGGGAAGGGCTGTGAGCACACCCCACTGTTTGTTATTAGCAATAATGCCAGGCGTGGCAGCAGATTAATTCTGGATTAACGTTCCTCTCCTGCTCATCCCTGTGTGTTTGCATCCCAAGGGCTCCCTGCCCTCCCTGACACAGGAGCTGAGAGCTCCTCTGGCTCTGCAGAGCTTCCCAGGCAATTCCTTCCTTCTGCACATCCCTCCTTTCAGCAAACATCTGATGCCACAGCTCCATGGCACAGTGACCTCCTGCAGGTTTCCATGGCTGATGGGGAATCCCAGGGGAATTCCTGCTGCAGGGGCCACCCCACAGCCACCTCTCACCTTTCTCCGTGCTGCTCTTCCTGCTCCTTTTAGCTGGGTTTTGTTAAGTGCTCATCACCCAGAAATGTTCCCATGAGCCAAGACTGGAGCTTCCAGTCTCTCCTGGGTTGCCTATTTTTGGATCCTTGATCTGGGCCCTCGTTGCTGATTCTTTTTTTTTTTGTTTGCGTTTGTTTTTAAACAAACAAAAGCTGGAACAATAAATGTCTGGGCAGCCAGAGAGCAGTGAGGGATGAGTGCTGAAAGGAGGGATGTGCAGAAGGAAGGAATTGCCTGGGAAGCTCTGCAGAGCCAGAGGAGCTCTCAGCTCCTGTGTCAGGGAGGGCAGGGAGCCCTTGGGATGCAAACACACAGGGATGAGCCAGAGAGGAACGTTAATCCAGAATTAATCTGCTGCCACCCCTGGCATTATTGCTAATAACAAACAGTGGGGTGGGCTCACAGCCCTTCCCCATTGACACAATTCCATGCAGCAGGATCTCCTGCCTGCTGGAAACCCTTCCTCTGCTCCAGCTTTTCTTCTCTGAGCTCACAATTTCCCAGCTTCCAGATATCTGTGCTCACACTGCCCTGACCTCATCCCAGACTGTCCCCACAGGTGAACAACCCAGATTTCTCCTGCCTTTTAGCATTTACTTGGTAAATGGCTCTTCCATGAGCAGGGAAATCCTAAGCTGAATGAGCTGAAGGAAATCCCTTCTTCCTCCAGCTCCCAATTCCCTGGTTGTGTTTTAATCATCGCCCAGCAAGTTCTGCTTGCTGTATTTTATTAAAAGCAAACACGAGTGCAGAAGGGCTGCTTGTTTTCCTCCCTGAGCTGCAATAGAAGGGATCTGATCAATAAAACAACTCAGCCAAGCAGAGCCCATGGAAAAGGAGGCACTCATAAAAGGCATCTTTGCAATTAGCTTTTATCAGCTCCGTGATTTTCTGCTGACCAGGGAGGCTCCTAAACTCAGACCAGCAAGGAGATGCTTGCTCTGCCCTTCCCTGCTGCCCCTGGGCTCAGAGCAGGCTGGGCTGCTCAGGCTGGCTCACCGTGAGAGATTCTGGGGGCTGCAGGGCTGAACCTCCTGTGCCTGTCACAGAGGGCCCATGTGCAGCACAGCCTGGAGTCAGAGCCCAGGGCAGGGAGGGGATGGAGGCAGAGAGGAGGAGGAGGGAAAGGGAACTTCATTTTCCACAGCAGGAGGGGAGGGGAACTCCATTCCCTTCATTTTCCACAGCAGAACGAAAAGGGAACTCCATTCCCTTCATTTTCCACAGCAGCCCAGGCTCCTGGGTGCTGTTTGCCTCTACCACAGGACTGTTCTGCTCTCAAATTCCCATTTCTGCCCCCTGCCTGCCCAGTGCCTTCTCTCACCTGGAGCTTGGTGATAGCTCAGCAGATTTCGTTTCTTGGGGGGTTCAATCTAACTCTGTCCTCTCCTGTTTTGGTTCTACCATTTGAACCCAGCAGAGCAATTCCTGAACACAACATTCTGGTGGTTCTTACTGCTCATGGAAGATGTTTTCCCTTCATCCTTAACCCCCTGCTCATTACTATTTCACAGATTCCTTTAGCCTGCCTTATCAGACACCTACATGTTCTAATTCCTAATTTATATTCATTGCTGCAACTTTCCCTTATTTTTCTGGGGACAGTGTTGACTGGGTTTGGGTTTCTATTTTATTTCCCTTTTCCCTTCTCTGCTGAATGATAAAAATTCTGCTTGGCAGTTTTTCCTGGTAGCGAAAACATGTTTTTGTAACAATCCCATGGAGGGCCCATGAAGAAGAAACACGTTCCACTGCCTTGGCTCATCTAAAATCAGCTGCAGTTCTGTCAGGCAGAGCTCTGAGAGCGGCTTTAATGGGAGCAGCCTTGGCTTCAGGGATGTCAAAGCAGTCATGAAGAGCCACATCACCCCAAACATCCTCCTCAAGCTCTTCTGCTCCATGTGGAACCAGCCTGGCTCCCACCTCACCATCATTTCCCTGCCAGGGCCCAGCCCAGCACCCCCTGGTCGAGCTGAGGAGCCCCAGGAGAGGCAGGACCCCTCAGAACAACTTCTGGGGGATGAGCAGGGAGAGTTCCTTTGCTGTATCCAGAGCTTCAGCTGCATCCCTCGAGTCCTCTCAGGGAGACCTCTGAGAAAGGTTGAATTGTGACCTTCCTGATGGTGCAGCAGCCCTGGTACACCCAAAATGGGGGATTCATGGGGGATTCATGGGGCCACATTAACCCTTCTGCCCCTGGGGAAGGTGGTGTGAGCTTTCCATGGGTACACCACAAAATAGGAGATTCATGGGGCCAGATTAACCCTTCTGCCCCTGGGGAAGGTGGTGCGAGTGGCTGCTCAGCTGCTGGCAGGGCTAATGTGGAATTCGAGAGCTTTTGAGGACTCCCAAGCACAGAGGAGGGGGCCTCAGGCAGGTGTGGGCACAGCCAGACACTGCGGGCACAAAGAGAGGAGAGGAGAGGTGGTTTGGGGGCTGAGAACCTTTGGGGATGAGGGCAGGGGGGAGATCTGGGCATGAGATTCACTGAAGGCAGGGCTCTGAACTGCTGCCTCAGCTCAGGGAAACAGACCCAGAACCCAGCAAAGGAGAATGATCTCCCTGCTCAGCCCGGTGCAGGAGCAGCTCCAGCCCCTGCTGCACCAGCCAAACCCAGGCACGGCTCTGCAAACCCACCTGGGGATAAGCAAACCCTCCAGGCTGCACCGGGGCAGGGCAGAAACACCCAACACCACCCACAGGGAGGGGCTCAGAGTGGCTTTTCCCCCTCATCTCCCCGTGCAGGACCCTGCGAGCAGCTGCCTCCCCAGCAGCATCTCCCCCTCAGCCTGGGGCCGCTGCACCTCCAGCGATTTTCTCTAATTGTTCCCCTAATCACATCAAATTGCCCGAGCTCCATTTGTGTTCCCGCCGAGTAATTTCCTTTCCCCCAGGCCCTGCTGGCCGTGTCTCTCCCTGCAGCCCCACACTGCAGCCACTCCTCGGGGCTGAGGGGGCCCTGAATCACATTATGGGCTCCAATAAAAATAATTCTAATGGAATTACACAACGAGAGCAGATTAAAGGCAGCTGCTTTGCAAATCCTGGGCTTGGGTTGGTGTTAGCTGAGGGAACAAGCACATGGATCATCCCTCTCCCACCCTCTGCCCCAGCTGAGGCAAAGGTAACATCTCCCTGACAAATTATAATATAATAAAGGTAGTCCCACAAACAGTGCAGCAGGGAATGCCAGCAAACAGAACTGCAAGGGGTGAAATGCAAAAGCCACGAAGCACTTTCCCCCTTTCCCATAAAGTGCACCACAATGATGTTCCTCACACTCTGCTTCCTCAGGAAGGAACATTGGCACCATTTAATTGGGTGTATTGCTCTTTTCAGAGAGGTTTTTTCAGAGACCCCCTAAGGAATGGGGGACAGGAATGACAAGGTCAGAAGAGGGGACAGTCTCCAACCTGACACTCATCAGTGTGTTGCTCTGCAGATGGGCAGGGAAGCCCTAAGTGGATATTAATTAGTAGTGTTCCATGAGAGATTTCCTTTAACCCCCAGAACTTGGCACTGTCACCCCAGATTTTAACCACAGGGCTCTCAGGATTTACACCAACATTCACTGCAGTCCCGAATCCCAGAATCATTTGGAAAAACCCTCCCAGCCCATCCAGTCCAGGCTGTGCCCTGTCCCCACCTTGTCCCCAGCCCAGAGCACTGAGTGTCACATCCAGGTGCCACCTCCAGGGATGGGGATCCAACCCTCCCTTGGCAGTCCCAGTGCCTGAGCTCCCGTTCCATGGGGAAATTCCTGCTGTGCCCACCTGATCCAGCCTGAGCCCTTTGGATCCCCAGGCAGCTGAAGCCAGAGGGGCTCCTCAGTGCAATGGCTCAGATTATTTCCATTTTGCCTCTGTGAACAAACCCACCCAGGGGCAATCCTGCAGCAGGTGCTGGGGGATGCTCTCTCCTACTTTTCCCTCAAACAGCAGCTCTGCTTTCAAACACAAACACACACAGGGAGTATCCCCACAGCGTGCAGTGTGACTGTGGGACGTGCAGGGCAAGCTGCTGCCTCCTCACACCCTCCTGGCTCTCCTGCCACCCCCTCCCACTGCTCCTGCAGCCACAGAGGACACTGGGGCCCTCACCTTGTCCCTCCCTTGGCTGCAGGAGCAGAGGAGAGTGGAAAGCAGGAGAGACCTGGGCAATTCCCAGCTTCTCTTCAGCCCCACTCCCAACACAGGCTCCTGCATCCTCCATCCCACCTCCAGCTGCATCTCCCCCGAATTCACCTGGGAACTCCTTCCACAGGTTCCAGGTATCTCCAGCCCCAAGGGCTCAGCCTGTTCTGGCTGGCATCTGTCCCTTGCTCTTTGTCCTGCCTCGGGCTTCCTGGGATACCTGGAAAAGGGGAAAACTCGAGGCTTGCCAGCTGGCTCCAGAGGATGGGGATGAGGAGGAGGAGGAGGAGAGGCACTGCTGGCACTTGCAGGGGCACAGCTGGCACAGGGGAGCTGAATGTACAATTTGGAGACTTCCTAGAAGGAGCCAACAGGCTCAGTCAGAGCACTCTTAAATCGGTGTTTACAAAGTCCTGGGCAAACTCAACCATTTCTGTCTGTCACGTCAGAGCCTGCTTGAGGAAATGAGACAAACACACCTTGGTGTAGAAGGAGTTATTATTTAAGCAAACTCAGCCTGACTCATGTTTGTTTTTTAACGGCGTTATTGGACAGCACTGACAGAGCCAAGGTCAGGCTGCAAGGGAAGAGGCAGAGAGAAGATCTCAGAGGAGAGGAAGGTGCTGCTGCTCCCTGCCCATGACAGCAGTCCCCATTCCTGCTGGGAATGCTCCCATCCCTGGCTCCCTGTTTCCTGGGGCTCTCCCCACATGGAGTGGCACTGCACACCTGCTGCACATCCCTGGGTGCCTTCCCCAGAGGGTGACCTCAGCCAGGCCATCCACCACCCTCTGCTACACTGACAAAATCCAAATAATCTCCTAAAATTGCCACCCTGCCTTTGCCAAGCAAAACCAGCCAACTGCAGTAACAGAGGACAGAGAAAAGTCATCCTCCTTCAAGGAACACTGGGCAATATTCCCACCCAAAGGAAAGTATTTTGCGTTTAAGGAGAAATGAAGTCATAATGACATCACACATCTCAAAGCACACTCCAGACTCTGAAGCTGGCACACCAGGACTTGGCTCCTTCCTCAGTGCCCTCAAACAGCACAAACTTGCAGCTGGATAATATTTTAATTTCTCACCCTTCTATCAAGTTTCCGAGGGTGAAGTTTGTTTAGGAGCAGGGGAGATGCCCCAGGGCTGGAGGGAGTGACCCTGCTCTGTCACTGGCAGGCACAGCTCTGTCTGTCCCCAAGTGGGAGCCGCACACTGGCTGCACTCCCAGCACCCAAATCAAAGCACCCGGGCTTGGGCAGGACTCCTGCGAGCCTCCCTCACCCTGGAGTCATTCTGAGCAAGCTTCAGCAGCACTGAAATGCTCCAACCTCAGTGACACGAGCTTGGAACAGACACAGAGCTTGGGGGAGCCCCAGTGCGAGCAGAGCCTTTGCACTCTGGACCCTGGCACAGCACAGAGCTGCCCAGTGCTGGAAAACACCTTCTTCACCACAGAACTGCACAATTGTTAAGGCTGGAAAACCCCTCTGAGATCCTCGAGTGCAGCCGTTCCCCCACCACTGACCCTGTCCCCAAGCGCCACAACCTGCCCGTGCCCTGAGCTCCTGCAGGCACAGCCACCCAACCTCGCTTCAGCCAAGTTTCCCACTCGCGCAGAGCCCGCCGAGCCGAGCCTCCCCTCCCGGTGACTTCCCCCGTGCCAGGGGCTCCGTGCCCACCCAGTCCCGTTCCTCAGTGCTCCCCATCCCGGGGCTCCGCTGGGCACCGGAGCCGGTCATGCCAGCGGAGCCGCCGGGTGCTGCTCGCTGCCCCTTCACCTGTGCGACCGCGACCGGAGCAGCCAGCCGGCCTGCCTTCCTTCCCTGTGCTCCTTCCGAGCGTCCGGGGCTCTGCCGCGAACCCGCGGGACACCGGGCACCGTGCACGGGGTGGGACACCGGGCATCGCACATGGTGGATACCGGGCACCGCACCCGGGGCTGTCCAGCACCGCACCCGCATCCCCACCCGCATCCCCCCCACGCTGCCGAAGGGCGCTCCCGGGCGATGCCGGCGAGCAGCCGCCCCAGGAGCGGGTTTGCCCCATCCCCAGCGGAGCCCCGTCCGCCCGCTCCCTCCGCCGCCCCTGCTCACCGTGGCCGGGGCAGAGCCCCGCGGTGCCCGGCGCGGCTCCCGCGGTGCGGCCGCTCATGCTGGCGGGATGGGGCAGGGCGGCTGCCGGCGCTGCCCAGCTGCGGATGCGGTGCCTCCTGCCCGCCCAGGTGCAGGTGCGGTCTGTCCTGCCCGCCCAGGTGAGGAAGCGGTCTGTCCTGCCCGGGATGCGGTCTGTCTGTCCTGCCCGCCCAGGTGAGGATGCGGTCTGTGCTGCCCGCCCAGGTGCGGGTGCGGTCTGTCCTGCCGGCAATTCTGTCTGTCCTGCCCGCCCAGGTGCGGGTGCGGGGTGCGCTCCCGCCGAGGCTCCGCGGGCAGCGCCTCCCCCGGCCCGCCCCGCACGGAGCGCGGGGGTGCCCGGCGCTGTCCCCGCCCCGCCCGGGGAAAGCCGGGGCCGTCCCCCCCCCGAGACCAGCCCCGAGCTCGCCCCGGGAGCCGTGCGGGCGCTGTGGGCAGCGCAGCTCTCCCTTTATCCAGCGAATTCTCGCCGATGCTTCTCCCTCCCTTTCGGAGCGATTCAGGGATCGGTGGTTTGGTTTGGTTGCTTGTGTGCAGAAGGGAAGCGTAGCAAGCCCATCTTACTATAACTTGCTGGATTGGAGCCGCTTTTTAAAGATCTGAGGGGTTTTGGCAAAGATCTTTCAATGGATTTCTCAAAACAAACACAAAATTTGCGGTATTTCCAAGCCCGCTGCAAAGGCTTTTTCAGTTGCAGCATCAGTCCAGCTCCTCTGACATTATTGAGGCTTTGGCAGCTGAAATCTGGTCCTGACACCCTTAACAAAGCTCGGTCTTGGCAGAGCATGACACCACAAGCAGCTCATCAGCTGAACTTTTAAAATACCCATTGAAATAAACCCAGCGTAAACCCAGGACCCGAGCAGCTCCTTCTCCAGGTGTGCTCACCTTCACCTTTTGCTTCTGGAGCTGCACTTTGGGGCTTGGGGCTTTCCAGCTGTACAGTCACTGCAGGGCTGGGATCTCTCAGAGATCTCTGGGTTCACAGGGAGATGCAGAGCACGCTCAGGGGCACAGATGTAATTTGGTTTGGAGCATTTCCGTGCCCTTTACCACAGCTGAGGTCCTTGTCCCTGGAAAAGGGACATCTCCGTTGTGTGTGGAAGCAGGAGAAACCAGAGCACCCACAGGAGTGCAATCCCCGCTGCTTGCTCACAAAATACATCCAAAAAGTAAATTGATATTAAACACATTATCAACTTGTTTGATAGGACTCGTGGTTTTAAGACCTGGGGGGTTTTGGCAAAGATTTTTCAATGGATCTCTCAAAAATTTGGCGGTGTTTTCAGGCAGAGAGGCAAACAGCACCCAGTCTGCATGTGTTTGTCCATCACTATAGAAACTCAGGGAAAGAATAACATTAACAAAAGTAAACCCCATCCATCCATGGAGAAACACTTTGTCACAGAGTGGATTTTCTCAGACTCAGAGGACCCAAACCAAAGTGAATGAAGCTGGTCTGGGTGGAGCTGTTAAAGAGTTCCTGAAACGATTTTGGTTTGCCTGCATTTTCTTCTCCATGGTACTGATGTGAGCTTTCTGGACATTATTAGTATTTACTAACAGTAGACACTAGTGGTAGCTATTCACTAGCGTAGCCTTTAGCTTTAATGCTGAATTTACATATAAATTCTTCATGGAGAAAACAATTGTAGCTCTTCCTAGCAAGAGATGAGTGCTCAGAGCAGCTCCTCACCTGCCTCCCAAGGTGTTCCCAGCCAGGATCTCCAGCAGCACCTCCTAAAGGGGAAAAATGGCACAAAAGGGAAAAATCAGAGTGTGCAGCCCTGAGCCAAGCCCTCCCCGAGTCTGCAGGAGGGGGAGGATGAGGTTGGGTGGGTTTCTGTGCTCTCCTCTCAATGCGTGGGTGGGCTGAGGGCCAGCAGTGCTCTGGGCAGGGTTAAAGCTCTCAGGGGGAGGATTTGGAGCCTGGAGAAGGCAGAGCCCAAGCCCCTTCCACCCCTGGCTGTTCTGAACCTGTGCATGTTTGTTTTTTAACAAATGCCGGCCCCAGTGCTGTCCCCATGGTCCATCCCAGCTCCCCTCAATGCAGCTTCCTCTCCAGGACTGGCAAAAGTTTATTCCACCTGCATGGGATGCCTGAAAAAAAAATGGAATTAAATTTTTAAACAGGAAAATTGGAAAGTATCAGAGAGGGAGATAAAGCACTGGAGTTTGGGGTTTTTTTCCTGTTTTTGTTCCCCTCCTCCTTTTCCTCCTGCTGTAACAATGATGAATCCCAAGATCTGGTTGAGAGGGAGAGTGGCTGAGTGATTCATGGGGACTGAATCACAGTCACTCTGCAGAGGAATTCACTGCTGCTGCTGCAGGTGCAGCTCCATCCCTGCCCAGGATCCCTCCCTGCTGCCCCTCCAGGAGCAGAGAGGGACAGGAACCCACAAAAACAGAGAAAGCAGCTCGGGGTGAGCCCCCTCTGAGCAGCCCTGCTCTCCTTTGCCCACGTGGGAGGGATTTTATCCAAAGGGAGCTGGAATACACTGATTTTCTGAGGGTTTTACCCACGGCTGGATCACGCCGCCTCCCACTCCCCCGGGGAAGAACTTTCCTTCTGTTCCCTTTGAGATGCAAGCTTTCCCCCTCTCTCTGAGATCCCCCACTAGTGCTGGGATGCAGCAGCAATTGGTACCCAGAGCTGGGCTGGAAAGTGGGGATGCAGCAGCTGAATTCCTGGGATTTCCCAGGATTTGGATTTTCTGAGGGACATCACAGGAGAGGCAGGAGAAGAATCCTGCTCTGCAGCTGATTTACAGCATCAGCTGGGTTGGTGCTTGTCCTTACACAGAATTCTGTCTCTCTGCTGTCACCACCTCCTCTCCTCACATCACTCACACCCAGAGCTCTGGGGATTGCCAGGGATCCACATTCCCAGACTCCTGCTGAAAGTGCCCAGCCAAGCCCAGGGGGGGACAGCACAAAACTGAAAGGGTCAGGAAGAAGGAGGTCACCTTGGTGGTTCCCAAACGGACAGGTTTTTAAATAATCCAACTCTGCCATCTGTGGTAGGAGCCCTCCCTGCCTGCAGAGCACTCTGATCCACTCCCCACGGGTTATTTACAGCTCTACCTGCAGACACAAACCTAAATCCCACTCTAAGGCAGCCAAATGTTAAATAGTTACATGTTAGCTTTAAAGCAGAATGTGTGGGTCCTTTTTACCAGTAACTATCACTGCTCACAACACAGACATTGTTGGCTCAGCTGTCATTGGAAGGGCACAGAATTATTTTGGAAGACCCTCTCAGAGTAACCCTTGGAGAAATTTGTTATCTCAGGACCAAAGGTGGAACCAAAGCAAGGGGCAACCATGTCAGCATCACCTGGAGGGTCAGAGCTGGAGACAAATTCCACATTTACAGTAATGGGCTGGAAACCACTGAACAATCCCTCAGAAATGTGAGGATGAGTCTCCCCCTGGGAGAGCTCTCTGGCCCATCTCAGTCTCTCTCTCTAGGCCACACAAGTGCGACAGAACTTTCCATCATTTCAACTGGTTTTTCCCAAAATCCCATTTCTAATGAGCAATTTGCACTTGGTTCTCTGCTCCAGCAAGGAAGTTTTGGAGGAAAAAGAAAAGGGAAGCAGAAATCCATCTCCTGCCACCCCCCAGGGCTGAGGGGTGGGTGGCTGTTTGTCCTTCTGCCCTGCAGAGCTCCTTGCCTTCCCTGGCAAGCACAGGGATGAGTTCTGGGATGTGGAGCCCTCCTGGGCTGCTCATTTCCATGCAGATGAGGCTGTGTGTAATTCCATGTGAGTGTAATTCCCTGTGAATACAGATAACTGATGGGGCTGTGAATAAGAGAGCTGAGTGAATCATTCATCATGGATTATTGATAGGATTAATTTTACCTCTTTCTCTGCTCTCAGGATGCCCACGAGCCCCCCCTGAATTTATTTTCCCCCTCTTTAATGGAATATTTCTGGACACAAAGTAGATTAAAACCGAGTAATTTTCCTGCTCTTTGCTGGGCTGAATGAGATGTTTGCTGTCAGGTTAACCCTTGCAGACTCCCCCAGAGTGTCTTCCCTGCTGCTATCACACCCCTTGGGTTCACACTGGGATTTTTAACATCAGCTCTGCTCCTGACAGGACCTCTCCATTTCTGTGTGTGCTGTTTCTGTGTCCCCTCACTGAGTGTGACAAAATCCTGCCCTGTCTCCAGGCAGGACATTCCCAGCTCTGTGGGTGCTGTTTCTGTGTCCCCTCCCTGGTGTGACAAAGGTCCTGCCCGGTCTGAGCGCGGCTCCCCTGGCCCCCAGCACCACAGGGATGGTTTGGGGTGATTTTCCCCAAGGATTGCTCCCTGGAGATGGCTGCAAACCCTGCTGGGGCCCTGCTGCTGTTTCCATGGCAGCACAGAGCCAATTCCACTCAGACTAAGCACAAAACCAAAATAAACCTGCAGGGAGATTTCCCCCTGCCCAGCCCTGGCCCTGGGCACCCTCTGCTCCTCCCTGCTGCTGTGCCTTTGTCCCCTGAGCTGCCTGGGCTGCTGTCAGCAGTGCCTGTGCTGTCTGGGGCTTCTGTGCATGCAAAACCAACTTCCCAAATCCTTTACCTGCTCGGTGAGGCGACATCATTTCTGATTATTAAACCCCTATCAAAAAAATAAACGGAAAAAGGAGAATTCTTTATTCAGAGCTGTTCAAAGAGATGAGAGGAGCCTGCAGGGGGTTTGCAAACCCTCCCTGCCAGCCCCCAGAGGTAAAACCAACCTGTGCCCAGGGCAGTGGGTCCTGAGCTCAGCTCCTGCCAGGGCTCCTGTTCCCAGGATGGTTTTTGGTTTTTCGTCATGTTCCCCTCACGTTTCCAGGCTGATATCCAGGGATCTGCAGCACAGGAGCTAAGCCAGAGCTGTGCTACCCACAGGTTTAGGCCAGGCTTTGCTGAGATGGACACAGGGCTTTTCCCTTCTCTGGGGGGCTTCTCTGGCTGGGGCTCAAAGGCTCAGCTGGGATTTGCACAACCAGCCCTGGGTCCAATAAATGCAGGAGGAAATTCAGTATTTGCCCCTCCAGGAAACAAACACCAGGAGTTCCCCACCCCAATTCAACTCACCTCTTGTGCCACGGTTAACCTCAGCCATTTTCACATCTCCTTTCGGCAGTTTCCACCCTGGTTTGGGCAAAATTCATGGCAAAGCCTTGGAGGGAAGGCCATTCTGCAGCTGCCGAGGCACAGCAGGGGCTTTGAGCTGAAAGGGCACCGGGGATGGGCTGGGCACAGGGTGGGGAGGCTCAGCAGGAGGAAATCACCTCTCACCAGCAGCAGCTGCTGGGGCCACACACGGCTATCTGCACTAATGCAGCTTCTGGGGTGATGAAAAAGAGGAAATATAAAAATATATAAAAAATAGAAAATATAAAATATATAAAAAATAGAAATAATTGGTTGGTTGCCGTCCAGCCACAGCTCCAGGGCGGGGACAGCAGAGTGACACAACGGGGCCATCCTGTGGCAGGGGACACTCGGGTCACCAAGAGCCCTCACCTGCCCTGCTGTGGGAAACAGCAAAGGCAAAAAGACTTTCAGCAAGCTGGGAAAGGAGGCTTTAAAAACAGGGCAGAGAAATTGGAGCTAGCTGCAGCTGCAAGGCGTGAAAGTGGAGAAGTTGCAATGGTACAGCAAGCAAGGACATGAAGCAATAGTTTGAGTTTTAGGCTTGGCTGAGATAGATCTTAAGAGTGCAGAAAAAGAAGCCAAGCAAGACAGTGGAAGGTTTAAAGCTGAATAATGGTGTGTTGTATATTGTTAATAGAAAGCAGACAAGCTTTGTGTGCAGCAGGTGTAGATGTGCTTTTAGTGATTGCCTAAATAATTATGTGTGAGTTTAGCAATGTGCTGTTGGCCAGGAAGTTTTTAAAATGCTCTGGAGCAAAGAAATCTTTGGCTGCTGCTGGCAGGACCCGAGCTTTGCCACCTTCCAATTGTCTGAACCGTGTGATGAGGCTGATGCTGCAGTAAAGCTCCAGGAACAAACCCCAGCAGTCCTGTCCTGATTGTGGAAAACCCCAGCATACCCTGCCCTTGGGGTTTCCTCATTTCCTCCTTTTTCCTCATGGGATAGAGCAGAGCTGCCCATCCCTGTGCCATCTGTCCCCAGCATGGCAGGGGTGGCAGGGACCCCCCCCTGCCAGCTGCCACATCCACAGGAATATCTGCAAGAGAAGGCCAAGCACTGGCTGGAAGCTTGATAATCCAATTAAATGCCTTTTTTCTTTAAACAGAATAAGTTAATGTGAGGTAGAAAACACAGATTCCTTGGTGAGGATGGTCTGGAATAGAACCAGCTCTGAGATGTCAGCGTTCAGCACTTTTGTTTCTGCTCTGCTCTGGTGAGCTCTGGGATCTGCTCTGCACTGCCAGCCTGGGAGCCTCAGCTGCTGCAGGTGTTTTACAAGACATTTCATCTTTATATAAAACCACAATTGTACCTGCTGAAACACTCCCCAGCCACCAAAGAAAGAAAACAAAAGAGACATTTTCTTCGTGTTGTGCTCTTTTTTCAGCTTTTAAACTCAAAAGAGCACCTTTTCTGTAGCTCCTTTTCTAAACTATGTGGGTTATGCACTTTTTTTTTATTTTAAAGGTGCAACAGCCATCTCCATGAACTGGTGTGACTCCCAGGAGTTCAGGCACCTACCTGAAAACCCTAAAGCTGTGGAACATGAAACCAAACTGCAGGATTTTTAATAAATGCAAGGGCAGCAGGTGACCAGAGCTGCTCCAGTGCAGCTGGAACTGGAGTCCAGTTTAATGCTGGTGCTCTCAGCTCACCTCTCCTGATTCAGGGGTTTTAGTTCCATTCCTGCCTTGCCATTTACCTCTTCCTTCTCCCTGCCCTCTCTGAGCCTTTTCTGGCTCTCCTGGGAATGCCAGAGGCTTTCATTGCAGGGACAGGGGACTGCAGGATTTGTCACTAAAGGGAGCAGGGGGGCTTGATCTGCCTCCTCTCCCTGACTGAAGGGCAGAAAAGTGACACCAAGTGGGACAAAGGGGCTCCATGCAGCTCCTCTCCAGCCAGGGTGAAGCAGGGGCAAAGGGCAGAGGCAGCTCAGGGGCAGAGCAGCAATCACAGGAAAGAAATCACAGGAAGCTTTCCCAGCCCCTGGGGGGGATCCCAGGGACCTCAGCCACTGCAGGAATTCTACCCAGAGTCATTTTCCTCCTCAGATCCTCTCATCCTGTCCTTCCCCTTTCTCTGTCCCTCAGCTCTCCCAGGTCCCTCTCTGCTGGCTCCTGTGTCTCCAGGGATGCATTAATGTCCCCAGCCTTGCTCTTACCCCAGGAAACCCAGAGCCAGCACCACCTGCAGCTCCCTGCTCGCCCTCTCCTGCTCAGTTTTCCCTGCTGGGGAAGTGCCCATGGGCACATCAGCACATGCTGGCAGCACATTCATTGCTTCAGAGCAGTTAGAGAGCTGCAGAAGCAACTCCTTGCCATTCCCGGGGCTGTTTTTTCCAGGAACAGGCACTGGGAGAGAGGAGAGCAGCCACTGGTGCAGCAATCAGCGTCTCCAGAGGGGAAGCAATCAGCGCCAGCCACAACCTTTACTCCTCAAAGCTCCCCAGAGGGAACATTTCAAAGCATCAGAAGGATTTAAACCTGTCCAGCTGCTGCTGAGCCATAATTACCAGTTGCACAGTCAGCTCCCACTGGGGCTGACAAAGGCTCAGCAGCAAATCCTCTGCTGGTGCCCCTGCTGGAGGATTTATAGAGGCCGGGCAGGCAGGGGGCAGGGGCAGCAGGAGAAGGGAGCTGCTCGCCAGGGGGAACATTTGCCTTCAGCTGCCTGGGGAGCTCCAGCAGCGACCCAGCCCCTGGCTCTGGGACACTGGGGCAGCTCCTGGGGCCAGTCCCCAGTGGGACATGCGGGATTTGGGCTGCTGTCCTCAGCAGGAGCCCCCACTGTAGGATTGATGGGGGTAGCACGGGTGGGACGGACGGAGAGCAGAGATCTCTGCAGCCAGGCCAGGAACTTGGGGTTCATTGCAAAGGGCCTGGGTGCAGGGGCCTTTTGGGATTTGGGGTTTATTGCACAGGGCCAAGTGCAGGGCCCTGCTGGGATTTGGGGTTCATTGCACAGGGCCTGGGGCAGGGCCCTGCTGGGATTTGGGGTTTATTGCACAGGGCCTGGGGCAGGGCCCTGCTGGGATTTGGGGTTTATTGCAAAGGGCAGGGCCTGGGTGCAGGGCCCTGTTGTTTTTTTGGGTTTCATTGCACAGGGCCTGGGTGCAGGGCCCCTGCTGGGATTTGGGGTTCATTGCACAGGCCTGGGTGATTGGGTATGCAAGGGCCTGGGGCAGGGCCCTGCTGGGATTTGGGGTTCATTGCACAGGGCCTGGGTGCAGGGCCCTGCTGGGATTTGGGGTTCATTGCACAGAGCCTGGGTGCAGCCCCAGTTTGCAGGGCCAAGTGCAGGGCCCTGCTGGGATTTGGGGTTTATGGCAAAGGGCCTGGTGCAGGGCCCTGCTGGGATTTGGGTTTGCACAGCCAGTGCAGGCCTGCGAGCGCCAGGACGCTCAGAGAGGCCGAGAAGAGAGGGGCAGAGAGGATGAGAGGGTAAGAGAGCAAAAGCGTAAGAGAGTAAAAGGGGTAAGAGAGTAAAAGGTAAGAGCTAAGAGATAAGAGGTGAGAGCTAAGAGAGCGAAGTTCCCGTTACAATACAATAAATCATCTTCTGTGTTGAATATTCTAATTCTCACTAACCAATCTAAACCCACACTGGGATGGCCTGAGATGATCCTTGGAAAGAGCTCCTGGGAGCTGCATCCCACCCACACCTGGAGCACCTGGAGCACAAACATCCATCCCTCCCTGCAAGGAGACCTTTGGTCAGTTCAGCCCCCCTGGCACAGCCTTGCCCCAGCACTGCAAGCAGCCAGGCACACCATTTAAAATCATTTTAAAATCCATTTAAAATCGATTTTTAAGCACAAAAAGGCGTTTTCCTGAGCACAGCCACAGGATTCCTTTTCCACACACTTTATTTACAGCAGTCTCCCATCTCTGGGCTTCCAAGCCACAGCTCCCTCCAGCAGGATTTCTTTTGGGGTGGGAATGGGATGCTGCTCATGGTTCTGTCATGGCAGGGGGTGGAGTGGGATGAGTTTTGGGGTCCCTGTCACAGCAGGGATGGGTTGGGATGAGTTTTGGGGTCCCTGTCACAGCAAGGATGGGTTGGGATGAGTTTTTGGGGTCCCTGTCACAGCAGGGATGTGTTGGGATCACTGGATGAGTTTCTGGGGTTCCTTCCCGAATTCCCGGCCGGTCCCGGCCCCGCTCGTGGCTCACTCGCGCCCTCCAGCGGCCACGCGGGGCAGGCGCAGCTCCGGCCCCGCGTGCCGAGCTCAGCCCTCCCCAAACCCTTCCCGAATTCCCGGCCCCATCCCGAGCATCCTTCGGGCTCAGCCCTCCCCAAACCCTTCCCGAACCCCCGCCCCATCCCGAGCATCCTTCGGGCTCAGCCCTCCCCAAACCCTTCCCCCCACTTTCTGCCCCTCTGGCAGAGCATCCCAGCCCCTCCTGCTCGCTCTGACAGCACAAACACCGAACCTGTTCCCCTTTAGAAACCTCTGCTCGCACCCAGGGCTACAGAGACACCTGGAAGTTCTGTTCCTCGGACTCCGGGAGAGCAGCCTGCTTGTCCCTGCTGTCCCCCCGGTGCCAGCGCTCAGCGAACTGCACGGCATCGTGGATGCTGTGGAAGGCCAGCTGGCCCCCAGCGCCGCCTGCCTGGCCGGCCCAGCCTCCCTCCCGCAGCCGCTGGCGGATGGAGGGGTTGCAGTTGGCCAGGAGCACCTGCACACCGACCTCCCTGTAGTCGTGGTGCGTCTCCTTGAGCGCAGAGAGACCCACGGTGTCTATGAACTGCATGGCCCCGCAGTCCAGGATCAGGGTGTGCATGTCCGTGGAGGGGGGACGGGCATCTCCTGGAGGGCTCTCAGCCCTGCTCCTGCCCTGTCTCAGGCAGCCACAGCCGGTGCTCCAGCAGCCCCTGGTGCTGCCTGGCTCTGGCCGTGCCCGGTTCCCCAGGCTGGCAGCCAGCAGCACGGGGTTGAGCCCGGTTTTCTGGTACAGCACAGCCTTGAAGTAATCCTTGTTGGCGTAGTACAGGGAGCACTCGAAGCGGAAGATTTTGACGTGGGCAATGCTGCTGAGCTGTTTGTAGGCGGCCTGGTCCTCGTAGACCTCCCTGTCGCTGACCCTGCCCAGCAGCGTGGCGCGCGGCCGCTGCGTGCGGAAGATGATGCAGAGCAGGGCGAAGCAAACGCCCACCAGGAGCCCGATCTCCGTGGTGACCAGCGTGGAGCACAGCATGGTCGCCCACCACACCGCCGTGTCCAGCTTGCTGAGCTGCCACATCCTGGGCGTGTCCCTGAACCTCCTGAGGCCGCCCCGCAGGTTGACGATGGTGACCACGCCGAGGATGGAGGTCTGCAGTGAGTAGAAGAGCGGGGAGATCCACAGCAGCACCAGCAGCAGCACCAGGGACGTGACCAGCCCGGACACCTGGGTCTGGCTCCCCGTGGACTCCTTCAGCAGGGTCTTGGTGAGGGCAGCAGAGCTGGCGAAGCAGTAGAAGAAGGAGGGGATGAGGTTGCACATGCCGATGGCGATCATCTCCTGGTTGGCGCTGACGGCGTAGCCGTGCTTCTTGCCAAAGATTTCTGCCAGGGACACGGTCATGGCAAAGCCAATGACGGCGATGGGCAGAGCATCCAGTGCCAGGCTGGGAAACAGGCTGAAGTCTGGGACAGTGGGCTTCCTGAAGCCCGTGGGGATGTCCCCACACACGGCGGCCTTGTAGCGCTGCTCAAAGTCAAAGTAGTGGGAGATGAGGGTGGCTGCGATGACCACCAGCAGCTCGATGGGGAACGGGGCCTTCAGCCTCTCCTTGTAATGCTCGTTGAGCTCCTTGACGGGCACTATGATGGCCAAGGCCACCAGGCTGGTGAGCAGGTCGCAGATGTTGGTGTTGTGGATGTGCCTGAAGAGGTCCACCCAGGTGAGGATGAAGGAGCCCACCCCCTCGTGCCGGGGGATCTTCAGGCCCAGCAGATATTTCATCTGGGAGGTGATGATGGTGAGGCTGGAGCCTGTCACGAAGCCACCCAGCAGGGGCTCTGACAGGTAGACAGCCACGAAGCCCATCTGTAAAACCCCCAGCAGGATCTGGAAAGCAAAGCAGCCACAGCCTCAGCATGGGTGAGAAGGGCTGGAAGGGGTGGCTGGCAACTTATGTCACTTTGCTGCCACTTTAGCAGCTCTGGCTACTCTGTCTGGGGATGTGCTGAGCATTCCATGGCAGGAATTTACCTTCAGGAGTTAATCTGGGGTATGGAAAACTAGAGAGACCTACCTTTAACACTTCTCTGTGGCTGGGGATGCCACACAGAAAATCCCCTACGAGGTCCCTGCTGCTGCCTCCTCACAAGCAGCCCCATCAGAGCAGCTCTGGGTAGCACTCACTTGGGATGCCCTGAATTTCAGCTGTCCCAGTGGAAAAGCCTGGAATTGCTGTGGCAGCTCAGCCTAGGCAGTGGGGACGCTGCCAGGGAGAACAGCAGGGTCCTTGAGGGTGGTCCTTGCCAGCCCCAAACCTGCTCTGAGCTGCCCAGCTGCAGGACTGAAGCGGTGGGAAGGAGGTTCACAGATCCTTCTCTTGCTGAGGATGTTTCAGACACATCCAAGGTTATCCCATGGAGGAAAACAGCCCCCATTCAGCTGTATTTGCACTTTAAAAATCACTGCATTCATAAATATTCAAGGGTGTCAGGGCCTAGAAACCTTTCTCAGGACTCTTAAATCTGACCCAACACTTAGAGATCTCCAACTCAGAGACATTCCTCGGAGGAAACAGCGCCAGGGTGAACGTTTGTACCTGGTAAAGGCCCACCAGGAAGCTCAAGGAAAGGGCCACGGTGATGGCGTAGCAGCTCCTGTCACAGAGCTCTGTCCCGTTCCTGGGGGAGCTGGAGTTGTCCCCGAGGGCGGCACTGCTGTCCCCATAGCCTGCCAGCTGCAGGTGGCGTGTCACCGACTGCCCCACCATGAGGCACAGCACGCCGAAGGAGCCCACGCTGGCGTGGCGCGACGTGGCCGTGGCCGCGTAGATGATGTTGCAGAAGAAGTTGGTGTAGATGCCGTAGACGGGGTCCTGGTTGGCCAGCAGCGAGTAGGAGATGGACTGAGGGATGGCCACCACGCCCACCAGGAGCCCCGAGACCACGTCCCCGAGCAGCTGGGAGCGGGGTTCGTACCGGGGCAGCCACTCGAGCACGGGGAACAGCCGGCGCAGGGCCCGGCCCAGGGCCCCGGGGCTGCACCTGCAGGCGGCTCTGGCCTTCTCCAGGATCAGCGCCTGCTGCTGCTGCAGCCTGGGGGCTCCTGCTCCTCCAGGCTGATGAAGGTGGCAGGAGCCTCCTGCCGCCCGAGGGAGCCCAGGGGGGCTTTGCTGGGTGCTGGCTCCTGGCTGGACGTGTCCTCCATGGGCACAGGGGGGCTAAGGAGGGAGAGCACGCAGGAGTGAGGGGCTGCAGGCACGAGCACGGGGGCTTTAATTAGCTCCAGGGCTCGTGGCATGGGCAGATAAGTAAATAAATAAATAAATAAATAAATAAATAAACTAATTACTAATATATGTAAACGACCAATAAATAGAAATAAACCAGTTACTGAAATACAGACAAACAAATACATGAACTAACTAACTAACTAACCAATAAAATATAAACTAATCACTGAAATATAAATAAACAACTAAATAAATTAAATTATAAATATAAATAACCTAATTATTAAAATATAAATAAATGAAAAAGAAAAGATAGATAAATAGATAGATAGATATATAAATAAATAAATAAATAAATAAATAAATAAATAAAGGGAAATTATCTCATACAAATCCAACAAAAGCTTTTTCCCAAGGTTGATTCGTTTGTTGTCACTTCTGGAGCTGATTAACCACAACCTCCAAATAAGGGGCACAGACACAGAGGCCCCCCCCATACTCCTTCCCCATCCCTCTTGTTTTGAAACAGGAACTTCACTGAATCTCAGTGACATTTCCCTGAATTTCACTCAAACTAAAACTCCTTCAAGAACTCTGACTTGCTGTCAAGACACTGCTACTTAGGCAAAACCTTCTTTTGGAAATGTTAAGATATTCTAAGGGATATTTTAGGAACCAAGATGTGGGTAAGAGAAATAATTTGCCAATTAATGTTTCCTTCAACATTACATAGTTTCAAATTGCATAAGTGGCTTCCATCAAACAGGGGCTCCCATCTGCAGAATGAAACCAGCCCGCTTTTTCAGGCTGGTTAAGTTACAGAGACACCTTCCAGAGCCACTCCAAGTTTTTTCAGTCAAAATGCAGCTGCACCAAAACACCTTTTTGTGACAACTGAACCACAGACAGAGAGAAAAACACCCCTGAGGGGAGACCCAGAGTGGCTGTGGTTTGGAACCGAACTGGGATGAGGAGAAATCCCATTCCCTGCCCTGCACACATCACCAAATCTTACCTGTGGCTGCAAACTGGGTGTTTCCTCAGCACCTGGAGCTTCTCCCCTGGGCACAGAGCTGTCTCCACCTGGCAGCACCCCTGGGCAGAGGAAAAGCTGGCCCAGGTGGCACCTCCCTTGGGATCTGAGCTGCTGAGCCAAGCCATGTCTCTTTTATCTCTGTGCAGGCGCTGGAAACGCTGCAGCCGCCAAGCAGAGCTGTGTTTGGAAAACAAACACCATTCCCAGAGAGTATTTTGGCTGACAACTTGTTCTGGACACCAAGAATGATTGAGGGGGCTTAGAGAAGTGCTCCTGCCTGATAAGAGGATTGCTTGGATCTGGAGAAGTGTTTGCTAAACAAGGGCAGCGATGGAAAGAAACCTCCCTGCTCTGCCCCTCTCTGAACCCAGCGAGCTCAGGTCCCACTGGGCTCCTCTGCTCAGGGTTTCAGCTATTCTGGACAAGCTTTTGTGCCAAAAACCAAGAAGCAAAGCTCATTCCAGAATGCCTTTCCTTTCCTGGTAGTTTTTCCTCCACGGAGGTTCTGCAAAGCAGAGAGCAGAGCTGTGGTGACACAGGTTATTTCAGGGAGACAGCAGAACTTTGGATGAGTCCCATCTGCACAATTCACATCTTGCAGAGCCTTTTGGCACACATACCAAGGGGCTTTGCTGTGCAGAAACACAACTGGGAAAAGAGCAGGGTTGTATTATTTGGTGGGTAAAGGTGAGCAATTGCAGCAGCAGCCAGGAAAAGAGGATTGTTCATCACCCTGGATGGAAAGAGCAGCCTCATAAATACCAGCTGGAACTGCTCTGCCCTTGTCAGCTGTGCCAACAACCTCCAGCAGCCCTCTGAGCACACACTCCCCCTGTTCTGCCCCCTTCTTTTCCATCTCTTTCCCACTGGCCCAGTCCAGATTTTGCTGGATGTGCCATGCCCTGTGCAGCTGGATCAATTCCTGCCAGGCAGGCACCTTGGAGAGGGGACAGGGGATGGAGAGGTGGAATTCCACAGGGTTTGGATGCAGATGCTGGGGAGACACCCTGAGGGAAGAGAAGGGGGAAACCAGCGTCCTGAGCTGCATTTATCTCATCAGGGGAAGTCTGGATCTCAGTAATTAGGAGTAAATAAATAAGGAACATCCGTGTTCTCTGGCAGCAGGAGAAAATGAGAGCACATGGTAGGGAGGCAGCTGCTCAATCTTTTTATCTATTTATATCAATTCTTTTTTTTCCCTCTGCCTTTCCTCCACAGCTCATGTATTTTCAGGTGCAACATTGAGAGTTCCCCTTCCCTTCCCCTGCTCTCAGTAACAGACTCTATCTTTCCTTTCAGGCACTTTGTAACTGTTCCTACTTACAGCTCATTTTGTGCCTTGGCCTGGATGATGTGGTCTCTACTCTTCATTTTCTTTTTCCATCTTCTTCTCCAGCAAATGACCCGAATTTCTATTTTCTCCATGAATCCTTCATCCTGAAATTCACTGAAGAAGTGATGAGTCAGCCATTGAAGAGCTGGCCAGGCTGGACTTTTAAGTCTGATTGTTCCCTGGGATGAAACACAGCTGAGCACAATCCATCTTTGGGTTTGATCTTATTTAGGAAGTTCCAGCTCTGGATCTCTGCCCTGAGCACCACAAGAATGGGGTGAAGCACTTTTTCAATGTGTGGCAGGATTTAGGTTACCTCCAGCCTGCTGCTGCTGCTTTTCCCTCCCAGTTCCATCTTCATTTCTATACTCTGGAGCTCTTTTATCTGTTGAGATTTCCTTTATGCCCTGATCAATCTTGGGAAGCCCTGACAGAGCCCTGCTCTTCCCCCTCCCCAAGATTTCCACCTCCAAGCCTTCCCTGCCATCCTCCCCTAGAACTTTTTTCTCCACTTTCTTGTGCTCAAATTCCCAGTTGCTTTTGTACACTCCAATAATAAATGTCTATTTCAATACATTCCATACTTTAAGATATTCCATACTTCTTGCAGCTCTCAAGCTCCTTGTCCCAGCTGGTTCTCTGTGCTGGAAATTCCAGCTGTGGGCACTGAGGACAGGCCACTCCATGTCCTCCATCCCAGCAGAGGGGCTGTGAGGACACCCTAGGTGACACTGTGCACATCTCTGGAATTCCTTTTCCTGCATGAGGTGAGGCAAGGGCAGAAAATACAAAAGTTTCATGTTTTCTATGGGGAAAGCATCACAAAAAAAAAGAAACCCACCAGGGAACTCCAGGTGACCTTGAGGCACCCAGGGCTGTGCTGCCCTCCCTGTGCAAGGTCAGCACAGCTGAAACAGTTTGTTTCCAAAAGCATCTTCAGGGCTTGCTCTTTATTGCCACTATAAACTCAGCCCATGCTCAGCTCCATCCTGGGCTGCACAGATGGTTTTGGACAAGGCAGGTGGGGACAGGACCCTGCCTGCACTGACACAGCCCCCTCTGCTTCCCAGAGCATGAAATCCAAAGTTTTTATTCCTGGCATGGTGTGTGAGCAATTAAACATCCATCTATGCCACGCTGCAGGCAGGTGACAAACAGAGCAGTGCCAACAAGCTCCAGCCATAAGGAAATGCAGGAGGGGCATTTGCTGTTTTCTAGCCTGAAGTGAGCAAAACCCATGGAATTTCCTGTGTCTGGGATTGTTATCCAGGCATTTTCAACAGGAAAATGCAGCAAACTGAAGTTTGTGCTGCTGTGTGAGTGCATCCCTTCTGTTTTACAGGACAGGCTGCCACCTCCAGTTTTCCTGGGAACAGATTTAACTGCACTGCACAAAGGGGCTTGGTTTGCTTTAAGGTTTGCAAATATATTTGTGATTATTTGGCTTCTGGAAGCCTCTGAGGTCATGGGGCAGCCTGGCTTAGCCATGGCTGCACCCACTGCTCCCCATGACTTAGATCACAATTTTTATTTTTTTTAAAAAAAAGGAAGTGAGGCAGGTAAAGGTGCCAGGTTAAGAGAGATGCTTTCCCTTACCTTCACATGGGGGTTCTGACAGCATTTTTGGATGGCTGCTGGTTCAGCTTCACTTGAAATGTATTTACTGCAAACCATCATCTTTTTTAAGGGGAAAACAAGGAAAAGGAGACAAGCCCAGAAGTGGTGCCACTGCTGAGATGGCAAAACACAGCAGAAGCGCCCGAGGACAAAAAAGCTGAACAGAACCTCTGCAGTTGTTTCTTGGAAAGGGATTATTTACATTTCTGCAGGAGATAACACATCCCAGGAAACATCCCCTGTTCCCTGGCAGGGCAGTTTAATGTTCAGGGGCCCCAGCAGGGCAAAGATAACACAAATACTGAGAGGCCAAAAGTGTCCCTGCCCCTGGGACTGCACCTAGGGGGGGCTGAGGGACCAGGAGAACTACAAATGAACAACTACAAAGAGCATTTTCACTCCTGGAAGATGGAAAAAAGAGCCAAGCACGTCAGCTATAGAGGTTCTGGGGAGCACTCTATACAACAAGGAGGAAAAAATTCATTTTGCTGCCCCTTGTTGCTGTCCCTGCTTCTCCCTGCATGGCACATTCCCAGTGCTTATGGATCTTTTCCAGATTATCCAGATAATCACTGCAATGGCTCTGCAAACAGATTCAGCTGATTCCAGATGAATACAGTGGCGTAAAACCGTGCAGACACATTTCTGTTTCCCACTGACCTGGCACCCAGCCCAGGCTGTTGGGCACCCTCAGGGGGCGAGGACCTGGCACAGAGAAGCTGCCCCATCCCTGGAAGTGTCCAAGGCCAGGTGGGACAGGGCTTGGAGCACCTGGGAAGGTGTTTGGAATGAGATGATCTTCCAACCCAGTGAAGAGTTTTCTCCCAATACTGTCACCCTGTTCTTTAAGTTCTTCTAAGCCTTCTGATGTTTAAATTTTTGTAATGGAGTTTCTCACACACTTTTATGTAAACAATGATTGGTTTTGCATTCCTTTCTGGAGGAGGAAAAATTTGATGGACTGTTGGTTTGACCAGTGTCAGTGGAGAGGTGGCAATTCCATCCTCCAATGCAGGGTCACTTTTAGAATTCTATATATATTGAGATGGAGAAATAAACTTTTTCCTTTTTACCTTGGAAGTTTCAGCATGCCTGACGTTCATTTCGTGTCCTATTGCAACACAACACCTCATCTAACCTCCTGCCACGTGACAGGATTGGATCTTCCACCAGATTTCAAACAGGAGGAGGTTTTTTCCTACCACTCAAACACTGGGATGCTGTCACAGGGTGTGGTGGCAGCTTTGGGACAAGGGGTGATGGAGCTTCTCCACGAGGAGGTGCTGCAGAAGCTGCACCAAAGGTCTCACAGGTTTGTGTGGAAGGTTCTGAAGGGGCTGGAGCCCTGGGACACCTTTCTCAAGCAGCCCCCAGAGGCTGGGGGTCCCACAGGAGCAGGGATGGCAAGGATGAGTTAATCCCAGGTAAGGCAGAGCCTAAAGCTGGCTAGGTAAGTAAGTAAGTAAGTAAGTAAATAAATAAATAAATAAAGGTGCTGCTGGCTGAGCCTGGTTCCCTCAGCTGGGAACCAGACTGGCTTGCCTGGAGGCAAGGGCTGTTCTCTGCTTTTCAGGAGGGAGCTCCTGCAGGCATTGCTGTACCCCAGTGCTCCTTCTCCTCTGCTGGCACCAGCACAGGAGCTGCAGCCTGTGCACAGAGGTCCCCTGAGGTAAAAGGCATCCTCAGGTAAAAGCTGAGCCAGGCTGGGCCAGGAAAGCCTTTTCCATAACTCAAGGACACCTTTGCATACACAGTGTCACAGGAACTGCCCAGAACTGCCCTCACAGCTGCTCGCAGGTTTTTCTGGCTCCTCCTGGCCATGACCTGAGCAAGCCACAGAACCTGGGACAGAATCACAGAATCAAAGGGGAGGGACCCACAAGGACCATCAAACCCAGCCCCTGGCCCTGCACAGCCCCAAAATCCCACCCTGGGAGGGTTTTCCAAACCCTCCTGGAGCTCTGGCAGCCTCGGGGCTGTGCCCATCCCTGGGGAGCCTGGGCAGTGCCAGCACCCTCTGGGGGAAGAACCTTTCCCAAAATCCACCCTAAAGCTCCCTGGCACAGCTTGATTATCTCAAGGAGCACTGAAATTTATCTCAAGGAGCACTGAAATCCACAGCAGCAGTTCTGCAAGGCTGAGCGTGCAATAGCAGGTGCCGTAACTGCGCCTGTTGTAAAGTACAAGCAGCACCAAACACCAAACAAAATGCGGCCATTTCCACACCTCAGGAATTCAGGCCTGGCACAGGGGCACATCACTGTCCCCACATGCTGATTTTGGTTATTAATGCCACCACAAACCCCGTCCTGGCTGCACAGAGCAGCTGGGGCAGAGCAAGGAGAAGGTGCCATCAGTCAGTGACAACAAAAAATCCCATAAATGTCATCTTTTAATTGTGCTGAAGAAATCCCAGTGATTTTACCAGATTTGACAGAAAATTCTCGTGCTAACAAATTAACAGTTAAGAATAACAACGGGTACAGCTCGGACAGGACAGGGCAAGGAGAGAGAGCCAGCACGAGGCAGGGGATGGGCACAGAACTGATGGCAGGACATGGGACAAAATCAAATTTTCCCCACAAACCTGTGGCTGGTGAGCCCAGCACTGAGGCAGGGGCTGGTGGCAGCAGCTCTGTCCCCACAGGGTGACACAGCTGCCCCAGCACCCTGTGCCCCACCACCCACCTGGGGGCTTTTACACCTGCTTTTTACTGCACAGACAAATCACAGCAAAAAAATAAAGTGATCTTTTCCACACACACCATAATTTCCCCACATTTTACTCCAGTAACACACAAATTATTTTGTAAACAGGTCAGATCTGCTGACCAATGGGACCTAGGCCAGGCCTGAGGTCCTGGTTGGTTAAACTGGTTCTCCAACCAGCTCCAGGCACAGTTTGCCACTTAGTGTGTTCTGCAGAAGATTATTTACATCTAAAATTATTCTGAATTTTCAATTATTAAAAAATCACCAGAATTTCAATTATTAAATCATCAAATTTCAATTTTTTTCTCAAATTTCAATTATTTACCACCAAATTTCAATTATTAAAAAACCCCAGGACATACCAAGAACATATTAGAGATATTCAGGAACACAAAACTAAAGACTCAAAGAATCATGTGCTTGTCATAAAAAACGAGATTTTACCTCTCCTTAACCATGTTTCAATTGCATTTCAAATAAACCTAAAATTTACTTCTTTAAGTAAAAAAATCAAATATAAAAAATTGGACCCAAATTCAACAAAATGTTTCCCACCTCCATGTGGAATCTTTAGATCATTTGGGAGATGGACTAAGTGCTGTCAGAGCTGGGATTCAAATATTAAAGCAGTAATTTTACCTCAATGGAAATTTGGTTCTCCATCCAATGCTGCAACGTTTGATGAATTTGCACATTAAATACCATTATGCCTTAGCTTATAGAATCTCTAGAAAATAAAATAGACAGGTACTAATTATGCTATGAACTAAATCTAAATATTAAATATTTGCCATTTTACCTAACCAGAGGCCTTGCTTTTAGCACTGCAATGATCTCCAAGGAAAAAGCAAGGCGCAGAAAGATTTCCACTTCGGAGAGAATCTGACTGAAATGATAAAAATCAGGTTGATTTTCACACGAGCAGCTGACCCTCCAAAGGCTCATTAGGATGATGACCCAGTGTAATTAATTCTTGGGATTTAACAAGGTCATTCCCAGTGCCAAGGCTGCACTAAAGCCAGGGTTGCTCTTGTCTGTGCCAGGAGAAAGGGCAAACCCTTCTGGTGTGGAGAAATCCACCAAGGCAGCGGCACAAACACAGAGCCCAGCATGGCAAGAGCAGCACAGGAATATTTGCATCTCAGCTTCACCACCTAAGCCATGTCCATTAACAAAAAAACTAAAAATGTCAATTAACTGAAGTGTTTAATCCCTTTTCCAAAGCAGGTGGAAGAAACCCAAGCCACAAGAGAAGATAATGCCCTGAAGCAGGTTTTGGCCTGAAGAGCTTCACCCTCAGCTGGACCTGGGACAGAGCCCAGGCAGAGCTCACCAACCTCAGGCCAAGGCTCTGGGCATGGCTCAAAGCCAGGATTTAACTGCTTTTCCTGCAGTTCTCACCTCTGCTCTTCAGCCCCACCAGCAGTGGATTCCAACCCCTTGGCAAAAGGCAGCAGAGACAAAAGGGCGGCTGAGATTCCTCCCAGGAGGGAGCAGCTTCCATGGTGCAGCTCTGCTGGCCTGGCTGGGACAGCCAGGAGTGGCTGAGATTACAGTGAGACAAAAATAGAAACCAACAAACCCAGAAATCCCTGATTTCTGCTTGTGCCACGCTGTGGACAAAGGCACAACAGCAAATCACAGCCAGGTGTGGACTGAGATTACAATGACACAAAAATTAAAAGCCACAAACCCAAAAAATCTCTGATTTCTACTTGTGCCACACTCACTGTGGACAAAGGCACAACAAATCACAGCAATCCCATAATAAAGACACCTCCAGGTTCAGCTGGGCAGCACAAACAGCCCCACAAACCCACTGCCAGCCCCACAAACCCACTGCCAGCCCCACAAACCCACTGCCAGCCTCACCATCCCTCTGCCAGCCCCAAACCAGGCCGGGGCTCCAGCCTGGGACCCCTCAGCCAGCAGAGCCCCAGCCCTGGTCCTCCCAGAGGACTGGGAGCGTTTGGGGCTGTTTTACACTCACTTTACTGCTCAGGAACTTTGGCTTTATCAAAAGATCATAAAAAGGGCGCAACATGTCACATGGAACTCATCACACACAGCCTCTTGGGTTTACAGTCAATATTGAGAGACTGGCAGCACAACCCAGGAGGAAGCAGCAGCAGGAGGAGGAGCTGGTCCTGCAGAGCTGGAGCTGCAGAGCCTTACAGGACAGCAGCATCACTCAGTCCCAGCTTGGAAATGTCAGCATGAAACCCAAAACGAGCTCCCCGTGCCCACTGCAGTGCCTGAAGTTTGTGAGGAGGACTGAAAATTGTTTTTGTGTCAGTACACTCAGACAAGTGAAACATTTCAGGAAGAAAAAGAGCCTGGCATTCAGCAGAAGAGTGCTAAAGAGATTTCCAGTACAGCTGAGAGTGAGAGTTCATTTCCATAATGCTCTGTTGTTGTCATTAATGTGCTAATGATCTCTTAATTCTTCATTTAGACTGATAATTGCTGATTGGGACATTGGGGAACAGAGCTGAGCTGATTTACACCAGCTTCCAGTCTGGTCCGGGGTTCTGCAGGTTGCACTGGAAGGAAGATCCCTGCTCCAGACTGATGGATAACCCAAACCCAACCGTTCTGAGGGGCCAAATTCACACATTCACAAATTCGGGGGATGGGGGAAGGCACAGGAAGCAGCGAGTATGGCAGATTTCCCCTTAAAAATGCCCAGCACATGCCCAGCACTGTTCATTTCGAACAGCAGAAGGCAGGAGAGCCCCTTCCAGGACAGGACAGGAATATCACAAAAGCATAAATGGAGATATCAGCTGCTGCATCCATCACAGCAGCAAAACATAAATATATAAATATATGGATTCCTTTATAAACAAATGCTTTGGAGGAAATGTTTCCAATCAGTGATCCCCAATTCATATAGATAAATTAGATTGCTTTAAAGGGTCCATACACAAAAAATGTGCTGCTTGCCAGCAGGGTCAAACCAGATCCATGTCACTGCTAAAAAACAATTCCAGGCCTAAGAGGAACAGGGCTGAAACCCACTGTTGTAAGAAATTCCAGCCATAATCAGCTTTAATCTCCAGTTAATTCCCAAGAACTCCCTCTTGCACTGAACTCTGGCAAATGGCATTTATTTCAGTTCCCATTTAGCCAGGACAGTGTGCATTAATAGATACTTATTAATTTTAAATAAGAATATTAAAAGTATTTATTTTGGTTGCCTGGCTGCTTTTGCTGCTGCATTTTAATAGCTTCTTGTGTTTTGCTGGAAATGAAATTTGGAGGCTGCACAAACAGCACTGAGGCCAAATGCAACGTGCTCCAGGTAATGTTCAGCACATCTTTTAGATATCATCTAATTTAATTACCTGAAAAATAATTTTATGGCTGTTTTATTGTGCTTTTATGTAAATAAATACCCAGGAGCCACAAATACACATCCCACTAGTTGCAGGAAGTGGGTCCCTTTTGAAGCTAACACTGCTATTCCTCCCTTCCTGGCACAGGTAGGAATGGATTTACAAAATCATCTTTTAATAAATAAAGGTTTGGAATTTGGTTACACAAACCTGTGTACGGTCACAAGCGAAAAAATCTCCACCTGGGCAGCATGGAAAGAACATGGGACAGAGGAGAAGAGGAAAGAATCACCCAGAGCAGTTGTTATTTGACTTTTGTCCCACTCGTGGCTGCCCCGAAGTGTCCTGGCCAGCAGCTCCTTCCTCCCATGCCTCAGGGCAGAGGGGTGAGCACAAGCAGCTGCAGGAAGGCAGGAACATTTGCAATAACAAATAAAACATCTGCAACCACCTCGTGCTGTCCTTTTTCATCAGCACTTTCAGGGCTGCTCTGCCCTCTGGCAAAAGAGGAGTTAAAAATCAGCATTTCAAAGCTGCACCGAGGCTTCTGTTCAAAGTTCCAGAGATTCTTTCTGATCTTGTGAGCAAACTGAGCTGCAAAGGGACTCCCCCAAGCCATGGCACTGCCACCCCTGTGGGGACAAACCTGCCCTCCCAGGGGCCCTGCACACAAACCAGGTTTGGTTAAAAACTGAAATACAGCCTCAAAATGTAACCCTGCCACTGCTCCTCACCGCTCAGCCCAGTCCTCCCTGGCAATGCCAATGCAGTGAGCACAAACTCCCCAAGCTGCACAAAGCATCCTCAGCCCAGCATGAAAACGTTCCTGCAGGAGGTTACAGCAGCAAAGGGAAAATTCAGCAGAATTTGGGATTCATCTCCTTCATAAAGAAGCCTCAGGGCTGAGGCAGAACAACATCTGTGGGGTTTGAACACTGCAGACTTTTCCCAGTGTCACACAGAGGCTTTTTCCTCACCAGTGCCAGTTCTAGGAGGTGCCATGGGTAGGTATCAGTGGGGTTCTCCCTTTCCAAGCCGTGCTGCAGCCATCCCTCACCTCCCTCAGCACTTCTGTGCTGCTCTGTGTCCCCAAAAATGCAGTAAATTCAGCTAACACAAAAAGGACTCATCTTCCTGCTACCTCATGCTCCTCTGAGGCTCCCAGAGTGAAGTGATCCATGATATTCAGCTTTCACAGAAAGAAGAGAATGGTTACTGGCCCTTGCTCAGAAAAAAAAAAACCCAAACAAAAACAACTGACAAAACAGTTTAAACTCAAAATCTCTTTCCATTTAGTAAACATTTCACAAATGTTCATATTGGATTTTACACCTTTTTTTACTTCTGATTCATTACTTTTAAATTATTAAGGATGAGAATATTGTCTGTTCACAGCACCCTTCCCTTTTAAAAGCTGTGAAGCACCTGAAATTCAGATTGTAAACTCCTCTGGGAGGAAAGCACCCTCTTGCAGGGATGTGTGCTGTGTAGAGTTGCTATTCAGGAAAAACTAATCTCTCAATTCTGCCTTCACAATTGTATTCTACTGCAGGGAGGAAAGCAGTAAAAAATCCTATCCTTGTATTTTAGCATGAAGAACAGGCACTCTTCACTTCCACAGAATTTAAAATCAAAGGAAAAAGCTCTATTTATACTGACCTGGTAAGAAAAAAAAGGTCCAGGAAAGAATTTTCCTGGCTCCTTTTCCAATGGTCTGTGCACTCCCATTGCATAAAGTCCAGGACAGAGCAAAGGGTTTATTTATAGCCAATAAATCCTGCATTCATGCACAGTCGCTGTGACATGGACACATTTGGGCACGTGCTGGATAATTTATTTGTCCCTTTTCGCTTTGGTGCCTGTGATTCTCTCTACCTGGCATAAAAAACTGCCTAGAAGGGACTTTTTTTTGGTTAAAATTAAAGAGCTAGATATTTTCCATATCTAATGTTCATAATTCTAAAGAGCTCCTAAATATTAGGAAAACAACTGACTGACCATAAGGATGAATCAGACTTCTAAAGAGTCATCTGTGAAAAAAAAAAATCATTAAAATCAAGCTGGAGAGGCAGCATTTCCATGGGCACAGGCAGGTAAAGGCCTGTGCAGAAATGAGATAACCATGTCCTTGTGGCCTGGCTGAATTAGGAGGCAGTGCCAAAACCTCTGGAGGTGAGAGGTGCTTGCTTAAAAGATATTAATTAAGATATCTTCCTGCATGTTTAGATTAGATTTCTCTATCTGAAATTCAGGGAGATTGCAAATTCAAGCACTGCCCAGTAAAGACCAGAGCAAACAGTCCCTGGCAGCCTTTCCTTGGCAAACACAAGGGTGTGGTGATGGAAAGCAATGCCAGAATGAGGGATGAGAAATGAGTTGCCTCATTCTTCAGCTGCACAGGATGTCCAGACTACTCCAAAATCCCACCCCATCCACAAGGACAGGGTGGCAAAAAAGACTTGATCACAACTTCAGAGTGGAACTGAGACCCAGAAAGCTCTAGAGAGGACATGAGCTGAACAACCCCATGGAAACTTAAGATCTGCACATTGGCCACAATCAAGGTAAGAACTTCCTTCATTCAGCACCTCCCATGGAATCACTACCCCAGGCAGGTAAAATCCAGAGAGATTGCAGGGTACCAGAGTGCTGGCACCACCCTGCCCTGCTCCCTGAGCACACACACATTGATTTCACAGACACACAGACACGTTTGCCCAGCCATTGTTCCAATTCCTCTCTTTCCAAGCTATTTCTTCAGAGCACCGTGCCCCTGCGTGCCCAGGGCAAAGTCCACGGCCTGGTGCACGCTGTGGAAGAGCAGCTGGTCCTCCCCCTCCTGGAAGAACTCCCCTCGGAGCAGGGAGCTCCTGACAGAAGGGCTGCACTGGGCCAGCAGCACGTGGACGCCGATGTCCCTGTAGTCCTTGCAGACCTCCTTGAGCGTGCGGATGCCAGCCGTGTCCAGGAACTGCACGGCGCAGCAGTCGATCACGATGGTGTGAAACCCCACAGGCTCCGACCCCAAATCCACGGGGACGCTGCTCTGCTTGTCCCCAGATCCCTCCTCCTTCTCCTTGAGCTTTCTTTTCTCTGCTTTCTTCTTGGCTGCCTTCACCCACGCAGGGTTGACCCCAGTTTGCTTGTAGAGGGTGGATTTGAAGCACTCCTTGTTGATGTAGTAGATGGGGGCCTCGAAGCGGAACACCACCACGCCAGGCTTGGTTTGCAGGTTCTTGTAGGCAGACAGGGACTCGTAGGTCTCCGACTCGGCCACCCAGCCCAGCAGCGGTGCCTCGGGGCGCTGGGTGCGGAAGATGACGCAGAGCATGGAGAAGCAAACCCCCACCAGGAGCCCGATCTCGGTGCTGATGAGCGCCGTGGCCGCCATGGTGACCGCCCAGATCACCGTGTCCACCCTGCTCAGGTGCCACATCTTGGGCAGGTCCCTGAACTTGCGCAGGGCTCCGCGGAGGTTGACGATGGTTATGACGGCAAGGACGCATTTCTGCAGGGAGTAGAACAAAGGGGCGATGACGAGGAGGACCAGGAGGATCACCAGGCTGGTCACCATGCCGGACATCTGGGTTCTGCAGCCCGTGGACTCCTTGACCAGGGTCTTGGCGAGAGCTGCGCTGGTTGTGAAGCAGTGGAAGAAGGAGGGGATGATGTTGCAGAAGCCAATGGCGTACATCTCCTGGTTGGCCCTCACGGAGTAGCCGTGCTTCTTGGCAAACATCTCCGAGAGGGACACGGTGATGGCAAAGCCAATGATGGCAATGGGGATGGCATCCAACGCCACGCTGGGAATCAGGGTCCAGACTGGAGGGCGCGGGGGCAGAAACCCCGTGGGGATGTGCCCTGAAATGCTGGAGCCATAAGTCTCCCTCAGCTTCCCAAAGTGAGATGCCAGAGTGGCTGCCACAACCACGAAGAGCTCCACCGGAACCGGAGCCTTGAGCTTGGATTTGAAGCGCTCGTTAAGCTCTTTGGCTGGGATGAGCACCAGGAAGCACAAGAAGCTGGTGATGAGGTCACAGATGTTGGTGGTGTGGATGTTCCTGAAGATGTTTATCCAGGTGGTGATGAGGGAGCCCACGCCCCCGCTGCGAGGAATGTCCAGGCCCAGCAGGTACTTGACTTGTGAGGTCAGGACAGTGATGGAGGCCCCTGTGACAAACCCACTCAGCAGAGAATCCGAGAGGTACACGGAGACAAAGCCCACCTGGAAGAAACCCATGGCCACCTGGAAGGAACCAACCACACACAACATGTCAGGACACAAATCCCACAGATTTTGTCAGGTGGGATAAAAAAACCCAACATCGTGCACGGCCCTGGAGGACCAGGCATGGTCTGAGCAGGGAGAAAAATCTCCCTGTATTCAAAATATTTTTAAAATATATAATAATATATATTATATAAAATATAAAATGATTAAAATATACAATATTTGTATATTTTACAAAAATATTTTATATATATTCTATAATATATATATATAATTATTATATACTCCCTGTATATAAAAGTATTCAGACCAGGATTTTGGGGGGATCTTCCTCCCCTGAACAAATGTTCATTGTCTGCTCTGCTAATGACCCAGGTGGGGGAAAAAAGAAAAGAAGAAAACCTAGGGGAAAAATCCAAACCCCACATTTGAAATACTGCCTGCTTTTGCCATTTCTCTTTCAGTTCCTCTAAACTTTGTGAACTTTGCAAGGATCTAAAATTTTCCTGCTGGCCTTTGTCTGCCTTGCACTGGAGTTCAGAGCCTGCAATAAAACCACAGCTTGTGGGGTGACAACTGTCCTTTGTACTGCAGAAAGTTTGGTGCCTCTGACTCAGAAAGTCTATGAGCTGCAAACTCCTCTGCTGCAGATCATAAAAACAGAGATAACTCAGAACTCGATGAGAATCTCAAAGAATTACTGAAGATAAGGCAGGTCTGGAACCTGCACTGGATGAAATCAGCTCACAGCTCTCAAAGGCTCCCTTATAGCCTTGATAATTAATTCAGGGTCCTTCTAAGTGTAAAACATCAATAATAATTAGCTTACCTAGATAGTATTAACTCGTGTGAGAAGATTTTATGATTTGATTGTAAAGTTTCTGATACAAAGAATATGTGATTTTGGTCGAAAAAAAATAAATTTGAGGGTGTTGGCCTGTAGAGAATATGCCTAATATTCAGAGGGACTGAAGATAAACTGATCTGATTTCTTCAGATAAAGAAACTGAACTGCATTTGTACTTGCAAAGACTATTAAGTGCAATTCACAAACTGCACCCATCCCACAGGGATGAAAGACGAAACCCAAAATCCAGTGTAGCCTGGGAGGCCCAGAATATTTCTGAAATAACTCAACAGGAACTTGCAGTACAAAAAGTTCCAGGTTGTGTCCAAAACCTGTGTTTTAAAGTGTCACAAACATGTTTTGTTCCCCTCTTATATATTTTGATTGGCTGTCACCCTGGACAGATGATAAAAAATGAATGTGAACTCACGAACTCAAATACCACAGCTCTGCAGTACAGCTAAAATTAATCTCATTCTGGTTAATGTATAAGACTCTAAAAACAAGGATACCTGCTTTAATTTAGGCAAGCAGTGAATTCTAGAAAATAAATAGATATTTGTAAATATAAAATATATTGTATCCTCTCAGTAGAATCCTTTCCATGCAGTAGTATTGTTTTGGCTTCAAATGGGCAAACAGCAAATTTTTTAAAAGCATATTTACAAATAAAAGGAAAATGGAGATACTTTTACTGTCCAAATTTTTCTTCGGTAAAGGCAAATGATTAAAGACTGGAATTAGGAGCTGATGCATCACATTTTGACCTGATGGAATTGGGTCTAATGCCAAAAAGATAAACAGAGCTTCAGGCCACAGCAAGGAAGGTAGTGAGTAGACCCTGAGAGCTGGAGGTGCAGGTAAAACTTGACAAAAGAAAGGCCTTGTAAAATCAGGCCTTATTACTATTTTAACTGAATTAACAGTTAAGTCTGTTGAGTTTCTATGAGAAACATATTCTAAGAATGAAAACCAATTTGCATAACAACCTATTCTTGTGAAAAAAAGGAGATGCACTTACAAAAACAAGAATTCTATCTCATTAGAATATTAATACAGAAGAATATTAGAAGAATATTAGAATACTAGAAGAAAATATGTAAACTATCTAAAACTAGAAAAGTTTGACAAACACATACAATAACCCTTACCAACCAATGAACTGAGTTTCACTAGATTACTAACCAATCACATTCAAACACAGTACCTTCTAATACCATATAAAAATGAACTCTCCATATTAAAAAATGTAATATTCTGCACAAAAAAAATCAGATGTCTAGTCTCATATCTATCTCTAACACAAGGCCAATAGCAGCTACAGCAGAAGTGTCCCACCTACCTATCATTACTATGTTTTCCACTTCTGTACATTATTGTGATCAGGTGCAATTTCCTTGTAAAACCAGTTTTGCAAAAGCATGAAGTGCTTTTTTTTGCAGCGTGTCATTGGCTGTAAAAAAGCCACTTCTTAGGTAACAAACCTTCACAGTATTTGGCAGGTGAAATCCCTGCATTTAAAAAAGAAAAAAAAAAAAATAAAAAAGAACCCCCAGGAGGTGTGGACCAGCTGCAGCCGCCCTTACCTGGTACACCCCCGAGATGAAGGTGAGGGTGGCAGCCACGGCCATGGCGTAGCAGCCGCTGTCACAGAGCGGCTCTGTCCCGTTCCCAGTGCCATTCCCGTGCCCCCCTGGGCCTGGCAGGGCACTGGGCACAGCTGGCTCCAGCTGGTAGCCAGCCCTCTCCACCTCCCTGTCCACCACCTGGCCCAGCATCAGGCACACCACGCCGAAGATGCTGACGGAGATGTGGCGGGAGGTGCCGAAGATGCAGTAAATGATGCAGGAGAAAAAGGAGGTGTAAAGGCCATAAATGGGCTCCAGCCCTGCCAAGAGGGAGTAGGCAATGGACTGTGGGACCAGCAGGACCCCCACGATCACACCAGACATTACATCCCCCAGGAGGTACTCCCTGAGGTTGTATTTAGGAAGCCACTGTAAGATGGGGAAAAACCCCAAAATACAATCTTTAATTTTGGCCGGGGTGCAGCTGCAAGTTTCCTTTGCTTTCTTAACCAGCAGAGCCTTCATGTTCCTCTTCTTCTCTTGGGGTTCCAGGAACATTGTGTGATGGAAACTGCACTTGGCATCATCTCCTTCTGGCCCTTCCATCACTTCATGGATATGGTTGGTCTCTGTCATCGCTGCCATCGCCAGGACTCACTGAAAACACAAAGGACCATTAAACCAAAAATAAATGTACAATGTGAGACTTGAACATAGCATTTATGAAAAGCAAGGGCTGAAACTCTCAGTTCAGCAGAGAGAAAGCAAATTCCAAGCAAACTGGGAACCTCTCAGCTTGCTTGGGAATTGAGAAAATGAGATTTTCTCAAGGGAGCCTCCCCACTGCATCCCTGTGAAGCAGGAAATGACCTTTCCCAGAAGGGAACCTGGCATCCTGTGGAATACACCTGCTGCTGGTAGGGTTGGGAAATGGACAGGAATGCAGCAGCACTGCCTTTCTGAGAGGCTTCCTGGAGAAAATCTCTGCCTGCAGCCTGTTCCACCTTGCAAAGCCAGACAGAGGATTTACTGTAGTGCCACAGCCATTCCAGCCCAGCTGCTAAAAATTAACTGCAAGTGGGACATTTCCAGCAAAGCACAGCTCAGTCTACATCTCTTGTGGGTTGTTGTTTTCTTTTTTTGTTTTGTTTTCTTTTTTTTGACGCAGGGATTTCGCCTGCCAAATACTGTAAAGGTTTGTTACCTAAGAAGTGGCTTTTTTACAGCCAAAGACACGCTGCAAACAAAAGCACTTCACACTTTCACAAAACTGGTTTTACAAGGAAATTGCATCTGATCAAAATAATGTACAGAAGTGAAAAACATATTATTGGGCACAATGGCAGGTAGGTGGGACACTTCTGCTGGAATTGGTGCTCTAGACCAAGCTGCCCACAGACAGTAAAACAGGGTAATTATACCAATAATTTAACACTGGGAACATACTGCCTGACTGGGAAAGAGCAAGGTCTTGATGAGACAAACCCAAATGAAACTTGAGCATACCAAGTGACTGCCAGCACTTAGCTCTCCCACCTGCAGAAAACATCCAGAATCCTCCAGAAAACTCCTTAAGCCCCAATACCTGGTACCACCAGTACAGTGAGACCATTTCAGCCAGAAACTCACTGGTCTGGGGTGAGACCCAGCAAGAGAACCCTGAGAAGTGTCACTGCCAGGCTTCCCTTTCTGGCACTGCAGTCCCAGAGTGCCAATGACAACATGGATTTGATGTGCTGCTCACGTCCTCTCCGTGCAGTGCAAACATCAGCCAGACTCCTGTCCATGGAACGCTCACTGCTGAATTAATCGCCCAATTAATTGTCCAATTGTCCTGAATTAATTGTACCAATTAATAAATTGCTACTGGAACTGGCAGTGCTAAGGATGCAACTTGAGTCTGCCCCAGAATGTGTTCAGTTAATCACCATTTCTCAAGCAGCTACAGCATCACAGAACTGTGGAGTCATCCAGGTTGGAAAATCCCTCTGAGGTCACCCAGTCCAACCACTCCCAACAGAGCCAAGGCCTCCACTAAACCATGTCCCCAAGTGCCACATCTACAAGTCTTAAATCCCTGCAGGGATGGGGACTCCAGCACTTCCCTGGACAGCTGTGTCAGGGCTGGACAGCCCTATTGGTACAGAAATATTCCTAATTAAAACACTCCCTGGTACCGTCCCTGCAGTTTGAGTTTCTCAAAGGTATGGGAGGGAGAAGGGAGAGGAGTGACTTTGTGTGCCTTAGGACAGCCTGAGCAGAAGGAACCCACAAGAGCAGAACCAACTACAGAACTTAATATTTACAATGGCTTCTTCAGAGACTTCTAGAACCAATTAGAAAGTAATTGCACTCAACTAATCCAACCATGGTGTCCCTGGATCTGCAGACATAGCTAAAGCCAACACACAGAAAATACCAGGGAGGAGTTTCTGTTTCATCTCCTGCTCCTTGCTGGGACTCCCAAAGGAGTTTCCATTCAGCACAGGCCCAGACAGGGAGCATCTCTTTGGTGGGTGAGCTCCTGCACCCTCCCAAATAACCAAACCCTGCCACTCTTTGCTGGCTGTGCCTGACCTGGTACTGAAAGGAGGGTTTCAAACACAGACCCCGAACCGGCAGGGATGGATTTTCTGTGTGACAGGGCCTGTCTCCCTCCCTGCAGTAATATCCCAGGATCACTGAGGTTGGAAAAGCCCCAGCTGTGCTCAAAGCTCAGCTTCTCCCCAGCCCAGAGCACTGAGTGCCATATGAAGAGTCAGGATCTTCAAATGAAGAACCTGCACTGCAAGAAGGGACATGCTCAAGATGATCACACCTGGAGGAGACCCCCACCGCTACCCTGCAGGTTTCCAACCTCACCCACCTGTACAAGACTGCCAATTGTGCTCAGGGACGATTTACAGCCCTCACAACCCCCCTAAATACACAGTGAGAAACAAGGGAGTATTACAAAAGCCTGTGTCAGCTCTACTTTGCAAAAGTACATTTTGGAGCTGTATTTGCTCAAGAAGTTTTATTTGCTTTACCAGCACAGAGTTACAAATCAAAAGGCTTCTCCCTTACCCAAAGCTCAGCAAATCAACACTGTAAAAGCTGAGGGGGGACAAAATCAAGCCGGACTACTTTTTATGTGTAGCAATGAGTTTGTTTTGTGAGATTTTAGTAAAGATTTCAGTAGTGAAAATTCTTTTGATTTCCTTCTGTCCCTCCTCCAGGACTTGCAGGCAGCTGAGTCAAACCTGGGAATTTTCTGAAATGTGCCAACACAAACCCCAGACAGCTCAGTTTGGTGCTGCTCTAAAACATCTGCATGGGAGGGGGTGCCTGGGTTTCAATTGTGTCCAGACAGTGGGGAAATGTTCTAAGTAAAACCTTTCTGGCTCCAGAGCTCTGAGCACATACTGGCTCTTTGTGCTGACTTGCATGACAGCTTTCTCCCCGTGGCATGAAAAGGACCTTTCAGCACACAGTCCCTGCCCCTTGCCATGTCAGGACAGTAGGAAATAACACAATTTCCAACACTCATCTCACCCTTTTCTGCCTCAAAGTACTGCCCTGTATTAATTTTGAAACTGTTAGCCCTGGCTTCTCAAATAAAACTGGATTTTATACTTACACATTAAAAAAACCCAATCCTGAGAAAACACCTTTGGTTCGCGGTTTGGACACTGAAGGACATTCTGTACATAAAACTTGAAAAAGGAGCTGCTGTAGTTTTTATTCTGAAAGCTGCTATTTACACACAACCCAGAATTCACTTTTATCACTCCTTTTGGCCTTTCAGGGAGTGTCTCGTTGTGACAAACTTCGCTTACGATAAAAAAAACTACAAGACAGAACTGAGGAAATTTCCAGTATCTGTTATCAACTGACCGCCATAAAATGAAGCTACAGGGAGGTCCTGCAGTCTCTAGAAGTCATCAGACCTCCAGACTATTTCTGGAGCCCATCTGGGCCCTTTTTTCTGATCCCATGATGAGGCAGCATCTGCCTGGCTTCTGTTTTTGGGGGAGCACCACCTGCAGCCCAGGGCTGGCTTGGACTTCATTCGTCTGTGGCACATCAGAGTCACCTTGAGAGTAAGGGAAAACTGGATTGTGATGCTCACTCACCTACTGAAATAACTCTACCAGGAGAAACTTCAGATGTGAGTATTTCAGAGTAGAAACTGAATCAAAACATGATGTCAGTTGCTACAACACCCATGTCAGTTTTCCTTACTTTTCTACATTTAAATTATTACTGTATGTGATCACTCCCCACCCTCATGTACCCCTTGCTAGACAGGAAAATTTACATGCACTAAAAACTAAAGCATAAATCCATGATCTAAAAGGACAAGAACAATTTCTGGAGAATTTTAAAGGTGAATCAGAAATCCAAATTCCACACAAACTGAACCAGATCTGGGCCTTTAGAAAATGCACCCCCTAAGAATACAACAGGAAAGTATATCACATCATTTTGACAACTAAATCTTTGACCTTTCTCTTGTTGGACAACAACCTTTTTCAAATAATGTCTTTACTGTTGTGGAGCAACAAGGAAATTCAATATTACCATGATAACACCCAGATAAGCACTGGAACAACACTGCCTGCACCTTGGAATTTGACAGAATCCTTCATATCCTCCAGCAAAACATTGAAGCCACAAACATTTACTTTCACAAAGGGCTGAAAATAACATGAATAATGGAAAACCACGTTTAAGGAACACATGTGGAAACAGAGCTGCCTTGCTTTTGGCACAATAACCAGCAGCCATCCACTCGTGGGAAAACCTGCAAAGCCAGACAACAAAACCTTGCTTTTGTGAAATATGGGATCTGCTCCCACTCCAAATATGGGATCTCCTCACTTTCCCCAAGCAGCAGCAGCCTCCTGCACTTTTGGGGAAGATCCCATGGAATCCCTGCTGGCAGTCAGCTATTCCAGGGGAAGTTGTGCCACCTCCCAAAGGCAGCTGAGCATGCTGGCTGCCCTGCTCTGCCCTGGCTGAAGCAGATCCCTCCAGCAGCTTCCATCCCACCCGGATTTGTCAGGAAGAGCTTGCCAAGGCTTTCAGCAAGTTATTCCTGCGTTAGGGCCCTTCTCCCACCCTTTCTGTTAGCAGGGGAAGGTGGAACACTGAGCAGCTGGGCCGGGCACTGAGGATGGGCTGAGGAAGAGCTCCCACAGGGATTTCCTCAGGCAGCAGCTGCCAGCTCAGCCCAGGGCATCCCACACTGCCCATCACAGCCCGGGCTGCATCCACAGGGCTGGGGCTGTCCGATCCCAATGGAAACACACCGGGACTGCGCTGGATAATGCAATTGTTGTGCTTTAATTAATCAAAATTAATAAAATTAACAAAAACCAGCAAGAAGAAGCCCGCACGCTGTGTGCCCCTGAAACTGCGGGTTTTGCGGAGCGCTCTGGAAGCCCAGCCAGCACGGAGGGTCCGGGCAGAGCGGAAGGGAAGTGAGAGCAACAGCTCAGCTCTGAGCGCCACATTCACTTTCAGCCTCGGGGTCCCGCTCCTTCCTACCCAGCTTCCTCATGGCTTCCATGGGCATTTTCCTCTCCGCCTGCTCGTTCCGGGGCTGCGAGCAGCAGCCCAGGAGGGTCCGAGCCGCACCCCGCTGTGCCCCGGCCCCTTCCCTCGGTACTCACCGCCCGCGGCTCCTCGGGGACCTGCGGCGGCTGGGACCGACCGACGGGCGGACGGACAGAGTTACAGACAGAGTTACAGATGGAGGGCCCGCCCGTCCGCCCGCGGCGGGTCCCGGCAGCACCGCCCCGCTCCGGGCAGGGAGGGCCGGGCAGAGCCGCGCCCCTTCCACCCCCCGGCCCGGGGCACTTCCGAGGGGATTCCGGGTGTGTGTAGTTATGGGAAAGGCTGCTCCTGGTCCTTTATTTTGCACGCAGCCCTTTTAAATTGAAAGTATAGGGTTGATAATACGAGGTGATAATGTGAGGTGAAGTGAGATTCAACTTGGTGCAGGTGGGGAACCGTGGCACTCTCTGGCTCCTTTTTGCCCTGGAGTACTACTGGGATTCAGTGAAACCTGGATTCATTGAAATGAATGGGATTCATTGGAACCCGGGAAGGATGAAGGATCCTTGGCAAAGTGGGTATTAAAGATCCCAGGTTTCTGTTAAGTGCTCTGCTCTTGTCTCTGGGCTGGCGGTTCAAGGTCGGAGGGGCCATGCCCAGCCCTGTCTGCCTTCCCTTCCCTTCACACAGAAAAGCAGACGTTTCATCTGAAGTCAAACATTGCCCAATATTTGCATTCCAGGTGGAATCTTGAATGCAAACTGTCAAAAAACCCCATCAATACACAGTTGGAACAAAGGAGGCCAACTTCAAGCCTGCAGAATTCATGCTCTTGTCTTTCAGTGTTAAGAAAATGCTGTAAATCTTCCTGTAGAAATACTGAATATTTCCATAGAAAACATTTCCTTTCTCCATGAGGGTTTATTAGATGTCATGGTAACCAGAACAGGCAATTGCAATGGAAATAGAAGAGCTCCCTCCCTCTCCCCTGACTGTCCATTGTCAAAAACATCAGTGACTGACTTCCCAATCCCTTTAGGGACTTCCACAGGAGTTTTAATTGAGTTTGAACTATATGGTGACTTCAAGACAACCAGAGCAAATCCTTGGCAGGAGTGACATCTGTGACAAAAGCATTCAAAGCCTATTGTGCAGGGACTCTGCAGAATCCTAATAAGAAATCACAAACTCAAGCAACGGGTGTTCCAGCATTTTCATTCTTGTTCTAGAAGCACAGACTGTGGAAAACTTGAATCATCCAATACATCATGTCTTCATGGAAGAAACAGGGAAATAATATCTTCTGGGAACATGATAGTAAAAGAAAAAAATCCCAAGCATTATTATTTTTCCGGACCTAAAAAAAAAAAAAAAGTAGGCTTTTTTCCTTCTTACTTTTAGATTGATTTTCTTAAAAATGGGTGGAAAAAATCCAAGCAATTATTTAAGGTAATTAAATAATTTCACTTCCAAGTGCTTTCCTCTTCTCGAGGTATATTAAGCTTTATGGTTAATGTATTTCTGTGCTGAGGGAACCTTTGGCCTTGGAGAAATGTGTCTCTGGGCTCTTCACACTCCAGAATCTCCTGCCAAGGAGCTGGGGTTTGCTGACACACAAATGCCAGCATGTGCCATCTGCCCATCCCACTCAGCCTGCCTGGCAAACCCACTGCTTCTCCAGACCACCACATCCTCTTTGGAATATCCAATCTCCACAGACCAGTTGGTCAGACTGCAAAGTAATCCTGGAAATTGCTTTGCTCCACAGAGCAGGTACTCCTGGGCAGCCCTGGGAGCCCTCACTCCTTGCCTTTTGCCCAGCAGCTCCTGTACAGCCCTGCCGTGCGCTGGTGCCACCTGGCACATTGCTCTGCCTGTGATGGTGTTATCAGCCCTCTGTCCATAAACCCCACAGGCAGTGGCTCTCCCTGGCTCTTCCCAGGCTCCCAGCTCAGTGTTATCACCCAGCAGATAAGGGCAGCCTGTGATTTCCCCAGCTCTCAGCTGCTTTGTGCCACCTGGCTCCCAGCCTTGAGTAAGGAGCCTCCTTCCTTCCTTCCTTCCTTCCTGTCCTCCTGGCACCTCCCTGCCCAGTGCCCTGCTTCTGCTGGTACAGCTCCATGGGATGGCTGGGTTATGCTGAGAGTGGTTAAAAATGAGTTATTAACTCTCCTTGCCCTTCCCTCCCTCTACAGCTTGCAATGCACTGAGATTTGGGCCTGAATTTGCACATTCTTGCATTAAGTTTGGAGATGGAGAACATGGAACTGTCTGGTTCCCATCTGTGAGTTCTGTCAGAGCTGGGACAAACCTTCCTCCCCACCTCACCTGCTGGGCTTGGAGGGCCCTAATTAATGTCACACACACACGACTATGTGTGCCAGGTCTGACTTACTTAGAAAACCCATCAGACTAAGTAACAGGAAGAGGCCCATCCTAATGCTTGAGATGCATTTAATTTAATTCAGTCACATCATTCAGCACTTGGCAAAATCAAAAAAGAAGAGCTAAAATGAGCTGCTTTTAAAGGCTTCCATCAAGGATGAGACAAATGCCAAGTAAAAATTGAGTGGTTGGAGGTGAGAGGGCGTAATACAAAAGGAAAGATGCAATGAATCAGAGTTCTTAAGTAATCAAAATGCTTAAGCCATAAAGTTATCAAAAAGAAATAAGTTCCGTGCTTATCTCAGGATATCATGTGCATGTCATTGTGCGTGTCACAATTATACTGCAATCAAGAAAAAGTGTTCTGCACAAACATCTGTGCAGATTTGCTGCACCTTCAGTGTGTCATGGTCCAATGTTGTCACCTAGAGTCAAGAAGTAATTAAGTGATAAAATTTTCAGTGTTGATATGTTAGAAGGCTTTTTATTGAATTTATTTGAATTCAAGGTAGGAGGGGAGATCAAAACATGTGGCAGGTTCTCATTACTAGAGATAATTTTGGATAATATTCAAGTTTTTCTTTCCATTTCAGTTCTGACATCTGTTTTTCACATCTCCCTTACATCTGGACCTAAGAGAATCAAAATTCTCCAATAACTATATATGTTGTTCCTTCTTGACAATGCTTTCCTGCAGTAGGAATAAACAAGATGAAAAAGTTTCACTTACTGTAACATAAAGTAGTATTTTATAACATATTTGACAAGTTGCTTCCAAGTAGAGCATTGCCTTGTCTCAGAAAAAAATATTTCTTTTTCCCTGACCTGTTTTGAGTGACTGTCTCGTTCTGTGTAGAGCACAGCCACTGACTGAGCTCAAAAGAGAAATAAATGGACATACACACTGATTAAAAATATACCTCTAGATTTGCTCCAAAAGTCAAAAAGTAATGAAGAAAGTAAGACTTTCTTTTGAATTTACGAATTAAGAAGATAGTCATTTGCAAACTGAACTTCAGTTGCAGCAATTCGTATCTCCTGCAGCATTTGGATTCATTTAGGGAACCTTTTCAGGTACTAAGTTTGCTCCAGCTCCTGCCCAGCTGGTGGGAACCCCTCCGTGGTCTTTCCTTGGAACAGGCTGTTTTCCTGAGTGCTGAAGCAAACCCAGTGTCTCCCTCAGGCTGAGGATAAATGATTTCCCTGGTGAGTTCCCAGAGATTTCTGCCCTGAGGCTACACGCTGTGGCAAGGACAGGAGATACATGCAACAAAATGCTGATCACATTGTTAGGTGGGAGATTTTCTCTGCAAGACTCACAGCCCCAAGCCAGAGTCCTGAGGAATAAATGGTATTTTTGAACACTTACATTCTGAAGAGGTATCAGTAGGTGAAGCCTCACTGTAAAGAAGTGGTGTTGAATGTTAGAGTCTTGTAAAACGCAAATCACATCTTGTTAATAGCAGAACAAGAGATGTGAATAGATCTGAGTCCCTTCTTTTAAGGTGAAGGACAGCCTCTGAGACTCTGCTTAGGTCTCCTTAAGAAGCAGGAAAGTGCAGGACATACAGTCCTTAAATTAACAACTGGAGAAATTTGCAGGGAACATTTTATAAGTAAAGAAAAGGATTTACCTCCTCCTCTTCATCTACTACGCGATTTTGATCTAAAAAAAAAAAATAGAGAAGAATGGTTAACAAAGCTGGCAATGAACTCAAGTGTAGGGCTGGGTACTGTCCCCCTGGATCTCACGGTCAGAGATAAACCAGGAGGGGATGGGGCTGGGCAAACACAGAGGATGTTTCTTGACAGTGGGACTGAGCACCCAGAACTTGGAAAGTTGATGGGAACAGGAAACCACATCAGAGAGAGGAGAAATTGGTCTTTCACTGCTTAGGAGCAGTGCAAGACCAATTGTTATCCACAGAAACCTGCCCCCCTGCCCCCTCCCCACAGCTCTCAGGACCCCACACCAGCCCCTCACACCCTGCCGGAAGGAGCTCCCAAAGATTGGAGTCCTGTTACCCATGGTGTCAGCGGGGCTGGGTCGGGGCTGCTCACCACGCAGGTCATCCAGCAGATAGTCCAGCTGCAACAAAAACTTCTTTTTCTGGGTCTCATACTGGGTCATCAGTCTGTCATTCAGCTGCATTGCCTCCACCTTCACATCCTCCGCGACCAGATCCAGACTCACAATCCTAGGGCACACAGAGTCACTGCACGAAGGAAAACCATCCAGCATCCAAAGGGAACAGAATTCTCCACTAGGACAGAGTCTGCAAAGAGGAGAGGGCTTTGGCAACATGAATTACCGGGTTAACAGCCCTTTGTGAAGGTTGAATTCCAATTGTTACATACTGTTATTTACTTGGCAATGCTTTATTCTAACCAACCTGCACTAGAACTTTCAAATGCTGATGAAGAGAGAGGAGGAGGTGTTTTGATAATCCCCATGAGTGAACAGGGCCTTGACTTGCTGCCGGCAGGCTCTTACTGTTGTAGTGGTGCCAAAACAAGAATGCCAAATGAATTAAATGGTGTCCAGGTTTCTGGAAAATTACCTTGATCCCACAGGCTAGGATGTGACTTGCAGTGCAGCTGTGAGTACCAGACTGAGCTGCAGCCCTGAGGTACACAGTGATTCCAAACTCTCCTTACAGCCCCAGTTTAAACTCAGCTTTAATTTGTGCAAGTTACTGAGGTGACATCTCAAATTCCAGGTAGATGTTTGAGCCAGCCTTTCATACAGCTGGGGCCTGCAGTGCTGCTGCAAAGCTTCTCGTGGATCTGGAACTGTTGGTGCAGTGTTGCACCACTGAATTACAGCTGACACCCAGGAATTGCATAGGAAGTGGTAGATAAATATAATAATAAATCTTTCTAGCTACCAAGCTTGTCCACAACTCAAAAACTTGCTGGGAAATGAGCTGGTTATCTCTGCTGCCAAAGGCTGTTCCCTGGGAACTCAGCTAAGGGAGTCACCAATGTGCATCCACCAGGACAGTGTTAATGTAAACTGAACCCTAGGGGCTTCATCCCTGATAAAAAGTTTTCTGGTAATAAAGCCAGTGGTTTCTATGAGAATCCAGCCAGAAAACTGAAATTTAAAGGAACAACAGTAACAGCAGGCAGGGATCTCTCCATCCCTGTTACTTGTGTGCATGTGGTGCCCTCTGGCTCAGCTGGAAAACGGAGCAGCTTTGCAGCACAGGGTGGTGGTGGGGTTTGATCCCAGTTATCAACACCATTATTTTGTCAAATAAGAAAATAAATGTTATGAAGTGAAACATACCTGTCTGTGACTACTTTCAGATCCTACCAAGAGGATTGTGAAAAAAAAAAAAAAAAAAAAAAGAAAGAAAAAGAGATGTCATTAGTGTGATTTTCAGAAAGGTCACCTGGCTGAGAAATAGACAGATCCATGAAGAAAAGCACAATACCACTGCTTACTCTGAAGAAGAGGAAAATATCTGGTTGCTCTTTTAACATCTGCAAAGCCCGAAGATTCTGCTCAGCCAGGTCTCTCTTCTGTTCCATTTCCTTCCTTGCCTTGGTGACAAGTGCCAGGTCTGCTTCCTCGTAAGACCGAATGTCACTCAGGATCATCGTCTGTTTCTTACCAAGCTCTGCCTTTATACTTCTGAACAGCTTTTTTAGGTCAGAAGTCAGTGTTTTGGTATTGTTCTAAATGAAGAGATAAGAAAAAGGGGCACTGGCTCAGAAACTCCATCCTTCAGTTTAGTGCCTCTGCTTATCAGTTAGGATTCTATCTGTCCTTTGTGCTGGCTTTAGAAGGAAGCAGACAATAAACATTTGCTTGGAATATCTGATTCAACAGAGGCTTTTCAAAATTAATCCTGATATAGTAACAAAGATTAATTTCTTGAATTGAATACCAATGTGAGAGCTTACTGGTACACAATGAAAATCCCACTTGTAGATATAAACTGCTTTTTTTTTTATTAAACAGGTAGAAAACTTTAAAAATACATAATCTTATATACAATCTGTGGGCTGCCAGTCCTGCAACCTGGTCTGTGCAACCATAATACAGGGTGGAATCCCCCAGCTGGTTCCTCCTGTGGAGGAGCTGGAAGGCTGCAATGAAGCTTGACTTCTGGCAGTTTCTCAAACCATTCTTTTCCCTGTCTATTCATCTGCTTTTAACAGTATCGTTTCCATCACTTCTTGCTGGGAAATTGCGAAGGAAAGATGCTCTGAATTAACAATAATCCTGATACCAACCTTGATCTGATTCTCCCCTTCCTGAAGCTCTTCTAGGGCAGTAACTAAATCACTTTTAGATTCCCGCAGGTCTGTCATGATGCTGGAGAGTTTAACCTGGCAGAAGGAAAGACAGCACTGAACTTCGCAGCAGGAACAGCTTCAAACCAGACGGGCAGTTTGGGGAGCTTGTGAAATGGCCATTGTCTCACACATCCCACTTCTGCTTGGCAGCCCTGAAACTTCAGTATGTAACTTGGAGGAGGAAGTTAGTTTGCAATTCACATAGCTGCAAAGGATGCTTCTGCTAATTCCTGAGGAGGCTGTGACCTGTCCTGAGGTCCAGAGGGAGCCATTTCCTGCCCATTCACTGGGTTCCTGCAGCACTTTTGCTTGGGCTCTAAACTGAGCCCAGATATTTCAAATGCAAGGCAGTGAGTGAGCACAGGGAATGCATTTACTCCCCTAAGTCTCAGCTAATTCTGGAGCATTTCAAGGACAGCAGCTGGACTCAGAGGCAGGAATATGGAGACCCCATGTCTCTTGTATCTACTGGGACACTGGCTTCAAAAAATCTGCGGCAGAGGGAGGAATCCCAGGATCACTGAAATTGGAAAAGACCTCCAAGGTCATCGAGTTCAACCTGTGACCAATCTCCACTTTGTCACGCAGCCCAGAACACAGAGTGCCACGTCCAGTCTTTCCTTGCACACCGCCAGGAATGGGATTCCACCACCTCCCTGGGCAGCCCCTTCCAATATTTAACAACCCTCCCAGTGAAGAAACTCCTCCTGATGTCCAACCCAAACCTCCCCGGCACAGTTTGAGACTGCGTCCCCTCATCCCGTCACTGGTTATTGGGGAGCAGAGCCTGATCCCACCGTGCTACAGCACGGACAGAGCCCAAGGGAAGAACCTCGAGAGGGAAAACTCCCTTTCCCACCCACAGTTCAATAGCGTGGCATTCCCGAGGCTCTGTGGAGGAAGGGATTTTCTAATCCCTGCAGGAATACTTCTCAATCCCAGCCAGGAACGCCGCAGTGAGGGCGGCTGGCAGTGCCGGGGCTGCACCTCACTGCTGTGGAGCAGCGGAGCCTCTCGCTGAGGGGAGCCGCCCTGAGGGACCCCCACACCCTGAGGGACCGACCCACGCCTGCCCCGGCCAGCCCCGAACACCTTTCCCCGCTCTTCTCCCTCTGCTTAGCCGTTCACACTGTTCTGGCAACACACAGGAGGGAATGAAAACCAAATTCCAGCACAATGCACCAGCCCCTTGCTTGGGGCGGAGAGAAATTTCTCCGGGCTGCCCTCACACCCATCCCCACTCCCAGTGGAAGCCCTACCGCCCTTCCTGCGGCTTTTCCCCGTCCCCGCGGCCAGGGCAGGGGCCACGGGCAGGGAAGAGCTGCCTACCAGCTCTTTGTCGTGTCCCTCCTTCATGGTGATGACCTCGTGGCCCTTGTGGGCCCCGGCCATGGAGCAGAGCACGCAGATGCACTTTTTCTCCCTCACGCAGTAGCATTCCAGCAGCTTGCCGTGATCCCGGCACCTCCTCTCCTCCTCCTTGCCTGCTCCCACCTCCACCAGGATGTGTTCCTGATGGAAATCCCTGACGTTGTGTTTGCTCAGGTGGGCCTGGCACAGGGACACCTCGCAAATCAGGCAGGCCTTCACGGCCGGCTGGGGCTCATCCAGGCACTGCTCACAGGGAACCACGTCCGTCTTCCCCTTCTCGGAGCCTTCGTCCTGCTGGAGGCTTTCTCTTCGAGCTGTGGAGGTGATGGCCTTTCTTGGAGCTTTAGAAGCGATGGCCTTAAATGCCTCCACGATGTTGCGCAGCTTGAAGTTGTTGTGTAGCTCCAAGGTGACACCCAGGTCGGCCATGCATGTGGGGCAAGTCCAGACGGCCTGGGAATACAGCGCCTCCTCAATGCACAGCCGGCAGAAGTTGTGGCCGCAGCTCAGCGCCATCGGCTCCCGGTACAGCTCCAGGCAGATGGGGCAGGTGAGCTCGGCCTCCAGGATGCCAGCCCCTCCACATTCCTGCCGAGCTTTGGCCACGGCTGCAGCAAAAGCACAGAACCGAAACTAAAACCAGAGGCGGGCAGCCGGCCCGAGGTCCTGCCAGCCCGCCCCCTCCAAGCCCTCCCTCTCCAGCCCCTTCCTCCGCCCCAGGCCAGGCAGAGAAATGTTCCCTCTGCCGGCTCCACCCTTCCCCACCCTGTGGCGGCCACTTCGAGAAGTTTCCCCTCAGTCTCCAGCAGGGAACGCTGCCCAGTCTCTCCTGACCTCCCAGGGCAGCTTTGCTTCTGCACTGGATGTGCAGGATGGAAAGAGGTGGCAGAGGCAAAAGCTGCCGCCTTAGATCAAAGATCAGCATCGCTGCTGCCTAGTGCTGTAGCAGTTAATGTTGTGCTGTCAACTTTCAGATAAAATAAATTGCCACCGCGTTTAACAACCTAATAATATGACTTTATTAACATGAACCTAATGCAATACCTAAAACAGCTGAGCAAAAATGTCCAACTTAATGGTATCTCCATTATGATTAACAGAACAAATAAGACAGGAGCTCTTGCAGGAAGAGGCGGGGTGCTGTGATACACCCCCTCACAGCAGCCCACAATCCAGTTTCTGATGTGCCAGCTTAGCACAGCCTCCATGCAAGGCTCACAATTTCTAGGCCTGAAAAAACAAAACAACACCTTGTAACCACATTACTAACAGGAGCTCCATCACACTGATGGCAGCATGGATGGGATACTTGAAAGGGATGGTTCCAGTCTTTATAAGCCTGAAGTTCTTAGCAGGATGTCCAGCCTTGACAGACACATCATGAAAAGACAGTGTTTCTTCTACCATTAATATCTTCGACACACAGAGGCAGCATTCAAACCAGGCACAAAAAATTCCAAGCTTCCAGCAGCTCTCATTGCTGGTATCCTCCTCCCAGCAGCTCTGGGATGGCACTGTGTGTATCCTGTCCTGGTTTGGGCTGGGATTCATTCCAATCATGAGAACTCCATTCCTGAGAATTCATTCTCTTCTCAGCAGCTGGTACAGTTTTGGGTTCAGTAGGGAATAATGTTGGTAACACAAAGATGGTTTGGCTGAGCAGTGCTAGACCTGAGCCAAGGAGCTTTCTGTGCCTCGTGCTCTGCCAGCGAGGAGGTGCACAAAAAGCGGGGAAGGAGCATGGCTGGGGCTGGTGACCCAAACTGGCCAAAGGCACATTCCACACCACAGAACACAGTGCCCAGTGTAGGAACTGGGGGGAGATGTCCAAAAGGAGCCAATTGCTGCTCGGGAACAGTGGCTGGACATCAGAGAGCAGGTGATGGGGGAGCAATCGTGCTGCACATTGATAGTTTTGGTTGGGTTTCCTCTCTCTCTTCCCTCCTTTCTATGACTGTTATCATTATGATTGCCGCTGAATTTGTATTTCGTTAGCCTACTTGTAAGAAAAATTAAAGCCAGGTCCAAACGTGAATCCACAGTTTGTTGTACCACCACTAAATGACGAAGGACCTAAAGAGAAAAAACACATTAATTATCAGATAATTGTGGACATTTGGAGTCTGCCTCTGTCCTGACCTGAGGCCCGCTGCCAGCAAGGGCTGAAGCAACATCCAGAGGGCAGTACCTAGGGAGCCCTAATTTCACCAATTCAGTCAGACAGGTGTCCACTGTGCACAGCTCTGGGACTGCAGCTAAGCTTGCAAAGCATTGCAAAGCAGTAGAAGTATTTACACAGGAAGAGGAGGTTATTTATGTCCGACCCTGCCGCTGCTGGGATGAGTTCTCAACATCCCATTGAATCAGAGAGATACCACAGAGGTATTGCTATTATCTGCTCTTAATCCTCCCACAAAACTCCTGGGACTTCCCAACCTCTTCATCCATAGCCTGGTTTAGCAAGGCGCATTCAAGGCATGCCCCAAAGCCCTGAATGCCAGGACCAGCTTCTTTGCTGCACACACATGGGCAAATAAACACAAGGTGTAAGGAATTAGCACTTCTACAGGTACTCAGTGTACTGGGTGCCTCATTATGGTCCTTTCTTACAGCATGTTTTACTGACTTCCCCATTTGCTTTTGACACTGTGAAATGAGCTCTTACCAGCAGATGTTCCTGCATATCCCCAAGATATTGTCTGCTTCAAGGAGACCTCCATGTTTGAGATGAATTGCTGGAAAAGTCTCAGAATATGATCTTTTTTTGATTCATTCAAAGTAATGGGTGGGTTTGGCACAACTTCCCTTTTAGGAAGTGGCTGGCATTTCCTAAAACACACAGAAGGAATCACAGAACCACAGAGGTGGGAAAAGACCTCCAAGGCCATCGAGTCCCAGCTGTGCCCCATCCCCACTTTGTCCCCAGCCCAGAGCACCCAGTGCCACCTCCAGCCCTTCCTTGGGCACTCCAGGGATGGGGATCCAACCCTCCCGGGGCAGTTCCAGTGCCTGAGCCCCCTTTCCATGCGGAAATTCCTGCTGTGCCCACCCTGAGCCTGCCCTGGCCCAGCCTGAGGCCGTTCCCTCTCCTCCTGTCCCTGTTCCTGGAGCACAGCCCGACCCCCCCGGCTGTCCCCTCCTGTCACTGAGAGCTCCATCCCTTGTCCACATCAGCAATAAAGACACTAAACCTCAGGAGGAGCTTACCTGCCTTTGATCGCTGAAAAAGCCTGTAAAGACATTTTGAAAGCAGAATCAGCACAGTGCAGGCACAGGTCAGCCCTGGAGCTGTGTGTCTCTGGGAAGGGGGATGCTGATAGGTACCTTGGTGAAAAGAAGTGTGTCCTTCTGATTCCTCAGAGCCTCCAGCTCCTGAACATCCTGGCTGGCCAAATCCTTCAACCACTTGTGATTATTCACCTCTGTCTGAATCTTAGAAAGTTGTTCCTCCTCATAGTCACTGAGAACTTTCAGGACCTCCCTTTTTTTCTTCTCTAGCTCCTTATACATCTTCTTGAACAGGCTCTCCAGCTGTTCCCTCCGCTGGCTCTCATTAATCTATTAAGAAAACAATTTCAAATTCGTAAGGGACATTTTCTACATTAGCTCTTACTCAGAAAAAAAAATCTGTCTTTTTTCTGGGATTAAAAAAGTAACTTAACTTTGAAGGTTGGAAAAATAAAAAAGCCACACACCAGCCACTCATTAGGAGGCACAGACTTTCAAGTTTAACAAAGAATGGACCTCCCAGACTGATAAGAAAGTTCTGCATCATCCTTCCTCAAAGAAGAAATCTCAAAAATACATGAGAAACCACCCAGGAACTAAAAAAGCTTCAGAATCCATGATCTGGGGAAGGGCAAAAGAAAACATTATCTCATTATTTACCAGCAAGCAACCACCCCAAGGTGATATGGGACCTTGAAACAAACCTTTAGTTCCTCCATTTGTTTCAGCAGGTTTGCAACGGCTTTATCCACGGCAGCTTCATGGTTTTTCACTGATTCCAGTATTCCAGGAAAAGATTCCTACAAATATCATGGGAAGGAGATATCAGGAGAGGACTGGCATAATGCACAAGATCAGCAGTTTTATCGACAGGGGATAAGCTGGACTTGCAAAAGGTCTGCTCACTGCATGCTCTCAGGACAAATCAGTGGATAAAGGTTCACTGGAAGGTTTTATCCCTGAACAAATGCCACAATTACAAGCACAAAAAGGACAATTTGAAGCTGAAAACTCTTCATGTGCACTAGCCACATACAAAGCTATTTCCCCCGTTGGCACCTTTCTTTCTGTAACGCTGTCATCAATTATCTTTGCATAAGTGCAGCTCAGGCTCATCTGGGCCTTGGAGGTGCACCAAGGACTAAAACCTTGCAGGAGCACTCAGTCCCACCAGTCTGGCCAAACTCTTCCTCAGAAGGGGAGAAAAAAGCATTTATAACATCTTGTTTTATATCTCAAGGGCTAAAGCCAGAGAGAATCTGTGACAAAACTCAGGATTGCAATTTAGCCCCATGCTGGGTCTGCACTTCTCAAACTCGGAAGCTGCCCCTGTGCCATGGGAGCTCTCTGGGGTTTTCCTGGTGCAATCCCGGCCAGGGCCACCGCCCCAGCAGCCTCTTACCTGGGCTCTGCTGAAAGCCTCCTCCAAGCCGATGATCGTGTGGTTCTTGTGGGAGGTGACGGAGCACACGACGCAGATGCACTCCGAGTCACTCTCACAGAAGCACTCCAGCAGTTTGCTGTGCTGGGGGCATCTCCTCTCAGCCAAAAGCTGCCCATCGCAGGGCTCCACCAGCACGTGGCTCTTCTGCCTGTTCCGACTGTTGTGCCTGCTCAGGTGCGCCTGGCACAGCGAGGCTTCGCAGCTCAGGCACGTCTTCACTGCGGGCTGCGGCTCCTGGAGGCAGGAATCACACAGCACCACCTCCCCTGCCTGGCCCGAGCTTTCCGCCTTCTCCTCGCCTTGCCCTTCCTCCTCTTGGTGGGCGGGAGCATCCATGAACCTCTGCACAATGTTGCGGAGGTGGAAGTTGGCGCGCAGCTCCCCGACGGGCGAGTGGCAGAGCGGGCACCGGGCAGGGCTCTGCTGGCCCCGGATCGCCTGCTTGATGCAGTCCTTGCAGAAGCTGTGGCTGCAGCCCGCGCTCGTGGGGTCCTTGTAGATGTCCAGGCAGATGGGACACGTCAGCTCTTCCTTCAGCCCGGCCATGGCCTTTGCCTGGGCCATGCCTCCAGCTCCGGGCAGGGCTGACAGGGAGGGCTCTGCTAGGAAACGAAACTGAACGCGGACAGCGACGAGGAGCGAACTTTACCCCGCGGGCTAAAGGCCGTTGCCTCCTCCCCTTTACGAGGGAGGGTCTTCCTTCCTCTCTCCAGCTTCCTGCCTCTCGGGGCCACGTGGGCAGGGGCTGTGGGTGTCCCGGTGTTGATTAAAAAGTTGTAACAAGTAGTCTTTAATTAACCCTTGGAAATTCCTTTCGGGTTCCTGGCCAGGGCTTTGTCCTGTGTGCAAGCGGTTATCTCAGCGGTAAAGACTGTGAGCCTGAGCTATGCTGGTAGGAACTAATACCCTGCTCTGACCACAGCAATGGGATGCATTCAAACAGAAGTATTTTTGGAGGTCTGTGACCAAAAAAGAATAGTTGGAGAAATGGGATGTTCCCCAAACGACTAGCCAAGAACCTCAAAAGAGCCCCACTCCAATGAAAATAAACTCTGAGAAGTGATTTAAACATACAGAAAATTCAGGGAGTGTTTGGCATGGAGGTATGAGTTTGGGGAAATGTATTGGATATGTAAAAGCTACATAGATTAAAGCTGGTCGGTCAGCCAGGTGTGCTGTGTGTAATAGGGAGTTATGCCCCAAGTGCCTGGGGCTGAAATAAAGAAATGCCGCTTTCTAATATTGAAATTACAGTGTTAGAGAGTTTAATTCCCCAGTGACAGCAAGTCAAACTCCTCGCAGCAGCTCGAGGCTGAGAGCTTGGGTGCTTCAAGGGCAGCATGGCAGAAGGTCCAGCCCTGCTGTGATGGGTCAGGAAATGAGGCAGGAAGGAAAGTTGGGAAGAATCCTTGTGGGCAGGGAGGCTGGGACATCTGGATCAGCAGGCAGAGAGCAAAGGAACCAAAGCTGTTCCCTTCTGCAAAGACTCCTGGATGGAGCTGGACAAGAGGCTGGGACTGATAAACCCTGAGTGGGCAATTGTGTGGCTTACCTGCAGTGCAGCCTGCAGAGCCCCAGGGCAGAGCTTGTGTGGCCCAAAGCTGAGGTCCCTGCCAGGCAGCTCCTGTGCCAGCAGAGGCCAGGGCAGGATTTGGTGTCGGGTGCCACTGCTCAGGGCACAGGTGGGAGCTGAGACTCCAGAAAGCAGCCCAGGACAGCTCAGCAGGCAGTGAAATGGAGTCCACACAGTGGGCGCTGCACACTGGTCAGGAGCAGCAGCCTGGCGTGGGCTGCCCCCACTGCCAGGTGCCAGCCAGCCCAGGGCACCACCAAAGCTGTCTGTGTTCACAAAAGCTCCTGAGTGACTGATTTTCCCCTCCCACGAGGCGCACTGTGCAGGGAGATAAATAACACTGCCCCCCTCCCCTCCAGCAGCCACTGAGCCACTCCAAAACAGCTCCAGTGTGCGTGAAAAGGAGTTGTTTTATCACAAAGTTGTGCCAAAATAAAAACAGGCCAGCTGGGATTTTTCCCAAATGGTTGGAAGTAATTGCTGGGACCAAGGGAACTGATGAACGGATGTCAACATTCACCATCCATTCAGACAGATTCTAGGGCTGCTTGCAGGAATTATCCTCAAGAAACAATTGTATTCAATAAACAGATCAGTGCTTTGTTTTCCAGGAGGCTGTCTGGGAATGCAGTGTTGGAGGCACAAACATCAGCCCTGGGTCTGTTCCTCCCTGCAGGCCCTTCCCTTGTGTGCCCCTGTCCCTCCTGGGGACCCACTCCAGTGTCTCTGATCCACATGTGCCCACCCTGGGCACCCCATCACTGCCTGTCCCTGCTGCGTTCCCACATTTCCCCCCTCCAAATTCACGTTTTCATCTGTCTGGGCACTATTGGCATGACAGTGCCTGATGTAGCTCAGGAAAACATTCCTCTTTGGTGGCCTTAAAGCCTGCTGGGTGTGCAAAGCAGCAGGGAATGGACTTCCCATGGATCTGCACTCTGGCTGCAGCAGCGGCAGGGATGAGGGGCTGGCTTTGGGGTGGGAGGCAGGTTCCAGCTCTGTGCCCAGCCTGGGGCACCCACACTGGGCTCCCACAGATGTGCTGGAGACAGGCAGGTGCAGAGCTGCTGCCCAAATCAGTGCCAGTCAGCAAAAACCAGCAGCTGGCACAGCTCAGCACCTCGCAGAGCTGCTCCTTTCGGGCTGCTGGGATCCCCCAGCCCGGCAGCTTCACTGATCCATGCTCTGGATAAAACCAGTGCCACCCCTCCAGCCTGGTGAGCCCTCCCAGGGCATGGCTGGCACGGGGCTCCCGTGTGCCCGGGGGAGCTGTGCCCATGCTGGGCCTGCCCTGGCCTTCCAAACATCCCTCCCACAGCCTGGACTGCCACAAGGACCAGGACCCCAGGACCCCAGGACATGGCCCTGCCCCTGGGAGAGCACTTTGGCTCCCAGGGCCTGCTCTCCTGGCTCCAGGGGCTCTCCAGCTGCCAGCCTCAGCTGCACGGCTGCTGCATCACCACCTGCAGTCTTTGCCACATTTTCTCCTGCTCTCTTACTCCACTCCAGAAATTTTGAGGAGCATGCCCAGCTGCATTTTTCACCCACTCCATCTGAGGAGTTTCTTCAGGAAGGGTCCTGTGGCAGTGGCACCACTCGAAGTGAAGAGTGCAGAGCCCAGGTTTTTCCTGCATGACCTAAACTGGGAGAAGGCACACTTAAAATAGCAACAGACAGCGATATTCCCAGGCAGGAGCTGCATCCCTGGCAGCTGGCAGGCTCTGCCACCCCCTTGGCCCTGGCACAGCCCCACTGCCAGCCAGGCAGAGCAAAACACCTCACCCCGAGCACACTTGCACAAAAAACTAAAGTATAGCAGCACAAACTGGTTCCTTTTTTTTGTTCTTTCCACTTTATAGTATATATGTTATCGTTTATTTATAGGCAGATCACTTCACTATTTACAGTACATGAGCGTAGAGATTCTACAGTCTTTTTGATGTAAACAAGAAACTCCACGGCAGGGGAGTCTGGAAAAAGAAGCCAGTTCTGAAGTATTTACACAATTTAAAATAGAACTTTTATACCCACTGGATAGATATAGAGAATACATTGAGCGATTTGGTTAAATTATCTATGAAACTATAGAATCTGACAATGTAAAAATACAAGAAAACGTTCTCTCATTTTAGAAGGTAGACAGTTAAATCACACTAGAAATAAATCTCTTTTCTTTTTTTAAAAATAACAACAATAATAATAAAGGAAAGGCATAAGAATCCATGCCATCTCTTAAGGTTAAAGTATATTACATAAATAAGGACACAACAGAACGGAACTGGGGGAAAATTAAGTGAAATATAAAAAAACCACTACCAATTAAAAAAAATACTAAAAACTCGATTCTTAATCATAGAGGGATCAATTCTGCTGCTTTTACTTACTCTGCAAGTAGAAAATTGCAGAGTTAAGTAGTACTTACTCAGCATGAGCAACAGAGGCAGAATTGGCCCCTAATAATTATGAGCAGTGTCCTTTTACATAAAAAAAAAAGAAGAAAAACACAGAATTTAGCTTTTTTATATAAATAACAAAGCAGATGTGCCCCTTTTTAGGTGAAATTCTTACACCTTTCTGAAGAAATGCATCAATTGAACCGTTCTCTCTCTTTCTCACATGCACTCACGCACTCCCTCCCCAGCTCCTGCTGCTGCCCCTGGCCCCAGGGAGGGCGAGGGAAGAGGAATGAAACCCCAAAATGAAACCCCAAGGCTGCATTTGGCTCTGTATTGCTTGAGATTATCAGGGATGGACTTCGAACAGAACGGGTGTCGGGTTCAGCTCCAACACCGGTACCTCAGGACTCGGCAGACCTCCAGTAAGGAGAAAAAAAAAAAATTCCCCAAAAAAGGAGAAAACCGTGTTGATCTGCAATTGCAAAACCCATTTGCATGGCGCAGAGCTGAGATCAGACCCAGGACTGCAACAAGGTGACTGAGCTGCTGCTTCCTGAAAGATGTGCAGCCCTCAGCTGTGCTGAGGAAATGAGAGAAACCTTTGCTTTTGGGGCAGCATCCAACCTAAAACCTGGGATTGTCCTCTGCATTCAGCCCACACACTCAGAAAGGTTTGCTCCTCCCTGCGGAGCCTCAGGCACACGCTGGATTCCAGCCAGAAACCTGCTGCCCCCCCTGAACAATGAGTTTTTCTGGGGCAAACCTGTGCAAAACAAGCAAAGGGGCATTTTATCAGAAACTCTTCACACATTCAGCATTTGCCCACAGCACCTGCAGGAAACAGCTGGGGGACATTCTATACTCACACAGTTTTAAAAAAATAAATCTCCTCCTGACTTATTGCCTACCAGAATAAACCCTTTTGCTCCCAGTTTCTCCTGCCCAGCGCCATCCCTTGCAGGGGGCTGGGGTGTGAGGGGTCCCACAGGCTGGGTGGGATGGAAAGGCAATCCTTGGGAAAGGGGGGATCCCCAGTCCCTGGCAGCTCCTGCAAAGCTCTGGGCACCTCTGGCTTCCCTGGCAGCAGTGCCTGAGCATTGCTGTGCTCCTGCCCCATTTCCCTGTCAGCATCCAAACCTTAGGCAGCTCAGGAGGGAGCTCTCACCTGCCCCTGTGCCTGACCCACCTTCCTGCAGACTCAAACACTGTGAGCTAAAGACACCTTTAGAGTAAAAAAAAAAACCCACAAAATTAAAATAAAAAAAAAATCAAGTGGAAATTTATTTTTCACCCAGTTCTAAAAGGTGGGGGAAGCCCCAGGGCAGGCAGCACACAGCCCAAGGGGCTCTAAGCATAGTGCATAAGTCTGGAAAAGAAAGATTTTTTTGGGGGAGGAGGGAAAACAAACCATCCCAAGTGAATGGGAAAAAAAGGAAAACCCCCCCCAAAAAAAGATAAAAGAAAACCCAACCCCACTTATAGGCTTCAGGCACCACAAAGACCTCTTATTGCATCTCTTCCTACCCTAGGGCTGCAGTACTGATGAGCTCTGTGCAGGACCAGCCCTCCCCTTCCCCAGCACCGGCCTTGGGACCCAGCAGCTGGGCTGGGGCCAACCCAGAGCACCCAGCCACAGGAAAACACTGGGAAATTCTGGGTCTGGGTCCACCAAAACCAGTGCTTGGGAAGTGACTGAGTGATCCCCTGGCGTGGGCTGGAGCCCCCCCAGCTCTGCACTAACCCTTCCCCTCCACCACCCTTGATGCATCCCCAGTGGGGGCCCAGGCATGGGTGCCTCCAGCTGAGTGGGAGATGGAAGAATTCCACTTATTTCCTTTTCTTTTTTTTTTTCTTTCTTTTTTTCTTTTTTTTTTTTTTGTTGGTTTTGTTCTTGTGGATTGATCATTTTCTGAAAAACATCAGCACAGCACAGGACAGTACTACCCACCCTAAATGTGTCGCTATATACATTCTACATAAGCTCTATAGCAATCACATGTAAACATCATCATCGTGAGGAAATACTAGGACAGAAAAAGGCAAAGCTACAATGAGGCAATTGCCAATAGCAGATGCTCAGTGTTGGCCAGAGCTGCTCGTGGTCGCTAAGGTGAGATGAGAACGGAGGGATTTAGGGGTGGAGAGACGCCAGATTTCACTGCCGAGGCTGGAATGGCACAAGGACTGTTCCCTGGCAGCGATGGTCACCGGCGGCGGCGTGGGGACCCCGCGGTGACCCCGGGCCCTGGCGCTGCCGGGCTGGTGTTGTCAGAACCACAGCTCTCCCGAGGGAACAGCCAGGGAACTGTGCTGGTGGCGGTGCTGCCGGCATTGCTGCTCCTGCCAGAGCCCAGCTGCGCTCCAGGGCCCACCCTGGCAGGGCTCCGGCTCCTGGCCTCACATCTTGTGCCATTTCTCAGGCTTTGGTCGCTCTCCCTGCAGGATGGAACATACCCAGGGAACCAGGGGTAAAATCCCCACGTTGTGGGGAGGGGAGACCCCAGGAGACTCTAATCTATCTATTGGCAGAGTTAAGGCTATAATATTCTATCTACAGAGGATGGCTGAATCCCTAGTGGTCTCTGGGGCTCAAAAATAAAAGGAGAAGGTGGCAATGGCTTGAAGAGCGGCAAGGTTCCCACTCCCTTGGGAAAACAGTGCCTCTGGCTGGCTGGTGATGGGCTTTGCTCCGGCTGGTGGGGGGCTGTGTCCCCTTCCCACCACACCCACACATGGAGGGCAAGTCCATGAGTTCATTTTACACTTCAATCCAGCGCCAAGGGCCCTTGGCCAGAGGCAGGGCTGTGCCCCAGGGCGCTGGATGGATCTGGGGTGCGGGTGGGTGCTGGGACGTGTATGGCTTATCAGCTACGGGGCAGGGGGCTGGGGGGTGCTCAGTGTGGCTGCTGTGCCTGCCCCACCTCTCTGGACCTGGGGCTGGACTTACTTTGGGCTGGGCTTTGGGCTGGGCTTCGGGCTGGATTTGCGGCTGGCTGCCCAGTGGGAAGCACAGACAGGTCTTCTCACCCCGCTTGCTTTGCAGGATATGGAAGTGAGTGTGGATCGAGCCACAGGGCCTGGCCAGTCTCCCAGCCATCCAAGGAGCTGGAGAGGAGCCAGCTCCTCCACATAGACCAGAGCCATCCATCCCCCAGGCTGTGCCAGCAGGACCCATCAGATCAGGCCTGGTTAGCTGCAGCCCCCCAGCCCCTCTCTCCTGGCTCCAAAGGCAGCGGAGGCCGGAGCAGTGCTGGCTGCAGGCACTGCATCCCTCTCCCAGCCTCTGCAGCCTGCAAAGCTGCATCCATCACCCACCAGCACCCAGCTCAGCATGGGGGTGATGCTGGGGGCTCGGGCCACACCAGCACAAAGAATGGCTTTGACAGCAAAGTGGGTGACCCCAGGGCAAACACCGAGCACCCCGGTTTGCCAGCAGGGGAGGCGGGGGAATGTCAGCTCTGTGACTGCTCTGACCCCCCATTTGCTGAGTGGCAAGTGCCTCATTACAGTGCATAGTTAAAAATCAAGGAAGCGGTACAATAAATCTGAATTACAGTACATCTGAGCCATAAATACATTTTTTTTTTAGTATATACTTTTTTTTTTCTTCTCCTCTTCTATTAAAAATGAGTTTATAATCCTGATTCTATTCACAATGAACAATTTCATCATCACACACTACGGACAAAAAAATGTTATGGTGAACACAGCTGCAACTCCACGGCGGGAGCATGGGGAGGGCTGGGACGGGGAAGAGAGGCCGGGGGGCTCCTAGGCTCACCCTAAAACAACCAGTCAGAAGCAGAGGGGGGGACTAACGTGTGGCAGTGAGACATCAACACCATGGGGACTCACAGACAGAAGCAGCTTTGTTCAATGTAAACATCGATCAGGGAACAGCAGTCTCTCTCTCGCGGGCGTGCTCTCGCTCTCTCTCGCTCTCTCGCTTGCCATAGACTGAATAATTTCTTTGAAAACGTAAACATATTGGAAGTGCCTTGACTGAGGTATTGAGGTATTCCTCCAAGGTTAAGGCTGTTACCGATGCAGGCTGAGCTGGGCCTCCTGCAGCAAGCTGTCGAAATCCATGGTCTCGTACTTGCTTTTCACCGGAGCTGGGGAGGACTCGTCCGTGCCGCAATCTGGGGATGGCAGGGACAGAGGACAGCCAGGTCAGGGAGGGGGATCAGCGTCCTGTCTGCCTCGTGGGGAGGGAAACTGAGGCACAGCAGGGCACTGCTCACTGCCCTGCTACTGCACGGCCATGCTGGACACAGCGGTGATAGTGACACTGAAAAGAGCTGGGGCAGAGCGGGCTGCAGCCAGGCCCAGCTGGGCAGGGCACACACCACTGGCATTCACTGACAGGGTGAAAAAATCTGCTGGGTGCAGCTGAATTTGGAGGGGCTGACACAGGGCCATCCCATGGGAGCTGTGCTGGTGGCAGAGCCAGCCTGCTCCACTGCCAGCCCTGTGCCAGGAGCTGAACACAGTGTCCCTGGAAAGCCCAGGGAATTCAGCACACAGCAGAACTAAGACTGCCTAATTTCACAGCAGCTTAACGTTTTGGGTGTATATTTTTGAATGGTGTGGTTGCATTTCACCTCTGCCTGGGGGCTTCCCTTCTTATCCTGTACCAGGATGAGCAGGATTTTAGGAATGAGCTGGGCTGTGCAGGAAGGGAGTGACTGGTGGCTCTGCAGAAATCAGGTGAGGAGCACTCAGGGGGCTTCTCTGAGGCAGGGGGCACAGCTCTGGTCCCCCTCCCCACAGCACTGCACAGTCACCATCTTCCTCACGGGGTCCTATCTGGTTCCTAATTTCTTTGTGCCCAAAATGGGAGGCTCTGGGATTTATTTAGATGAACGCTGGACATTTGTGCCCACAATCAAAGTCAAGCGATGGCTGCTCTAAGCAGAGCAGATACTGCAAGGTGATAAAAAAATCAGGGAGTACTTGAATCAGATGGGGCATCTGGAGGTAAGTCAAGACTTGGGGCTTCATTTTCTGGACCTCAGTCTTTCACTCATCAAGTAATATCCAGAACCCTTCAGCCTCTGCAGAGGATACAGAAATAAACATGCAGTGTTGGTGAAACACCTGAAGCAAGGAGGGCTGGGCAAAGCTTGGGACACATTTCTCTTGCAGGACTAGCACAGGGTTTGGCTTCTGGCCCTCAGCTCAGGCTGCAGCCCTGGTGACACAGTCACTGAGACCTTGCTGAAGCACTGAAAGGATTAATGCGAGCACAGCACATTTCAGTGCTGTCACTTTGGCTCCAGAGTGCATGTGCAGCCTGGTGAATCTGTCCTGCAGAGCAGCAAACCACCCACATCACCTCTTGGGCTAATGAAATGTTGCTGACTGCCTTCTCTAATGCCTGGGAAGGGAGTTTTCTGCTGGAAAGCCTCCAGCACTGTGCAGAAACTCAGCAGACATAGGATGGGCTGCGCTCAGCTGAGACCCAGCACCCCGGGCTGTGCTGCTACATTTTGCAGCCAGCACACCCTGAGGCCTCACACCAGTTTTTCCTTCTCCCCAGTTCCCCAATCCACCTGTCCCATGAACCATAGGAAAGGCAGCGGGCTTCTCCTGCAGGCTCTGCAGGCGCTGGGGATCCCAGCGTGACCAGGGCTCAGCGGTGCACTGTGCTGTAACAGCTCTGTGCTGATAAAAGAGACAAAGCAGCTGCTGCTTCCTCACCCAGGTCAGCGTATCTGGTCCAGAAGAAGCGCCCCAGGCCACCAGAGCTGAGCTGGAAGGAGGGCTCGTTCCTCTTCCTCAGCGAGGGGCCGTTCTTCAGCGATAAGGCGGCGTGCTCCGAGTACCGGTACGTGATGAAGCCGTACTTCTCCCCCCTGAGCAATCAGAGAGAGAATTCAAGATGTGATGAGCCCCACTGCCCTTGTGATGCAGCACTACACCCCTGGCCCATCATTCTTCCACTCCTCCATCCCACAGATGCCCTTGGAGCTCTGGGCACGCTGAATCTCCTTGGCAAAAGCACTGAGACCGAGGGCTCAGCTGACCCAGGGGATTGATGTGGCACTGCTTGGCAGTGCTGTGGGGTTTGAGAGAGGAGCTGCCTGTAGCTGCTGGAACCCTGGGCCACAGCTCACTGCCCACCCACCTGTTAGTCCTGGTCAGGACCTGACACTCCACGATTTCACCAAACACCTCAAAGCGTTTCTTCAGCTCGCTGGAGCTCATGCTGCTGGAGAGGTTTCTGATGTACACCACCCGGCCTTCCCCCTGCCAAAGCAACCAAAAGCTTTCAGGCTTGGACCCTGCACCTCTGTGCTACTGATGGGCTGTGGAGGAGCCCCTGCAGCCAGCACTGGGACACACTGCCATGGACACAGCCTGACATCTCCAGGATCTGGAGCCAGGTCACAGTGTCACCCCCAGGACAGCCATAACCAGGCTGGAGCAGCCACTGCCCCCTTTTCTCTTTTAAAATTCTCCTTCATTCTTGCAGCTTCTCCTGGCAAATGTGGGATATAGTCCCAAGAATTGCCAGGGGCAAAATCCAATTGCATTGCAGGAAGAAGTGCCAAAGCAGCATGTGTGAGTGTGAGTGTCTGTGCACAACAGTAGGGAGCACCAATTTACTCTCCCACGTGCCCACTCCTCTCCCAGCTCCCTCCATGTGCCCACAGGTTCCTGGTGCATGAGGATGCAGCAGGGCCATATCTGTGCCATCAGGGATTCCCCAGTTCACCCCACAAACTGCCAGAGCCAAGTGCACTGAGGCACCAGCGTAGGAGGCTCTGGGCATCCCTGTGCCAAGGACTCCGTGTGTTGCCAATCGCTGGCGGCTTCTGCTGCACGTTGGGTTTTCCTCCCCCCACCACCCCCTGTCCTTGTTTAACACTGGCCTCACACCAAGGGATGCTGAAGCCAAGGCTAATGGGCTCCACTGCTGCTTTTTGGAGCAGGAGATGAGCCGAGGGCTGGCCTTGCTGTGTCCCCGTGGGGACCCCCTCACTTACGATGGCCTTTTCCCGTCTCTTCTTCAGCTGGCCCCGCTGCCCGCTGCCGCCCTGACACTGCTCGCCGTTCTCACACCTGCAAGGAGGGACAGGAGCTCAGCCCGGGGCTGGGGGAGCTGCTGGGAAAGCTTCAAACATCAGTGAGAAGCTGAGACACCCACAGGAGTGGGTGGGCACTCGGAGGCACTGGGAGCCAAGGAGAGACTGGAGTCTGGACTCACTGGAAAGGACACTGCGAAGTTTTTTCTCATGGATGCCAGGGTGTCCCCAGCCAGCACCTGCCCCTTCCCAGGCCTGGGTCCTGCCCATGCCCTGCCACCCATGGAACCCCCTGGCTGCTTCACTCTGCCACTGCTTCCTCAGCCCATGGCTGACACTTGCAGCAGTGGCTGATGCAGTACCAATTATTTTCATCGTTTTTCTTTCATTAATTAGCATCTTTACTACTTGCAGCACCAATTATTTTCACACTTTTTCTTTCATTAATTAGCATCTTTACTACTTGTGCCAGCGGAGCAGAGGGCGCTGGGGGTGCCCTGCACCATGCTGAAAATTGAGGGGACACAACCAGTGCCAACGTCCCCATGTGCCCGTACCTGAAGGTGCGTCTGCTGGCAGGTGACCGCGACCGGCAGCACGAGGAGCCCGAGCTGGACCTGCTCCGGGAGCAGTAATGCAAACTGCTCCTGGAAAGGGCGCTTCTCCTCAGGCACAGCTTGGTGTCGCCGTGCTCCTCCTCTTCCTCCTCCTCTTCCTCCTCATCCTCCTCCACGGGGGAGCCGCTGTCACTGCAGCTGTCCTCGAAGACGGTGTCGTACTCGGGGGTCTTGCAGAAGACCATGTCCTTGTCGTCGAGGGCACTGTCCAGAAAGCCAAAGTGCTTTGTTAAGCTGGCTCTGATCTCCTGGTCTCTCAGCTGCTTGACGCCGTCCTTCCAGAGCATCTCGGTGCCCGTGTCCTTGCCGAGCTCCAGCCCCTGGTAGTGAGCGGCCGGGACCCTCCTCTTGTGCTCCGTCTCCACCTGGCTCGGGGGCTCCCACGACTTGAGCACCTTCCTCTGCAGGGCAGGCTCGGGTTTCAGCACCTGGCAGTAGTCGTGGTCCCCGAAGGAGCGGGAGAAGGGCCGCTTGAGCAAGCCCTGCTGCTCGGGGAGCGGCTGCGCCCGGCTCAGGTGGGCGAACAGCTCCGTCCTCTCCGGGTGCTTCCTGGGGGCTTTCCGTGAGGCTGCCACGTCCCCGGGGCCGGGGGCCATCCCCTCCTCCTTCCCTGCCTCCTGGGGGATGTCTGGCTTATACAGGTCCTCCTCGGCGGGTTTATATGGCGGAGTGGTGGGCGGTGTGAGACCTGGAGCCCCCAAAGAAAGGGCAGGGTCAGCTCTGCCCCTCCGGCCTGCCCTGCCCCACCCCAGTCCTGGGCTGCCCCCACAGCCTCATCCAGAGGCACCTGGGGGGACAAGAAGGATGCCTTGATCCCAGTAGGGAGCAGAGGACCCTCCCTTCCCTCCTGGCTCGTGCAGGGCCCCCCTGAACATCTCCTCCCATCCCAAAGGCATTCCTCTGAGCTGCTCCTGGTGCTCGGGTGCGGCAGCGCACAGCAGGCTCCTGTGTCTGCACTGTGAAGGGGATGAAGGTGCCCCCTTGGCTGGGTAGGCTGGAATGATGCCTCCAGGATGAATTTAGGGTAAATGAACTCCCTCCTACAGTACATTTTTACAAAACTGAAGATTTCAAAGCACATCCTACCTGCTGTCCCACACAGCTCCACGGTCAGCATTGGCTCAAAGTTTCTCTTCCCAAAGTTTGGGTCACTGGAGAAGAGCAGAGAACCAGGAAAGTGTTTAAGTGAACCACAGCCCCAAAACCCAAAAGCAAGCTGAGAAAAGACTTCCCACAAGTGAACCCTCCCACTTTGGCTGGTGCCTGACAGAGTAACCCCACAAGGGCAGGGGGGAGAGCAGCTCCAGAGCACACACAAAATGCCCTGCCCTGGGCATGGGACAGGCTCCTCACACCCTGTGGCTCCCCACAGCGCCGTGCCCAGCAGGGCAGCTCCCTGTGCTCTGCAAACACAGCTCCCTGTGCTGCCTGCAGGGGCCCTGCCCAGCCACACAACCCCAGGCAGTTTCCAGCCCCAGAATGGTTCATCCAGCCCCACCTGCACTTACGTTTGTGCCAAGGACAGCGTGAGACACCTGGGTGTTTCTGAAAGGCAGGAGAGAAGCAGGTTACCAGTGGGGCTGTACCTCTGCAGTGCCCACTGAGGGCTCTGCCCACCTGAGAGGGACTGCCAGGGCTGAGCCACTCCTGCACTTGCAATTTGCTGGGCTTTTGGGGCACCACTGCAGCTGAACCCCAGAGCCCAGACCCAGGGAGAATCCACAGGGAAAACCCTGGAGGGATGGGGCAACCTGGTCCTTGCTGGGCTGTGGCCACATCAACTCCTCCACCTCATTATAACCATGGGGAAACTGAGGCAGAAGATGCTCATAGATTGAAAAAGCACCCCAAAAGAGAACAGGCCCCCAGCTGCCCATGCATGGGACTCCACAGCCGGGCAGCACGGGGGGCTGCTCACAGCTCTCCTGCCAGCTGAGTGCCCAGCACCCAGCCAGCATCACTGGCCCACAGATGGCACGGGCAGCACGGGCACACTGGGAATGCCAGCAGAGTGACAGTGGCCAGGCCCCTCACCTGTTTGCTCCAGGAGGGCACAGCGCCGGCTCTCAGTGGCCACCTCTCCATCCCCCAGGGAGCCCAGGCAGAGGGGCTGGGGCTCCGCCGACAGGGCCGTGCCCCCCACCTCCACTTCGGCCGCCGGCTCCTCGGCAGAGAAGCCCTCCAGGAGCGGGCAGGGCGCGGCCTCCCTGCAGCCCAGGGGCACGGAGGGCTCGGCGTGGGGCTCCTCAAGGAAAGAGAGCCAGTGCCCGAGCTCGGGGTTGAGTCTCTTGGAGCGGCGCACGGCGTAAGCAGCGCTGTCCTGCTTGCGGGGCACCTTCCCCTCCTGCCTCCCGCCATCGTCCTCAAGGGCCCCCAGCTCCCGTGGCACCTCCGCCTCGGGGCTCTGCCGGGGTTCGCCCCTCTCTGCTCTGGCTCTGGACGTGCAAGTCCCGCTGGCATCCTCCTCATCGGGCGGCACGGGGGAGCAGGAGCCGGGCGGCCGCGCCAGGGCGGCGTACACGGGCTTGCCCAGGCGGTATGGCTTGCTCACGTCGCACAGCAGGTCCCGCGCCAGCAGCTCCTTCAGGATGGAGAAGGATGCTCTGGGCTTCTTGCAGCTGCCAGCCGCCTGCCAGGCGCAGCCCGGCCGGCTCTGCCCGGGGGCACAGTCCGGTTTGGCTCTCTTGTAGGGGCTGCTGCAGGGCTGGGGCCGGCCCTCGGCGGGGTCGCGGGCGGGCAGCTTGCGAGGGGGCAGGCAGTAGGTGTGCATGTAGCGGATCAGCTCCAGCACCGAGTGCAGCTCCCCCTCGCAGGAGAACTGGCTGCCCGGGCCATCCTCCGCCGAGGACAGCGCGGCCGCTGAGTCGCCCGAGCTCAGCGAGTCCTCGCTGGAGTCGCTGTCGTCCTCGTGGTGGGCACAGTCACCTGGGGATGGGTGGTGGCCGCCTCCGGGGCACTCCTCGGGTGCCTGGGGGCCTTTGGTCTGGGAGCAGGAGGTGCTGGAGGTGAGGTGCCGGTGCAGCTCCGTGCAGCTGCGGCTCTGTGCCTGCGGGACGCTCGCCCTCCTGTCCCGGGGACCCTCCACCTTTCGAGAGGAGAGAGGAGAGAGTCAGCCCTGAGCCCCGCAGCCACAGCCCTGGTGGGAGGCTGACAGAGCCCCCCCACACCCTCACACCCCTCAGTTGTGTCTCACCAGCACCCCGACCTCCCTGGGGTCAGCCCCGTGCCCCGAGTGCTGCCCCTCCTGCAGGCAGGGATGCTCCTGCTCCCCAGGAGGGATCTGCTGCTCTTCCCACACAATCTAATTGGCCAGGCCTAATGCACTGCACAATTACCATTAGCAAAGCAGGAAAATCTCTGGTGGCACCTTCTGCCGGGTTTCAGATCAGCTCAAGTGTTGGGGTGGGCTCTGCAGTACGACAGGCAGCGACTCCTGGCCAAAGGCCTTGGCTTGGGCTGAGAGCCAGCATGGAGGGGGCAAGGGGGTGACCAGGGATGGAGCACACGGGGCTTTCACAAAGGGGTGCTCAGGGAAGTTGGGAGAGGCCAAACCCCCCTGGGTTCAAGTGAGATCAAGGTGCTTCTTAGCACAGCACAGAGTCTAAAGTTTTGCAGAGCCCAGACTGCATCAGACAGGGATGGGAGCACTGTGGGTGACAGTCCGTGCCTGTCCCCAACGCCTTGCCCAGCCCAGAGGCTGCTCACAGTCCCCAACACCATCCCTTGGGCCAGCTCCCAGGAGGTGGGTGCTGCAGGCACCTCCCTGGAGGTGTGTGTGCTGCAGGGGCTCAGGGAGTACCTTAGTGCAGGGCCGTGGGGGCCGGGACTTTGGGGTCCCCGGGCGCCGGGCGCTCCCGTCCCGCTGGGCCTCGCAGCTCGGAGGGGACGGAGACAGGAGCAGCTTCTTCAGCTGCAGAGAGAAGGGGCAAGAAAAGGAGTCGGCATCGCAGTGAGGGCAGGAGAAAACGTCCCATGGCTCATGTGTGAGCACATCCATCCCCGAGCATCCCACCCAAAAATGGGGCAAAAAAAAAATACCAGGCAGGGAGGGTTAGGCTTAGCAGTTGCCACCCCAGGTGGCTGTGGGGCAGGTGCGTGGCTGTGTGCAGCCCTGTGGGGGTCAGGGCTGTCCCCACAGCATTCAGCCCAGGGACCCCAGGCAGGTTGGGGCAGTGTGCAGGCGGGAGTTTACTTCCCAGGGACAGCCCCACTCGGGTCAGACACACAGGAGCTGCCGTGGCATCCCAACTTCTCACTCCATCAGCTCTGCCCTGAGGTGACAGAGGATTTACACTGGTGTGAGTGATGGGTTTGGACAGCTCGCTGAGTCTCCGTGTGAGGCTCATTTAGCCAAAACATCCAGTGAGGGCCTCGACTCATTAACGAGCTTTCAAGGCTCTTTGGAGATGCAAATCCCTGTGGGATCTGTCAGGATCTCCCCCAGCACAGTGTCACACGCATGGGCGCTGGAGCGGGGTTTTCCCCAGCTCACCCGCAGTGCCACCCCTTCTGATGGCAGGGCCAGCACTTTATCCTTCCACTCAACCCCAATTTTGGTCAGGGGGAGTGACAAAAAAACCCAGACCCCACACCCAGCAACAACAATTGAGATTGTGCCCGTGTGGTGCTAACAACCGGAGGCGACAACAGCTCAACAGCAAGACGACTGCGTAGGCACCGGGGACTGCAGGAGAGACAGGTCTGGGGGGCTGGGGCTGATAGAAAAGGGGTGCCCGGGTCAGGGTCTGCCAGGAAATGCCAGCCGGGGCACCCGCAGCTTTAGGAGAGAGGCTCCTGCGGGTGGAAGCGCCCAGCTCCCGTTCCCCCCCGCCCCTGCAACGTATACATCCTATATATACACATACAGGTCATGTGTGATATATACCCCTGGCGGGGCGTGGGCGGTGGAGATGCACGCTGTCACCACTGGATGTCACTCCTCCCCTTGGCTGGGATTGTGGGGACACCCCGGGACCGGGCTGGGGGCTCTGGGGGGGATGTGAGCCGCAGGAGGGAGCAGGCTGGGTGTCCTGTGCCAGGGAACCTCCCGGGCACGGCAGGAAACGCTCCCAGTTCAGGAACGGGAGCGGGGCTGGAGCCCCAGTATTGCAGGGAACCAAGGGGGATGCTCCAGCCACCACATCTGAAGGGACTGGAGGCCACACAGCCCCTGAGGGGCTTTGGTGGAAGGCACAGGGAGGGTCAAACCCTCCCACCGACAGCCGAGGGCAGGGGCTGACACTCAGGCAAGCCCCTCTTGTGACAGCAGGGAGCTCAGCCCAGGGCAGAGCCAGGGGGAAAAGCCACCACTGCCCATGGGCACGGGGCTGGGATGAGCCAGGGAGAGCCCCGGGCAGCCCCACACCTGCAGGTGGGGTTAAAGGCAGGTGTGGGTGTGCCAAAGCAGCCCCCAGCCCCCTGGCACCCGCCCCCACCCCGCCCAGAGATAGGTTTGTATACACACAGCTGGTTCCCGTGAGGATGGTGATGGAGGTGACAGCAATGATGCAGAACATGTATACGTATACAATACAAGTATATGCTTTGGTATTGACGGTTAAAGAGAGTTTTAAGCCTAGAATGAAAAAATTCAGACCTTGGCTTCCTATCATACCCATGCAGCCGGCTTATCTGGGGCTCATCCAAATCCACCTTAAACAGTAGGAAGTGGGTTCTTACTAGAGACAGCTCATCACCCTCGGGGGCCGGGGGGCCCCCCGTGACCGGGGCGGTGGGTTTGGGGGAGGGGGCAGGTGAGGTGGTGGCAGGGCTGAGTGTGTCCCCCTCTTCCATAGTTCGGAAGGCAGCCAGGCCCATGTCATCTCCCTGAATATCATCCAGAGTCTCGGTCAGGGCTGCCAGCAGCGCTTCGTTCTCGCTGTCTATTATCTGAAAGGAGCAGGCAGAGAAGAAAGGAGGGGTTAGGCTGGGCAGAGGGTCCCCGGGATGCTGGAGAGGGGACGGGGACCAGCAGAGGCACACCAGCTCCCACACTGCCCAGTGACCCCACTGTGAGACCTGCAAAAGGAGTGTCAGTCTGTCCGTCTGCACCCCAGCAGGAAAAGAATGAACCAGAGCATCTTCTCTCCCCCCAGTCCCTCCACCCCACCATGAGGCAAACAGCAGCAGATGAAGGATCTGTCAGGAAAAAGCTCCTGGCCCAAATCCTCCTGACCCTGCAAGTGCAAGAGCTGTGAGCTCAGCCAGGGCTGCCCAGTGGACAAGAGGGCACAGCCTCCCTGGAGGGCACAGGGGAAGCTCTGCCCGGGCTGCACCACTGGCCTGATGCCACAGCTTGTGACAAGAACCACTCTGAGTTTCGTGTTCACTGAGAGCCCCCAAACACAGGCACCTCCAGCTGCTCAGGGGTCTCAGCTCTCCCACACTGGTGCACCCAGTGCTCTGAGAGATCCTGTCCAGAGCGCAGCCCCAGCCACTGCCCACTCTCCCATCAGCACCTCCAGATCATGCTGTTCACCCAAAAACAGGGTCAGGGGAGCTGTCGTGCAAGGCCCATCTCACCCTGGGCCAGGGGCTGCTCCTGCCTCCTCCCTGCCCACTGCTCCAGCTTGGCTTGGGTCCCTCCTTTCACCTGGGCTTTGGCTTTGCTGATGCACCTCCAGCCTTCCCAGTGCCCTCCCAGTCCCACCCAGCCCCACGAGCTCCCTTCCAGTCTGGCAGTACAGTGCTGAAGCCCAGAAGAGGATGCAGAAGCTGAGGAATGGCTGGAGTGAGCCAGCAGCTCCTTCTTTTTGGTCCTCCTCCATCACAATCTGAATGTAAACCATGTCCAAGGAGAGGCAGGCTAACATCAGTGATAAAATTAGCACGGGGGTAAAGCCAGGCTCACAGGCAGGACTGCTGCCTGCACACAGCCTCCTGTGTTTCTCTCCCCTTGTTTGAAAATTAAACATCTTTTGTTCCATGCCCTAACCTTGCTCGCAGTTACTAGAGCAGGCTCCAGGGAAAGGCAGCAGGATGCTCCATTTTTGGCTCAGTTTCTTTTCCTCCTGTTATTGGCACGAGATTGCTGTGCATACAAGTTCAGTGGGATACATTTCATCATACTCCACTGCTCCTCATCGGCCTGGCTTTTGCATTTCTTTTCTGTTTATCTTTTCCCCAGGAAGTTCACGGAAAATATGCATCTCGTGATGAAGGTCCCTCAGCTGGATTGGACCATTTTCAAGCACAGCATCAGCCCACCATAAAAGCCAGAGGGTTGTTATTTTATGGGCAGGTTAGAAAATATTGAGGCTTTTTTTTTCATCTCCTTGTTTAAATAGAAATTTTCCTCCTCCCAAAATGTAACCCAGGGTTGGTGATTAGCTGGTACCAGGGGGTCACAACCTCCTTGTGCAAAGGGGTAAAGGCCTGGGTGCTGCTCAGGAGGGCAGAGACCCCAGCCCCACGGACAGGCACATGCAGGGCATGGCACAAGCTTGGGCAGGGCGAGGGGGCTGCCCAGCCTGCTCTGTGCCCAATCCCCTCTGCATCTCCCTGCTCCCAACCTGGCTGTGCTGTGCCCAGAGCCCTGCCCGGTCCTCACAGCTCCAGGAGATGGGAGACAGGAGCAGAGGGACATGGAGCAGTCCTGCCTGTGCCCAGGAGCATCCCCTGCCCCAGGAGCATCCCCTGCACCAGCTCTGCACCGTGCTGGCACAGCCACTGATCCACGCCAGCCCAGAGCCAAGGAGAGGAACACAGAGACCCCAGGGACAGAGGGGCTGCCAGAGCTGGGAAAACAGAGCAAGGGGCTGGTTCCTGTGAAGGAACAGGGTGAAGGGGCTGGTTCCTGTGAAGGAACAGGGTGAAGGAGCTGCTTCCAGCTCCTGGGAAGGGAACTTTCCAGTGCTGAGACCCCCGCACTGCCGCCCTGGCATTCCAGGAATGGAACAGGACACGCTGCACCCCGGCTGCAATTCCAGTGAATAATCCAGCACAGGAGGGCTGCCTCAGCAGCCGCCTCCTCCTCCTCCTCATTAGCCCTACTCCGCTTGCCCCATTTAGAGCTGGTGCACAAATTAATGGAGCACTAATCAGCTGGGGAGGAGATATTAATAGTCCTGTGTGTTCCCTGCTCCCAGCCTCCCTCTCCCCGTGCCTCCATCCTGGGGCACCTGGAGAGCTCTGTGCTCCCTCCTCCCAGCCTCCCTGTCCCCCTGCCTGCACCCAGGGGGGATGGGGTACCTGGAAGAGCTCGGAGTCGTCGGTGCTGTACTGGCTGGAGTCGGTCTCTGAGTGCTCCCCAGCCCAGTGCAGCTCGCTGAAGCAGCCAGCAGAGTCCAGGTCGCCGGCGTCCAGCTGGGACAGATCGATCTCGGGGAAGTCAGAGTAGAGGTGCTCCTCTCCAGACACCTCATACTGCACACAGGAGAGGAGAGAATGCCTGAGACCAGGGGAGCACGCACTGAGGACAGCAGCATCCCCCCCTGCCACCCAGTGAGCCACCCCCAGTGCTCCCAGCCCTGCTCCAGCCTCTCTTCCCACACAGCTCCAGGCACTGGCAGGGTGTGCTGGGCACCTTTTCACCCACTCGGCCTGGCACTGGCCACTGGAGCAGCCCCACAGCTCCACCACACCCCGCTGGTGTCCCAGCTGTGCCACAGCTGGGAACAGCAGGAGCTGCTTGGGAAGAGCCTTGTCCCTCCCAGTGAGCAGATGGTCAGGGCACAGCACAGCCACAGCACAGCCATCACCGGGGCAATTCCTGCCCTTGGTGCCCTAAAAGTGACATCCAGTGGTGGCCTGGGCATCAGCACAGGACACCTGGCACAGCAGCACACAGGGCCAGACTCACACCTGCTGCTCACCCCGTCCCACCAATGGCCCTGGAGCACTCAGGACAGCCCTCAGGGAAGCTGCAGGTCCCAAAGCACCACCAAGGCCACCCAGGGCTGCTCCCTGCTCCCTGCAGGGTGAGCACAGCGTGGAAATGAATGGATGTCTGAGAGCACTCGGGGTGATGTGAGCTAAAAATCTCCATTTAACCACAGAAAGGAGCTGGCACCTGCCCCACTTGGGTTCCAGCCACGAAACCCCAGAGCTGCACCCAGTGCCCGAGGGAGCCGGGGCTGGCACCAGCACCCACTGCCTGCCCTGGCATCTGCACCGTGCCTGGTTCTGCCTCAGTGTCAGGCTAAAACACAGGGAAAGGTCTGGTGAGACTCCTCCCAGCACTGCCTGCCCAAGGGGAGGCTTCTGGCAGTGAGGGAAGCAAGTTTATTTACAGAGCAAACGGATTTTGGAGCAGGCAAACATCTGAGCACGTGAGAGAGGCTGTGGGGGAGCGTGGGGGCCCCTCCTCCTGAAGCACCCTGGAAGGGTCTCCTCCATCACTCAGTGGGAAGGAAAAGGGATTTCAAACCCAGCTGCAGGAATGGGAAAGACAGCTTTTCTCTCTTTCTCTTCTTGTTTTTTGTTTTTCAAATTGGGATAATCTGGGATTACTGGCTGTGTTCCCCCAGGCTGAGGAGCCTGTCTGCCACGCTCCCCACCACATTCAGGACGCTCCAAAGGACACTCCCGTGCACACATTCACTCCCTTTCTGCATTTCTCACCTGCTTCCCACCCTGCCCCATCCCAGGGGAGGTGGAAAACAGGGAGAGCACCTGGGAGGGCACAGCAAGGACAGGGAGAGTGGTTTTACGGCCTGAAGGTGAAGCAGTGCCATGGCCCAGCCATGGCCAGGGGCTGCAGTGGATGCAGGCAGCTGCTGGTGCTGCCCCACACAAAGCTCTGGGAGCTGCCCCTGCTCTGGGGGATGCTCTCCCAGCACCCTCCCTTCACCTTTTTGCTGCAGGGATGTGTATCAGGTACATACCACAGGTGTGCTGCCACAAAGAGTATCGGGCACCCCTGAGGGCTCTGGGAGCTGAGACTCCTCACTGGGCCCCCAGGGATTGGGGATTTCCTAACCTGCCCTGCAAAAACCTCTGTTCCCAGGTGTCAGAGCACATGCAGCAGGTCAGGAGTCCCCACTGCCAGCCCTGGGGGACACAGATGCTGCCTTCCCCCTTGTTCTGTCCCCCTGCCCAGACTGCTCTGGGATCAGATGTCCTTTGGCCTTTCAGATGTGTCCCTTACCTGCTGCGGCTTGTCCCTGCCTTCCTGTCCCTGCTCTAGCACCTGCTCCAGAAAAAGTCTTGTGACAACTTTGTCTCCCCCTTCTCCCCAAATCTTCCCATGGGAACACAGGCACAGGTTTTTATTTTTAGCCAAGCCATACATACACAGCTATACGTGTGCCTGTGTGTGCGTGTGTGCACGCAATTAAAAATAGCAGAGCAGCCAAATTCTCCTGCTCCTTTTGATATGCCACAAGGGAAAAGATCCTGGTGCTGAGATCACAAGGAGCAGCTGACACCAGTGCTCGGGATGTCTTTTGATCAACTCCACAGATGTGACATGTCCCCATTGGCAACAGGGCTGGGTAAAAATAAACCCCTGCAATGCAAGGCTGCTGAGCTGCCCTCTCTGGGCACGGGGGACAGGACTGCCACTGTCACTGCCACTGTCACTGTCACTGCCACTGTCATTGCCACCGCCCTGCCACTGTCACTGTCACTGCCACTGTCACTGCCACCGCCCTGCCACTGTATCTGTCACTGCCCTGCCACTGCCCTGCCACTGCCACTGCCACTACCACTGTCACTGCCCTGCCACTGCCCTGCCACTGCCACTGCCCTGCCACTGCCCTGCCACTGTCACTGTCACTGCCACTGTCACTGCCACTGCCACTGCCCTGCCACTGCCACTGCCCCTGCCACTGCCCTGCCACTGTCACTGTCACTGCCACTGCCACTGCCACTGCCACTGCCACTGCCCTGCCACTGCCCTGCCACTGCCACTGCCACTGCCACTACCACTGCCACTGCCACTGCCACTGCCACTGCCACTGCCACTCCACTGCCACTGCCACTGCCACTGCCACTGCCCTGCCACTGCACCACTGCCACTGCCCCTGCCCTGCCACTGCCCTGCCACTGTCACTGTCACTGCCCTGCCACTGCCACTGCCCTGCCACTGCCACTGCCACTGCCCTGCCACTGTCACTGTCACTGCCCTGCCACTGCCACTGCCCTGCCACTGCCACTGCCACTGCCCTGCCACTGCCCTGCCACTGCCACTGCCACTGCCACTGCCACACCACTGCCACTGCCCTGCCACTGCCACTGCCACTGCCACGCCTGGGGATGCTCCCAGCTTCCTGCCTCCCACGGGTCAGGAATGCCCAAACGTCAGTTCTCTCTGTGTGGAGTCTCCTCCTCTCCTCACTGAAAGGCACGGGGACAGCCTTTGCTTGGTGGAGTCACCGGGATGGGCACCCCAGTCCCCTCTGCTGGGCACTGTCACTTACCCAGCCCAGCCACCAAGGACCTGGGCTCCAGACAGAACCCACCACTCCCAGCTCATGGCTCTGGGCTGTTCCCAGGGCTGGGGAAGGGGCCAGCCCCTGCCCAGCTCAGGGGTGGCAGCAGCAATGGGGACACTGCCTGTGGGCACAGGACCTCATCTGCTCTGACTGTCCCTTTTCCCACCCTCTGCACTTCCTGCTGCCTTGGGAGACGAGTGAACTTTTGTTCTAATTTTACTCGGGACTTTGTAGGAAGATCAGCCATGGGTTCTTGGTGTGCAGCCAGCAAACACCCATGGAGACATGCTCAGAGCCTGGGAGGCATCCTCCAGCCCAGACACCTGGGTGTGTGCAGCAAGGCTGCCACCAGAGAGCTGCTGCCGTGTCTGAGCAGCCCCTGCTCCAGGGAGGAGAGCTCCTCTGCCTCCTGGGTCAGCATCCCTCTGGCTCCTGGGTGCCCTGGGTCAGCATCCCTCTGGCTCCTGGGTGCCCTGGGGCTGCAGTCACTGCTCCCACTGCCTGTCCCTTTGCCATGTCCCCAGTCTGTCCTTCCCAGGGCAGTGGCAGCAGGAGGAGCTGGCACAGGGTTAGATCCATCTCCCTGCCTGACTGGGAGGGTGCTCAGTGCAGGCCACTGTCTCTGGTGGCCCCAGAAGCTCTGGGGACATGTCCTGGGCTGGACCACAGCCACTGGCTGGAGCCACATCCAAGGATGTCCCAGCTCAGTGCTGGCTCTGACACGCTGGGGACAGCAGGTGGGACATGTCCCTTTCAGTCCTTCTGTTTTGGAGCAGTGTGAACTCTGGCACGTGAGGTTTTATCTCTGAGGAGACACCAGACTCCTCCCCGAGTCCAACTCTAATTCAAACACTGGATTCACGAGACAGGAAATGTTTTCCTCTTTTTCAGTGTCAACCTGGGCTCCCCAAACAAAACCCCTGCAGTCAGCAGGACTGGAGAGGCTGCCTGGGGTCAGCTGCATCCACGAGCCCAGGGAGAGCAGGAGCTGCCAGGGAACAGCAGCCTGAACAGGGCAGGCAAGGGCTCAGCTCACTGTGCGCTCTGTGAGCTGGGGACAGCGCAGTGACCGTGACACAGAGACCTGCAGGTGCTCTCCTGTCTCACTCCAACACTGCCAGAAATTACCCTTATCTGCACAAGCCCTGGGTCCAACCCCTTGAAGTCATGGCCAAGAATTCTGGCGTGGGCTGTGGGCACAGGGGATGGCACACGGGGCTGGCGCTCACTCAGCCTGCACAGGGACGGCCTCTGAAGTGCTGCTGGTCACGGGCAGCACCTTCCAGCAGCCTGGTCCTGCTGGGAGCCCTGCAGTGGCCCTGTCACCCACGTGCCATGGAAAAAGGGAAGGAAAGAGGCAGCACCTGGGAGGGGCCAAGGGAAGCAGCCAGGGACAGCAGCCCCCTCCTCACTGGGAGCAAACGGTGACTCAGGTGCTGCCTGCAGAGCCAGGAGCCTGCCCGAGGCATTAAGGGATAAACATCCATCCACACGTGCTGCAGGCACTGCCCCAGAGCAGCCAGCAGTCAGGCTGGCACCCACAGCCAGGTGAGAAATGCTGAGAACACCAAGCGCTGCTCCCACCAGCCCTGCCTCGGCCCCAGGGCAGCTTCTCCCTCCTCACCCTCAGCAGGACTCGGAAAAGGAAAGAAAATCCTTGGGCAGGGGTTTTGCAGAGAGTTGTCTGGGCTTATCAGGGAAATCCGTAATCACAGACTGCTTCAAATGGGGATTACAGCCCTGCAGGGAGACAGCAGCATGTCCCTGGGACGGGCTGGCACCAGGGAGCTGGCACTGGGCTGCTGTGACACTGGGCTGGTGTGACACTGGCTGATGTGGCACCGGGCTGGTGTGACACTGGCTGGTGTGACACTGGCTGGTGTGACACTGGCTGGTGTGACACTGGGCTGGTGTGACACTGGCTGGTGTGACACTGGGCTGGTGTGGCACTGGCTGGTGTGACACTGGCTGCTGTGACACTGGCTGCTGTGACACTGGGCTGGCTGGTTCCACACGGGGCTGGCTGCTGTGACACTGGGCTGGCTGGTTCCACACGGGGCTGCCTGGTTCCACACTGGGCACAGCCACTCCCCCGTTTCAGGCAGGGCTGGTGCCTGCAGTCCCCACAGCTCCCAGCCAGGGGACACAGCCCCCATGGGGTCACCCATCAGCACCTGGGCCAGGTGCTGCCAGCCCCCCATCATGCCCAAGGATGTGCCAGCTCTGTGCCAGCCCAGAGCGATGAGGGATGTGGGGGGACAGCCTGGCTCCAGCAGCAGGCAGGAGGGCAGAGGTGGGAATGGAGGAGACAGCTATAAATAAGTGTAAATACAGCAAGGAGGCACCTGGCCAGAGCTGTGAAGGTCACCAGAGTGTGTGCCAGCAGATAAGCAACCCCCCTGCCCGGTGGCATTTGACAAAATGTCACTGTGAATGAGGGAGAGGTGGTGTCGGGTTGTGCCTTGGCCCTGTCACCCCCTGACACCCCCATATTTATAGCCTGAGAGCCCCCAGGGAAGGTCCCTGGAGGTGAGGGGACCCTGCCTGCCCCCACAGTGAGCACAGGCACAGGCAGGGCCCTCATCCCCTCCCCAGGGCTGGGGAAGGCCCACAGGACCCTCGCAGGCTGCACAGAGCAGGGACACCTCTCTGTCCTGCCAGGCGTGTTGCCCTCTGCCCCCTGTTAATTTTTAATTGCTTTTTTTTAAACTTTCTGCTAATCCGTTCTAACGATTCAGCCCAGGCAGCAAGAGGCAAAACCTCATTTATAAACCTGGACTGAGCAAACAGCAGCTCCTTCTTCCTCCTGAGCCACTCCAAAGCCACTTGTGCTGGTCCCTCTGGGTGCAGCACGTGGGAGCTGCCCACGCTGTGCCAACACAGCCTGGACTCGGAGCTTGGACTCAAAGGTTGCACCTGATGACCTCAGAAGTCTTTTCCAACTGAAATGATTCTGTGATTCAGTGGCACACGTGGAGCAGCTGCCCTCCCAACACAGCCTGAGATGTGCTGGGTGGGAAAAGGGGGTGCTGGGTTGGAAAAGGGGATGCTGGGTGGGAAAAGAGGGTGCTGGGTGGGAAAAGGGGGTGCTGGGTGGGAAAAGGGGGTGCTGGGTTGGAAAAGGGGGTGCTGGGTTGGAAAAGGGGTGCCCAGTGCCAGGCTCTGAGCCCCAGGCTGAGCACAGTCTCACTCCTTGACTTTTGTCTTACATTAGAAGGTGTAATTAAGATCAACCAAGAGATGCCAGTAATGGGAAATATTAAACATTAACCACAAACAATAAACATGAACTTGCCAGGATAACTTTGATATGCAGGAAAGATGGAAGAAATTGCACTAAACTGTCCTTGAGTCACAGGACAGAAAAAAGGAGCCTGAGATACTGGTAATAATGCCCTGGATAAACAACATTCTGCTGGAATACTTCAAACAAAGGTGTGTCGGGTTTAGGAAGAAGGGCACAGCAAAGTGTACCACAGGTTACAGAGCTGCATGTTCACACACACTCAGCTCATTTCTTCAGGCTGCAGATTACAGAGTCCACTTTGGTTCTGCCCGAGCTCCAGGACCAGCCCAGGGAGCCCCTGCAGCCCCCACAGACCCTGAAGCAGCCCCCACAGACCCTGAAGCAGCCCCCACAGACCCTGAAGCAGCCCCCAGTGCTGCCAGGCACAAGGCAAGGGCAGGTGGTGCCCCGTGCAAGGAGCAGACAGAGCAGGAACAGGCTGTTCCAAGGAACACCTCCTCTCTCAACACCACCTAATGGAAAGAGCCCTGTCTGTGTCCCTGTGGGCTGCCAGGGCTGGCCAGGCAGTGCCAGCACACCTGGGCACCCTCAGCGTGCTCAGAACTGTGCCTGCCCACGTGTGAGAGCTTCACCCTGCAGCCCGGGGTGCAGCACCCAGCCTGGCAAACCCCATCCACCACCAAACACACCTGTGCCAGGGGCTGCTGCCAGCCTGTCCCTGTCACCAGCTCCCTGCCACCCCTCGATGGCATGAGCCAGGCAGGGCACACACCCCGGGCTGAACACTGCTGGGGTTTTCTAGGAAATTCCTTTTTATCTCCCCAAAGCAAAGGCAGCAGCAACGGACAGCAGCTGGCACGAGCTGGGCACAGAGCACAGTGGGGACTGAAATGAGACATCAGCTGCCAGCCCTGCCAGGGGAGGCCCTGGCTGTGGGACAGGCAGGGAAGGAGCAGGAGAAGGATCAGGGGCAGGGACAGGGGCAGGGAAGGAGCAGGAGAAGGATCAGGGGCAGGGGCAGGGGAGGGGCAGGAGCAGGAGCAGGGAGGGACAGGGGAAGGAGCAGGAGAAGGATCAGGGGCAGGGGCAGGAGCAGGGGCAGGAGCAGGCAGGGCTCCCCCAGCACCCCTCTCCTCCTTCTGTGAGGTCTCATGCAGCCTGTGTGGGACAAGGACAGGCCAAGAGGTGGCACAAGCCCTGCAGCCCTGAGGGGATGCCCAGTGGCACTGGGAGCAGTGGGGACTGTGGCTGAGGCCAGCAGAGCACTGAGACACTGAAATTCTTGGGATGGCTCCCACTCACACCCCACTGAGGGGCAGGAGAGGCTGTGCAGCCCTGGGAGCCAGGCTGGCAGCACAGGGCACCTGGCTGTGCCACGATGGGGACAAGCCCTGACTCACTGAGGAGCTGACTGTTAGCCAGCTCTGCTGGTCACAAGAATTCCCCACGAATTCCCTCCTTTGGTAAGGAAAACATGAGGGGGTGATTATTTTCAGAGCTTCCTCTTCTGATGTCCCTGTAGCCAGCAGCCACATGGCTGATGTGGGCACAGGGACCCCGGCGAGCAGGAGCAGCCCTGCCCCTGCCCTGGGGAGGGTTGGTGCCCAGCTCAGAGGCTGACAGGGCTCCACGGGGCCTTTTCTGCCCACTGCAAACACCCTGCCATGGCACAGCCGGGCACACCTAACCCCAGCTCAGCTCCAGGGGCACTGCTCACCCTGGCACAGCTCTTCACCCCTCCCAGCCAGCTCCAAGAGCAAATCCCAGATGGAAGCACCAGCTGTCCCTCCACTGCCACACAGAGCTGTGGTGGCACTCAGGGCAGGCAGAGCCCCTGCCCACGGGGACATCACTGCCTGGTGCCACCAAGGCCAGCCACAGCCGTGCTCCCCACCCACAGCCACAGCCTTGGCATCGCCCAGGCTGCCAGAGCTGCCCTTGGCTCTCCAGGAGCCACAGCCACAGCCTGGGAATCCCTGCTGGACAAGGGCTGGGATTCCCAGCACATTCTGGTGTCACCCCGTGTGACAGAGCTGAGGTTACACCTGGCCCAGTCCTGCCCCTTTCACACCTGACAAGCAGCTGCAGAGAACCTGTCACCCCCTGCCAGCGCTGTCCCCATCACCTGCAGGACACCCTTCACCTCCCCAGGGCACAGCAGCCCTTTCACAGCTCGCTGATGCTCTGCTGTGGAGCAGGGACTGCCTGGACAAGGGAAGCCCAGCTCCTGCCCAGCCTGCTGCTCCTGAGGGGGTTCAGGTGCCCCTGCCATGGGAGGCACCGTGGGCTGGCACTGCTGGTGCCACCAGCAGCCTCTTAGTGCTAATCAGGCCGAGGCAGGAGACGGGGAGGGTTCAAGCTGGGGTTAAGAAGGCACAAGGAGGATCTTCCTGCATTAGCCTGACCTCAGAGCCAGCCCAGGGACAGCCCTGCCCTGCTGGGGCTCAGCCACCAGCACAAACCCTCAGTGGGACCCTCCAGAGCCCTTCTGCTGCTGGACACGGGCTGAGCTGGCCCTGCTGCCAGGGGGGCTGTGGGACCCCCCCTGTGCCCAGCTCCCACGTGAAAGTGAAGTTTCCAGCTGGATGCACGAGGATGCAAACCTCTGTGCAAGGGGAAAAACCACTCAGAACTGTCCTTACCCTGAAAACCACCCACATCTGTCCTTACCCCCCAAACCACCCAGACCTGTCCCTACCCTATAAACTACCCAGATCCATACTTACCCCCCAAACCACTCAGAACTGTCCTTACCCTGAAAACCACCTAGACCTGTCCTTGCCCCCCCAAACCACCCAGAGCTGTCCTTACCCCCTGCCCAGCCTGCCCAGGTGTGCCCAGTCCAGCTGGAGGCCCCAGCTGTGCCAGGTGGGTGGGTGGGCACTGCTGGCCACCCCTCACTGCTGCACTGCCCATGCCAGCTCCTGCTTCTGCCCTGCACAACACCTGGCACCCTGCACTTCCCTGTCCCCATCACTTGGGCACAGCAAGAGGCGAGTCCCCCCTGTTCTGCTCCTGAATCAGGGGCTCCCTCTGCTCCCCCATCCCAATAGACCCAAATAAATTATTGCCCATTTTCTGCAGGTGTCCTGGCCAGAGGGGACTGTCACCACGCAGCATGGTCACCTTGTGGTCACCTCGTGCCTCTGCTCCCACACCTCTGTGCCCAGAAAGCTGCTGGGGAGGGGCAGTGCTGCCAGCTGGTATTTTCCAGGTGGGCATCAAGAGTCCCTGGCATGAAGTGATTCTCAGTACTGACACCAGCGCAGTTCTGTGGGAAAGGTGGGAGGAGAGCAGGTCCCAGCAGGTCTGGGGATGCAGGGACACGCTCCCAGGTGGGTGCTGGAGCTGAGAGCCCTGAGCAGCAGCTCTGGGCAGGCTGGGCACACAGCAGCACAGCCTGTTTGCTCTGGGGATTTCCTGGGGCTGCACAAGGCTTTGCTGTGTCCGGGTCTGCACCCGGGCACTGTCAGCTGGCCCAGCCAGGCCACCTGCCCCAGGGCTGGGCTCTGCCCCTGCTTTTTGGCTCTGCAGGAAGCATTTCTGGGAGCCTGGAGCTGCTGCTGCCAACCTGCTTTCCTCGGGCTTCCTACTCTGCAAACAACTGACTCACCCTGGGAAGAAACGGCTCCAAGATCTCCAGATAGAAAACCTCTATGAGGGCAAGAAGCTCCTTCAGGAGCACATGCAAACCCACATCCACAGAGCTTTGTTCTATTCCAAATTCTCTCCTGTGAGGGACCACACCTTTCCCCTCCCCAAAACCCCAGGCAGGCTCCAACAGGGCATGAGAGGAGGGGTCTGGCCACTCCCTGCAGCAGCAGCTGGGGCCCCTCTGCTCTTCCCAAACCAGTTGGGGGCCCCTTTCCCCTCCCAAACCAGTTGGGGCCCCTCTGCTCCTCCCAAACCGGTTGGGGTGAAGCCCACAAGCTCGAGTTCTTACACTAAATCAGATCCTTTAACTGCTCCACGTGCTGTGCCACCCTGCCCTGAGCTTGCCTGCCCCCAAGCCTTGTCCCCCTCTATTTCTGACCCCAGCTAATCCAGGGATCAACAGAAAGCCAGAGACCCCAGGGCAGGCTGGCCTGAAAGGCAGCCCTGAGCTCTGGGTGTGACAGGAACCGCTCTGACCCAGCAGCCAGCCCTGGGCTGGGACCATCAGAGCCAGGGGAAGGCACCTCTAGCCTGGCAGTGCCACGTGCCAGGTGGTCTGAAACCCGTGCAGGGCTGGCAGGGGTTAAGGCTGCCCGGGGCTGGCTTGGTGTGCCACCTTCATGCACTTTGCATGGCCCCAGAGCCTGGCACAGCTCCCCAGTCATGTGAGATGTGAGCAGCTCCAGCTGCCAGCCCTGCCTCGCTCTTATCCATTATCCATCCCTCTGCCCCTGCTGCCCCCGTGGCAGGGGCTGCCATGTGGGACGTGGCCAGGAGCCCTTGGCAGAGCCCCAGGAGCCCTTGGCAGAGCCTGCAGTGTCACCTTGGAGGGTCCTGCAGGGAGGGAGGGCGGCGGGACAGGGCTGTGCTCGGTGTGGCACCGAGGGGACATTGCTGGGGCTGCACTGGAGGAGAACAGCCAGCCCTGCCCCTGCCAGCCTGACAGCAGGGCACAGAGGGCACGGTGGGCACCAGCCAGGCAGCCCCTCAGTCTGCCCAGCCAGCCCCAGTGCCAGCCTGGGGACCAGGTGACACTGTGTGTACCCAGAGCTGGCTGAGCCAGGCTGGGTTATGCAAACCACAACGGGAGCTGTTTCAACTAGTTGGACTCCTGCCTGGCAGTCAGGTGCCTTCCTCCTCCTCCCAAAGGGCTGCCAGTGCCCTGGGCAGCTGCCCAAGCTCTGTGGGTGCCTCTGTCCCCACGCTGCTGTGGGCGAGGGGCTGGGGTGCTCTGGGGTGCCCCGGGATGTGGGGGGCAGGCAGGGGCTCAGTGACCCCCAGCACCGAGTGCTGCTCTCCCCCAGCTCAGCTGTGAGCCAGCTCTGCCACTGGGGTGTCCTTGGGGTGTCCTCAGGTGTCCCCGTGCTGCCAAGGCACAGCTGGCACCACAGGTGGGCACATGGGAAGGCTGTGAACCCGCACAGAATCAGGGAAAGATTTGCACTGAGAGGGAACCTTAAAGGTTTTGTTCCACCTTCCATATCCCAGGCGCTCCAAGCCCCATCCAGCCTGGCCTTGGGCACTGCCAGGGATCCAGGGGCAGCCCCCCTTCCATGGTGCCCAGCTGGGTGCAGGGATGTGGGGCTGTGCAGGCAGGGGAAGGGGCTGTTTGCCCCAGTGCTGGTGAGTTTTACCCAGCACTGTGCTCACCTTGGCATTTCCCATCCATGGGAGGTGCAGGAACCCTGTGGAAGGAAGGGCACAGGGAAAAAGTCCTGGTGCTCTGAGCCACAGAGGAAGGTCTGGGCACAGCTGGTCACATTCCTGTCACCAGCTGTCCCTGCCACACTCACACCTCATGGCAAGGGCTCAGTGTTTGGCTTGGCCTGGAGAAACCCTCCCCAGGCCAGGAGGAGCCAGCAGTGGACAGCATCTGTTCCCAACACCCTCTGACATTGCAACACACGGGGAAAATCCCAGATGTGAGCACCAGGAATCTTCATGCAAATGCCCTCATTCCCAAGCCAGTGGCAGCCTGGCACTCTGGGCTGCCAGGAAAGCACAGCCTGGCTCTGCTGCACAACACTCTAGCCTCTCCTGGAATTTCAACACGGATTCCCAGGCAGCCCCAGCTCCATCAGGAACTGTCCCCTCCCCAGCCCAGCTGCTCCTGGCAGCTGCAGTGGCACAGCCAGGCTGCTGGGGGATCCAGGGACCACAGGCATCAGCAGCTCCATGGGCTGAGAGCTGCCCTGGCTGCACCGGCAGGGCTGGGACAGGAGCTCACACGGGGCTGGGGTGGCACAAGGGATGGCTCCATCCCTGTTTTCTTTACTACGAAATTCTGTGCAACAAAATAAAGCCTTTGCCAAAGGAAATGGCCCCAGGCCAGCTCCTTCCAAGGCTCCCTGGAATGCTCTGCTCTGTCATCCCTCGGTGGGTGCTGAGATTTTGTGCAGGTATCAGTTTTTCTGTTCAGGATGCTTTTCCAGCTGGATGTCTTTGATGAGCTTTTCTGCAGAGGTGGCCTGGAGCTGGAGGAGCAGGGAAACCTGCCTGTGGTGAATGGTAAAACCCTCTGGCAACGCCGTGACGCTGCTCCAGACACAGGGTCTAAATTTAGACTGCTCATTTATTATCCTGCAGCTGCTGCCTTTGGTGTGAGAGGAGCCAGGGGCTGCACTGATGCTCCCCTCACCCATGGCTGGGGCTGCCTGGACACATCCACAGGCTCACACTGGCCCAAACCGGGTGCAAAGCATAAAATAATCCACGAGGCTTTTCCCTGGGTGTCTCCTGAGAGATGAGACTGAGTCCCAGTCCCCCACCTTGCATGCCACAAGGGTTTACATGTGCTGGCATGTGCAGGTCCTGCCTGGCTGGGAAGGGGGTCCCCTGCTCCTGGTGAGGGTACCCCAGTTTCTGCCAAAGGATGGGAGGCTTTCCTGTGGCTGCCCCACTGCCAAAATCAGGGATCTTCCTCAACCAAGCCAGCCACAGCTGGAGCAGAGAGGCAGGAGGGGCAGGGAGCCATGGGTGCCTCCACCTCCTCTCCTCTGGGATGTGCAGCAGAGAGACAAATCCTGGTGTGACCCCGGTGCTTGGCAGACAATCCCCTGCCTGCAGTGCCAGGGAGACAGCAAGTGCAGCCAGGCTGAGCACTGGCACCGTGGCTGCCTTGGGTGAGGAGCCATCCCCGGGCTCTGGTGGCAGGGAAGCCACAGGAAAGCCACCCATCCTTTGGCAGGAGGCCTGCATGCCTCCAGCAGCACATCTGGGGCAAAGGGGTGAAAAGGAGGGATGGCCAGGCAGCCAGGCTGGGCTGTGACCCTGCTGGGACTCACAGCAGCCACCCCCCACTGCTGGCACCGAGTGCCACTGAGATGGGGCCAAGCAGGACAGAACTCCAGGCATCCCATCCTGCCCATCCCATCCTGCTGCCATCCCATCCTGCTGCATCCCATCCTGCCATCCCATCCTGCTCCATCCCATCCTGCTGCATCCATTCTGCTGCATCCCATCCTGCCATCCCATCCTGCTGCCATCCCATCCTGCCATCCCATCCTGCTCCATCCCATCCTGCTGCATCCCATCCTGCTGCTATCCCATCCTGCTGCCATCCCATCCTGCTGCCATCCCATCCTGCTGCATCCCATCCTGCCATCCCATCCTGCTGCATCCCATCCTGCTGCTATCCCATCCTGCTGCCATCCCATCCTGCTGCATCCCATCCTGCCATCCCATCCTGCTGCCATCCCATCCTGCTCCATCCCATCCTGCTGCCATCCCATCCTGCTGCATCCCATCCTGCCATCCCATCCTGCTCCATCCCATCCTGCTGCATCCCATCCTGCTGCCATCCCATCCTGCCATCCCATCCTGCTGCCATCCCATCCTGCTCCATCCCATCCTGCTCCATCCCATCCTGCTGCCATCCCATCCTGCTGCATCCCATCCTGCCATCCCATCCTGCTGCCATCCCATCCTGCTGCATCCCATCCTGCCATCCCATCCTGCTCCATCCCATCCTGCTGCATCCCATCCTGCTGCATCCATCCTGCTGCATCCCATCCTGCCATCCCATCCTGCTGCATCCCTCCTGCTGCTATCCCATCCTGCTGCATCCATCCAAGCAGGAGGCTGGCAGTGCCAGGAGAGGGTTAAGCCATTCATCGTCCCTGCTGGACCCACAGCAGCACCAGTCCTGCCCCCCACACTGCTACTGGGACCTCTGAAGGGTCTCCCAAGCTGTGGGGCCTGCTGGGGCTGCCTCATCCTCCTTGGGGACAATGGGGTGGAGTGGTGGCAGCAGCAGAGGCAGCCTGGTGCCCACTGTGCCAGCTGCTCGGGAGGGGACTGGGAACCTGCCTGGCACTCCCTGCTGCGCCCACCCTGTCACACCTGGGCACTGGGAGGGTGGGACACAGCCCCAGGAGCATCCCCCAGCAGGGACAGAGGTGACACTCCCTGAACCTGCAGGGACACCGGGGACAAGAGGGATCTCACACCCCAGGCTGCTGTCCCCATATGGGGACAGGCAGAACCAGGCACGGGGCTCATGAAAAAGCCACTTGGAATGACAGCCCTTGGCCCCCCAGAGTGTCCCCACTGTTCCTGCCACTGACCCACAGGGACCTGCAGCACCAAAGACCTCCCTGTGCCTTTTGGGGCTGCTCCCCCTTCTCCTCTCATTCCCTTTTCAGGCACCATTCTATGCACGGACTTTCAGCCACCCAAAAAATGCCCAGATGTGATTCCTGGGTGACCTCCTCCTGCTCCCTGTGCTGACATCTGCTGAAGCAGCACAGAGGGACAGAGGGACACTCTGTTTCTGCCTCCCCCTCAGCCCCAGAGGCCTTTCCCCTGCTTTGCCCCGGGTCAGGAGGGGCACAAACCCTTGGCTGGTATTTGGGTAAGAGGCCACACTGGGCTACAGAGGCAGCAGCACGTGCTGCTGCTGTCCTGACACACAGAGGGCTGGGGCTGTGCCTGGCCATCAGCACAGGCTCAGCAACTCTCCCACGGCCAACAGCAACACCCCCGGGACCCCCAGGCCAGCTGTGAGGGGTGACAGGCAGGGCAGGAGCTCAGTGGGGAGCAGAGCCTGCCTGCCTGAGGCTCTGCCCTCTCTGCTCCCTGCACTGCAGGGCTCCCAGTGCTGTTCCCCACTGCAGGAGTGCTGCTGCCCTGCTGGGAGCAGCCCGTGCCCATCGTGGATGGGATACTCTGCCACAGAGCTCCTTGCCCCCTCTGCCACGTTCCTCACCCTCCCTTGGCTGCCAGCTCTGACCCTCTCCCACCTTTCCCATGGGAGGATTTTCCCAGTGCCTGCCAAGGGATTTGCAGGTATAAAGTGCCCACTCGGTGCCCAGGAGCTGCTGGCATCCACCCTGGCAGACACCCAGTGCTGTCCTGGAGAAACGTGGGCAAAAATCTCACCCTGGCACTGCTGAGCCCAGCCATGGCAGCCCCTGGCCCTGGGCATCGCCCCTGGCCAGGGGCATGGGTCCCGTGGGGGAAGGCAGTGCCTGGGCAGCCCGAGCAGGGCACATCCAAAGAAGGAAAAGAGTTGGATGGATGGAGGAGCAGGCCGGGTTCCCTGGCCAGCCAGCCCATACTGTAAAAGGAGTGGGAGCAGGGAGTGCACAGCCCTGGCTCCAGCAGTTTTAAGATGGCTGTGAAGCTGAGAGAAGGAGGAGGAGGAGGAGGAGAAGGAGGAGGAGGACATTAACCCTCCCAGCACTGCACTGCAGCCACCAGCACTGCAGGGAGATGAATGGCAGCTTTCCAGAGGCTCCACTTAACAGTAGATGGATTGGGGACCACTCAGCTCCCACCCAATAAAATCCAGCTGGTGATGCTTTCAGGCCTGGCAGGGCTGAGCTGGGAGATGCTGACCTCAGACAGACTGTGGGAAGGAGGAGGAGAAAGAGAAGGAGAAGGAGGCACACGACAAATCAAGGACCCACCACGGGACAGGACATTCAGCAGGACCTTAAAGACCCCTGGAATATGGACTCCCTGAAATGATGCCCTTCTACTCGTGCTGCCCCTGGGGGCTCAGCACACCAGAGGGGCAGGAAAGGGGCACCCCTGGTGCCACCCTCTGGGTGCCTGCATTGCCAGCCCTTGCTGGCTGCTCAGCAGGGAGCAGCAGAGCCAAGTGACTGCTCAGCTTCCCTGCTCTTGTCCCTGTGGACACTCACGTGAATATTCACGTTTTTCCTGCTTAATGTTTTCCTTTAAAAACATCGGGCTTGGCCCTCCTGGTGCTTTTCTGCAGGATTCATCAGAGCTGCAGCGACTGAGGAGCAAAGGTACCGGGCACTTAACAACAACTTCCCTTCTCCAAAGTTTTAATTGGTCATTGACGTCAAGTGATTATTGAGAATTATTAATTAAGAAAGCATTTAAGAGCCTGGCTTTTGTTGAGGTTTTGCCGTTACAATTACTTTATGGGCCAACAGGAGAAACATCAGCCTTTGCAGTCACTTGGAGTGCAGCAAAGTGCCCATAATTAATTTCCCTTTCCGCAGCAAGTGCTTTGCTCTGACCTGCCTTGGGGACTCGCCTTTCTCCAGGTGTGCCAACCACAACAGCCCTGGAAACACGCAGCCACAGGGACATCAGCATGGGAACACCATGTCCCCTCCAGCCCCTCTCTACGCAGGGATTGCGGCTCTTTTCGGGAAAGCATCCTGGCCACACGCCCTGATCCCGGGGAGGAGGCCACCCTGCCTTTGAAAGAGATTTTCTTTTTATCTCCTTCCTGCCCTGGGGAAGCAGCTGCCTCGCAGGTGCTTGGCACTGAGAGGATGTGTTTTGGCAGCCCAGCGCTTTCCAGGAGTTCCCTGAAGCCCCTCTCACAGCAGCAGCACCCACCGCAGACAGCAGCAGGATGCTGGCGGGGTGAGCTGAGGCTGGAGAGGCAGGAGAACCCATGGGAGGGCTCCAGGAATGGGGCTGGAGCAGTGCCTGCTCCTGCCTCAGTCTGTGCACAACCTCAGGCTGCTCCCTGCTGCAGCAATTGCTGCCTCCCCACCCCTGCTAGGGCACCGCAGCTCCTCCTTCCCTGGGGGATGTGGGGTGCTGCTGGATGGGGGAGGCTGGGACGGGTGCTGAGGGGCTGGCAGGCTGCAGGGTGGGTGCCAGCACAGTCCAGCCCTTCCAGAGCAGGCTGCAGGGATGCAGGATGCAGGAATGCAGGGCTGCAGGAATGCAGGGCTGCAGGACGCAGCCCAGCCCTGCGCTCCCAGCCGGATGCTGCTGCTGCATTCCCTCACAGCACCCCAAGTGCAGCACCAGGAGGGACCAGCAGCTCCTGCTCAGCAACTGGGTCAGCTAAATATAAACGGAGCAGCCCCAGAACCAGGCAGCTTCCTGCCTTGCATCATTGACACCCCAAAAATCACGGCCTGGGGACAGGGGCTGCGGCAGCTGCTGCCTCACCAGAGGCTCTGCTGAAGCTGCTCCTGTGGAGCCACTGCTCCAAGGGCTCCCAGCCTTCCTCCTGCTGGCCCAGGGCAGCCAGCACGGAGCTGGGGGACCAGGTGGGACAGATGCCTGCAGGACAAGGGGACCAGGTGGGACAGATGCCTGCAGGATGGATGTTCCCAGGAGGCCACGGCTGCAAGCTGTGTGTGCACTCCTCCACACAGAGCAGGCCCCCAGGAGGGAGATTTCCACTTCCATTTATCCAAACCAGCCAGATCAGCTCCCAGACACCAAGGCAAGCAGCTCAAACCCCTCATTAGGGCTGGGCAGATGCCTCCCAGCCCAAGGGGTGCAGGCATGCACCCACAGGTTTGGCTCCTAAGGTAATGTCCAACCCCTGTGCTGCACATCCCTGGGTAAGAACATTTTGTAGGAAGACTCTGCAGCAGGATGGGTTAGTCCCAGTATCCCCAGTTTGCTGCACCCCAAGGGCAGATGCCACCCTCAGTACAGCCTGCCCTGTAGTTTGTAGGTGCAGTAGGTCTGGTGCTGGAGCCCAGGAGAGGCAGATTTGGGGTGCTTTGAGCTGCTCCCTTCACAGCCTTTTTGGCACCACGTGGGAGAGGAGGGATGGTGCTCATGCTGCACCCCACACCCAGCCTGAACAGCCCTTTGCAGCCTGCAGGTCTCCAGTTGTCTGCAGCTGAACATCACCCAGCCCGGAGGGTTGGTTATTAGGGAAAAACACTTTAATGAGGCAGCTCATTAAAGGCAGGAACAGATTAACCCAGGAACCTGAGGAACTCGGTGACTGCGGAGTTCAAGAATAGGAGCAACAGGCCTTTCCCTGGCAACAGTGGGAGATGCTGCCTCAAAGCAGTGGGATGAGCCCTTGAATCCTCAAAGCTCTTTCAAAGCCCTGCACCCTCCCAGGAGCTGTGTGAGCTCTGGAGATGAAAGATGCTGGGAAGGGTGGACCACAGCTTGAAACTTATAAAAACACCCACTAAAATACAAGGGGAAAATACTGCATCCCCAATAGTCGACTTCACACACTGCCTCCTCCACTGATCAAGCAAAATCCCAGCACCAGCGTGGACTTCCAGCAGGGATGCTCCAGGGAGAAAGCCTTTGGCAAGACACAACCCTGCTGCACAGGAGCAACGTGGGAGGAGAGGCAAAGCCAAGTAGAGTTCAGAGTTACGGTCACCACAGAAAAATGAACCCTGGAAAAGAAATCCAGCTTCATTTCCCACTACAGGGAAAGGTTTGCAGCCTGCCCTCTCCACAGGCAGAGGAAAGGCTGCTGAGTGGTGGAAGCCCAGGCGAGTGGGGCACCTGGGGATGCCGAGGTTACCTCAAAGCCACTCCAGCAGCAGGATGAAGAGTCAGGCCCGTGCCATGGCTGTTATGAATGAAGGTGGGAGCAGTGCAGCTAAAGATAACTTTGTGAGCAGGTACTATTAATAGCAATACTCTTGTGCTTTTGCTTTGTGCTTCCTGCGAGGCTCTGCGGGATGGAGGAGCTCTAATGGATCGGGCCCTGCCATGGCTCGGGGGCAGGGCCCCGTGTGCATCCCCGAGCCCAGCAGCAGGACTGACACCCTCGAGGAACGGGGACAGGCAGTAGTGGCCCAGGCTGCCACCAGTCACCCGGCACCGGCGCGGCACCGGCCGGGAGCTGGCAGTGAGGATGCTGGCGAGGCTGCTGCCATGCTGGTTTCCATGGCGACTTCAGCACTTGGCGCGAGATGGAGATGACGGGATCAGCCAGCGGAGTCACTGAGCGGAGCTGGCGTCCTCCGTCTGCCGTGGCCAGCGGCACAGCCCTGCCAGAGTGAGAGGCTGGCACAGGGCGCACGCCCGGCAGCCTCGGGGCATCTGGGTCCCCCTCCTTACAGAGCGTGTGGCTGCCGGTTGTCCTGGTGATGCAGAGCCTGCACATCCCATCAGCCCCTCCCTGGCACCTCCAGGAAAGCTCTGTCCAGGTCCTGACCCCAGCCCTGTGCTGGCCACCCAGCACACCTGGCACTGGAGCACCCCCATTCAGGTCTCTCCCCCATTTCCATTCCCAGTGGGGCTGTCTCCCTGGCACAGGACACACATCCCCTCACATCCCAGTTTGTGGATGTTTGTCACATGCCAGTCAGGGCCCACTGGCACAGGCTGGCAGGGTGGTACCCAGCTCCTCTCTGCAGCTGAAGGAGATGCTGCAGGCCAGGGCTGAGCTGGCACTGGGACAGCCCTGATCCTCACTGGCCCTTGGCCCCACAGAGGCTTTCCCTGGCTTACAGGTAATCTAAGATCAAGTGCTCCAGCCAGCCGTGCCTGGGCAGACACACACAGACACCACGGAGCAGCGGGGAACCGAACACCTGCAGCATGTGACTCCCCAGCTGGCTCGGCCTCCCAGGCCCCAAAAGAGACCTCCCTGGGGACCCCTGCCCTCGCCAAGCTGCCACACCTGGCCGTGGCATTCCCAGACTGCGAGCAGGGAGCACACAGGGCTGGGGCAGCGGGCGGGGGACTGGGACCCCCGGCACCCGCTCCCGCCCGCGGGCAGGATCCTCACCACGCACCCTTTTATTCCAGCAGTGCAATTAGCCTTGCTGACCCCTGAAATCCTCAGCCTCTCTAAGCAGCCATGCATTAAATCCCGGATCCAAGAGTGGAAATAGACTTTGTAAAAGGCTTATGGCCCTATTTATTACATTTTACGCGTGACGGAGCCGGACAGCGCGGCTGCGGCCGCAGCACACCGAGGCAGCCGGACAAACGGACGGGCAGGGGCGGCAGCAGAGCCCGGGCGGGTGTCTGCTGCTGGGCAGGCTTGTGCTGCCAGCCGAGCGCTCCCGCAGACGCAGGCCGGCAGGGATATCGATCCAGATGAAAGCCAACACCGCTGCTGGGCCGGGTAACCGTATCTGCCGCACATTTGTATTCCTCGGAGCAGGGCGGGAGGGCTGCAGCCATCTGCCAGGAGCTCGGGGATCCTGGGGACACTGCGAGCCCTCCACACAGAGCCCACCGTGCCACCCCCTCCCCTTCTGCTTCCTCTGCCTTGTCCATTCCACCTGCACCCTGCTAGGGCCCAACACCGACCTGAGCAGGGCAGTGCCCAAACAGGACCTGCCTGGTCCCTGCGGTGCACCAGGAGCTGAGGGGACACGGCACTGGCGCTTGCAAGGTTGTCCAAGGACACTGTGTGCAGCCAGCGTGCAGGTGTTCACTGACACATCCCTGGGGTCCCACGGTTCAGCCAGGTGGCTCCTGCCCCAGGGGGATGGCAGAGGAGCCTGCACACCACAGGCTGCATAGCTGAGCTGGGCACAGGGAGGAGCAAGGATGGGCAGCGGGAGGACAAGGTGTGCAGGGAGGCAGAGCCAAAAGCACACCAAAAGCACAGAGGCAGTGCTCAAACAGCTGAGGGACTCTGCTTTCTTGCAGAAAACACAAGGCAGCTCCTGTGTGTCTCCAAATCCCAAGGAGCCCTTGCAGCAGCCCCAGGCCAGGGAGCCGCTCGTGTCAGTGCTGCAAAGCAGGCAGGAGCAGAGGGAAACACAAGGGTGTCCTCTCCACACCCTTAAAACGAGCCAGCTGCAGAGACTTCTGCAGCATGTGTCACCAAGTCCCTGGAACACCAGCGCACACACACACAGACAGCCACTCCCCATTTCCTTGGAAGTGACACCCTCACTTGCAGGGCAGTTGGAAATGTTACAAGACAAAAGCAAAGGTCACCCTGTGCACCTCTGAGAAACTCAGCTTCCATCAATGCTTGGTGCAAGGTGCAAGCCTGGCTGATGCCAGGGCGTGCATGAGAGTCCCCCCACACCACATTGTCAGACCCATCTCTTGTGCTCATCCAAAGGCAAAGAGCTCTGGTGTGTGTGAAGAAGCAGGAGTGGGTCCATGGGATGTGCACAGTGCCCAGATTCTGCCCACACCTGCATCTCAGAGAAGTGTGCAGGCCCGGGTGCCCAGGAGGGTGGGTCCCTGAATGCCTATGAACATCCCTGGCAAAGGGAAATGGCACCTGTGGGGTGTTCCTCAGCTTGACATTTCAAAAGCTTGGTTCCACACCTTTCCCTAAAGGTGCACCTAACCTGAGGTGCACCTACGGGCAGAAGGACCCTTGCACTTCCCTGCCTTTCCACCCAGAGCCACGCTGTGGGGGTGATTCATCCCCAACAGCCCTCACTGATCACCCCGAGGTGCTGCAGCCCCACGGGGCCCTTTGGCAGGGCTGGATGTGGAGGTTTCACCCTGCAGCTCAGCTTTGCTTCAGTGCTTTGGAGCACAGATCCTCCCTGCAAGGGGAGGTGGTGGCACAATAACAAACAGCATGTTTGGGCATAGAAGGGCCCTGGCCTCAAAAGGCATTGAGACATTTAGAAAAAAGCCTGCAGTCCACATCTCCACAGGTTTGTGCTTCCCAACCCGGTCACTGCCGTGAGCTCCCTGCTGACCCAGAACACTGCAAGCCCACCCCGATAATGGCAAGGGGAATAATCCCCCCAGGCCCCACTGAATGAGGTTCAAACTCCCCATAACACCCGTGCACAAAGGTCCCATACCCACCAGGGCACTCGCAGGCTAATCCTCCCTCCGGAGAGGCTGCTATATTTAGGTATCTAAATGAGACAGAGTGGCTCTTTCCAAAAAAGAGTTCGTTTGGGTTACATAAATACAGAGAGAAACTTGAAAGCTGTATTTCCAGGTCCTTGCACTGCCATAAGCAAGTGGCAAAGATGAGGACAGTCTCCCCCTGATAATCTGCCTTTCATGTATTTTTGACTCAGCTGGATGTGCAGATGGGTTTGCAGCTCCTCTGGGCAGACGGGCAGCGGGCACTGGTGGACACTGAGGTGGACACTGAGAGGAGGCAGCCAGGGCAAGCAGACCCCCAGTTCTCCCACTCTGCATCCCAGATGTCCCTGGCAGAGGAAGGGAGAAGCCAGCACTGCAGGCAGGCCAGGCAGCACCACTCAAAGCATGGGCAGTCAACAGGAGTAAAGGAAGTGAGCAGCTCCAGCCCTTCCCATGCATGCTGTCCCAACATTCCCCCCATGACATCGCTCTCCTCTCAGCCACCAACTTCCTTCCTGCTGCATCCACTTACACATCCCAAATTCTCTGGTCCCATGGAGAATTCCCAGGAGAATATCCTGCACCTACCACAGCTCATCCCCAGCTCCAGGGGCTGCTCCCCAGTTCTGCTGCTGGGGTGGGCTGGGGGTGGTCACCAGCAAAGCAGTGTCCCCTCCAGAGCCGGGTGGCAACATGTACCCTGAGGGTTTCTGGGGACACGGGCCACGTGCTTTCATTTTCAAAATACATATAAATAGACATACTTATTCCTTCTTAAAAGGACACAGCAACAAGGGAAAAAAAAAAGCAGCTCGAATACGGTCCAACCTTTCAGCCTGAGAAAACCACACAGTTCTCACAGGCTGGAGTTCTGTTACCTGGGAAATGGGTTCTAGCACTGGAAACCCGCATGCGCCAGCCTCCCTGTGGGGCCCACACAGAAACAGAAACTTCCTTTTTAAGAAAAAAAATTGCATTTTTTTTTCCTTTTCATTATCAGCACGGTTTGGTCGTGACTGTGCGCAAGCCTGCTCAAAAGGAGAAACGATGCTGGTGGTTTAAATCTCCAGCTGTGCAGAGCTCTGGGGCTGATGCCATTGGAGGGCAGGTTTGAAAATCCTCCTGCAGTGAAGGTGCAGGAAGGTGGCCCTAAGCCACACACACCTGGCACAGGCAGAGCCCCAGGTCCCCCAGCCCGGGGCAAAGGGAAGCAGCCTGGGTTTGCAGGGAGCCAACAGGAATGCAAAGTTTAATTAGCTGGAAGCCAAGGGCTGTGGAAGTTGCAAACATTTGCACTGAGGCAGGGAAGGTGCCAAGAAATCAGGACTGAAGCTGGACAAAGTTCAGCCCCGCCATGCTGGTGCCCGGTGAGCAGCCTACGTGTGGCAGGAGCGGGTGCTGGCAGCTCACCTGGCACCAGCCAAGGTGAGCTCCTGGCCAGCTCTGCCACACACAGGCACTGGGATGTGACCCAGGAGTGTGGGCTCTGCCTGGGCAGCACACATGGAGCAAAGGAGCACGGCCACCAGCCCTGTGCCCACCAATGTCACCACACCATGCTGGCAGAGGGACTGGCCTCTGCAGGGGATAGAGAGCCAGAGCCCGGCCCTGCTTCATCCTTCCAAGAGAGCTATGAGTGCCATGTTTGTCACCTCCAGCTCCTTGCTGCCACCCTGGCACATGCACAGTCACAGCCTCGGGGTGACCAGTGCTGGTCTCAGCTCCAAGCCAGCCTGGCTGCAGCCCAGTGTGCCAGTCCTGCATGCATGCAAGGGGTCATGGCAGTCTCCTGAACACCCTGCAGCTACAGATGCACTTTCTTCATGAAAAAATAATAACGCGACTCCCTCCCACCTAGGAACTTGGCTAAAAAACGCAAGAAAAGCTCTCAGCAAAAATGCTGCACCCCCAGGGACAGCTGGGGCTGCTCCAGCCGTGGGTCACCTCGTGGCAGAACAGCCAGGTCCCCAGCTGTCACTTGTGAAAGCCACATCCCCCCTTGCAGGGCGCAGGAGGGAGGAGAACAAACATGAAGAGAGGCAGCTGGGCTTCCTTCCATTCCAGGCTGCCCCAGCTCGGGCCTGCAGCCCCAGCCAGGACGCTCGGCCCTCGCCACAGGATTTCCTTGCTCTTGACGTCCATGAAAATTAGGAAATGAGGGTTCCTCGGGGAATAGGTGGAGAAGGCAGCTTTTGGCAGCAGGGGCGAAAGGATGACACTTCCCCCACCGTCCCCTCACATGCCGGGGACAAAGCGTGTCCTGCAGCCTCCCCAGACAAAGGGGGGAGCAGAAGTGACAGCAGTGCTGAGCTGCTGCTCTCTGAGCCCAACTGGCAGCAAAATGAAACAGGAACCGAGGAGCCTGGCCGTGGCTGGCTCAGCAGAGGGGCTGCGGTGCTTCGGTGCTGCCCGCTGCGTTCGCAGGGTGCACAGGAAGAATTCAGAAAATGCATCTCAGTAAAGATATGCTGCTGCCCTGCAACTGGAATCCCTGCAAGAGCTGGAGGCGCCACCTCAGCACAAAAACATCCATATAAAGCATGTACTGCTCATCCCAGGGGAGGGGAGAAGTGTCACATCAGCTCCCCATGGGCTCTCCAGCTTTCATCCCCATCTGGGTGGGCAGGGGGCCGTGGGGACAGAGGGGACACAGATGGAAAAAGCTCCTGGCACAGGAGACACAGATGTAAAAAGCTCCTGGCACCCTTCAGGATCATCATACTCCCTCAAGGGAAGCTCCTGGTGCTGAGATGCCCGCCCAGCTCCCAGTGCCTGCGGGCTTTGCCTCGGGACACTGGGATATGAGATAAGGGAAGTATTTTCCCTAAGCCCCACATTGCTGCCTGGAGCCGGCAGAGATCAAAGGTGACTCTGGCTACTGCATGGGGCCGTGTCCCCAGGGCTGCCACAGCCCCTCCACATCCCCCACCAGCAGATACCAGCTTGCCACATGGAGAACCCCTCCCCCGGCGGGTTTCCAGATCTCCCAGGGCCAAAGGAGATTTCCAGCTTTTACTTTTCCCTGTGTTAATTCAGAAGTGAACTGGTTTAATGCAGCAGCTCGGCCTTGGCTGTTGCCTCCACGTGGGGAAGTGCAGTGGGACGGGGCTGGATGAGGACAGGGCTGACAAGGCCCCGAGCGCAGCCAGATCTGTGCAAAGTCCTCTGGCGTTTCTTGGAAGCTCCCGTTATTTAAAGAAAAAAAAAAACAACCCAACTGCCATAAATAAATAAATAATAATTTGTAAGCCAGAGTTCAGATAAAGTGCTGAAAAGCAGATTGGCTGACTGATACAGGAAGGGAAACACATTGGCTGGACCATCACCCAGTGCCTCCGGTGCCCGTGCCCCTGGAAGTAGGTCACTACCTCACCTGACCACTTGCCCCATTAACTTCAACCTTTAGTCCCTGGCTCCTCACTACAAGCACAGGCATCTTAAAACCCCCTTGTCCAGGTGAGAAGGTGGCTCTGCAGGCAGCAGGAGGTGGGATGCTGCCCACTCCTGGGCTGTGGGCAGGGCACAGGAGCCCCACACGGCCCTGGAGCCCCACAGGGCCCGGGAGCCCCACACGGCCCGGGAGCCCCACAGGGCCCCGGGAGCCCCACAGGGCCGGGAGCGTGGCGGTCACCGTGGCAGGGCTGCACTGACGGCGGCTCCAGCGTGCACAGAGTTCCCCCCTGCTAAATCACTCCAGGCTGCCAAGCAGTCACGAGAAATATAAGCCCGCGCCGGGTTGCCATGGAGCAGGGCTCAGCTGCGGGAGCCTGAAGCCGATTCCTCCGGCAAACGTGTCTGCAGCCGAGGCCCTGCCAGCACCTCGCGTCCCCGGCTCCACGGTGGCGGCCAAGCAGTGCCACACGCGTGGTCCCAGTGGAGCCACTTCTCTGAGGACAGCACTTCCCCGACAGAGCCAGTGCTGCAGAGCCACACAGGGATGGTGCCCCTTGCCCTGGTGACAGCATCTCCCCAGGGCCATGGGCAGGCAGAAGGGGTGGCTTCGGTGGTGGCATTTGGCAGCAGCAGCATAGACTGGCCCTGCATAATGTCTCTGCCCCAGCACAGGGATGTCTCCAAGCCTCCATGGTGCTGACACATGCTGGCCAGGGGGAATCGTGTCCTTCATGGGATCATAGAATCGTTTGGGTTGGAAGAGACTTTAAAGCTCGTCTATTCCACCCCCTGCCATGGGCAGGGACGCCTTCCAGCCTGGCCCTGGACACTTCCAGGGATCCAGGGGCAGCCACAGCTTCTCTGGGCACCTGTGCCAAGGCCTCCCCACCTTCACAGGGAAGAATTTTTTCCTAGTGTCTCCTGTAACCCTCCTCTGGATCAGTTTGAATCCATTCTCCTTGTCCCGTCACTACAGCACTGCAGCTCTCACATCCTGCCACAGCCCCCAGCCCCACCAAAGGGGACCTCAGAGCCTGGTGGGCTCCTGCCCTTGGCACCACATCTGCCTGTGGCATCTCTGTCCTGAGCCCTGCACCACAGACATGGGACCCATTCCCCAAAAACAGGAGTTTGGGGTTGGAAGGGGCATTCCCAGAGCATTTTTAATTAGCCAACTGTGCCAAAGAGCTCGTGTAAGTGGAGTTCCTCCCTACAAAAAGGCTTTTGACATTGGAAAGGTTAATGTGAGAGAGATCCCTCTCCCTTACAAAGCTCCCTTTGCTGGAGGCCCTCGTTGAGCCCTTAATTATTCACCTGTTGGAGAGGTGCCTTTCCATTACAGCATGAGAGCAGAGCAGGGATGTGCAGGCAGGCAGGTGGGGGAAAACCCCCGGCGTGGGGCAGCCCTGGGATGGGGAACACAGGTCAGAATCCCGGGGGGAAGGCAGGCAGGTGTGGGAGCAGGCTCTGAGGGGCAGGATCCAGCCCAGCCCTTCTCTCCCTCCGGCTGCTCTCTCTCTCCTGCCTCAGCTCAGACTCTGCTGTGCTTGCCAGCCTCCACAGCCTCTGCTGTGGTGGGGACAGCCACCAGCACCCCCAGCTCCAGCACGGTGACAGCCACCAGGACACAGCCACCCTGCTTCCCAGAAAACTTCACCTCCTCCAGCCCTGCTACTGCAGCAGCCCTTCGACCCACGCTGCAGCAATGCAGCTGAGGATGCATTTTGCACAGGCCCTTGGGCTGTCCATCGTCCAAACCCACCCCAAATCTTCGAGAGAAAAGCCACAGAAAAAGCAGGACATCAGTCAGCTCAGTGAGGACTATCAGAATCAGAGATGCATCCCCACTTCAGCACTAGAAATGCCAACCCAGCGCGGGCTCGCTGTGCCTCCTGCACTCATCGATGGATTAAGCTGTTAGCAGGAGGCTGGGAAGTTAAAGAGAGAATATTGTATTTCAGTTCATGCGATCTTTAAACATCCCTCTGAGAAGCAGCCTGGGTTCTTTTTATTATTATTTTTCCCCCCTCCTGCTGCACTTTGTTTGGGGTTTTTAAACGAATTGAAGCTGTTAGAGCCACAGTGCTCCAGCCTCTCACAGGGATGCTGAGAGCTGCTCCGTGGTGCTCTCGGCAGAGCTGCCTGGCTGGCACTTCCCAGTACCTGGTGCCAGCAGATGAACCAGCTACAACCAGCTTCATACCTCTGAGCAGCAGAGTTGCACAAAATGGATTAAGCAGGCCCAGAAATGACACATTTTGAGGCACAGCAGAACAAAATCACTTTTTTTTTTTTGTTGGGAAAAAAAAAAAAAAAAAAAAAAAAAAAAAAAAAAAAAGGAAAAAAAAGGAAAAAAAAGGAAAAAAAAGAAAAAAAAAAAAAAAAAAGGAAAAAGGAGTTGGCATGAGAAAGGCAGATATCAAGTGAAAAACCCTGATTTTCTTTCTGTAGCAATGCAGGTACCACGTGAATCATCGCTGTCCTCGATATGTAAATAGAGGTTAGCTGGCACCCTCAGCACAAACCCTTGTGAATAAGGGAGTGATGCAGACACCCCTGTCAAACCTTCCCTGTGCATCTTCCCGAGAACCTTGCTGAGGATTCCTCCCCTGGAGGGGAAGGGATCACCTGGCACCTGCACCAACTGCGCCTTTCCCACAACCTACTGCAAAAGCAGGACGGGGAGAAGCACGGGCGAGAGAGCAGGAGAGTCCCAGTTCCTCAAAATTTCCACGAAGGAAACGGCCACTATTCATCATCCCGTGGCCTCCTGACAGTGCAGCCTCAGGATAACCTGCTCCGTGCTGGGGCACTGGGGTGCCTGGGGCAGCAGCTTTGGGGCTCCCCGGAGGAATCAGTAACCCAGTTGTAAGCAGAGGCTCGTACAGTAGTAATGGGGAGAGACGTCAGCGCCAGCCCGGCCCGCCTCCCGCTCCCAGTTAGAAGGCAGCATGTGACAGAGCCAGGGCTGGAGTCTTCCCCCAGTTTCATCAGAGGTTAAGGTACAGGCACAACACATGCTTACAACTTCAGGCGGTTCTTAGCAAACGCATGCAAATCATAGCTGGGGGGGGCTGTTTTTTCTTCCTTTTTCCGTCTTCTCTCTTCTTCCCATCGCAGCCCTGAGCCCCTCAGCGCACGTGGGGACAGAAGAGGAAACGGAATTATCGAAAGCAGGCGCCGGACGGGAGAGCACAGAGGGGCTGCACGGGAGCTGCAGCGAGCTGCCAACGCTGCCCCCGCGGCTCCTCTCCTCCCACACCTGCAGATTTCAGAGCAGCGCTACCTGTGCTGCTCCCTCCAGCAGAGAGCACGCCGGGGGCAGGGAGAGAAAACAGGGGACACAGCCAACAGCGTTTCATCAATACTGTCTCATTTCAACACAGGCCATTTCACAGTTCCAAATTTTCCAGGGAATATTCACAACATGGTGGGCTTGCACCAGAGAGGGATGACAATTCATAGGATTTTTTCCCCCCTTCCCTTAGCAGTCGCTTTTTGGAATAAGATTCTTAAATTGGCACATCAAACGCTGACCAAAAAGCAAAGAAAAATAGAAACGAGGCTCCAGGCACATGCTGCAACCATAAGGGCTTTTCGTGTCGTGGTTAACACAGGGAGAACAGGAGGGTTATTATAGGGAAGTGGAGCCAGGAACTTTCACCTGCTCAGGAAGCAGTGGGGCTGGTGGGAGCTGCAGCCTTTGTGCCATACTTCCAGGGATGGCATCCCACACACGCAGCCCGCTCAGGGGACAGTGTCCCACACAGCCAGCCTCCTCTCCTGCAAGCCCATGGCTCCCTCAGCAATAACAAAATGGAAAAAACCCACAAAGTGCTTACAAAATCTCGGCCCACTTCTCACCTTTCCTGACCCTCCTGCTGTAATCAACCTGTCAGCAGCTCTCGGTTAAGAAGGCAGGCTGCCTCCCCCTGCTCTGCCCCCAGAAGCCGCCCGGTCCCGTGCCAAGCCGGAGCGCTCTGGCGCTGGTGCAGGAGGGCAGAGGTGCCGGGACTACATCAATCTGGCTGGTGGCAAGCCCTGCCTGGTTCTGTCTGGCACACGCACCGCGGGCAAATCTGATTTACCAGGTCTCGAGCTCGTGTTTGTTTTGAACCCAAACGGCGGCAGGATTAGCCCTGGTCCTGTCCCCCACAAACACACACGCTCCTGGCTGTTTGCAATCGCGGGGCTGAGCTGGTGAGAGAGCAAGGGTTGGGATGAATGCGCTCGCTTCACAATCAGAGCTATTTTGTAATCCGTGGTTATGAAAGTGAAGGGTCGGGGGGATGATAAATAACTACAGAAAACTCTTCCCACTTGCAGCAGCCTCATCGAGCCGACTGCGAAATGCGCGGCCGTGCTCGGGCTCAGCCCCGGCTCCGGCTCCTGCCCGGTTTATTGTATAGCGCCTCTCTTGCAGCCCCCAAAATGGAAAAGCATGCGAGCCCTATAGCCAGCACGGCTCGCTCTCGTGATCCCGCCGGAGCTGCCAAGGAGCCTTAATCTGATTTTAATACCCGGCTCCGTCCAAAACACAGCCCATCCACATTGTGGAGCCGGCGACTCGCAGCACCGAGACCCCTGTCGCTGTCGCACCCCCCCTCCCCAAACCTCCATCCCCCAAGATCCCAGCCCGTATGCGTGGAATTGACGCTCGGCATGACTCATCCCACAGCCCGGCTCTATCAGCCCCCACCGCGCAGCCCCCTGCGGAGCCCCCCCCACCACCGCGCCGCCCCCTCCCCACCTTCGGGGGAGCCCTGACAACCGGGGGGTGCTCTGCTGCACCGAAACCCATCGACCCATCAACTTGTCCCCTGTCCCCCCCAAACTGCCGGCCGATGGGAGAACGGGGGGCGCGGGAGTCCACGTGCGAGTGGTGCTGAAAGCGCCGGCGGGGCTGCGGGGCTGCAGCCGCCCGGGAGCCCCGGGAGGGGCGCGCACAGCCCCGCGGGCGGCCGGCTTCGCAGCCGCGGAGAGAACGGGACAGCCGCACACCCCCGGGGCACCCGGCGGACGAGCCGGGCCCCGCAGCCCCGCTCCGGCAGCGCCGGCTGTTCCCCGGGGTGCCCCGGCAAGCAGCGGGGGGTCGGTCCGCTCCCCTCCGGTGCAGCGCGCCGGGGAGCCGCGCAGCAGAGCCCCCCCGCGCTGCCTACCTGGCTGTCCGCTAGGTAACTGAAGACGAAAGAGGAGAGATCCTCGTCGAGCAGAGAGCTGCAATCCGGCCCCGGCTCCGCCATCTTCCACCTCCGGCTGGGGCTGAGCACCGAGCATGCAGCAGGCGCGGCGGCGGGAGCCGGGCGGCCGGCGGGGCGGGGAGCGCGGAGCGCCGGGGCGGAGCCGCCCGCAGCCCCCGCCCGCAGCCCCCGCCCGCAGCCCCCGCCCGCAGCCCCCGCCCGCAACGGCTGCGGAGCCGGACGCGGGGGGATCGCTGCGAGGAAGCGCCCCGGGGGCTTTGCAGACACGCGTGGGACACCACTTTTTGTGTGTCCCTTGGAAGTGCCACCCCGCCAAACAGGGGGTGCCACCGGCCCCTGGGTCGCTTCGAGTTTGGATGTGTAAGCGCTGGGTGCAGCGGGTCAGACCAGGGGGCCCATCCAGGCTCTCTCTGGGGCTTTTAAAGTAATTCCTGCCGGAGCGCCTTCCCAGCGGCACACACACGCAGAGGGAACCCACTTTGTGCAGTGCCACTGTGCACACCTTAAAATTGACAGTGTTTAAAAGTGGGAGCACCCAACAGCGCCAGGCACCTCTCCACAGTCCCCAGATCACCCCATTTGGAGTGATATTTGGAGATACAAAAACCCTGAGAGCCGCGGCTGGGCCAGGGGTCGCTTCCAGGCTCGGTGGGTCTGCATGAAGTGGGACCAGGGGACTGCAGTAAAGAGTAAAAAGGAGCAAAAGATCTCCTGATTTTCCTTGTTTTCATTTCAGCTGCGGCTGTGAGCATCTTGATGTCACGCACGTCATCTTTCTGTCTGGGGTTTTGAGGCGTATCCTAAAAGCCCTTTCAGAAATAATTAATGATGGGACCAAAAATCTCATGAATGTTCTATTTACTTACCCGTAGCAATTACATGGGAAAGAGCAGGGCTTGGCACTGCAGCCTGAATTAGCTGATACACAACCAAGTGGCAACACCTACAGCCTAATGGCTCCAAATCCTTGATTCCCCTCAGACTGCCTAGACAGGCCTGCAGGGTCACTGTAAAGAGCTGATGGAGCAAAGTGATGTGGAGCTATCGGGGTGGGGAGCTCTGTGCCAGGCTCTGAGGGGTGAACAGAAAGTGCTTCTTCCTCTGGCAGGAAACGCCTGCTCATGTTCTCCTTGCTGTTGTTTCAAAGGCAGAACTGTTTCCAGCCACTTTTTAAATTCCCTCTGGCCTCCCTTTGGCTCAGGACATGTTGTGAACACCAGGCAATGGAGCAACACTGGGTTTTCCCTGATGATCTCGAGCCTTGCACCAAAGGGAGATGTCAGGAACAGCGTTTGTTGTGTCACACTGATGAGAGCTGCAGGCCAGAGTGGCCTGGCTGCTGGGATGGGACAAAGCAACTCTTCCTCATTGCAGTGCACTCTAGTACTAATTGCTGAGTGCCAAAACACTTACCCAAGGTGCTTTTCCAGCTGCCCTGCCAGCAGTGAAACTTCTCTTCCCATGGGTGGGAGGCCTGGGCCCCGGAATGCCCTGCCAGGATTCCCGGTCACAGCGGGCACAGCACAGTCAGCAGGGCCAAGGAAGGAAATTGCCTTGCTCTGGGGCATGTGCAATTCCTTGAAGACAGAGACTCAAATTCCCAGCTGACCCTGCTGAGCAGTGATCTGACGTGCATTCCTTTCCTTGCAGAAGATACAAGTGATGGATGAAGGCTACGGTGTGATGAAGATGAGCAGAGAACAGAAGAGAGGTTTGCCCCATCAGGGCTGGAAGGCCTCACCACATCAGTCCTTTGGGAGGAATTTGTTGCACAAAAGGCGAGGTTTGCACTTGATTATCTCGTGATTTCCTTTGCACCATCTGCACTCAAATAGGAAGTAACATTCGTGGGAATTACTCGTCAATTGTCATTCAAAAATCAAGTTGTGCATAGCTGGGTTTTTCAGAAATACCTTTTCCCTTCTGGTCCATGTGCAAGCACATTTTCTCCTCCCTTTCTAATGGAGGAGATGAGCCCTTCCCAGCCTCCAGCCTGCAGGACACCCCCCTGGCAGCAGCCACCCCAAGCAAAAGCAAAGCCCAGCCTGCACTGCCCTATTTCCCCTCTGAACAGACAGGTGAGGGCTTCTTCCAGCCCTGCAGCAAAACTGGATGTGACATTGGGGTCAGGCACCCCTTGTGCTGGGAGGGCGACAGAGGACAGCAGAGCACAATGGGGGCATCTTGGCCAAGTGGACTTTCTGCTGCTTCTGGGTTTCTGTGCGATCCTGCAGGATGAAGTACAGCTGCTGACGTGGCTCCAAGTTGTTGTTAACCTGCCCAACTTCAGCTCCTGACTGCTCTGGACTTTTGCACAGTCCGAGCATTTTTCTGTGCCTTTTGGTTCTTTTCACCTATGAAATGGAGATCACACCACTTCCCTGTGCCCTGCAGCTTCTGGAGGAGCTGGTTGAATAACACTCATAAAAAGGGCTTCGGAAGCACCAGGAGAGAGGAGAAGGAGGACAGGATGTTATAAGTGGTGTTGTCTCCACCTTCTTAGAAGTCAGTCATGTGGCAGCCTCAGAAACACCTGCAGTGGGTTGGGATGGTGTCTGGGCTGCTGTGGTGTGAATGGGACATCACATTGCCCGTGTCACACACCCTGCCCTGTGCACAGGAGCTGGCCAGCTCTGCCATGTGCTCACAGCTTTCCTCCTCAACCAGACCCTGAGCTTCGAGAGCCGGGCAGCTGCCAGAGCTCCAGCTCCTGCTGCTCTCTGTATCTATGGACTCCAAGAGCAGAGTCACACGCCCTGTGCCCACCCTGGCCTGGCAGCCCTGGCTGTGCTGGAGTGCCCCGTGGCACCGCGCCGCCGCTGCAGCAGCAACTCGATGCTCAGCCCGGAGGGGCTGGGGATAACATTGCCAAGGTAAAATATAACAGGAAATCTTGCGAATGTCCTTTCAAAACAGCAGCGAGAGAGTAATGTCATTGGGCCAGCGGTCAGGAGGGGACAGGGTTTGAAGGTACCCTGAGCCTGCCAAAGGCCAGGCGTGGGACAGGGGCTGGAGCCAATGAGCGCCGGCTGGGCAGGAGCCACCCCGGGCCGGCGACCGCCCGCCCTCGCTCTCACGTTGCAGCTGCCTCTGTTTGTGGATGGCAGAATGCTGTAAGGAGCGGGCAGTGAGAGGCAGCGGCAAATGGGGCTGCTCCGAGGAGTCACAACACCCGCAGCCCCCCGCTGGTGACACTCTCTACTTGGCACTCCCGTGACATGGGGGACTGGCGCGGTGGCCGCTCTTCCTGGGGACGGGGAAGGGCTTTGTGGGCTGGCAGGAGCTCTGTGAGCCGGTGCTGGGTGAGCTGGGGGCAGCTGAAGGGGAAGGTGTCCCCAGGCTGCCCAGAGCCCTGCCCTGGAGCGCTCTCCATCCACGCAGGCTGCTCAGGCATGCACAGTGGTTGGCAGTGCCATGCCCAGGGTTTCGCTGACTTTCTCTGCCTGGCTCCTTTCCACGAGCTCTGCTTTCCCTTCGCCGCAGCCTTGCTCAGCACTCGGCTCAGCCTTATCCTTCACCTGAGATCACAAGCACAGGGACAGAGTGTTGCTTTCCCTCCGTGCTTTCTGTGCCTCATTATCTGTGTGCACCTGGGAGCTCCTGTCTCCTCCTGCTCCTCAGTTGGTGACAGGGGGGCTCTGTTATGCTTCGTGGCCAGCCAGGAATGAAAGTCTGATGTCCTCTCTGCCACAGGGCTGAGGGACTGTCGCCTGGAGCTGGAGGGCCCTAGGAAACAAAAGTGGATTTTGAGGGCAAGGTGGGCTCCTGGCTCTGAGATCCAGCTTGTCCAGGGGGCAGGGCTGAGCCTCTGGTAGTTCAGAGATTGCCATTGCTGCTCCAGGCTCCCTCAGCAGCACTGGGGAGTGATGTCCCACTGTGCCGCAAAGCCGTCAGGCAGGCACACCGGGACACCATGGACACTCTGCCTGTGCTGTGGCACAGCCCCCCAGGCCCCTCTCTGTGCACCTGGCAGAGGGTCCCTCCCCTGTGCCACCTCCCAGGCCCTCTGCAGCTCTTCCCCCAGAGCAGGGGCTGCTGCAGCTCTGTCAGAGGAGCCTGTGGCCAGCCCTGAGGGCTGAGGGATACACCCGTGCAGGGGATGCTGTACAGGCTGCAGCCTGCCCCACCCTGAGCCTGCTCCTCTCCCAAACTGCAGCCTGGAGCGTGCTGGGGAGGCAAATCCACACAGTTACTGCAGAGAAAACCTGTCAGGAGACAAATGGGATGGCAAAGGAGCAAGAAGGGGGTTTTGTGGCTGCATTGTTGAAACAGATGGGAATTTCCTGGAGCAAGAGGCAGCAGAGGGTAGGGATGGCTCCTGCAGGATGGCTCACGCTGCCCACCAGCTGTGTGGGCCGAGCAGGGGACCAGGATGCCCATTGACTCCTTATGGCACTTTCAGTGACTCATTTGTCCGTGGAAGCAGCACACCCACAGCAGCTGAAGCAGCCTGTCCTCCTCCCCAGGCTGCTCTGGCACAGCAGGGCCAGCCAGCCCCTTCTGCCTGGGGATGAGAGGCTGGCAGCAGCCCAGGGCACTCGGCTCATGCTGTGCCTCACTTCATCTGGGGGAAGGAACATGCTGTCAGAGACCTTGCACTGCTCCTTCTGCCCTGCCTGACATCCCAGCCTGCAGCCCCAGCCTGCCCCTCGCTGTTCCAGGGCCGGTGCCCCCCGTGCTGCCCAGAGCAGCCTGGCACAGGGCACCAGCTGTGGGACCGGCAGGATGGCACCATCCGCTTTGTGTCCCTCATGTCCCGTTCACTCCAGCTGAGCTCGGCTCTCCCACAGCCCTGGCAGCTCTCACACTGTGCTGCCAGTGTCTGTCACAGCCCATCCATGTCACCCCACTGGCCTCTGGCTGCCGCCCCTGCTCCATCCCTGCCTGCTGAGCTGCCTCTGCTCCTGGTGCTGCTGCCTGGGCTCCCTTCACTGCCCGTGCCTGCCTGGCAGGACAGCACCAGGAGCTGGGCTGTCTCCTGTATCCCCACCATGCTGCTGCCAGCTGCTCCCAGGAGGAGTGAGGGGCACTGGGGTGTCTGGCTGAGACCCAGCCTGGCCTCATCCTCCTCTGCTGATGGCTCTGAGCAGGGCAGCTCCTCCTGCCTCTCCCTGGAGGCTGCTCAGAGCCTGGGTGCTTCTCTTCCTCTCTCTCTTTTAATTGCCTCATCCCAGAGACATGCCATGACCACCAGAGCAGATCCTGATCCTCCTGCACCAGCAGAGCTGGCCAAGGCAGTGAGCAGTGGAGGGAGACGCTGTGGATCTGCAGCACTGCTGAGCAAGGACTTGCTGTTCCCCAAGCAGCTGTTGCTGGCAGGGATGTCCATGGGCATCTCCTGGCTCGTGACTCCCAGCCTGCCAGGCTGGCTCTGTCTGTCCCTGGGCCTCTATCTCGCAGCACCCCCTCCTCCTTTGTCACCAGCTGTCCTCGGAGCATCCCCCACAGTGACTGGCCACTGTCCCCAGCTCCTGCAGCCCTGCCTGGGCACGAGTGCTGGGAAGGGGCTGGTGCTCAGCTCCTGGCACCCCCTGGGCACAGACACTGCTGTCAGAGCAGAATCCCCTCCTCAGGTGTTTCCTCCTTGCCAGGCAGGCCAGCAAAGCCACCCTCAGCACCTTGGGGAGTTGGGGGCCGGGGGCTCAGTGGGGCTGGCTGTGAGGGGTGGGCAGCAGGCACTGGTGCATCTCCCAGCCCTGTGCAGACACTGCTGTGCTGCCCCTCAGCGCCTCAGCACCGTCTCCCTGAGCAGGAGACACTTCAGCTCCAGCCAGTGCTATAAATAAAACCACATTCTTTTATCCCGCCAAATAGGTTCTCATTGATTTTACCTAATCTTCCTCCTCCCCCCGAATCCCTTTGGAATGTGAAGTCAGCTGTGGAGGAGCTTGGGGAGCCGCCAGCCCTGCTGGGGAAATGCCACCCCCTCCAGCCCCTCTTCCTGGGAATAGCTGCTCTCTCTCTGGGCGGGCGGCACCGCTGGAGGAGAGCAAAGGAAGCTCCCTGGTGGAAGTTTGCCGGCTAATTATTCATTAATGTCCTGGCAGTGCAATCACCGGCAGCCAGGCAGCCCCTGAGCCCCAGGAGGAGGAGGAGGAGGAGGAGGAGGGAGAGCTCTGCTGCTGGGGCTTTCTTGCCGAGGGGCTCGGGGTGAGCTGACACCACTTTGGTGTCCGGCTGCTCCGGTTCCCCATGAGGTAAAAAGGGCCCATCCCAAAGGGGACCATCCCAGAGACCCTGGGAAGTGCTGAGGGCTGGTCCCAGCGTGGCCCTGGTCCCTTGTGGGTGATGGCAGCTGTGGGGCTCTCCCCCCTCCAGAACAGGCAGCGTTTGGATGCTGACTTGCTGCAAGCAGCTCTTCTGCACACAGGAGCTCCCCGTGCAGGGATAGCAACAGAAATAATGCAGCAAATCACAGCTCGCACAGCCTCCCTGGCACTTGAAAGCATCTCGAGAGCTTAAAAAGCTGCAAGATGCTCTCATTCCCATCCTCTCCGTGCTCCTGTGCTTAGAGGACGGGGGGAGCATCAATTTCCCCGGCAACGGGGCCCCGCTCGGGCACGGTGCGGGAGGCAGGGCAGCCTCGTGCTGCCCGAGCGGGGCTCCGGCTGACTCATCGCCATGCAGTATGCAATTACCACGGCAAGTGCGGGCCCCTGCTGTTCCGCACAGGTATCTGTGTCAGCCAGGGCTATTTCCAGCTCTCCCCGCACTCCCGGCTCCGGCGAGAGGTAAGAACGCCGCCGCCTCGCTCCTCCGCCCGCCACAGGCACGGGCACGAGTTTCCCGGGAGCGGCGAGCCGGGGGGCTGGGGATGGCATCCCAAGAGCCCGAATTGCACAACTGGGGGAGGAGAGATCCGTGCCGCTCGCTGCCCACGCGTTCCGTGCTGCTGCGGGCGCAGCTCCGGCTGGCAGCGGCCGGGGCTCGCAGCGCTGGCACCGGGCAGGCGGCGTTTGGGGCCGTCATTGTCAGCGCTGGAAAAGGAGCAGCGGGGATGGGATAAAGCACAGACTGAGAAATGCTCCGGCCTGGAAAGGCAGGGGAGGGGAGGAGCGGGATAACGGGAGCGCAGCGGTGGGAGGCAGCGCCTTTCCCTGACCGAGCAGATAACGGGAGGTCAGCGGCTCTGCCTCCCCACCTGACATCGAGTGCCTGCCGTGCCCCAGCGAGCTATCGAGCCGAACTGCACTCAAAGAATGAGATTTTTGGATTCTCAAAATGTTTACCTAAGATTTTTCTCGCTGCTTTTCCTGCTTGGTGCGTGAGTTGGAATTGGGGAAAGCCTCAGGTGTTGGGAACATCTTGGACAAGGATGGAGCCTTCCAGCCACAGGCCTCGATCGTGGCAGGGGTTTTACAGCTGGGGCTGTCCCAGCAGGGCAGGAGCTGCAGCCCTGTCCCCGTGGCCATGAGCAGAGGCAGTTGTGCCATCACACCAGCGCTCACACTGGGAAGGACTGGTGTCCCTGCCTGGGAAGGATGAGTCTGCCCAGGAGGAGCAAGGCCAGCCTTGCACAGCCTCTGGGGGTTTTCCCGAGGTGCTGGAGGTTTGCTCACCTTCCCCTGGAGGGTGTGATATGGGAGGAGCCTCCACACGTGATGGAGATGTGCCTGGCATGGGTCTGCCCAGGGTGGTGACACGATGGATGTGTGACATCCCTGAGCCCCGGGGTGCAGCCTGTGTGGCAGAGAACATTCTAAATCCATTTTCCCTGCCCTGCCCTGAGCATGAGCTGTGGTCACTCCCCAGCTGGGCTTGGATGGCTGGGCCTGCTGGGGGCAGGTGTGGGGGAGAATGGAAAAAGAAGGGATGGAAACATCCAGGGGGCTGGCAGGGCTCTGTGCCTCAGCATCCCTTGGCCTTTGCCTGACCTGTGCCCACCAAAGCCAGGCCTGGGAGGGGCTGAGGCCACAGCCAGACCTGTGCCCCTGCTCCAGGTGCCAGGCTGGGAACAGCACCCAGCGCCTTTGTCCTTCCCACAGCCCTCAGCACGGGAGAGCTGCTACAGTATTTCACTGGAAAAACCACATTAATCATCCTCAGCGCCACCTCCCTGGCCTTTGTCACAGTTTGGTGCCCCAGCAGCGGCTTTAAAAGCATTATTTATTTTTAATAAAAGCTGATCTAAAGAGCAGCGTTGGCGGGATGATAAAAATAAAAATGCAGTGGTTGTCACAACTGTCAGCATCCCTGGGAATGGGGTCTGGCAGTGCCCGGCTGCCTTCCCCCCCAGCCTGAGTGGCTGCACAGGAAAGGAGAAAACAGCCAGCAGCACGTGCCTTGGGCAGCCTCTGTGCCAGGAAAGCAGCTCCTGCTCCTTAGTTTAATACACAGGTGCTCTTCTCCAGTGTATTTGTAATTTTCTAAATGTTTAGCAACTTTAATTTCATTTACTGCATGAATAAATGAGCAAATAGGACATATACAAATGTTGGGAAGTAAATTAGCTTAAGTCTGTTCATTAAAAGAACTATGTGTTATTAAAACATCTGTGTTGCAATGTGCTGATATCCCATTAGCAACAGGAATAAGAAATCCTGTTTATCCCTAGGAAACTAGATTTTCAGGGCATGGATCTGGCAGCGTGCACCGGGGCTGAGGCTGTAAACCACAGTGCCTGGCAGCATCTCCATTTCCCCAGGGAGCCCTGCAGAGTCACGGGGCAGCATTCCATGTCCCAGGCTCCAGGGCAAGCTCAGAGCTGCATCCCGAGGCTGTCCCTGGAAAAGTCTGCCTGCACTGCCCAGCCCCGAGGCAGTGTGCACCAGGAAGGGGGAGAGGGAAGCGTGCAGGAATTGAGCAGGAATTGAGCAGGAATTGAGCAGGATTTGTGCAGGAATTGTGCAGGAATTGAGCAGGAATTGAGCAGGAATTGTGCAGGAATTGAGCAGGAAGGATGCAGGAAGCACACCTCGCTCACTTCCTGACCATCTCTTCTCTTTCCATCACTTCTCCTTCCAGCAGACAGGAACAAAGCTGGACTGGAGGCCCTGGGCAGAGCCCTCCCCAGCTCTGCACATCCCTGCTGCTGAGGCTCTCTCTGCTCGGGCCAGCCTGGCAGGTTTCTCTGCAGAGCAGGGTCAGGGAGCTGCACCAGGGCTCCTCTCAAGCTCAGGTTTCTCCCTGGCTCTTCCCGAGGAGCTCCATTTGCAGAGCCCCGTGAGCAGCAGGGTTTCAATGCTGTCTGGCCGAGGCAGAGCACAGCCGAGGCTGGGACAAAACAAAACCAGCATTCACGGGCGGTCATTGAAATTCCCGGCAGCTGTTCCCTCCCAGCACACTCAGGTCTGCCCTCCTTTGCTGTCCTCAGGCACTTCCAGGGACATTTTCCTGGGTGGCAGGGGAACAAGTTCACCCATGACCAGCATCCCTCCTGCTCCTGCCTGATGACAACCAGCCCTGCTGGGGTGGCACTGCCTGGTTCAGGGGTCATTCAGTGCCAGCTGGGTGCTGCTCCCTGCAGACACCCCCGGTCCCCGCACCCCCAGCCCGTGCCCCGCGTGTCCCGCAGGCGCCTCCCCGGCTCCAGCTCATGCCCATCTCCTGGGGATGCTGCCTGAGCCCCTGAGGCCGGGCCAGGCTGTGGGGGCGGCAGCCCAGGCTGTGTCCATCACCTCCCCACAGCGGGAGAACGCCCGGCACACCGAGAGAGCCCTCGGGCGGGGATGGGGCTGCGGGCCAGGCACGGCCACAGCGGCCCGAGCCGGGGCTGAGCGCTGACCCAGGCACGGCTCACATGAGGCAGAAATTGCTCGGGCACATGTTTTGGTCAGGTTGGGGTTAACCCCAGCCGTGCCTGGCCGTGGGGCAGGCGGGGGCACGCAGGAGCCAGCACACTGCTGCAGCCTGGCTCACTCAGGCAGCCGGGGCTGAACGCTGCCTGCAGCCCCAGCACGGAGCACAAATGAGTTTAGTGGCCTCAATTTAATTCCCATTTGGACATGGTGGGGAAAAGATATTAAAGGAGGGAGAAGGACAGCAGAATCCGGGATTGATCGGTGCTGGGATGGGATGGTGAGCTGGGGGTGAGCCCTGGGCCAAAGGGGGCTGTGCTGGCGGCAGGGATGGGGTCACAGGGACAGCACAGGGGGTGTCACTCCCACTGGATGTGCCCATTTCATGCAGCTGGAGCCACCAGAGTGAGGGTGCACCAAGGACGGAGCTCCCCCATCCCAGGAAATCCATGGGCTGCCAGGACAGTGCCCATGTGCCCCTGCTCTCCTCACCCAGGGTGTCCTGGGGCTGGGGCACACCCAGCCAAGGGAGGGCTGCCAGGGGGAAGGTGCCACTTGCAGCCCTCAGGAGCCAGGGCTCCGATTTCAAAAAATAAAGTGAGGTTTTCCTCTCTATTTGCTTAGCAAGGTAATGACTTTATTTCTGATGTGATGCTCTTGTCCCTGATGGCTCAGGCACAGAAAGGGAGAGCTGATAAGAGTGAAGAGGCCCGGCCAGAGGGATGCTGGTGGCTGCTCTGTGCCTGGCAATCCCCACCTGGATCCCTTCCAGGGGATTCCAGAAATGCTGTCAGCTCTGGGAGCTGGACTGTGGGCATGGGGAGGGCAGCAGCTCGAGGAGGTGAAAGCCAGTCCTGATAAGAACTGGGCTCTGCCCCGTTATGGCTCTGGGGAAGGCACAAGAGCAGCACAAGGTATTCCATACTTGGTGTGACCTGCCTGGATTAACCTGTGCCTCTGGCCTCATCCTCTTTGGGAGGAACAAACCCTCCCTGACATCCCTCTATGCCCACCCCATGCCCCTGGGTGACTGCTGAGGCCTGGCAGGCAGCAGGGAATGTCCCTTCTTGGAAGATTTAATCGCTCCCAGAGCAATCCAGCTCCATTCCTGCATCACAAGAAACAAACTGATGTGTTTTGCCTGAGGTAACTGCTTTAGACTGGGAGGGCAACCCCAACCCCACTGCACCCAGTTCCCCCCAGCCTGAACAAGAAGCAGGGCAAAAGACACATTTCCTTTGCTGAGGAGGAAGGAGGTTTCTCCTCTCCCCCATCACTTGTTCCAAGTTTGCCAGTCCCACAGAAACACGAGCAGAGCTCTGTGCAGCTGGAGGGTTAACAGCTCAGCTCTTTCAAATAAATAGAAAATGACCCAGTTTCTTTATTTTCCTCTTTTCCCAAAGTCCAAACACCCAAAAAAATGAGATGGTAAGTGGAAGCCACAAATAGATTTCATGTATCCTGGCAGAGCTGGGAGATGAAAGCAGGGAAATCAGCTCCTGCCTCCCCTGCTCAGACCTGGGAATGGTGCAGCACATCTTGCCAGGGGTTTGTTTCCCTGGATCAACCAAGCAGGAGAGGTTTTGGGTCTGATCCCAGCTCAAATCCTCATCCCTGGGGGACCAGGCTCTTCCCAAGCTCTCGCAGTGCTGCTCCCATCTGCCTTGTTCCAGGCATTAAGGTGAGTGGCAGAACGTGCCCAGCCTTCAACCATTCCTATCACGTCCCATCTGGAGACAGAAATCTGCCTGCTGGCTTCACAATTAAAATTGAAATGATTTGATTATGGGGCTTCATTAGTAAAAACAAACACCAGGCAGCCTCCCTCCCTCCCTCTCCCCCCACATCCCCGCCCAGCCGTTCCTCCCTGGGGCTGTTTTAGGTAAATCCCAGTCGGGACGCGGTCGGGCTCACAAAAGGCTTCGTGTCTGCAGCTTGGAGCTCCTGTCGGGAGCAGCCTGAAAGAAGCAGATTTCAGACCCACAAATCTCCTTCGGGCAGAGATAAAGGAGCAGCCCCGATGGCTCGATGGGCTGCATGGAGTGCCCGACACAGTGGGGAGAGGAGCAGGATGCTTTCCATCCCCTCTGGGTGTTTTCTACCCCTCTGGATGCCTTCCATCCCCTCTGGATGCTTTCCAGCCCCTCTGGATGCCTTCCATCCCCTCTGGATGCCTTCCATCCCCTCTAGGTTCTTTCCAGCCCCTCCAGGTCCTTTCCATCCCCTGTGGGTGCTTTCCAGCCCCTCCAGGTCCTTTCCATCCCCTCTGGGCACTTTCCAGCCCCTCTGGGTGCTTGCAGACCTCACCAAGGGGTTCCCAGAGCTCTTGGGACTCCTGCCTGGACTCCATCCCCTTCATTCCGTGAGTCTCTGCACCTCCACACCAACCTGGCCTTGTCCTGCTCGCCGTCTTTTCCTTCCCTGCAGCTGCAGCATCCCACGGGAAGGGCTGAGCAGGCTCGGAGCAGGCACGGAGTAGGTTCAGAGTAGGCACGGAGTAGGCTTGGAGTAGCCTCAGAGCAGGCTGCCCATGGTGTGTGCAGATGCTCCAGTCCCTGAAGCATTGGCGGTTCTGGGGGAAGCAATTCAATTATCCCTCGGGGTGTTGGGAACAGGCTGTGCAGGCTGGGAGAGGAGGAATGCCGATGGAGGAGGGCTCGGGAATGCTGCTGGGGTAGGACTGGTTTTCTCCAGCAGCGGCAGGACAAGGGGAATGGTTTCCAACGGACAGACAGCAGGGTTGCGTTAGATATTAGGAAAAAATTGAAGTGTCACCAAGGCAGTGGCACTAACAGCATTGCTGTCCTACCCTGGCTTGCCTTGTGGGCTAAATCTTTAACCAGATCAAGGGTTTAACTTTATCAGTAGCTGGAAAAATGTGGCACCACTTCCCCGGGGCAAAGTATCTTGGTCTCTGCAGAAATCCCTTTTCCTGGGCCTCACTCAGCAGCTCCTTTGGCATGGGGACCCGTGGGACCCTCTGGAGCAGGGAGCACCCAGTGCCCCACGCCAAACCTGGGCTCCCAGCTGCTTTTCCCTCCAAAATCACGATTTTCACAGCCCCAAGGAGCTGGCATTTCCCCTGGCAGGGTGTGTACCTGGTCATGGATTGCCCTCCCGGTGGGCAGGGCAGGAGGGAAGCCACCCCCGGAGCAGAGGCTTCTGTGTCCCCTCAGGGGAGCCCCCCAAAATCCCCCTGCCAGCCCTGGAAAACCTTGCACATCCCCTGCCCAGAGCAGGATGATGGATTATTGTTATTAGAGGTGGAGAACAGTTTCTGTGCACAGCCAGGTGGCTCAGGAGCAATTTGTCACCCACCGGCGAGGGGGGCCGGGCTGTCCCTCTGTCCCTGCCGAGGTGGGAGCTCTCTGCAGCCTCGGCAGGCTCGGGGCTGTCCCTCTGTCCCTCTGTCCCTCTGTCCCTGCCATGGTGGGAGCTCTCTGCAGCCTCGGCAGGCTCCGGGCTGTCCCTCTGTCCCTCTGTCCCTGCCATGGTGGGAGCTCTCTGCAGCCTCGGCAGGCTCCGGGTGCGGCCGGATGGAGCCCAATCTGATGGGCACGGGCCGGGCTTTGGCAGCGGCACAGCCGCAGGGCAGGGCTCCGACCTGAGCTGATCCCTGTGCCCCGGGGCATCCTGTGCCATCAGGAGGCGGGACGGCAGCCCCCAGCCCCACGGCAGCCCCCAGCCCCACGGCAGGGATCCATCCCCATGGCAGGAATGATCCCCATCACGGTACCCCCTGCCCCCATCCCGGTGATGCCCCCACGCAGCAGAGGGGCAGCGAGGCAGGGAGGGGACACTGGGAGCACCCACAGCCCCTGCAGAGGGGCACTGCGGGCAGTGCCAGGCACAGCAGTGCCAGCCCAGCCCGGGGTTCAGCTGAGAGCACTGCCACAGCCACAGCGGGATGGGCACAGGGGTGATGGGGCAGTGCCAGGCCCGGCAGTGCCAGCCCAGCTCAGGCTCAGCTGGCAGCACCAACACAGCAGGACAGGCACAGCCGGTGCGGGCGGCGAGGGGGGGCTGTAATGACGGTCCAGCTCAGCAAAGGTAGCAGAGCATGAAAGCAATTTCACACTTTATTAGACAATTCAGGTGCCAGCTGCACCAGCCTGGAGCGAGCGCTGCTGTTCACAGCTCCTCTCCTGCTCTGCAGCCCCGGGCTCGCTCTCCTCCCCGTGGAGCTCAGCCCCTCCTCGGGCCATGCTGGTCCCAGCTGGCACACGAGGGGCCAGCGAGGATGGCCTGGGGCTTGGGCTGCTCCTCGTGGGCCACCACAGGGGGGGCAGGTGGCAGGGAACATTGCAGCACAGGCTGGCTCTGCTGGGAGCCAGCTCAGCCTGGCAGCGTGGGCAGCCCGAGCTCTGTGCCTAAAGCCACTCGGGCTGGCTGTGCCCTTCAGCCCAGGGCAGCCACCCTGCTCCTCCTGGCTCCCTTTGTCCTCTCCTTTCTGCACCCCGTGGTGAGGGGATGCTCTGGGATTGGGGTTTGTGGCAGCTGCTTTTTCTCACACCTCCCTGCCCCCGGGGTGCCTCAGCAGAGCCGATGGGCACATGGACACCTGGGCACTCAGCCATGCTCCTGGCATGCCGGGATCTCACCTGGGATGTGTTCTGTGTCCCTGCCGTGTCCCCAGGGAGTAGCAGGCGCACGGAGCTGCTCCTGGCACGCGGCCGGGCTGGCACCCGCGCCCTGGGGACGCTGTCACACCCCGCGGGTGGACAATATCCAAATGCCTGCACGTCCAGGATATGAATCAGCCCGGACAGGAGTGCAGCAGCCGCTCTGGGACACCCGGAGCTGCCCCGGAGGCTGCTCGGGCAGCCAGGCAGCAACGCTGCCAAATTCCGGCCGGGCTGGAGGGCGGGTCAGGGGCAGCAGCGGCTCCGCTGCCACCTCCAGAGCAGCCCCGGGCACGGCAAAGCCCTGGCCTGGCATGCATTTCCCTGTTTGCACGGCTCTGTTCCCTGGTGCCAAGCATGGCACGGTGGCACCGGGCCAGGGCCGTGCCTAACCTTGACCTGGCTGCTGGCGAGCAGCCGCAGCTGTCCCCCCGTGCCCCCGGGCACAGGCATGTTCCACCGGGCCAGCCAGAGCATTCCTCCCGGGAGAGCCTGTCCTTGAGAGGCTATTTAAAGCACACTTGTGCCCTTTATCCCCCGTCATGGCCGGGCTGGAAGAGCCCCGTGCCCTCCCGTGACTCCAGGAGGGCATTTCCAGGCTCAGGGCAGCAGCAGTGCTCTGAGTTTGGGTGAATTCAGGGAGAAGGGAGGGATGCAGGCACTCGTGTCCTACAGCCAAGCACCAGGCCCCATCCTGGGGACAGACACCTGGGAAAGGTGCCCCGGCCATCGAGGCTGGCAGCAGGGCTGGGGGGAACTGCAGAGCCCAGCTCACCCACAGGCTGGAGGAGCCACAAGAACTCATTGTCCTCCTCCTGCTGGATGTGCAGCCCAGCCCTGACCTCCTTCCAGTGGGAAGATCAGGGCCCAGGCAGCAGCAGGCTCAGCACTCCGTGTGCCACCGTCACCTTTCAGCCCCCAGAGGGTCTCAGGCACCCGAGGGCTGTGAAGCAGGACCCATGGCGGGCACAGGGCTGATTGCTGGTGCACGCCACCGAGCTGGCACGAAGGTGACTCGGGAGGGAAACCCGACCTGGTGGGATTTGATTAGGGATGGAAAAATCCAGAGGAGCCACCTGCAGGGAGCTGGAGGGGTGAGCCCTGCGGCTGCAGGGCCTGGGCTGGGTGTGCAAGCACAGCCACACAGCCCCTGCTCAATGACCTTTGTCCCCAGCCTGCTCATTTTCCCTTGCTGAGGAGGCCACCAGCCTTTCCCCAGGCTGGGAGCATCCCCAGGACACGTCCCCAGTGCTGGCACTGCTGTCCCCTCCCACGTTCGGTGCAGGTGAGCATTTCCTTGGGCCTTTCAATGGCACCTGGCAGAGGTGGCTGCCCCCCAGCCACCCCACGGGTGCAGGTGAAAGGAGGGTGAGCCCCACGCTGCCTCACACCAGACCCCAGCCCCACACAGGGCACTGCCCGGGGCTGTCCTTACCCGCCTGGCACCTGCTCAGGTGCCGTGCCAGCCCTGCCCCCTGCCCAGCCCGCAGGCACGGCCGCACTGGGGAGCCCGCGGGGAGCCCGTGGGTGGCCGGGCGTGCTGCTGGCCCCGGGCACGGCAGGGCACGGCAGGGCACAGCACGGGCACCTTTGATGTGGGCAGCCGGGGCGACGCCAGCCGGGTGCTCCACTGGCCTGCGTGAGGGATGGGCAGCGTGCAGTGCCAGTCCCGGGGCGCTCCTGAAGTGCCCTCTGGCACCACGGCAGGGCTGCCCACCTCGGCCCCGTCAGCATCCGCTAACAGTGCAACCACGGGGAAACTGAGGAACCTCGGGATACCTCGGGAATGGTGGGAGGGCTCTTTCCGCTCTCAAACCGAGCCTTAGGTCAGGACACGGATCGATTCTCCCAAAAACCTCTTCCATGGGAGCGGTGCCAGCCCGCCGGGGATCCGTGCGGGCCGCAGGGGGACGGGGCCCCGGGAGCCCCGGGAGCGGCGATCTCCGTCCCCCCGCGGAGCCGGGCGCTGCCCCCGCACCAGCGCTCCCAGCGCGGGCCCGAAGGGCACCGGGAGCGGGTGCGGGGCGCCCTCTGGCGGTCACAGCCCCGCGCTGCCACACGGCTCAGGGTGCCCAGGGAGCCAAATCCTCAGGCACTGAGGTGCCCAGGGAGCCAAATTCTCAGATTCCCAAGTAGCCAAATTCTCAGTTGCCCAGGTGCCCAGTTTCTTAGATACTCAGGTGCCCAAGTAGCGAAATTCTCAGGTGCCCAGGGAGCCAAATTCGCAGGGGCCCAGTTTCTCAGGCACTCAGGTGCTCAAGTAGCCAAATTTTCAGGTTCTCAGGTGCCCATTGCCCATCTGCCCAGGTGCTCAAGTACTCAGGTGCCCAGTGCTCAAGTGCTCAGTGCCCAAGTGCTCAGGTACTCAGGTGCCCAGTGCCCAGGTGCTCAGGTGCCCAGGTGCTCAGTGCCCAGGTGCTCAGTGCCCCCTGCCTGGCTGAGGACCCCTCTGCAGTGCTGCTCCTTTGCTGCTCAACCCTGCTCTAAGCAGGGACAATGCTGCCTCATCTCCCCAGGACACATTTGTCACTCGCAGGGATTGCAGCAAATCCCTGGATAAACTGCAGCCACCTGCCCTCACTCCCCGGTGCTGCTTTGCTTTGTGCCAACACACACAGAGCACCTGGTACCCTCACACATCCTGTCAAAAGGTGCCATCCTCGTGCCCCTGTCCCTCGGGTGCCTCCCACCACCTTCCCAGCCGGGGGCTGCCTCCCTCCAGCATCTCCTGTGAGGTTTCCTCGGGTGCCAGGCTGGCTGCTCCATCCTTGCCCTGCTGGGGCTGGCATGCTCACACGGGCAGGCTCCAGCCCGCCGGCTCCTGCACGGGGACGGTCACCAGGTAGCTGGAGGGCACGTAGCCCCTCTGGCCGTTCACCTCCACCAGGCTCCACTCCGTGCTGCCCTTCTTGTCGTGGGGCTCCAGCAGCAGCACGGGCTGCCCCGCCTGCAGGCTCAGCTCCTGCGGGCTCCGCGCTGCGAAGGAGAAGCCGGCCACCACCTGGGGGGGCAGGAAACGAAAGAGGGAGGGAGGGATGGATGGAGGAAGCCCTGGCCACCACCTGGGGGGGCAGGAAACGAAAGAGGGAGGGAGGGAGGGATGGAGGAAGCCCTGGCTGGAGCTGGGAGTCAAGGGGGAAAGGATGTGGCAGCTCCCAGAGGGCAGCACAGCAGCGCCATGGATGGAGGAATGGGCACCCACCAAGGGCAGTTCTCTTGCCCTGTCCACCCTGGTGCCAGCAAAGGGGACACCTGGAAAAGCAGATCCACCTTCCCAGCCACACCAGGATGAGCAGGGAGAGCTGGTGGGGTTGCTGAAAATGGCCCCAGGGATGTCCCCCACTCTCACCTGGAATGTTGGGGTGAAGGTGGCCACCTGTGGCCTGGGAGCTTCAGGGCATGCATAGGAATGTCTCCTTCTCTCCATGTCACCGTCCAGGCCCAGCAGCTGCATCACAGGCGGCTGCACCTGGGCTGGGCTGTAGGGCCGGAGCTTTGCAGCAGGAACAAAGCCCCGGGGACCTGCAGGACACAGACACACCCAGGTCACAGGGCCCTGCTGCTGGCACACACAGCACTGGCTGCAGGAGACAGCAATGACAATTTGGCTGTGGCCTGGCATGGCACAGCAGCCCTGCCCATCACATCCAGGAGAAATCCCCCCAAAAAAGGGAATTCCATGTGTTTCTGTGTGCATGGATTCTCCTTCCCCAGCCATGACACTTCCCCTGGGGAACCACCTGAACCTTACAGCTGGTGGCAAAGCTCAGGTGGCCTTGGGCTGAGCACAGCCTGGAAGGGAGCACAGGAGACCACGGCCTGCTGCTTCATCCAGGATAGGAAATGATTGAGGTGAACCTGGCCCTGGTGCCAGGGTGAGGAGAGGCTGCCCACAGTGCCCACAGTACCTCCAGCATCCACCAGCCACCTGCTGGTGTTGCCCTTGGTGTCGGAATTCTGCAGCAGAGCCACGATCTGTCCCCTCAGCAAGGTCAGGTCCAGCTCTCTGCTGCCACTGGTGTTGCTGGTCACTTGGTAAAGCTTGTCTGGGCCGTGCTTGCTCACAAGGGAAAGGACCTTCCTCTCCTCAGCAGGGGTCAGAGGCTGGGGGGGAGCACGAGACACAGGAGCATTCCATGAGACCCCACTCCTGCTCTCCTTTCTGCAGCATCACACCCCAGGGACAGGTTAACAGCAGAAACTCCTTCACACTCCCCGCTCCACCCCCAGGTTTGGAGATGAGAGCCCAGAACCAGCAGAGCTGAGCTCCTCCATCCCTGGCTATCCCCGCTCTCAGGGGCCTGGGGGAAATCCTGTGGCACCCCCTGGGCCCCATCCTGAGGCAGCCTCCCCACCAAGGGCATTTTCTACACTGGCAAGCCACAGTCCAATGTCTCTGCATCCAGCTGGCCTAAGCCATGCCCTGCCCTGCCCCTACCTGTGTGCCAGGGCTGGGTGCCACAGTCTCAAAGGCCTGGCAGAAGGCACGGAGCTGGGCACCCGACTGCTGCAGGCTGTCCTCCACCACCTTCCAGAAGCTGGGCAGGGCCATGTGCCCATGGGGCAGCTGTGGAGACAGACTGGGATCAGGGGGAGCCCTGGGAGAGCTCTGGGTAGAGGCAGAAGGGAAGCAGGAGGAAGAAAAGGGGTGAGGAAGCAAGAGAGCAGACCTGACCACTAAATTCACCTTGCACAGGGGATCACAGGTGCTCCTCTCTGGCTTTGAGCTGCACTTTGCTCTCCTCCTGCTCCTGGCTCAGGCCAGGGCTCGTATACCCCAGGGCTTGTGACAGACCTCCCTGCCCGTGTTTGCAAACACCAGTGAGGAGTTTTGAGCAGCGAGGAGTTCTGGGAGACGTCTCCCAGGGGATGGGGCTGGGGGAGCCTTTCCCCAGCCCAGGAGCTGCCTTTCTCCTCCCTGCCTTCCTGGCACAGGGCTCTCGGGAGCTCTGAGCTCACACTGATCCCTCAGACAGCAGCACATCAATAAATTACCAGCAGTGTCCACAAACAGAAAGCAGGACAGTGTCTGGCAGTGCAGAAGAGAAAATCTGGCTTTTCCTGGGCAGGAAGGAAGGGAGATCCTTACAAATGCTCCACAGGGAGCTGTGTGTCTGCAAGGGCAGGTGGGGACAGCAAACCTTCAGTGCCCTGATGTCTGAGAGATCTCCCAAACCTGGAGATCTCCTGGAGATCTCTCCTGGAGCAGTTCTAGCTCAGCCCCTGCGCCTGAGGGGTCCTGAGGGGTCCCACTCACCTGCTGCAGCTCCTTTTCTGCGTGGTGCAGGACCTGGGCAGCCAAGTCCAGCTGCAGGGCGCTGAAGGAGCGCAGGATCTGCCCCAGGAGCTGCACAGCCACCTGGTTGAACCGGGGCAGCTCGGCCACCAGCAGGTCATTGATGGCCAGGTAGGTGTTCATGGCAGCCTCCTCATCATAGCTCACGCTGCCCATCTCACTCTTCCTCTCCTGGATCTCCTCGTAGTCCAGCAGCTTGTCCAGGCGCTTCTTGACCAGCTGCTGGGGCCCCTCCAGCATGTCTGAGAGGCTGCACAGGGGCTGCCACACCAGCCTGTCCACACGCTGCTTCTGCCAGGGAACAACCCCAATTTCCAGGTGAGCCCCCCAGGCAGGAGCAGCTGCCAGCACAGGGGGGCAGAGGCCTGGGGGTCTGTGTGGAGTGGGGAGCACCTGGGACATCTTTCCCTGGGGGCACATAGGATGCCAACCAACACAAACCCCTGGGAGGGAGCCTGACACAATTCCAAACTTGTGATCCATGGAAGCAGCTGGGCAGGACCCTGGAATGGCTCAGAGCAGCCTCAGCTGAGTGTCTGCCCACACCCCTGCCCTGAGCCCGCTCAAGGGCCCTCTGCCCCTGCCTTGGGGGGTTCTGGTCTCCTCCCCATCTCCCTGGGTCTCCTCCCCATCTCCCTGGAGGCACATCAGGCACACACTGCAGCCCATCCCAGCCCTGGCTGTGCTCTTGCTGTGTCCCTGTCCCTGCCCTCCCTTGTCCCCTGGAGCTGCTCCCTCCCTCCATGTGCTGCAGATGGATCCTGTTACTCACTCCTGGCTCTGCCTGCCAAGCTGGGCTCTGGGGGACTCTGAGGACACTGGGGTGCCCTCAGCTCCTGGCTGCCAGCCCCCAGTGTGCCCTGGCAGAAGGTGGGAGAGCTGGAGGAGATGTGCAGGGCAGGAGCACTCACAAACTCGGGGAACACGGCGCTCTGCAGGAGCTGGGAGAGGCGGCGGTGCTGCTGGGCTGGCCCCTGCTCCATCTGCAGGTCACACTGGTGCGGGCTGGGCAGCAGGAACGCCTGCAAGGGAGGCAGCACCACACTCCTTTAGCTCCTTCCCAATAATCCTGTGTGGGCAGCCCTTGTCAATCTTTCCTGCAAGGTCTTTCCAGCCCAGGAATTGCTGCTGAACCCTCGGCCGCTCCCCGAGGCTTTCCTGATAATGCTGTGGCTGGGGATTGCATGTTTTGCCAGCACTCAGACTTTCGTTTTCCTCAGATGCCCCGAGGGATTTCCATGAGAAATCGTAGCAGCTGCTGACCCAGGTGATTTCAGAAGGGCAATTTGTTGTCAGGACTGATCTGGGGACATTTCTGCCTTATACACATTATTAAAGTGAGAATTCCCAGGCTGAACAACACCCGGCCTTTTCAATCATTTAAGACCTTGAAATAATGATAAGTTTAAGGACGGACTATTCTCAACTGACACCAGCTCAGACAGTGTTGTCAAAGCCTCAGCTTTGGTTTAAACTCCCCTGGACCTGAGCAATCCTTGGGTGTTGTGCAAGTCCCTGACACAACAGCTCAGCTGCAAATCCCTGAACATCCCCAACAGCTCCTGCTTTCCACAGGGCTTAGAAGTATTCCCCAATCCCAAGGAACAGCTCCTGAGGGGATGGGGCCAGTGGTCAGGGGGTTACCTCTAGGTGGCCCAGGTAGGATGCCATGTTCTCCTTCAGCGTGGCCACACTGGATGCCACACACTGGAACTTCTCTTCCAGGTCATCATATTCCTTGTCCTCAGTCTGTAGAGGAGAGAGGCAGCTTGTCACCAGCATGGGCAGGGCTGAGGCCCATCACTGGGGGGCTAAAACAGCAGCAGGGCACCTGCCTGGAGCTCACAGGGCAGGGCAGCCCCTGGGGGGCTCCATGAATCTGGGAAGGGGTCAAAACATTGGTGCAGGCAGCAACAAAGCTCTTGGTGTGGTCATGGTGCTGGGGAACACTGGGGTGTCTTTCCTTTTTTGGGGGGCCCAAGGGTCCTGCAGGTCCTTTGGGGGCCAAAGTGCTGTCCTGCAATGCTCTGGGGTGGGGAGTGAGGTGTGTCCCTGTATCCCTGTATCCCTGCATCCCTGTATCCCTGCATCCCTGTATCCCCGCTATCCCACTGCTCCTTGGGATGATGGAGAACCAGGAGGCAGCACCAGCCACCCCACCCCATACTGGCCTTGTCCTCCCCATTCTGCCATTGAGGCACTTCAGGAGCAGCAAAATGCCCCAGAAACAGCGCAGGGAGGGGCAGCAGGTGCCCGGGGTGCAGCGAGGGCTGCCCACCTTGGCCACGATGCCCGCCTCGTGCATGAGGAGCCGGCTGAGGCGCGTGGTTTTCTTGGCGATGGAGTGCGTGTTGAGGCGCGCCAGGCGCGCCCGCAGCGTCAGGTGCTCGGCCTTGGTGTATTTGGTCGCTGCCTCGGGTGGGAGGACACAAAATAAGGGGGGAAAAAAAGATCAGAAGAGGAGACTTCGTGGCTGAGCAGGCAAGGGAGGTGAGCAGCACAGGGGCTGATCGGCAGGATAAGCACAAGCCACATCAAAGAAGGGAAGGACTAGGGAAACCAAAGAGAAAGGTGAGCTCCCATCTCTGGTTTCTCCTGATTTCTCCTATCCCAAGGGCAGAAGTGTTATTCCATGTTCCCCAGCCCCAGGAATGTGGACAGACTGGTTTTGTCCTCAGCCCCCCCATGCCACCCTGCTCCTGCAGCCTTTGGGTCTTGCCCAGAGTGGCACTGACAGGACCAGAGCAGTTCCAGGAGCTGCCTGCACAGAGTCTGCAGCTCCACCAGGCAGGATTAAGTGGAGGGCAGGAGAGCTTTGAACTGATTTAGGTGGGAATTAGTGCTCAGGAGACCATTGGGGTTGGGCTGGGTGCTGTGCCCCCCTTCGTGCACCAAGGCCCTGGCCACTCACCCACTTCCCGGCGCCGCTTGTACTCGTTGATGTTGGCATTGACCTGGGCCATGGCACGAGCCGCTGCCTCCAGGGCCGAGTGGGCACTGGAACTGCTCGGGGTGTTCTCCAGGATCTTGCCCAGCAGCAGAGGGTACTTGGTGACCCTCTGCACGGGCATCACCAGGAAGAAGCTGAGGTCTGAGGCGCCCGTGTGAGGCCTGGTGGAGGGGGAATTGCTCAGGTTGGTGTGCGGGGCTGCCTCCCTGCCCTGCTCCACGGCTTCTCTGGGAGTGTTTGAGGGACAGAGCAGCCCAGATGCTGTGGGGCATTTCTAGCTGCCCCCTCCAGCTGCAGGGGACTGTCCCTGCCAGCCCTGAGGGCAGGGTGGGTGTCCTGCCTCCCTGAGCAGCTCCGTGCTTGTCCAGCCCTGGACATGGGATCAGAGGGCAGCAGGGAGGGTGGGTGTTGGCAGTGTCTCCTTCCCACCCACAGGAAGGCACCCATCTCTCTGTTGGGAATCACATCACCTAAACAGCAAATCCCAGGAGCTCCTTCACTGCCACTCCTGCTTCTCCTGCCTCTGACAGTGTTTGAGACCCCCCAGCCCCGGCAGTTCAGGTCCCCTAGGGCCAGCCTGTGTCACTCTGGTCAATGTGGGGAGGATGTGCCCTCCCTGGGGAAGGCAGCAGCTGTGGATGTCACCCATCCCTTCTTTTGGGATCGATCATAAATGATCCTGAACCAAGGGTCCAGGACAGGCTGCCAGGAAATGCCACAAAGGTGGTGGCCATGATATGACACCCAGCCTGGTGACACAGATCCATGCAGGCAGCTTGTCCCAAGAGGAGAAGGACAAAGCCAGGATGTGAAACAGGCACAGGGAGGTGGTGGCTCAGCAGAGGGACCTACACGGTGGCATTGAGGGTGTCCAGGATCTCCTCCTGCAGCCGGGGGTCCCTGCGGTAGCTCTCCACCAGCTGCAGGGCGTGGTCATAGCTGGCACAGTAGACCTTGTAGACAGCCTCCATCTCTTCCTTGAACTCCTGGAACAGCGTGCCTGGGGAAGGAGAGTGGGGCTGGACAGGAGGCTCCTTTCCCATGAGAAGGCAGGGGTTTATCCCCAGCCTGCAGGAAGGACAAAGCCAGTGGAGCAATGCCAAGCGCGCCAGGGCAGGGCTCTGCCACCGGGGCACCCTGCTAGGCTGGGCCTGGAGCTGTCCCCATCACCCTGCAGGCTGGGCAGCTCAGCCTTGGGGGGACACCAGAGCTTCCCAGAGCCAAGGCAGGAGCAGGAGGTGCCAGGGCAGGGGCTGGGCTGGCACCCCCGCCACAGGAGGGCACAGGGCAGCCATTGGCACTGCACCACTTACTGATGCAGAGCAGCTGCTCCTGCCCCGGGCCGGCTGTGGCCTCCAGCCCCTTCAGAAAGCGCCTGGAGACGTGCAGGATGTCGTCGGTGTTAGAGAAGAGCCCTTCCAGGTCCAGCTCCGGCAGCTGAAGGGAACAAAGATGCCCCAGGCTAAGCCAGATACATCAGAGATGGACCAGGTGCTTTAGAGGCACTGCTGGTGACCTTCTACCTGCCCCATGGGACACCCCAGTGAGCGATGCTGTGTTTCAGGAGGCTTTGGGGATGCTGAGACCGGTCTGGGCTCCCAGGTTAAGGTCCTAGGGTGGCTGTACTGGGTCAGACCCCATGTCCATCCAACCCCAGAGGCTGGCTGGTGACAGGAGCACAGGAAGGTGGAAGGAGCACCTGCAGTGCTTTGGGCATCTCATAGCTCTGGACAGAGTCCCCCTGCAGTTCCCTGGGCAGAGGTGCCCCGTGTCACCTGCTTGTCCTGGAGGTGTGCCCGGATGTCAGACACACACAGCTGCATGTTGTGCACGTAGCTGGCCTCGGTGCTGATGAGCTCCTCCACGGCCAGCTGCTGGCTCAGCTCCATCCTGTCACAGGGCATCTCCTCGTACACGGCCTCTTCAGCCTCAGCTGCCTCCTCAGAGCCGGGCTCTGCGCTCGCCATCTCTGCAGGGGCCTGCAGGGGTGGCAAAGGCAGCCCTGGGACTGGCGCTCTGGTGCCCAACCCAGCTCGGTGCCCGTGCTCCCTCCCCTGCACCCCACAGCACATCCCCAGGGACACTCAACCCATCTGAACACTCCAAAACCATCAAACCATCAAGTGCTGTGAGGCAGGAGCAGGCTGGCTGCAGACACCCCCGTGTGGCAGGCAGGCACTTGCCACACACACGTGCCCACGCTCTGGTGACCTCGTGTGGGGCTGGGGTGCAGGCAAGGGGGCCCCCAGGTGCCAGCAGGGGCCTGGCAGCTGCCACCCAGCACTGGGACTGTGCAGGGACCCGTCCCCATGGCAGAGCAGGGTTTGCCACCTCCGCTCCAGCTCCTTGCTGCCAGGGCCAATTGTTCCGTCCCTGCCTTGGCTGCCGGCGCCTGGCACCTTGCCTGGCATTCAAGGGTCCTGTTCAAAGTACAAAGAGTGGTTCTGCAGTGCTGGAACAAGAGATGTTTCTGTGACAGCAAGAGCTGCTTTAAAAGCCACTGGGATGGGGGAGAAGTGGGCAGAGCTGCTGATGCCTCTGCCAGATGCACTGGCAGCCCCTGGTACGCAATGCCAGGGCCCCGCGTGGCACAGCACACTGTTCTCTCCTCTCTGCCGTGGAAAATCTGAGCTGATTCCTGACATTTTCTTCTCAGGAAACACACTCTGCTCTAACTGATACCAGGGAGGGTGAGCAGCTCCCAGAGCATCAGAAACAGTGCTTGGCTGCTGGCAGGAAGGCCTTGAGACACAGAGGTGTGGCACAGGCACAGCTGGGCTGTGACCAGCCCCCGGCCGGGCAGGATTCCTGCCGGGCTCCCTGCGGAGGAGGAGAGCAGCAAAGGCAAGGCAGAGGTGGCAGATAAAAGCCAGATGGCACAAGCAGCAGCACAGACTTTGCCCTGCCCTGCCTGCCCAGCCAGTGCCAACCTCCACAGCCAGACTGCACCGTGCCAGGTGCCCCCTTTGGAGGCTGCAGCCCCTGTCCCTGTCCCCACCGGGTCCAGCTGACAAGAGGCTGATGCAGCTGCGAGCCGTGGGCAGGGCCAATGTCCTCTCCTGGCACACGCCCACCGCTGGGCTTGGCACAGCAGGCAAAGTGCCATTGGACCTCCACTTGCCCGACAGGAGCGTGTCACCCTGCCAGCTCTCACCCCTGCCTCTGGGACTTGGCTGCTGCCCCTGCCTGTGGCTGAGATGGGACATGGGGAGCTTCTGAGGCGTCTGGGCAGAGGAATTCCCAACAAGGACCAGGGTCCTCTGCCTGGGGTGGTGGCAAACCCCCAGTTCAGTGGAGGCAGGTGGAAAGGCCCCATCTGAGACACCCCCTGAGCCCTGGAGGGGTGCCCTGCAGCTCAGGCACGCCAGTATTGGGGTGTCCCTGGTGGCTGCAGCATCCCCAGGGCACAAAGCTGCTCTGGGGGGTTTCCCCAGGCTGCAGAAACCTCATTGCCTCCCCTCACCCCCCTGGCCTGAGACCTCAGAGGGACAAGGGGACAGTGCAAAAGGAAGCCGCAGCATTTCTGGGCAGCGTTGGAGCAGGCAGACAGCGCAGGAGCAGGTTTCCTTTTCCCAGCCCCCCCTCCCAGGCAGCTTCCCGCATTTTGAGCTGTCACTGCTGCCTCGGCGGCTGCCAGCGTCCCTGTCCCTAATGGGGCTGCCAGCACCCCTGTCCCTAAGGGGGGTCCCAGCATCCCTGTCCCTGTTGGGGCTCCGGGCATCCCTGTCACTAAGGGGGCTCCGGGCATCCCTGGCCGTGACGCACAGACCGGCCCGGCCCTCCCGCGCACCGGGGTCGCCGGCTCCGGGCTCGCAGCTCCCACCGCGCCCCAGGAGTGTCACCCCCGCTCCTCAGCCAGCCCAGCCTCGCCTCCGCCCCCCGAAACCCCCGGCCCCGGCTCTCACCTGCGGAGCGGGCGGGGTTGCGCAGGTCGCCGTGCCCGGCCGCGCTGCCGCTCTGCGGGCGGTGACAGCGCAGCCGCTCCTGCGGGCACGGAGGATCCCCGAGCGGGGACGATCCCGAGCGGGGCTGATCCCGAGCGGGGCTGATCCCGAGCGGGGATGATCCCGAGCGGAGGATAACCCCGCCCAGGGGCCCGGCCCCGCGGGTCGGGGCCGCGGCAGCCGCCGCCGGTCGGTGTCGGGCAGAGCGGGGCGGGCCCCTGCGCACGCCCGGCGGGCGGGGGGCTGGCGGCCGGCCCGGCTGGCACCGGCTGGCCCGAGAGCGCCGCCCCCGCAGCACCGGCACCGGGATGGGCTCCCGTCCGCGAGAACAGCCGAGCCCCCGGTCCGCATCGGCCCCCGGGGCCGCCCTCCGTGTGTGACCCCCGTCCATGCAGCCCCCGGGGCGCTGCGCCGGCAGCAGCTGCGGGGGGAGGGCACGGGACACCGGGAGGGCACGGGACACACCGGGAGAGCAGGGGACACACCGGGAGAGCAGGGGACACCGGGAGGGCACGGGACACACCGGCAAAACAGGGGACACACTGCCTGGCCCCTGACACCGCTAACAGGAACACGTCCCCCATGTCTCCCTGGCATTGTGGCTCCGAGGTACAGCCCCAGTGATGCCCTGCTGTTCCCACAGCCCATTCCAAACGCTCAGGGCTCCTGCTGTGTTATCCCAAGGTCAGGAGTGTCCCCGGCACTGCCCCTCTGCTCTGCTGTCCCTTACCAGCTGCTCAGCCTCGGGAACGGGGGCAGAGAAAACAGAAATGAAAATAGAACCAAGGAAGCTCGGACATGGGGAACCAGTGCCTACTTGGCATGAAGTTGGTTTTCTCACTTGGTGAGGTGTTTGTATCCTTATAAACAAGCTATTGAGAGGAGAAAAGGCTGTTCCCTTGTCCTGACCACAGCGAGGAGGTGGCAACACAGGGATTTTTCCAGGCTGACCCACAGTGTGCAGAAAGTGTCGCTGTGAAAAGGACTCTGAGTTCTTCAGTGACTCATGCAGGACAAGGCAGCATCTGTGACCAGATCCAAAGCTCCCCATGGGCCAGGACAAGCTCTCTGGCACTTCAGCCCTTCCCTCTGGGTCCCTTTCTGATGTGGGCTGGACAGGGCAGCACAGGGACCCACATGCACCTGCTCCACTTGCTGCCAGCCAGTGCTGGTGCCACAAAGGCCATCCTGTCCCACTGCTTGTCCTGCCTGCCTCCCATCCTGCCCACAGAGAGACAAAACTCACGGAACTGGCTGGGTGGGTGGTGAAGCGCCCCAGGAGGATCATTGCCAGGCTGGTCTGTGCCATATGGGCTCAGGCAGTGACACGGCCACAGGAGGGACCCACACACGGCTGGGCAGCGAGGGCATTACCTGACTGTGGCCTTGGGCACACAGATGTCCTTCCTCCCTTGCAGGTGGCAGCAGGGCTTCAGTCCTTGCCCAGGTGCTCTCTGAAGCAGCAAGAGGCCCTTTGGGCTGGCATTGCTCTGATGCCAGGAGTTCTCAGCTCCATCCTGCTGCCATGTCCAACAAAGCCATGGGGACACATCACAGCTGCTTTGCTCCCATCAGGACGTTGTGGATGATCCAGGACAGGAACCACCAGGGAATCCCAGCAGGGCAGAGCTCCCTCCTCCCCCAGCATCTCCATCCCACTGGGCAGGACCAACACCCCCATCCCCAGCTCCTCCCCGGCCAGCTCACACCACGGGTGTTCCCTCAGGCACATTTCCCATTCCAGTCTGCTTTTTCGGAGGCAGGATAGCCTGGCTCCAGCGAGTTCCTTGCAGGATGGGCTTGTCCTCCTTCCTGACAGCTCCTTCCCTCAGCACAAGCCGTTTCCTTCCTGCCCTGCTGCTGGCACCGCACACCTCCCGTGCAGCCCCGGGCTGGGGCTGCGGCTCCGCTGGCCTCACCTGGGCGGCTCAGGGAGCGCCGGGAGCGCTGTGACAGCGCTGTCACCGCTCCAGGGCTCCCCAGGAGGTGTGGCAGCGGGCTGGCTGCCCTGGCCCGGCTCTCCTTACACCAGGAAAACAAGCAGGCGCCGGCTGGTCGAGCACAAGTGTTTGTGTCCCAGGGTTGTGGGCAGGTGAAGCCAAGCTGAAGTGTCCCAGCAGGGTGGGCTGTCCCCTGGCACCCAGCAGGGTGGGCTCCCACGCTGCCAACACAAATCAAGCTGTGGCAGGGAGTGAGGTGTCCTGTGGGACCCTGCAGGGAGGCAGGACCGGCTTCTCCTGCAGCAGAGCCAGCTTTGTGCAGCCCCATTGCAAAACTGCTTCTCACAGAGCGGGGTGAGCCACCTCCACAGCATTGCCCAGCCCTCTCCAGACCCACTGCCACTGCAGGAGAGTATTGCCCAGCCCTCTCCAGACCCACTGCCACTGCAGGAGTGTGTGCCAGCCCTTCTCTGGCAGTATTTAAGGAGAAACCCAACCCCATGAGGCTGGTGGGACTCAATCCATGGGACACTCCTTGTGTGATGAGCACAGCCTCAGCAGGGGCTGGAGAAGCACCTGATGATGGTTCAGTGCTCTGGCTCCAAACAGGATGTGGTGAAAGCCTCGGGAAGAGGGAGCTGGATGTGAGGCAGGAATATCCAGGCAGAAGGCATCACTCACCTTGGAATGGGGTTATTTCCACCCTACATCTCACCCTGAACTTGCTGGCTTCTGCAAAGCCTTTTGCTGTTTTGCCTTTTCCCAGCTACTCCAAACTTTAACACTCAGGATATTGGGATGAAAGCTGAAGCCATCAGGGGGCTCTCTGGGAACGCTCCAGACAAGCTTGGAGTTAAACAGGGCTTGCTCAGAAAATAAACACAGCTTCCAGCCATGCAAAGCACCACAGCTCAGGCTCAGCCTAATAACAGCAGGTGGGGGGTTCCTCCCCCAGCAGCAGGTTTGTACAGGAAAGTTACATTTCCTCCATTTAATCTCTTCCATTCTTACTGTTCTTGGGATTTCTTTCCTGTCTAGAAAGGACCTGGTGACCACGGGATGGAAAGGAAAACACAGGGAGAAAAACAGCAGCTCAAGAATGTGCTCCCAGGTGCGTCCTAATCACAGAACTTCCTCCCACACAGGAGGCAGGGCTGGAAGTGGACTTTGCCTGCAGCCCCACTGTGTGTGCTGTGTGTGCTGTGCAGCTCCAGCCACTGGAAAGGAGGGAAAAGCCTGTGAAATTAAAGATTTTTATTCTGCTGAGCTTGCCACCAGCACGAGCAGCTCCTGAAAAACCACAGGGATGTCATTGCTTCTTCTTCCCTCCCCAGCTAATGTGCTTAGGAGGGAAGGAGGGCTGTGCCTGCCTGCTCTGGATAATCCCATCAGGTACTGCCAGGCAGGTGGAAATGGAGTCAGCTCCAGGGGTCTGCATGGAGCTGCAGGCTCCAGCCCGTGCCTGCACCACGAGGCAGAGCACAGCCTAAAAATAAGCAGATAGGATTTGATCTAGGCAGAATAAATGAAGAGTCAGCTCTTTATTTGCAAGAGGGTTATTTATGGGCCTTGCAGAGGTCTCCTTCATGGAGGAGGCTTCAGCCCCTCTTGGCCTCTCTGAGGCTACAGCATGGATCCTCCTGGATCCATGACTTTTGTGGTTGAAGCTTCACGTCCACCAGCCTCTGTGGTCCTTCCCTCTCCCCTCTGCTGCCCTGCCTTGCTTTCCTACACCAAAATCCCAATTTCTCTCCCAGGGCTGGTGGCTCTGGGCCTTTCACCCATTTGTCACAAGTCCCTCAGCCAGCTGAGCCCGAGGCTGGTGTGAGGGCACTGAGATATTCGTATTTCTGCCCTGTCAGAGACTCCTGCTCTCTCAGCATGGAGAACGCAGAGGTGTGCACAGTCTGTGGGGACCTGGGCTGGAATGCAGGCAGAGATGGAGGTGTCTGCAGCATCCTGCAGCTCTGGCAGGAGGGACAGATGTCCCCAGGCCAGTCCAGCCCCACACAGGGCCACCCACACCCTGGAGTGACAACGCTCCTTGCCCAAAGCATTCCCACAGGGCACCCCACCCTTCTGCCTGCAGCAAGGAGGTAACAAGACATGAGAAAAGTAAGAAGAGCTCAGAAAATTCTGGTGGTTTCTGCAGATTACTCATTTGCACTGATCCAATACTGATCTCCTCCCTGCCTGACTTCGTAGGATTTCTGCTCCAGCCACGTCATCACAACCACCCACCCATGGAGCTGGAACTCCACGTGAGCTCCTCCTCCTCCTCCCCCCTGTGGGCACCCCACACACCCGGGCACCCCGGGCACCCCCTGCCCACAGCCAGCCCTGGGTGCTGTTGCTCTCCTGAGCAAGGTGAGGCAGGGAGAAGCCAAGGGGCGGCACATCCCCCTGGGAGTCACCTTCTGCTTCGGGATCAGACACCTCTGGAGCCCCACCAGCTCCTCCAGGCAAATTCCTGCTTGTTCTGGAGTGGCAGCAGCAGCTGCTGCCTGCGCAGGAGGAGCTGCAGGAGCTGACTTCTCTTGCCTCAGGGAGAAGGGAGGGGTGCCAGGGAGGCGAGAGCCCCTTCAAGCTGCTGAGCCAGTCCCTGGGCAGCGTCCCCCTCCCTTTGCCCACTGGTGCACCCAGGAATGGCTGTGCTGTGACCGGGCTCGTGCCTCTGCCACAGGCAAGTGTACCAGGTGCCCCTTGAGAGAGCCACTGGGTGTTGTTTCACCACTGAGGGCACAAACCCAGCCCAGGGGGCTCAGCTGGGGCTCACAGCACCGTGAGGACACCGAAAGCAAAGGCCTGCCAGGTCACCAGCTCCAGGCTCTGCTGGGGAGGAGGGCAGGGCTGGGCAGCCCTGAGCTTTGTGCTACAGCCTGGAAAAGTTCACAACCAAGAGCTTTTTTGTGGGAGCAGCCTAATGCCTGGGTCCCCCTTCAGTTTGGGAGAAATGATCACCAGAGGCTTCAGAGAGCTGGGACTTGTGGTGCTGTGACAGTGGTCACAAGGGTTCTTGGGTGAAGGAAGAGACGAGAAGGTTAACTCCATTATCAGAAGGCTTGATTTATTATTTTATGATATATACATCTATTATAACTATACTAAAAAGAAAAAGAAAGGAAAGGTTTCTTCAGAAGCTAGCTACCTAACCTAAGAATAGAAAAGTAAAGAATGATAACAAAGCCACTCTCTCGGACTCTCTCCGAGAGACCTCAGTTCTGGATTGGCCACTAACTATAAACATCCAAGCTGGGCCAATCCAGACGGACCTGTTGTGTTCCACAGCAGCAGATAACCCATTGTTTACATTTGTTTCTGAGGCTACAGCTTCTCAGAAGGAAAAAATCCTAAAGAAGGATTTTAGTGAAAAGGATGTCTGCGACATGGTGCTGCCAGGTGCCAAGGCTGAGAAAACAGGGAGATGTGGCTGAACAAAGCCAGAAGGGATGACAAGTGGTGGAGGTGGAAGGGAAGCTCCAGAGGTCCCTGGAGCAGCAGCAGAGGGGCTGCAGGGCCAGCTCATGGTGCTGCCCACACGTCCTCCTCTCCCCACCACATCACATCACATCAGAGCAGGGAGGATGTTTTACAGGGGAGGAGTTTGTTGGGAAAAAACCCCAGCAGCTCATGCCATGGAATATAAAATGACAGCCAGGAATCCCAGTTGTGGTGGCACTGAGGCCTTCCAGCTCAGCCTGGGTGCCAGGTACAGCTCAGAATCCCCCATAGCTGTGGAGTTAGCCCAGCTCTGGCCGTGGGGAGCTTCCTGCCAAAGTGGCAGTGCCTGTCCAAGGTTACTCTGCCTGTCCACTGCTGCTGCTGAGAGCAGAGCTCCCCTGTGTGCCAGCAGCCATTGCATCACCTCCTCCCAGCAGCCACAGGGTGGCTGCAGTGTCAGAGGGACGTGTCCATTATTAATGAGTCTCCATTATTAATGAGATCCCAGCTCCTGCAGCCGCCCTGACTCACCAGCCCACGCCCCAGCTCCTCCCCAGGCCATGCTGGTGAGAGCACCAGCCCGGGCACCTCTGCCGGGCCTGGCTCCTGCTCTGGGCCAAGGGGGCTCAGGGACCATCCTGCAAGGATGGGGAAGGAAACCTGGGCTGTGAGATCTGGCCAGGCCTCCCAGCAGAGCCCTCAGGGGCAGGGGAGGGACAGAGGAAAAACCTGCAGGCAGAGCAGCTGTTACAGGCAGGAAAGGAAGGGCTGGAATAAAGGGTTTGTTTTCACAGCTTGGGGATGCTACCTGTGGGGAGCCATTGAGTGTGTCCACAAATTATCTGGAAAAGGGCAGGGCCAGCAAAGTGAGCGTGTTTGGCACCAGCACTGAGCTCTTTGGAGCTGCTGGTCCATGTCCCTGAGCAGGGGACAGCCAAGGGAACTCAGGAAAGGATGGAGAAAACACATAAAAGCCAGTCCTAGCACTGCCAGCCCAGTGATAGACTCTGAGTGGTGCATCTCTTCCCAGGAAGGGAATCTTGGGGGTCCTGCTAAATGATGCTTCCAAAACGCCTGGAGCAGAGAAAGCAGAAAATTGACTGTTGGAAATGAGCAGGGAAGAAGCAGAGGATGGGAAAGGCAGCTCTGGCACCGTGTGAGCTGGGGATGTGCCCACGCTGGGGATGCTGCCTGCAGCTCTCCTCGCCTCCTTGTCTCCAGAGGGGTGTGCAAGAGGCTCAGAGAAGGGAAGCAGGGATGCCCCAAGCTCTGCAGCAGCCTCTGCATGACGAATGGCTCCGTGGGCAGGAGAAGGGCTGTGATGCAGATCTGCCCTGCCTTGGGAGGCGTGTGAGGGCAGGGAGGGGGATTACTCACCAGCCCTGCCCCTGCAGGAGTACAGGCTGCAAACGAAACTACCTGCAGGGAAGTTTGGGATGAGGAAAAGGAAGTGGCTCTTGGTGCAATGTATAGTTAAACCATGGAGCTCCCCACCACAGGATGTGACAGATGCAAAGCATTTAAACAGGAACTGGATGAATTCATGGAAGAAAAATCCTTTGGGTTATTAAAGACAAAGAACCACCACCTCTTCCTTAAGGCTGGAGGTCTGGGGGGAGCTCAGGGGATGTTCCTGGGACAAGAAGACTGCAAACATCTGCTGTGGGCAACAGCCAGAGCCAGAGCATGGGTGAGCTGTCCCGTGGCTCTGACGTGCTGTCCTGAGATGGAAGCAGAGATCAGGAGCTGCCTGGGAACATGGCACACCACTTCCTCCCCCAGGGAATGCACCCCGAGGCTTGTCCATTCACCTTGTGTGAGCACTGAGCACTCCTTCCTTCCCTTCTGGACTGAGGCCTTTTTTGTCTCTCTGCAGAGGGCAGGCAAGTCCCACATGTCTGAATTTTCTTGAGAAGTTTCAAAGTGAAAAATCTCCTCAAGGGAAGGCAGGTGGGATTCCAGTCCCAGGAGCATGGCTCCACCAGTCCAGGGAACATGGGCTTGCTGTGGGGGGACACTGTTCAGTCACCACATATTCTGGGGACACAGGGCACTCTGTGTCCCTCTGGAGGCAGGGTCACAGACACCTTGGGACAGCACAGCGACTGCCTCACTCAGGATCCTGAGAGGTGATGAGTCCTGGGCCTGAGCCACACGAGATTTTGATCTGCTCCCCAGGTACTGGTGGGGGTTGGACTGGGCCAGCAGCACTGTAATGGGGGTGAGTGTCCTTGCTGGGTGACATTTCTGTGCCAGGCATCAGCCACCACCTCACAGACCCACAGGAGCTGCTCAGGAAGGAGTGTGGCTATGAGACTCAGTGACAAATAATTCTGTCTGTATTTCCAGCCAGTCTCAGAGCCAAGGAGAGCAGGCACAGGCAGTGACCAGCAGAGCTGTGCTCCCATCATGAAGCCACTCTGCAGCCAAATCTGGTCCCTCCAGCTCTGCAGCAGGGAGCAGTCCCTGCCAGGATGTGCTCCCCCTCAGCAGAGGATGATGCAGAGGGAGCCTGTGCCGTGTGTGCTGAGCTGCAGTCGGTGCAGAGCAGGAGGGAAGTTCATCCTTGGCCCCTGCTGCTCCCACCTTTGCATTTTGGGTGTTTGTGGAGCACCCTGCTCTTCAAGGCACCCAGCTGCTTCCCAGGGCTGTCCTCTTGAGCAGCAGGTCAGCCCACAGCTGCCTTGTGTCACAGCTGTCCCCACAGAGCCACCCAGCTCTGGGGCTGAAGCTGGATGTCCCCATCATGAGACCCCACAGAGCCACTCCTGGGGTGCCTAAATACAGGCTGGAGTGTCCAGCATGGGCAAGACTGCAAACCATGGCCCTGCTCCGTGCTGAGCTGCTGCTCATTAGTGCTGAAATTCGCTGAGGGCCCAGCAGTGAAGGAGCCCTTGACAGATCTCATTCCCAAGAGCATCCAGGCAGGACAGCCCATTCCCTCTTCATCGGCTCATTCTGCTCCCTGAAGGACCCACCTGTCCTGGCTGCTGCTCCAGGGGGTTTTGGGGCAGGGCCTTGTGCATCAAGGGGCTGATGGATCCATCAGTGACATTTCCAGTGCTGTGCTGACAATAACATGTGATGAGCCTTTCCCCTTATCTGGCACTTTCCACCCTGTGCTCTTCTCAAACGCAAATGAACCGGAGCTCGTGATGATCTTTGGAGGAGGGGAGAGAAAAAAAATCAGGCCTAATCAAACAGCATCTCTCAGCTCATTGTTGGGCTTTTTTTAATCTCAGCAAGCATCAGCTTTTGAATGACCTGAAAAGCTCACCCATTGAGTAGGGAAGATGTTCAGGCAGGAAGGAACTTGCTTTAAAAAAAAAGAGAAGGGACTGCAATGTCCTGACGGGGGAACTCAGCTTCAGCTCCTTCTCCATGTAATTTCTCCCCCAATGTGTAAAGAAATCCAAAGCACCCCAAGAAGAGGGTGATGGGGGCGCTGGGACAGAGTGTGCTCAGCTGGCTCCTGCCACTGGAGAGCAGCAATGTCCAGCAAGCACGGCCAGAGCCTGCATGGGACCAGCTCAAGCACTGCACCAGCTGCTTTTGCTCCTCTTATCCTCCCCAGCATCCTAAACCACAGCGCACGACATGTATAAAACCCATGTTCCCTAAAATGGTTCCAGAAATTGCACTTAGGAGGATGATTTACTCCCAGGTGTATCGGCTGTCATCCAGCAGCTGAATTATTTTGTGTAAGAGCAGACTCACCTCAGTGGTTTGAACCTGACTGATTTAAGCAGCCACAGAGGAAATGTGCCTTGGCTGCCAAGTACCAGAACTCCGCACACCAGCAGGGTAATTAATTCAAGAGCACCAGAGAAGCTGCTGCTGAAGACTTCTCCACAGCACTTGACATGCAGTGAATCAGCTGTGCTGCCATTTACATATTTTTGGGCCCATGACTCCTTCAGACTCTCTTTCCTCACCTCCCAGTGCATCCTCTCAAGCACTCAGAGCAATTTCAGCCCTGACATCACTGGAAAGTTTGGGCCTCAGCTCCACACACTCTGCAGAAAAGTCTTCCAGGGAACAAGTTCATTGGTGGAGCTTCAGCTGTGCATTAACAACATTCCTATGAATCATCCAAATTACTTGAAAATCCCCCTTTTCCTCCGGTGCTTAAAAAAAAAACAAACCAACAATCCTCTCTCCAAACAGCCAAGGATGTCTCAGGCTGCAGAATTCCCCTCTAACTTCTTACAGCTTGGAAGTGGCACTGTTGGCTCCTGGACACAAACACTGTGGGAACTCTGCACATCACTCCGGATGTGAGGAATCCCCCGAGACCACGTCGAGAGCCGAAACCCGTCAGGGGGCTCGGAGATCTTGGCATGATGCCCAGAACACTTGGTGGCTGGATTTCGATCCTGCAAATGAATTGCCAGTTTGGTATGAGGGCTAAAAGGTGTCACAAGTTTAAAGGGTGTTTTTATAAGGTGTACACAGGGTGAAAATATAAGTTTTAAAAATTTTTGTATAAAGGTAATGGGGACAAAATAGAAAAAACAAAGCGTGTCTCATCCTTCTTCCTTCTTCTTCTTGTTCTCCATCTTCTGCTGTGGTGTTGGCACTCAGAGATTAGTTTGGAGAAGGGGTGCACTGTCCAACATGGGTGATAAGTATTAGAAAGTAAAAGTAAATATGATATATGTAATTTGTGGTATAAGAGACGGAGCAGCCTTGGGGGCGGTGGGAGAGCATCGTGGCTGCCTTGCTGGTCAGACCTCTGTCTGCCAGGAAGAAAATTTTGTAGATAAGACTTAATAAACAACCTGAAGACCGAACAGCAAAGAGTCCAGTCTCATTCTTCAGAGCCTGGGGTCGCTCCCTGGACCACCCAACTCACCTCGGGGGCAGAGAACAAGCAGCCGACCCCGAGAAAACACCTTTAGTTCAACCCAAGCACTGCAAGAATGAGATTTGTGTCACTGTCCCTGCCTGCTCCAGGCTCTGTCCCAAAGCCACATCCCATCTCCAGGGCCTGCTGTGTCCTTTCCCTACTGAGCAAGGCACAATGGCTGCAGGTGCCGGGATCTGCCTGGAGACATGATGAGGTCAAGATAAAGGTTTGGCATTAGTGGGGGAGTCTTGTCCCAGCCTTGTCCCTGCTGTCCTCTCCTGCAGCAGTGCTGGCGATGAAATCCCATCATTTCATGGCTGCTCACATCCCTGCTGAGGCAAAAAGGCATCTCCTGTGCTGGCTGTAACTATACAGGGGCTGACAACTTTCTGAGGGTTGCATGCAAACACTTAAAGCAGGCACCCTTGCCAAAAATAATGGTGCCTCTTGCCTCGTGCCAGCACTGGCATTGAAGCTTTGCACTGAGATCCAGCCTGGCAAAGGCTGCCAGTGTCAGACTGTTCCGGAAAACGGAGTTATTTTCAACCTGGAGCAGCTCCCTGGGCTGGCTCCCCACAGCCCTGTGCCAGTGCAGGGGAGGCAGCCACAGGAGGGCAGGGACAAGTGGCTCTGGCAGGGGTGGCCAGCAGCACCCCTTTGGCATGGGTGGGTGTCAGGCAGGACACTGCCCGTGGAATGTGGAGGGACAGGATCCCTCCTGCCATGCTGCAATGTCCTGGGAAGCCCCACGTCACCCTGCTCTGCAAGAGCCACCTGAGGGACAGGAGGGTTTGGCAGCGTCACCTGTCCTTGGGCAGGAGGGTCCAAGGGGAGCTGCCTCACACAGGGGCCCAGGTGAGCCTGGTTTGGTTCCTGCTGGCACAAGCTGCTCCTCTCCAGCCACTTTCCCAAACACCATTAGCTCTGCTAAAAATAGCTGCATGGAGGATGAGCTGAGGGCAGCTCCAGGCTGGAGCCAGGGGCTCAGCAGGGAGGGCAGAGGCCCCTGTGTGGGGGACATGCTGCTGGTGTGAGGGGAGGGCAGATGCCAGAGCAAAGAGGGGGTCCCAGGCCAGGACCTGCTGGGACTGCACACCTGGGACCAGATCTGACTGACACACAGCCCTCAGTCGTGCCAGAAGCTCACGTGCTCCTCCTGGCAAAGAGCCAAGGGATTCTGAGGTGATTGGGGCAGCCCAGGACTCAGTGACACCCATTGATATCACTTGGCTTTTCCCCTGCCTGGGTTTTGCTCACTTACAGGGAAAATGAGGTAAAATTGTCTTGGGTTCTCCATCCCTCTGAGACAACAAAAACTTCAGAGAGCAGATCAGAGCTCGGGCTGAAGACGAGGGCTGCTCACACTGGAGGCTTGGTCACACAGCAGGACTTTTGGCCTGGCTTTTGGAAAGGGAAAGGAGAGGATTTATTCCTTTCACTCTCCCAAGTGATGCAGATACAAAAATGCTTTCATTGCCTCAGTGGCCCTGAAAGATATGAAAAATAATAGTAATGGGAATTCATGGATTCTTCTGCTCTTTCCTGGTGTCTGCAGAGCTCCTTTCCAGGCAGTGGGAGATGTTCCTTCACTTTTCCAGCTGACATCTCCTGCTGCTGTTCTGCCATGTCACTGCCAACCCTTGCAGTGACCATGGAGCTCCATCAGGGTCACCAGCCTGGCAGAATACTAACCCAGAGAAAGCACCAGGAGAAACCATTTGGAAAATTTTCTGTAGGTTTGGAGAGCTGAGCTGACCGTGGGGGCTCTGCTGACCTGGCAGAGCTGGGCAGTGAGAGGGTGAGTAGGAGGGAAAGAGGACGAAGAAGAGACACCACTCTGCGTACAAGCAGCAGTGAGACCTGAGGTCAGCTCAGCCTGAAACTCCCCTCCCAATTGACATTTTCAGTGCTATTTAATCGGAATTTTAAATCCAATCTCTGGACATGGAGATATCCCCTGGACAAGGAGCTGTCTCCTGGACAAGGAGCTGTCACAGGACACAGAGTTGTGCCCAGGACACAGAGCTGTCCCCTGGACAAGGAGCTATCACCAGGACACAGAGCTGTCCCCAGAGCTGTCCCCAGCAGGCAGGAGGTGGCAGCATTGCCCAGCCCAGCAGATCCTGCTCTCCTGCATACCCAGGCGCGGGGCTCTCTCCTGGCCCAGGAGCTCCAGACCTGTTTTTCCAGCTCCTCCAAGCATACGTGACTCAAGCCAAACGCCTCCCAGCTGCCCAGATCCCACTCAGAGCAGCCATTAAACACAACCCCGAAGGGCGACAGAGGCACATCAGCCCTGAGCTGTCTGCAAATCACAGGGGGCACCTGAGGACACGGGGCTCTGCTTTCAGGAATGGCTGAGATGTTCACAGATACCTCATTTGCCCTTGGCGCTCCAGCCCCCTGAAGGAGTGTGTGATGCATCCCAGAACCCCCACACGAGATCCACAATCCCTGTGAGTGACAAGAGTGTGGATATTCTTGCCTGCACAAATGCTCCCTGACAGAGCCGAGGTGGGAATGAGTTGGAGGCCAGCTCGTTCTCGGAGCATCGTTTTCCTTGTGGTGCATCTGGCTGATTTTGAGTCATTTGCATTTCAATTTTTTTTCATCAGAGATGCAGAGAGAGCTGTAGTAAAACCTTGGATTTAAGCTCCCTGAAACACAAGGGGAACTTGGAGATGATATTTGCCATGCAGGGCATTGCTGAGTGCCAATCCTCCCTCTCCAATCATCCCGGTCTCTCACTGTGGAGTCATCTGGAGCTCACTGAGTCCACCACAGGAAGAAACTCAGGAAAATCACAGATTTCCCTTCCTGCCTCACAGCCAGATGGACACAATCCAGGGCTCTTTTGCACTTGTGCAGGCAGAAAGTGTTTTTACCAAGCTAGAAAGCAACATGGTGAGTTCAAGAAGAGCTTCTTCCTCTGTGTGGATGCTGTTCTTTGAGAGAACTCCTCCACCTTCATGTCCTATTGACATGTCCTAACCCGGACCTCTCAATCTCACCTTTCTCCAAAACAGTCAGCTATTTAAAAAAGAAATCCATGCATAGACAGGTCTTAAAATCCATATTTTTATTATTTCCATGGTTTGGGTGCACCAGGCATGCTCGGAAGCAGTTTCTGCCTGCCTGCCTCCAAAGCAGACACCCTGAGTAGGTTTTCCTTCTACTTCCATGAGCTACATTACTGGATTAGCTTTCTCTCTCCTGCAGACTGAATCATTTCCCAAATGCAGCCCTGCACGGCAGAAGACGCCGCTGTGACAGGGAGTGACGATGAGTCACCAGGAATTCACAGTTTGGTGTTCCTGCAGAGGGAAAGCTCACAGAGAGACAGCGAGGGGGCAAGGCAGGAGATGTCACTTGTGACAGACAGCCAGGAACAGCCCCTGGAGCATGAGCTGCTGGGTCATGGTGACCCTGGCCAGCAGAGAGCCGGCTGTGGGAGCCGCGTGAAGGTGGAGACTGCAGGGACAGGGGATGTGTTTGTCACGGGTGGTTCTGCTGGTGGTGTCCTTGTCAGGGTGTCTCACCTGCAGTGATCACCCAGGAGCTGCACTGCTGGGCATGGCACAGGCCAGGGTGAGGGCTGAGGGGGAGGGAAGGGTGATGGAGCACCGTGTGAGGGGCTGAGGGGAGGGTGAGGAGCGGGGAAGGCTGAAGGAACACGGTGTGAGGGGCTGAGGGGAAGGTGAGGAGCAGGGAAGGGTGATAGAGCATGGTGTGAGGGGCTGTGAGGGAGTTATGGAGCAGGGAAGGGTGATGGAGCACGGTGTGAGGGGCTGTGAAGGAGTTATGGAGCAGGGAAGGGTGATGGAGCACGGTGTGAGGGGCTGTGAAGGAGTTATGGAGCAGGGAAGGGTGATGGAGCATGGTGTGAGGGGCTGTGAAGGAGTTATGGAGCAGGGAAGGGTGATGGAGCATGGTGTGAGGGGCTGTGAGGGAGTTATGGAGCAGGGAAGGGTGATGGAGCACGGTGTGAGGGGCTGTGAAGGAGTTATGGAGCAGGGAAGGGTGATGGAGCACGGTGTGAGGGGCTGTGAAGGAGTTATGGAGCAGGGAAGGGTGATGGAACACGGTGTGAGGGGCTGTGAGGGAGCTGTGGATCAGGGAAGGGTGAAGGAGCACAGTGTGTGTGCACAGGAACAGCTCAGTTCCAGGGTACCCCATGGATACTGGGAAAAGGAAGTTGTGGATTTCAGAGAATCACAGATTTGTCAGGGTTGGAAGGGTCTTCTGGAGCTGGTCCAGGAACAGGGGGCGTGGGGATGCCTTCAGGTGGGCTGGGGATGTCTCCAGAGCGAGAGGCCCTGGGCAGTTGTTCCAGGCCTTTTCCACAGTCATGGCGAGAATCTCAACATGCCAGGATGGTTGGGGTTCCAAAATATCTCCCAGATCACTGAGTCCCACCTGTGACCAATCCCCACCTTGTGACTCAGACCAAAGCACTGAGTACCCCTCCAGCCTTTCCTTAAACACCTGCACGGAACGAAGTTGTTGTGTATTTATTTATCCACGAACCAGCCTGTTATCATACACACAGGCTAGGGCCTGGCCTTTAAGAAGAGCCTGGCAACAGCACCATACGAGGGGTGGCATCTCAGTGCTGGCTGACCCTGACCCTATCCCTGTCGCGGAGCCCCGGTGCCTCAGGGGCTGTGTGGGACCGTGGAAATCCCAAAGAAACCCCCAGCCGCCCCCCGCCCGCTGCGGCGCCTGTCCCTTTAAGAGCGAGTGAGGGCACGTCCGCTTTCCCCGCCCTCTTCCGCCCGCACTGGCGGAGTGGCGCTGTACGCATGTGCGCAACCGCAGAGCACCCAATCACCGCCCCCTGCTGGAGGGCGGGGCGCAGAACGAGGGCGGTGATTGGCGCAGCGTCACGAGGGGGCGTGGCTATGGCGGCAGCGGCCCGCCCCGCTCCCAGCGCGCCCCGCGCGGTGAAGAAGCGGCGGCCGCGCGCCGGGGGCATTTTGTGTCGGCGGCGGCGGATCAGGCACAAGATGGCGGCGGCGGCCGAGTGAGCGGCCGGCGGCCGCCGCGACCCCGCGAGTCCCCCCCCTTTCCCCTCCCTGCTCTCACAAGCACCTCGGGGGCCGCTTCTCCTGTTTCTGGAGCGCGCCGAGAGCCGGGGAGCGGCGCAGAGCCGCGCAGGGGGGGGCGCCCGCCCGAGGGCCCCGGCTGGAGCTGAGCGCGGGGACCGTCCTTGGCTGCGCCGCTCTCCCCCCTCCAGCCCCTTTCCCCTCCTCGGGGGCGGCCGTAGAGCCCTCGTTGTCCCGCCGGGCCGGCCGGGAGGGCCCGAGAGCCGCCCCTCGCCATGGCGAGCAGCAGCGGCTCCAAGGCCGAGTTCATTGTCGGAGGCAAATACAAGCTGGTGCGGAAGATCGGGTCGGGCTCCTTCGGGGACATCTATTTGGCGATCAACATCACCAACGGGGAGGTAAGGGCCGCTCGCACTCCCCCATTCAGCTCCCCGGGGGGAGCCGGGCACCAGCCATCGCCGCTCCGAGCCCCACCTGGCCCCAGCGGTGCCCTCCGTGCCCCGGGGTGGGATTTTCCTTCTCCCGAGGGTCTCCTTTCCCCCCTCTTCCCCTCCTACGACGAGGGGCTTCATTCTCCCCCTTTCCCCCGAGGGGCTTCATCCCTCCCCTCCCCACCGAGCGTCTTCCTCGGTGCCCCTTCCACAGCGGAGCCCTGCGGTCGCGGGCTCCTCCACCCAGCACTTGGGAGAGGAGAAAAGAGGCGAAAACCATTGTGGGAAAAGATATTTAGAGGTATTTGTGTTTTGTGAGCGGCCAAATTCGTCGTCCCTCGCCCGCCATTCATCTCCTCCTCTGCCTCAGTTGGGGAACACTTTGTATCTCGTTTCATCAACACTAATAGAAACAAAGAAGATCCCCCTGTTTTTCCAGCTTTTCCTTTGGGTTTTTTTTTTCTTTTCTTCCTCCCCCTCACGGCTCTGAGCTGTAAAGAAGAAACACCCACGTATGTTCTCCCTGACTTAAGTGCTTCTGAAGACTCCACATCTCTAGCTCAAATGCATGACCCGGGATGGATATTCATGTACAAATCACCGCGACGTGGATTTTCTCGGAAGACGCCACAAAATGCAGCAGCACGTCGAGCTGGGAAATAAATAAATATATACCCGAAAGGGTTGGCATCGGGGGTGTGTGGGGGATGTGGAAGTGCTGTGCCCCTCAAAGCTCGGTGGACGCTGTGCCCTGACTCCTTGTTCCCTCTCACTGCAGGAAGTTGCTGTGAAGTTGGAGTCTCAGAAGGCTCGGCACCCCCAGCTGCTCTATGAAAGCAAACTGTACAAGATCCTGCAGGGAGGAGTTGGCATCCCACATATACGGTAGGAACCAGCCGTGTGTGCCAGTGGCGTTTCTGTGTGCTTGGCATGACTTTTTTTGTCATGCTTATTACTGTATATTGGCAGGTTTTTATACTTTGTAGTGTGAGGCAGGGTAGAAAGAAATTTACCCGTGCAGGATTGGGGGTGATAAAGGGGGAAATACTCCATTCCAAGCTCTCCAACTCGCAGGGTTCCTCTGGCAGGCCTGCTGGCTGTATGGAGAGCGAGACACCCTGCGAGAAATTCTCGTGGCCATCAGAACAAAGTGTGAGGAGGCTGTTTCTCCGAGAGGCAGAGAGTTGGGAGCCGTCCGTGGAAATGGCTGCTTTCTTTTGTTGCCTCTCTCTCTCTCTTTTTTTTTTTTTTTCAACATGTCTTCCTGCTCCGCTCAGAAAATGGCGGCTGGACGTGATTAACCCTCCCCCTTCTCCTGGTGGGACAAGGGACGTGCTCGGGCTTGTGCCTTTTTCCTTTCATAGTTATGAGCCGCCAGCCTTGAGACTGCGGAGAACCTGGAGCAGGAATGAAATGGCAGCGGCTCCTTTCTGCTGCCCGCAACAGATGCGTCACCAGCCTTTCCTTTCGGGATTAATCCCTCCCAGTTCCTCATTATGCGGCTCTTCGCTTCGTATTCCAACTGAAACTTTCGGCAGGCTTTCAGAATTTCCTGATCTGGCAGAAAATTGCTGGTGCAGGACCCCTGGAGGGGTTTTTCCTCCTGGGATTATCGAGGTGTTACCCTGGGGTACTGCCTAACTCTGGAATCTGGGTGTCCAAGAGTTACATGAAACTTCACTTTTCTCCGGGAGACTTTTTACAAGTTGTTCCTTTTTGAAACTTTGTTAATAATTGTTTTTAAAGTTAGTAATTTTTTTTTCCTTGACACAATGGCCTAAAAGGATTTTTGTTCCTTGAGCTGCACAAACTATTTCAATTTAGGTTCTGTGTCAAACTGTAGATTCCATTTAATTTAACCCTTCCTGACTTAGTACAGGATGAATAGTGACATTTAGGGTCTGTTTTAGAGTTCTCACGATGATATAGCCCAGATTCTGTTTTAATTTGGACAAAGCCTAGTACAAATCTGCATTTGTGAGGTTAATAGCTCCGTCCTCCTTCCCCCCAAACACAACTGGCTCTGATCGTGAATGTGAGCTGGAGGAGACAGTGTTGTCCTGGCCATCTGTCCCCATTTACTCCAGCCTTTTGCAAGGACACAATCAACATACCTGAATTAAATACTTGCAGCTTCAACAGAGTTGCTGGTGTGAAAACAGATGCAGCCTTTCTTTGAGAATACAGTTTCCTTCTTTTCTCACATGTGGCTGCCTTTATTTCACAACTGAAAGAATAGGAATTGCATTTTGGAAAGCTTTCATGGTATAGTTGCATGCTAAAACAGGGATGACTGGGAAAACAGCCAGAGCAAGCAGATATCAGGTGTTTCATCACAGAACTGGAAAAGCAGGCATTCTTGAACTACTTTTTTGAAAAGTAAATGAGTGAGTGGTGCTATAATGAGGCCAAGTTGCAAATTTTTGGCTTTTCCACTGAGATACTGTTTCATTTCTTGTATTTGGTTAAAATGTCCTGGGTAATACTGGTACCTTGCATGCTGAGAAACTTGCCTCTGGCTTCAACTACAGCTTTCCTCTGTATTTGGTATTCTTGTACCCCCTAAAAATAATACAAAGTCCAAAAAAACGGAGAATGGATAAATGAGGAAACACTCACCAAACTGATTCATAGACTGATTGTGCTAAAGGCTGTCAGTCAGTCCTTTCAGGTTCTCACAACATTAAACTTCGTAGTATTTTTCTAGAAAAGTGTCTTTTTGGAAATGCTCTTTTTCTTTTCAGAAACAACATTAATTGTAAATCTATTTTTATGTGCCAGCTGCTCCTTGAGAGGTTTCTCTGGGCTGCTGGTATTGGTTTGGTGATGCTTGAAAAAATCTAAACCAGCATTCTTAAGTTTATTTCCTTTTAAGAGGAAGCTGAGTAGGGGACCAGCGCAGTTCCTGTGGCAAATATGAAAATGTTCTGTGTTTAGTAGAAGTAGAATCCGTGGTGCTTTGAATCCAAGTCAATACTTAGGTCACTTTGCATGTGTGGCTGATAATCCACTGCCACCATTGTGTTATAATAATATGCTGTCACATGGGAATAAGCTGTTCCTGGCTCAGTGTATTCACAAGGGTGAATCAAGTTGAAGGAAAGTCAATACATTTGGTAAAATTTCTGTAATGTGACACCTTTAAACAGCAGCAGCACAAGAATTTGACAGGAAATGAAGGAATCATGCCAAAATTTCCCCATTGCCATGCTTTATAAAACTCAGTCCACATCTTGGACGCATCAACACGAGAATTTGTGTTCCTCATTTGGGAGTGATGGACTTTTGCTCTGTTTTTCACCTGCTTAAGTGATGCACTGGCCAAGATCAACTTCCTGGCAATTGCATGATGTGACTTTGCCTCACTCAAGTGGTCACTGCTGTGGTTCTGTGACTCAGAACTGAGATAATAAATGAGGTCTGGATTGCTCATTCATTAGGGCTCCTGTTTCTAAAGCTGATTCTGCCTTTAGAATTACAAGAAAATGTGTCTAGAGTGTCACTGAAGTTATCTAGAACCAAGCAATTCTTTTTATAGCCTTTAAGGTTGGTTTGAGGGACTTTCTGGCTCATTGCAAGAAACTAATGAGGAAAATTCTCAGTTTTGGGGTTAAAAGCTTAATATTTCTGTGGGATCAACAGTGAGCCTTCACCTTTTGTGGAAGTTGAACAAGAGGCCTTGGTGCTTAATTCCACTTTAATAGAACATGTTTGTACAAAAAATGAGATTGGCATGAATGAATTGGCAATTTTATTCTCTGAATATTCTAAACCACTTTAGATCATTAAATTTGCTGCTTATTGTTCCCTAAAAGAGCAGTAAAGTTTCTGAAATTAACCCTAAAGTTTCACAAAACTTTCATTAATACAAAAAAAAAAAAAATTAAGCTATGTTTCATTCTTGATGTTCAAATTTTGCTTAATTGTTACTTTAATTTTTCCCAAAAGGCTCTTGAGCCAAGCTCAACATTGTGACAGTCTGCTGTGCCTTTAGGACACTGTGGCCAGGCCCCAGCATTCTGCTGGGCTTATTCTCATTGTTCTCCCTCATCAGCTGCCCTTTGCTTTTTTTCCTCTCTTTTTCAGTGACAAAGCATTTTGAGCTGTAATCTTGTTAACTGGGCACTGATCCTATTAGCTGGGACTATCCACCTTTATTCCCCAATTCCTGGTGCTGCCTTGGAGGAATGCAGCACAGCGTGTTTGGTTTTGGGGTGTTTGTCCACAGGGTGACTCTGGTAAAGCTTTATTCACAAAAGCGATCATTCAAATTACCTGGGACAGCAGCTCTTGATTTTTTTACCATTTATGGTGTTCATCAGCTATTGGTTGTATCCTTGATGAAGATCAGCTATTTGTAAATTAAAAACAAAAAGTTACTGACTTAGTGTTTTGTGAGTGATTTTTTTTTTTGCAAAGTTCCCTTGCAAACTGAGTAAGTCAGTCGCCACATTTCAGAGTTTTTCAATGCAGCACTTGCCAATATTTTGATATTGAGAAATTCAGAGAGAAATTCTCAATTGAGCTGAGTTTTCTGGAAAAAATTATCTACAATATTTGTGCTTCTGGTTGCTTACTGCCATGTTGCTGAATAATTATTAATAACAGAATGTTCCCTTATATATTTTCATTAAATACTACCTGTGATGGAAAAATGTGGTCAAGGTTGGTAATCCAAGAGTTACCATAACCAAGTTTGCCTTAAGCACCTGAAATGTTGATTTTTAGCAGTGCTTAAAAAGCTGTAAACACACCTCTCAAACACCTGCATTTTCAACTGTTTTCTCAGTAACTTCCTGCAGCATAAAACCCCCAACCAATCACCAAAAAAACCCAAACCTCCATGAGAAAAACAGAAAAGCACTCACTAAACCCACAAGAAACCCCACTCATCCTCCAGAAAAAAAGGTTCTATCAATAAATCCTACTATAATTAACTTTGTTATTAGTTAGTCTGCATATTGAAGGGTCGAACCACCTGATAGGTAACCAAAAGCCTCTAAATAAAATGGAAAATAATCTTTTAAATGAATACCTATGGTTCCTTTATTAAAAAATAAATATATGTAAATAAAATTTATTTCCTGTTTTCCACCAATCTAAACTCTTGGTGGATTTTGTCAAAGCATCCAAGAGAGACCAAAGTTAGAATTTTTTTCTCCCTGCCTTAACTTAGTTTTTGGAGTTTGAGGTCAGTGTTACTCTTGTTTGAAACAAATGATCAGCAGAGATAATACTGGAATATTCTTTTCCTCAGTGATGTTTGCTGTCCGCACTGTGGATTAATGGTTCACCTTCACACTGAACTGTAACTCCTGACTTCCTCCCAGGTGTTAGTGGAGTTTATGGACCAGCTCAGCAGAACAGGGAGCTGCATGTTTGCAGCATCACACTGGGCAGATGAAGCCACCTCCTTGCTGGGGGATGAGTTGTGCTGGCATCCTTCGTGGTTTGCTCTCAGAACTGTACAAAAAGTGATCCAGAATTTTATTTATAGAGTGCAGCCAGTTCCATAGCGTAGGGTGTTCATGGCTGTTTCTTTATTTAGTGCTTGGGTGGCCTAATTCATGCTCTCCATGGCAACTAACGTTAGGTGACATCTGCTAAATATTGCACTTCAGGATTTCAGTCATGCCATATTATGTGAAGTTCATTTATATTACTCTTAGCTGGTTAGCAGTTAAGTGCTTTTCCAGTTTCAGGGGAGATAAAGCAGAAATATAAAATATGTGTCAATTTAGAAATGAATCTCTTGATGGATTACCTTTCTCTTGTGTGTTGCTTCAGTGTCTGTAAGACTCAGTGCGTTTTTACAGGCATAATTCCCTTTGCAGTTTGTCTGCACTGTCATTGTTTGTCAGGAGATGTCTGTGCTGAGAACATGGGAGCAGAGGGGTCTGAATCAGTCAGGTGCAACATCACAACTTTCTAGGCCAGCAGGGCAGTGCTCATGATTGTGTTGTTGGACACAGAGAGCCAGAGAGTTTCTGTGCCTGAAGATAATGCTTGGACCCACAGGCAGTCAGCTGCCAGTTCTTTTTTCCCTGAATTTTGTTAAAAACCGTTTCCCTTTTCCCATCCTCCTGTAATAAGGAATAATTGCATAGCTCCATAACTGCCCTGCTGAGCTGTTGGAGTAAATGATTGCAGAGGTCACAATCCTCCCATTTTTCCTGAGGTCTCTTTTGTGCCCTTGTTGGGATTTGGGTTTCCTCTCCTGAGTTGGTGACAGGGCTTGCAGCAGTGATCCCAATTCACAGGTTCTGTGTGGGACAGCTGCCCCTTTCCTGCTAGGATAACCTGGTGTTTTTCAGGGATATCAGAGCTCTGTAATTACAGGGAGGTCAGTGTTTTCTCTTTAGTCCCATCATCTGACTAATGCCCAGTTCAGAGACTTTTGTGTGAGTGACTTAGGGCTGGCAGGGTTGGAATACAGTTCCAGAGTGTTCACCACATCAGGGCCATTTGGATTTCTGTGGGATCTCTGAATCCTTTGTATCCATGAGGCTTTCCAGACTTGCATATTCCCCCTCATGTGCCTGCTGACTTGTCAAACTTACTAATTAGGTGATCTCAGGTAATTCTGTTAGCAAGTTCTTTCCAGCTTGCTTTTTCACCGTACATTTTTGTTCTAACAGCTTTTTAATCCGCCTTTGTTCTTCTGACAATCTCCATTTCTGTCACGAGAGCTCTTTCACTTGTTGCTTGCAAACACAAGTGCTGAGAAACATAATTACATAGGATTACACAGGGTAATCATAGAGTCACACACCATAATTTATGAAAGTGGCAAAAGTTTATGTAATGTCAAAGAAGTCAGAATCTCCCTTTTTGTAATGGGGTATAAACGTTTCTGGAAGTGTAAAGATTTGAGTTCAAATATTCAGTGTTGGAAGAATTGTCCTTCCCTGCGGTGAGGCACCAGGAGATGTTTTTGTCTGACAAAAGCACAGCCTCCTGTAGCTCTGTGTGTAATTCCAGGCTGCCAGAGCCCCTGGGGGAATAGTCAGTGATGGAGCTGACAGAAGCCTTTAGTGGAGGATGGGTTACCTGGCAAAGCAGGTGTTGATTGAGGAGAGCTTTTATTAAGTTGGAACAAAATGGTCTTGTCATGGTTTGTCTGGTGGTGGGAACAGTTTTTTTGTGATATTGAGCTCATGTTCTGTTTTTTTTGTATAAGCTGTAGGCAAAGGGAGGTGCCTTTATTGCCTCCATATCTTCAGAATTCTGGGATTTGGGGTTTCTTTGCCATTTACTAATTCAGTAATTTGCTTTGTCTTGATCTGAATTTGATTTTTTTTTTTTTTTAATGTGAATCTCCTGAATCTTTTTATTTATTTCTGACACATTTTGGGTACTTGTGCTGGGTTTGTTACCTCGTTGTAATTATTATAATTGCCAGTGTAGTGAAACTGCTGGTTATTGACAGGAATTGTGTGAGTGACACAGTACTGTGAAACTGAGCTGGAATTTCTGTGTGATTCTTTTAGCCCTTCACCCCCTTCCTCTGCTAGTTTGCCTAGTTCTGTTTGACCCTTTCAAAGGAAGATGTGAAAAAATACTATTAATAACCAAATGAAATGTTTTCTTAGGTAAAACAAATAAAAAATGCAAACAAAACAAACCCAGCTATTAAAAAACATTTCCTCAAACATTTCTTTTGTCCTTGACGTTATTTACAAAATACACAGTTGCTGAAATAGAAATCACTGATTTTTTGAAAGATGCAGCTCTGAAAAGGCAGAAGGATTTTAAGTTTGGGTAGAGCTGACTACAGTGTTTGCCACCAAGGGCTAGATATGCATCAAGCCTTCATTTCCTTGTCTCAAGGTTAGTCAAGAGAATTTAAAACCCACCCCATGTCAGTTCAAGTAAACATCCACTTGGCATGTGACCTGACATCATACCTGCTTTATTGTGTGTTATTTAGAACTAAACACTTTCAGACTGCTGTGTGGTGTGACTTGGATGTTCCCACAGAGCTCAGATCGTGAAATCCAAGATGTTATAAAATTTCGGCTTTGTGTTTATGCTGGGGTTATAGACGAGGCTCTCACACCACATGATTTGGAAACTTGGTGACGTGTCCACTCTGGTCTTTCACACAGACAAGTCACTGAAGTCAAATTCAGGTCACTGTGCTCAGCCTTTAACCATGCTCTGATAGAAAGCTTCATAAAAGAGCTTTACTGTATTCTGACTAATTGGAGTAGTTTGATTATGTAGCTCTGAACAGATGAGGGAAGGGAGAGTGATGAAGCATTTTCCTGCCTGGGAGCTTGGGCACACCTTGAAGCACAAGTAGGTTTGTGACATCTGTATCAGATGTTTGTGTGACACTGCCTGGTTAAGGGTACACTCAGCTATTCCTCATGATTCTGTCCTGTTAATATTTTGTGTAAGGATGTAAAGCACACTAGGAATCAATTAGAGAAAGATCAGGAGAAGTTTTTCTGGTAAATCAGCTTCTCTTCTTGAAATAGTACATTGTTTGTAACTAAATCAGAGTAATTACCCACCCAAAATGGCTCTCAAGTAGTTCAGTCTCTTGCTTCCACTTTTTACTCCTCTCCAAACCTCTCCCTTACTTAAGATGTGTTGCTTCATGAGGCAAAGGACTTCAGGTGTGCTGACAGAAGTCCATGGGTCTCTCAGACACGTGGGCACGCTTGTATTCTGAGATGCCAGTGCCACCTAATAGTTGCCCAGGGCTTTGTATGAATCATTCCCTCATATTAGGAGATAACTCCAAGTTTCTCTGCTGATGCATATAAGAACTTGGGAAGATCTCTTTTTGGGACACCAGCTTTTATATATCCTAATATCCAAGTTTTCCTAAGAAAAGCCAAGACTCCTGAAGTTCTTTCATTCAGAGCTGCCAGTAGTAGCAGCTCCTACACCTTGAGTGGACATGATGTTGCTTTACTTCTTAATCCCATTTTCCCTGGAGATCTTCCAAGGGAAATGAAAACTTACTTGGAGTGTTAGCAAAGTAAATAAAACACTGTGATACCTTGGAAGAAGTTCCAGTTGCCAGCTGGAATGAATAGGTGTCACAGTCTTCAGTGAGGAATTACAAGCAGGTAAACATGAAAATGAAATATTAAGAGGTTCTGCCTTATTTCTTTGTCTTGGAGAATTGAATGTGCTTTCCACCAGAGCAGAGTGGTCAGGAGATGAGAATTCTTGTTCATACATAGAAATAGGGCAAACAGAGGTTGTGCAATCATCCTGAATTACTGCACTTACTCTGCAAACAGATCCCTGTGGAGGAACAAAAAGGTTTTTAAAATGTACCTTCCAGGGTGGGCTTCCTTTGCATCAGCTTCACCTTGTCTATGAGGCTGGGACTCAATTTTCTTGCCTCCACTGAAGGCTGATCTTTGATCTTTTTCCCTTCACTGCATCTCCTGGGCACTGAACCATTGCTGTGCTGAACACTCAGCATCTCAATTAGAATTCCATCCCTTGAAGAAAATGGTACTTTATCTAGATCTTGATTTACTCCTTAGAATTCTTCATTTCAACCCATTACTCACTATTTTTTTTTCTCAACAAACCTACATTTCATAGGACAGAATACCTAGGCAGGTCGTTTGCTCCAATTTCATTTCTTTAGGTGACCATAATGTTTCATTTTCACCTGTGACCCCTGGAGTTGTTTACAAAGCTGTTCTGCTGACATTTCATTTGAATGATTGCTTTCAAAATACATATTTTCTACATCCCATTTTCATGCAGAGAATGAATAAAGTCTTAGACTGATGTGTAAAACAGGGAGTGTGAGCCACAGCTCATATGTAACTTTAATCAGATTTATAACAATGCAGAAATGGAGGGCATGGTTTCTCCTAGGATCCAGACAGTGGGAAGGTACAGGCCAATAGTTCCTGAAACAAATCCAAATATAGAATCTTTTCTCTCTGGCTTTGTAAACATTTTATTTTACTATCCCAGCTAAGCTAAGCCTGGAATCCTGTGAGTACCTAGGAATTTGTTGACTTTGTCAGTGGTAACTGTTTTCCAGACTACCATGCATTGATGTACTGGAGTCATTGCCTAAAGTGGAAATACAGTGTCTGTACAGATATTTAAGTCCCAGCTGCTACTTTAGCTGAATCTTGAGGGTTTTTTTTTAATCTGCATACTCTTCTTATGAGGCACATCCTTGGGGCATCTTGTCTCTACCACTGTTGTTGGAAAATTGAGGAAAATTCTCCCTGGACTGCTGGCAGTAGGTCCTTGATGTAAGGACCGGGAGCTTAGAAAAGGCAGAATTACAGCCTTCTGATCAAACAGGTGCCCTGTCAGCTTCAAAACAGTTTTTCACTCACAGCTGTCACTTCACTGTAGTTATCTGGGATGTGCAGAAGGACTGGAGAGGAGAATATTCCACCCCTGTCTTTCAAGGGTGGAGATGCACACTGAGATGTGCAGGAGTCCAGGGGGTGACTCCAGGCCTGCTCAGGAGCTTGGCTGGGGAGATACCACCCCAATAAAGCAGGGCTAGGGTGGAAATGTTAAACATGGATTGGAAAGGAAAACATCCAAAGAAGGACTTCTGCTCGTCCTCACAGCATTGTTAGCCTTTATTTTTGTCCAAAATGGATGTATTTAGGCACTTAAAAGTTATTATCATAGTATAGCTGCAGTTAATATTTTGTTATGTTTCTGCTTTTTCTTTTCTGACACCTAAGTGCTGCTTTCTCTCTGATACTAAAAGCCTGATAAAGAGCCTTTATTTTCACTTAATTGGAAATAGAACTTGATTGGCATTTTTAAAATTGAGAAATAAATGAAAAACTATGTGAGTGAACTGCTTTGGTCTGGTGCAGAGAAGTCAGACCTGAAAACAAAGCCTAAGGCACGTCAAGATGGTTTTGTGGAGTGAAATGATGCAGGAACAATGAGAGTAAAGTGTCCTGCAGAGGGATTTCAGTCCAGGGGTTGTACACACCCCTCAGTATAAGGACACTGCTGCTTTGGCTGCATTTTCATTCTGGTGTTTGGTATTTTGGTTGTTGATGTGGAGTAGTGTTTTCTCTTCGGGGAAGATTGCCAACTTGTGTGTTCTGGTTTGTGCTCAGACTTTTGTTTCCAGGAAAAATAAGATATTACCAGCATTAATTTCTCATTAGCTTTCAAGATGGTACATTAGTCAGCAACGTGCCCTTGCAGCTGAGAGCACTGAGGGTAGCCTGGACTGCATCAGGATTCCTGCTAATAATGCTGGATCATTTCCTCTCTTGCAGGTGGTATGGTCAAGAAAAGGACTACAATGTTCTAGTCATGGATCTTCTGGGCCCCAGCCTGGAAGACCTCTTCAACTTCTGTTCTCGCAGGTTTACCATGAAAACAGTACTTATGCTAGCAGACCAGGTACGTGCACACCTGGGTGGGAGCAGCTTCAGAGCCCTGGGGGGTTCCTGCAGAGTGGGTTAAATAATTGATGCAGTGTTTTATGCACTAAGTGAACACTTGACATAAATGAGGACAAAGTGGTGGTGCTTTCTGTGTGCTCTGCCTTACAAAGTGCACCGAGTGGGAGGGCACTGCAGCTGCCAGCTCCTTTGTGCTGCTGCTTTAAGGGCAACTTCATGAAAATATTCACACTCATTTGGGTGGATTCACTGCCACTATCACCACGGGGTCTGTGGTAGGGGGGCTGAAACAGTCTCCAGTTGTGGGTGATCTGATTCACTGGGACCTGTGGTGACAGCATGTAAGTCTGTCCCTGTGCTCTCACACTCTCCTGTAGCCTCTACTGATGCCTCAGGTTTTAGCTTTTCTATTTTTCACATTCTGTGCTGCTTTAGTTTGCAGTTCTGAGCTTCATATGATGGGATAGTGAGCTCTGTGCACAGAGCAGGGAGACAAAACAATTCCGGCTCTAGCTGGGGACCAAGGACAAATGATCCAAGGCATCACTAGGACCAGACAGTGAGCTAATAATAAATAACTGCCTTGCTTGTTTGGTCCTCACAGACAGTTCTTAAAGCTGTTAGTGGAGATGCCACTCTACCTCCAACATAATCAAGGCCTCTAAAACTCTCTTAAGTCTTTTTTTATAGCAGTTGGTATTTTTCCAACTTGGTCATGAGAATACAGCATTTGAAATGAGCAGCCATATTTATTTCTTGCTGCTTAATAAATGGCTTGATTGTGCTTCCTTCAGCTCCTTGAGAAGCACTGAGGGTTTTTCAAGTTGAATTTTTCAATGGTAGTTGAAATTTCATCTAATATTACGTAATAGATATCAGTACCAAGTTGTCACTCAGCCAGATGCTCGTAGAATCCCAGGCTCTTGGCCAAGGAAGCTCAAGGCATTTGTCTGGAGACAAGGTCAGCTGTCCCTGTTCTCACTGCCCTAGGAGGGTGATGTGCTTGCTTTAGAGAGCCATTGCCTGCTCACTTAGCCAGAGTCTGGGTGTGACAGCATCTCCAGGAGTCCACGAGGGGTTTGTGCACTGTTCCTTAGGGTGATGAGCATTAATTGGCTGTCAGCTGGGAAACAGGCAGAAATGGGGGATGGCAGCGCTCGGAAGTGGCTTTTAGGGCACAGTCCAGCAAACAGCTGTCAGGGTGTGATGTAACAACTCAAGGCTGCAAGAGGAGTGTTTGAGGAGCTGCAGAGCTGTGCCACATAACCATGGCTGTGATCTCACCCACAGGAAATGGGCTGGCCCTGTGTGATGACACAGATGTGCCAGAGTTTCTCCATGTCTCCAGATATTCTGGGATCAGGGTAGCCTAGCTATGGCAGGATGGGCCACCATCACGTTGGGACTTGCTCCATGAAAACTCGTACCTGAAAAAGTGATGTTTGATGAATGAATAACCAGATGAATGAGTAACTGGGGCAGGGGGAGGGAATGAGCTTTAAAATTCGCTTGTGGTAGCTATAAAAGCTTTGAAACAATGAAAAAAATTACTTTTTAATAGGATGCTATAGTTAGAAACATGAACTTCAGTGTCTGGGAATTATTCAGGTATTTAATCTGCCAGTTTCTGACCAATATGTGGAACTTTAACATGAAAACAAGATACTCAGCATTTAAAAAATTGGTTTTCATTAAGCAAATGCATAAACTGAAGTTGCAGAGGAAGGTAACACTAAAAATTCATGCTTTCATTGAAGGTTTAATGAAATGTCTTGCTCTCTTTGAAATCTTACATGTTGCTGGTTTTTTTTACAGATGATCAGTAGAATTGAATATGTGCACACAAAGAATTTTATACACAGAGACATTAAACCAGATAACTTCCTAATGGGTATTGGGCGTCACTGTAATAAGGTTAGTCCAAAGCTCTTTGTTTCCAAGCTGCAGAGGGAATGCCTGTGTGATTTGATTCCAGCTGCACAACTTTTGTAAAATCCATTGCTAAAACTGCTATTTTGGATGCTAAACCACAGTTCTTGGGTGTGAGAACTTGGTTTTCTTGGTGTCCACCTGTAAATGCTCTGGGTCTCTGACCCACCCTGGGAGATGCACTTGGTTGCAAGATGATTTCTGGACTTGCAACAAGGTTATAAGCTAACCCTAGAGAATACTTGGCTACTTCTCTCAAGATGTCTGTAGTCATAGCATTTTATTCCTCTATGATAAAGTCAAATCTTATCTTTGGCTTTGGGGCTGACCTCCTAGGATGAAAACAATTTGTGCAACGTGGGAGCTCCTGACCTACCAGTCACCAAGGCATTAAACCTTGCAGTGACAGACTGGTAAAGTCTCTTCAACCATCAGAATTGTGGATAAGAACAAGAGCCAACATGCAGATGCCTTTATAAATAAAAGAAATGATGCAATTATGTTGATGGAAAACTGTTAAGCTGTAGAATACCTGCTGTACAACAAAAAATTTGTCTCAGTTTACTTTGTGGGGGAAAAAAAAGCTGAGGGTGGGGGGGGGCTGAGGTTGTTGCACTTTTTGGGATGGGTAAACATAGTCAGAAGTGCATGTTTCCTGCCTGGAAGGCAACTTTTTCATTTTATTTTTAGTTTTCTTGAGTGAAATATGCTTAATCCTGCAATTTGTATGTTGAGCTCGGGCAGACAGGCAGCATTGGCAATGCATTAAGCATGCTACTGATTAGAAATTAACTTCAGGACAAATGTACGTGATCAAGCTGTTTATTGGAAGCAAGATTCCCACTTATCTTCTCTAGATGCCATCCCAGGATGTCTCATCTGGTTAGGCACTACCAGTAATCAAAATGTTTACCTTTGTTTGCCTGTATGAATGCCAACTTCAGGGCCATGAGCATTAGAAGGGGAAAGCTTGGATAATGTGAGATAACAGCTCTTGTCTGAAGAGGTGCCATGCACTGAGTGTTTAGAGACAACCATTGGTGGAAAAGCTTGTAATTCTAACTCAAAGACAGTCTTTATGTAATCCTGTTGCTGTTAAACTTTGTTTGTTCCCAAGTTTCATACTTTCACTCTGTACAGCTCTATTTTTCTCTGCTGTGTTGAGCAGTTTAGGCTCCTTAATTCTCTGGCATGACTCAAAGTAGAACTTGAAAACTTTTATTTTGGTTTTTTCCTAGTTTTAGTTTCTGATTTCCAATTGTTCTTTTTGGGCCATTTTTCTATACTTTTGCACAGTCATGCTAGGTTGGCATTGCTGCACTCCAGTTCATCTTGGTGTGGATTAATGGCCTAGAAATTGCTGCTCTGCTTACTTTACAGGAGGAACACATTAGATTTGCATCAGCTGAAATCAAAGACAAAATTGCCTACAAACCATTTGATTTTTTCCCTTTAGGGAGCCATGCAATGATATGGTGGTAAAGCACTGTGGGCATGGGCTTCACTTATGTTTCAGGGGATTAGGGAGTTAGTTCCTGACCCAAGTGCAAATTAATAGTTTTACATGAGCAAAATATGGAATGGATTCCTTCAGTTTGGAATCAAGTGCTTTGTCTAGGAAACATTTGCCACCATACAATAGTTAATGTTTCTTTTTGTAACCAAGTGTAGTTTTGGGGTTTTTAGAGATGAGTCTACACAGTTCAAAGAAAATCAGCCACAAAGACTAGAACAGCATGGTAATCTTGTTCCAGTAGCTTCCTGTCAGTTATATTTAAAAAAAAATTAAATTGATTTTTTCCCCCAAATTATAATTTGGTGATTGGGAGAAATTTTGCTCCCACCTTAAAAGATAAATTTCCAGCTCTGCTAGAAGTAAGCCCTGCATGCTTATGAAAGTAAACTTTAAGGTGACTAAATGCCTTCTACCTCTTCCTTACTGAAGATTTTACTTTTTCTAAATATCTTATGGGGGAAGGGCAGTTTGTGGAACCAAAGGCTGCTTTTGTAAGCAAAAACTTGAATTTCCTTTTTTAATAGAGCCAAATGTCACCATTGCTATCCCTGGTTAAGGCAGTGCCATTTTGGAGCGGCTCACAGTTGAAATTTACCTTGTCCCATCTGTCAAATTTTCTCCTTGGAAAAAAAAATAATACCACTATAAATAATCAAAATATGACTCAAAAAAAAGATGGAAAGATACAGTTTTTTTGAAAAGTACAGTGCTTGGTGGAAGAAGGATGGCATTTGGCTACCCTGTTCTTTCTCGAACGCCTCGGTGTTGCCTGTCTGCGCCGGCCAATGTTGCAATGTAAGCAAGACTGTTTGATGCACTGCCACCCTCTATTGTTTGTTCAGTGTTTAGAATCTCCAGTGGGGAAGAGGAAAAGAAGCATGACTGTTAGTACTTCTCAGGACCCATCTTTCTCAGGATTAAACCAGGTCTGAACTGTCTCCTATTCCAACCTCAACCCCAAATTCATGTGCTTTATTTTTGTTTCGGTTATTTTTTTTTTGTTTGGTTTATTTTTTGTTTTTATTTTGTTTTTCTGGAGAATGTAGACCTTGCAAAAGCACCTCTTATGTTGGCATTATTCAGACATACTTGGCAAACATGTAACATTACTAAGATGTTTCCCTGTGGCGCTTGTTTAAATTGTGGAATTATTTCTAAACTTTGATAGGGCTAAATGTACGTGCTCGATTTCAGGTGCAGGTTTTATTTGTGGTCTTTCCAACTCAAAAGGCAATCTCCTAAAAGTGTGGTGAAGGATAGATATGAAATAGCAGGGCTCCTGCTTGCCTTGCTGAAGGTTTCCTGCAGTTCCTATGGATGCATGTGGAGAAGTTCTGTTACCACTTCAGCCAGACTCCTCCCCGTGCAGTTTCCTTTCAAAACCACCCCAAATGTGTAAAGAAGACTTAATATTTTCATCCATTTTCCTTAAAAACTGAAATTACTCCAACAAGCTGCGTCTTGGAGAAGCAGGAGCTTATCTTGTTGTGTCTAATGTCATATTCCTGACTCTTGAAGAGAAGATGAATTGCAGAGAGAGGAAGACATTTGCCAGTTGGTAGCAGGACAGCTGGAAATTGCTGAATATGAATCACTGCTCAGGAGCTTGGCCATTGGTCCACAGCTTTCCACAGTAGTCTCCATGGATTAAATCCCAGGCAGATTCCTGCTGTACACAAGCTGACAGGCTTCTGTTGTCTGCTTCTGAAACTTTGTTATCAGAGGCACAGACTTTGATCTACTCCTCTAGTTGCTCTTGGCAAAAATCGTGCCCTACTTCTCCAGTTTCCTGCTGATAGTGCAACAAACAGAATGAAGGTGGTGTGAGGTTATCTGGGAACTGGCACTGGGACATTCTGTGCTCATCCGAACTGGCCTGTGTCTCCCAGCTTAGTTCTTTCCAGGAGGGGCTCACTCCTCTGCCTTCAGCCCATCCACAGGGGAACACAGACTGATCCTGAGCTAGGGAACAGAGCAAACTTCCCCAGGGAAGCTGCTGCTCTGAAATAATAGCCAGTTACAGGTCTGTGTTGTGGACCAAATCAGAAAATGAGGGATTGCATTCGAGCTCAGGCTTTGCTTCTAGGAAAGTCACAGCAGAGCAATCACATAGATCCTTATGCTGTCTGCTTTGGGATTCAATATCAAATATTTCCTGGCATATCAGGTGATTTCCTGGTAGCTAGGGAACATATCCATGCTCACTGAGTAGCTGCCTGTAGTGGGTGCAGCACAGCCAAGACCCACACCTTGCTGAGCTGTCTGAGCAGTGGAGTTGATTTAAAATTTTGGGTTTATATCCCTTGCTCCAAGCATTCTGGGCTTTCAGGATGACTTTGACCTGAACAGCAAGTGTAGCACTGCTATGGCTTGTGTTTGCATGTAAATCATGGCAAGACTTCAACCCCAGCTCTGACACTGCTCTGACACTAGAAGTTTAAGAGGATTTTAGCTTTGCTTTTTCCTGTCTAGGCTACTGTAGTTGGTAAATCTTCTTGAATCAGAATTCTGAGCCATAGCTACTCTGAAATTCAGAAACTTGCAGTATCTTGGATACTTCAAACAGAGTTGAACTTCCTAGTTCACAGCACTTCCAGTGTGCCAGTGACCCCCCCATTTCAGCCTTGGATGTATTTTAGTCTCTAGTTTGCTTTTAAAGATGTATCTTCAGTTCTGGAATCAGCTTTAAGGTGATACAGATTGGTTTTTACTGACACTTTATCAAACTCTAAATGTCTTCTTTCCATCATGTTCTGCTCCCACCCAACTTAATTTTGCAGCACTGATCAGTCTGTAGGGATTGTAGTCCTTGATCCTGTAGCATTAATCCAGTGTTGGAATCAGGATTTGTAGCTCAAAGTCTGAAAGGTTCTTTATGTGCTTCTTTCTGCCTCAGCTTTTTTTGCCGAGTCCTGAAATCTTGCCCAAGAAAGTACAGCCTGGATGACCCTTTGTAGGTGGGCTGGCTGGCAGCACACTGATTACCACACACTAATTACCACACACTCAGGTTGCTAAATACCAAATCATTGGGCAAGCTTGGTTATTAGAAACCCAAATTGGATCCATTCCTTGGCTCCAGCTTCCTGGCTGTGTTAAATAAAACCAGCGAGTTTGTCCTGCTGCTGTGGCAGTGTTCTGGGAGCCTTAAAATGAGCCAAGAACAAGCTGTCTTGTTTGCTGGGGAAGGTTTTGGCCTTGTGCTCTGCAGAATGGCCACTGTTCTTTGGGACAGGAGCTTGCAGGATGTGCAACCCTTTAAGCTGCCCTTAACTCCATGTGTGAGCCCTGTGTGCCAGTGGGGTCTGGGATGTGCTTTCACACATCTTCCTCCCTCAGCAGACTACAGTAGTGATAGAAGATAGTGGTAGAACTAAGCTCCAGAGGCTGAGTAGCACCATCTAATCCATTGCAGGGGATTGAGAAAAGGCTTGAACTAATTCACCATTGAGTTTTTAACTGACTAGTTAAAGCTGGTTGCGCCTCCGCACTGTTACTTTGCTTCTTTTAACTGTAGGCTGTTACATTGTCTGGGTGTCTTAAAACATAGCTAATGCCTACTGAAAGAAGTTGAGAATCTGGGGTTTTGGATAGGAATCTAACCTATTTTCATTTCTCTTGAAGTTATTCCTTATTGACTTTGGTTTGGCCAAAAAGTACCGGGACAACAGGACAAGGCAACACATACCATACAGAGAAGACAAAAATCTCACTGGCACAGCTCGATATGCCAGCATCAATGCACACCTTGGCATTGAGCAGAGGTGAGTGCAACCTTCTGGAGGTGCAGGGTGCTCTTTGGAAGCTTCTGAAGAGTCTGAGCTCATTTGGTATGAAAAGTGTATCCATCTCTTTGCAAGTGTTATTCCTTTTGGCTGCCTGTGCGAGGATGGGGAGAAAATCCAAGCACCTAATTTGCTTCTTGAAGAGACTGTGTGTCTTGCAGACATCAGGTGGATGTTCTGCATATTATTTTGGCTTTTTAAAGGCTAAGCCATACTTTGATGTGGGTGTGTCAGAGGCCCTTCACACATAAAATGGTGCACTTTGCTGATGTGTTGGTACCTGTTGGCAGCACTGCTGACTGGCTTGAGAGTCCTTTCTCAGAAAGGGTGTTCTAAAGCTGGTGTCTGGCCTGTTTTCCCACTCTCTTCAACTTAGTAAACCATTATTTCTCCTTTTGCCTGCAAGCAAGACTTAAATACCTTCAGTCACACTGTATTTTAGTTTTATGTCTGTAGGTATGTACACATGTGTGTGGATATATTTATTAGAGCTTTGCTTAATCAACAAACACATTTTTATCTTTTGGATCAAAGGCATTTTGTTCCTACAGAATCCAGCATTTTCTAGTGGAGAGAGCACTTCAGGTTGTTTGGAAGTGTTAGGTATTTATGGGATATCAAGGGATGCCTCTCTTCCTTACCTCTGTGCCTAAAAATTGTATTGGATAACTGAAGAGTGTGGCTTTACCTCTCTAGGATAGTTAAAGCTTCCAGGAATGTCTGTGCCTCTGACCTTTGTGTTAACCAAGATGAGAATGACAGAATTTCTCGTGGTCAGCTTCAACAGAACATGTAACCCACAAATGGTGCTTTAAAATGCTCCATGTTTCCTTTTTTGCTTTAATTTCCTTAAGGTTCCTTCAGGGTATTTTATTGTTTGTCAGTGCCATTATTTAAGCCAGCTTGGCATGTTGCTCAGGGAGATAATGACAGGTGTCACTTCTGAAATAAATGCATTTCACAGATCCCAAGCAGTTCTGGTAAGGAAATACCTTTGCTTGCACCTGAGAGTGAAGGAGGGATCTGCAAAGGATTTTGAATCTAGTTGGGCACCAAAAATTGAGTTTAGTTGAATTTTTCACCATAACTGCTGGTAATGGGAATTGTGTTATAATTAGAAATGTAGGTTGGTGCTTGCTAAAAGCTGCTAAACTGTCTAGGTCAAGCCAGCAGTGAGGCAAAGTAATGCATTCCTGTAATCAAGAGAAACCAGTTCTGGAGCTTATGGCAGAATATTTCAACCTCTAGTCCTGTACTTTTAGCTGTTACAGAACATGTTTTCCTACAGGTAATGACAGCTGTGCACAAGGAGCTGTTTGCAGTGGTATTTATTTTAATAATGGAGAGGATTGTCCTGTTTTCTAAATACTGAAAACTGTTTTTATCAATATATTGTAATAATGTACCCACTGCAGATTTACAGAACTAAATGTTTCCTACTACGAGATCATTGCATTAAACATTAAAACAATGAGCTGGGTGGGGGATGGATACTCTTAATCCCTTTATTGCTTCTGAATTTACCACTGCCTTCTCAGAAAACATAATTTTATGTCATGGCCCTGTACAGGTTCACTGAATGCTGCTGGTGATTAAAATCTGCAGTTCTAATGGAATTAGCAAGTTTTGCAGGCTGGAATTTGTGGGCTCAGTATCATTTTTCAGCCCTTTGTCTGTGGTTTCATGTTGCAGCTGAGATGATCTGAGGGGAGGGAACCAATCCCCTCTTCCCTGGGCACAGCAGAGCTTTTATGGCCTTGTGCTCAAAGCTTTCTGGAGCCAAGCTGATTTTCCCCTGGGATAGCTTTGCCTTTGTTCCCCAAAGGGTCACAGAGCTGGCCCACAAGTGAGGGGGTGCCAGGCTGTTCTGGTTCTATTGGCTGGGCTAGAGCACAAAACATCACCAACTTCTTTCTTCTCCTACCAAGAGAGATCAGGTTAGAGCCTGTTCCCACTTCAGGGGAGCTGTTTTCCCCTCACCTTTGTGTGTAATCCTGTTTGCAATACCACTGTCAGCCTTTTGATCCTTGTTGGGGTGGGAGGTGTAGTCTGTCCTGCCACCCTTTAAATTCTTCTCTGGGTGAGAGAGCAGCAGCAAAACCCACCAGGTTTTCCCCATAGGGAGCAGGGAGGAGAAAAAGAAGTCATTTTTCTGCCTCATATTAAATAGATGTCAGCTGCAGAGGGGCAGTCAGAGGAAAAATCTGATTTTACCACAGCTGGGAAGAGGCAACTTTGCCAAGAGGAAAAAAAAATCCTGGAGTGTGTTTTCCACTCCAGTGAGCTGTGCTGCTCTTGGTGCTCAGGAAAGCTGTGAGCAAAGTAAAGTGGAGTTCATGTGGCCAGAGTGGGGATGTGAAACATGTGCAGGGCAGAAAGCATTTGAAGTATATTGAGCTCTCTTTTGCATGAGAGTTTGTGCAAGTTCTCAGCTGGATCACTCTGGAGTTCTCCAGCTGCCTTGGAGCAGACTTTGGGGGGAAGAAGGCAGAGGCACCTCTCAGATTGATTCATGCCCCTCCATAAATATTGCTGCCTTTTAAAATCAGAGGCAGCTCAGGGGGTTTTGACAGAAGGCAATGAAGAAAGGAGCAATGCTCCTTAGGGACCAGGTGGTCAGGATTGATCCCAGGCTGAGCCAAGGTTCAGGGAAAAATGTGACTGACAAGATGTTACAGCCTTATTGACCTCATTAACCTCATTCTCTCTTACAATGCATTCCATGGTTCCTACAGAAAAATCTTCAGTTTCTACCCAAGCTACTTAAGAAGGCAGGAAAGACATTTCATGGTTGGTTTGTTGTTGTTGTTGTTGTTGTTGTTTTTCATTTTCCAAAGTTTTTGTTTCCAAAATCAGTATAACTGCAGGTGAAAGCTTAGAACACACAACACCTACAGAATATTTCTTGCTTAAAAAATGAATAGGATCGTTTCCTATCATAGGGTTTTCTTAGGGTTTATTCCTGAATTATTTTTTAATTTGAATTTTCGAATGCTAGCGCTGTGGAATAAAGTAAGAAATGGCAGAATTTGTAATTCCTTGTGTTTTTCCTCCTGCAGTCGTCGGGATGACATGGAGTCTCTAGGCTATGTATTGATGTACTTTAACAGAACCAGTCTGCCTTGGCAAGGATTAAAGGTAGGTTAGGATGCTTTTCTTTCCCTCCCCCAGCCTTTTAATATTTTTTTTTCATGTTTGGGTAGCATGCTTCTGCCTGCCAGGTGGGTTTATATAATGTTTAGCCTCAGTTGTACAAAGCAGCTTTTCCCAAAGCTTGATATTTATAGACTGTGGATTCTGCCTCTTACGCAGCAGGCAAAATGTGCATTGTTGGACTGTCTTAAAATTTATGCTAAACAATAGCTGACATCATCTTTGCCAGTTATTGTCCTGTTGCAGGCTGAGGCCCCTTTGGGAAATAAAAAATAACATTGTTAGTGGCTTTTTGAATTGCTGGAGAGAGCATGGAAATAATCTCTTGCCTGGCAAGTTCAGCCTCAGTGGTGTTTTCAGTCCAGGTTATGGCACAGCTGAGTAATTATTAACTGCAGCAGGCTTGTTCAGGATTTCCATGTATGGGAGCCAGCTACAAACGTGGCAGACATTTCTTATTTCACTTATTTAGACTCCAGTGATTGGTTTTCATGTTTTAATTGTTTTTCTTTCTTCGTGTGAGAGTTGTGTAATTCCAATGGTGTTGCAGCTGCACAGTTTCTAAAAAGGCAGCAGCTTGTGGGCCACTGGAACTCCTCAGCTGCAAATGAATGTGAAGGGTGCTGAAGCACCAGGCAGCCCTGAATGGGGCACTGAGTGGGAATTAATACAACTTTGGCAAATGTAGCTGCAAGTCTGCTGTGGTTAATGGACAAAAGCAGCAGCTAGAACTACACGAGCTGTGCCATGTGATGGAAGCATTAGACTGCGACAAATGGTATTAAACTCTGGCCAAATCTTAATACCAGATTGACCTTCATTCTCTTTGCAATAAGTGTGTGGGACTTGGAGATTTCACATAAAATACTTATGGTTGACCAAAGGATTTTTGTCATTTCTTTTTTTTTGCTGCTGTCCTTGTTAATCCAGTGTTGCACAATATCTCTTATATTGTGACCTACATGTTCCACAGGCTGCAACAAAGAAGCAAAAGTATGAAAAGATTAGTGAAAAGAAAATGTCCACTCCTGTTGAGGTTTTGTGTAAGGTAAGAGTTTCCAAATGATGTCATACTGTGAAATGGAAATTCTTTTCTTGTTTGGTGTGTTGTTTGTTGGTTTTTTCCCCCTAAACTTGAGCCAATAAATTAAATAGCCTCACATGGCATTTGCTGCTGAATAATTCTGCTTTGGCAGGCACTGGGTGCCTTGTGTTTGGCCACCCAGCAGGACTGGGAATGTGTGTACAGAGCAGCATTTGCTGCTGCTCCTTGGCAAAGTTCATGCCACCATCATTCAGGTCTGGCTGACTGTTGGCTGTGCAAGCTCCCAGCTCTCTTAGGTGAGGCTTGTTTAGTTCTTCAACGTTTACAGTGCAGGTTTGACATCAGAAGTAAATAAGTAACCAAGGTGGAGTTGTCTGGCTCGCCCACAGCCACTTTGTGCCTCTCCAGGAGGGTTCATATTGTCTGCCCTTATTCAAGGAGTGGCTGTAGTGGAATTGGATGCAAGTGATCTTTGTTTTTCCGAGGCTTTCCTTTGAGTCCTGATTCCTCTTGCACTGTGGCATCTGAGTGCTTCTTAACAAAGATCCTTGAGAGCACAGCAGGGCCTGTGCCCCTCAGACAGCAGGACCAAGGATTGCACTTTCTAGTCATGCACATCTCTATCCCCAGAGTCTGACAGCATCTCCCAAGCCATTGAACTGGTCATGGAATGGTTTGGGTTGGAAGGGACCTTAAAAATCATCCAGTTCCAACTCCCTACTGGGGACAGGGACACCCTCCACTAGTCTGGGTTGCTCAGAGCTCCATCCAGTGTGGCCTTGAACTTCCAGGGATGTTACACCCTGTGTGTTTTTACAACACTGTTCTGTGTGCTATTGCCTATTACAGGCAGGCTTTAATACAGCATTCAATGTTTAAAAATGTAAAGCAGAAAAATTTTTGAAAGAGGTTTTCATAATTTAAGTTTTCACACTTAATATTTACTAACTGACCTTGTCTCTACAGTGGAAACAAGAGTGAATCTCTTAGCAGATAATTATCATTATTTTAGAGACTTAGTTAATAAGAACAAGGTTTAATTAGGATGAACAGTGTGCTTTATAAATAAGTTAAATGTTGAAGGTTCTGGTAGCAGAGAGTTATGATTGCAAACCACCCATGAGGTAACAGTTCTGGGGAAGGAATGTGTACCTGAGCAAACCCACATGCTGAACTACAGAACACATCAACAACAAGGGGCAAAGTGGAATTAATTCATGCATCTTCAACCAGTTTTCCTCTGCTGTTAGAGACAGATGTACATCATTTTGCCTTTGGTAGGAGGTTTTTGCTGCGAGCCATGGCTTGATTAACACTGTTGATTTCCAGGGGTTCCCTGCAGAATTTGCCATGTACCTGAACTACTGTCGTGGCCTGCGCTTTGAAGAGGCACCAGATTACATGTACCTGAGGCAATTATTCCGTATTCTTTTCAGGTCAGTCTCCAAGTGGAAAAGTACAGAAACTTCTCAGGGATCCAGTTGGGAACTGCTCTGTGGGACTGGCACTGCAGAGAGCAGCTCCTGTGTGTGTGGTGTAGGGAGTTCTTCTGGGACTCCCTTTCATTTCAGAGCTTCAAAAGCTGTTTAAAGGACCTGAAAATTATTGTTCAATATTAAACATAAAGGGAAAAGATTCTCTTGTTTTTGCATTGTGTGATGTGACCAGAGGGTTGAGCCCATGCTTCAAGTTCTGTTGCAAGTACCATAAGAAATTGACCCCTTGGTAGAAGTCTTTGAAGCTTTTAATGTTTGGAAATCGGTGCTGAGCCCAGCAGTGGTTCCCAGGAGAGAAATTTCAGTGGAGAAGAATAGTGCTGCTTCATTGAGCTCATTAGAGCAACTGGAACATAAACTCCACCTTGTGCAGTGAACAGCACCTGTCAAAAGAAGGGCTGGTACTGATCTCTTGAGTCTCCCCCCAGGTTTCTAGAATCCAAAGAATTCCTATTCAATGATGTACAATACTGCAGTCTTTCCTTGAAATTATATCTATATTAAAAAAAAAAAAAAAAGCTCAGAAGCTCAGTGCAGACGGTGAGTGAGCTGGGCTGGGAGGAAGTGCTGCTTCCACAAGTGCAGACCTTTGTGTAAGCAATGAGTAAACGCTGCTGGCTGGCATTTGGGCTTGCTGCAAGAATCCCTTTAAGTTAGTAATACTTAGCATTTCTATACCATTCATAATCTCTAAAGCAGCTTAGAGAAGGAGCTATCCCCTAGTTGTGGGATTTCAGGCAGGGCTTGGTGTTGGCTCGGATGTGTTACAGCAGAACATTTCCCTCTCTTGCAGGACCTTGAACCACCAGTATGACTACACATTCGACTGGACAATGTTAAAGCAGAAAGCAGCACAGCAGGCAGCCTCTTCCAGTGGGCAGGGGCAGCAGGCCCAAACCCCCACAGGCAAGCAAACTGACAAATCCAAGAGTAACATGAAAGGTTAGTAGCCAAGAACCAAGTGACGTTACAGGAAAAACAAAAATTCCACGAATTTGGACAACGGTGGCAATTCCAAGTGTTAGATCAAGGAGGTGGTTTAAAAACTACATTTGGCTCTTAAATTCAAAAGCAAAACCAAAAGACGTCCTTGGAGAATTTGACTACTAACTTTATACCAAAATGTCCTTGTTATTCATATCATTTCTTCTGGGGATGTTGGGTCATTTTTAACCACTGCATCTTTTGCTCCCGCATTAACCACTTTCCAAAAACAAGAAACTGACTTGGTGTTGGGAATGTGACATTTTTATTTATTTTGATTTATATGTATACATATATATGTCCTTATATATGTATAAATATATAATGCAATCCAAAATCCTAGACCTAACACTTTTTAAGGGATATTTCTCATTGACTAGGCAAGGATCTAGAGACTTTGGGTTCTGCTCTGTGGCAGCTGGTACAGTGCTGTGGGTTTGCTTCTGTTCTGTATGCCTCAAACACTGGGAACAGAAAATTGTGACTGCTCTGGCTTTCTCCAGTGGGTTTACATTGAGACATTTGGTCCAGAATTCAAGGAAGGGACCAGTGAGCTCAAAATGCCTTGTCTAAATCAAGCAGTAACCCCAAACTGCTGTGGATTGCCAACTCACAATTTTCTGAAGTATCTGGGTGCTCTGGGGTGGGGCTTCAGTTTTCCTGATGATTTTTTGATGTTTCTAGGTTATGGTTTCAAAGGGAAATGTTGTGACATGTTCAAATGTAATTGTGTAATAACTGAAAACTGAGTTCTGAAAAGATACATCAATTTTTTTCCCCACATGGTCTAGAAGCTTTTAAAATACTTTTTTTTTTTTTAATGATACAAATGTGCTGGTGTGAGTCTGGTAAGTCCCTAGGATGAAACTGCCACATCTGTGAGCCAGGAATTGCCATGAAACCAATTCCTGCAGCTGAGCTGTGGATAAAATTGAAACTAATGAGGCTATGCGACTGAGAATAGAGAAGCAAGGTTTAAATTCTGTACTGAGGCATTGCTGCTCTTCAGTACCTCTTGTCTGTCATTTTTATGTGTATAAAATTACATACTTGCTAGCATGACAATCCTGGAAATCAAAGAAATGCAGAAGTGTTTACAATAAACTTAAACATTGTTCTTCACATAGTGTGGGAGCATTCAAACCTTACCAGGTGTCTTTAGTCAAAATAGCTATCAAAAACCCACATTTTGCTCAGAATAAATGAAGTATTAAAACACCTGCTGCTTTTCCCAAGATTGAAGTGGTTCTTGAAAAAAAAAATTTAAAATTCAGAGATGCCATTAAGTGTCAGATTTTTGGCATAGAGCGGCTGGATCTGACAGGCTGGAAACCAGTTCCTGCAGCTGCAACACCAGTAGCAGACTGGGTGATTAAGCACCTGGGCTTGGATTGCTTCCTGAAATAAAGAAACTCTGACTGAAGTTCAGAACCCAGCCCAATTTGGGGTGTGGATGAGTTGACTGTTCCAGCTGGAGAAGATAATTTGAGCAAAAATGCGCATTCCTCACAACAGCTCATGCTCAAAGTGAGGCCTTGGCAGGAGGTGATGATCTGTAAGTGGAACCTGCCCTGAAAATCAGGTTGTGAGCTGGTGAAACACAGTTTGGCTGAAGTGTTCTGGGGTTTAACGTGCTGCTCTCCTGCCTCAGACAGTCTCTGCCCAAGTGCTGTGTGTGAAGAAAGAAAAGGTCATTAAAGTGATTATCGGCCTGCACCTTGACGTGATGCTTCAGTGCCAGAGAGCAGAGCTGGGCTCGATGAGCAGGGAAGCTTTGCCATGGAGCCTCAGACCATTTCTGTTCACTGATTTACCTTCCTTATCACACTGTCCTTTGGGAGAGACCCCTTGCTACAGCTGAGATGAATTGCTTGGGGTTTCAGCCCAATTTCATTGGGTTTTTGGGGGAATGACTCTCCCCTCCCCACCACCAAGAAAGGCTTGTGACCTTTGGGTCGATCAAGCTGTAATGTCAGCAGAGCATTAAAGCAGTGCTTGGCAAACATTCTGAAGACTTCAGAGGCTTCATCTCTTCAGCAAAGTAGAGATTTCCAGAGTCCTAAAATCCTACATGTCTTTTTGTGGGGAATTCTGCCTGTTAATGAAGATTTTTTTTGAACCCAGCTAAGCTGAAGGAGGAGGCAGTGTGGCTTGGATGCTCTGTCACATTGGAGAGGATGAAATACCTGGTTATTTTTTCTGGAGTTCAGTTAAATTCTTTTGTAGTTGCTGTAGCAAAGCCTGTGTGGAAGTGGCTTAAAAGGCTTCCTGATATCAAATGTTACCCCTCTGGTAACCCTATCCATTGAACAGGAGTCCTGCAAATAGCAATGTACAGGTGCAGTTATTTGTAAAGTGCTGTTGGAGATTTGCATCTGGGCAGGGTGGGCCAGGGAAGAACAGACTCAGATTGTTTGGCCAGTGTGCTCATTTACAGATATTCCTGATTTCCTTAACTCAGATCCATGTTAAATCATCAATGAATCCTAGAGTTTATCCAGGCTAAATATTCTGCTTGGTTCCAGAATAACCTGCTCTGTCCATGGCCTTTTTTCTCTTCAGTTTTTTTCCCCTGCCCCTCTCTGGAACTGTGTGCAATGTCTTTTGTAACAGCCAGATCAGCTGGTTTGGAACTTGGAGAGGTGAACTGTTCCAGCAGACAGAGCTCTGCTGACTCGGGGAACTTGGGCTGCCTCTCTTTTGCCAGAGCAGCAGTTGTTCAGGTGTGATTTGTAACTGTGCTTACACTCAGCTTCCCTCAGTCATAAAAGTGACTCAAGCAGTCAATCTGCAGGATAAAGTCTACCAGGTCCATTTGGAAGAGGTGTTTTTAACTCCTGGCAGTGGAGATTCTGCGAGGCTGGCAGCAGGTCCATTAATATTTGCTGGATGCCTGTGCTGGTGGCAGGATTGCTCAGAACAGACTGAGACTTCCCTGCTTGAGAATTAGAATTACTGACACCTGAATCCTTCTCACTTGCTTGTCTGGAGAAATGGAGAATACACAAAGTCTGAGCATTTCACACTGAGGAGGGTTTTAGGGAATTACACTGCAGTTGCTGCTCCCTTGTCAATCACATCTTCAGCCATGGTAATAATAAAGCAGTTTGAGGATCCCTCATGTAGCACAGAGATTTTCAGAGCTTTGGGTAACACCTCAGAGGGACAGGAGCGATGATTTGGCCCTGTATGGAGTGAAGATCTTTGGAAGAGATACCACCATGGACTCTCCAGCACGTTCCTCATGCCAGCAGTGCTCTGTGTGCTCTATCTCCATCTCACCTGACTGCTGTGGTTGGGCTGTGTCTTTACAGGACTTTGAAGGGACATTTTGAGTTGAATCCAGTTCCCTGTTGCTCTCTGTAGCTGGACATTCTCCTGCCCACATTACCTTGGGTTTGAGGAGCTCTAATAGCAGCAGAGCGTTTGGTAGGATGTCTTTTGTCCTCAGGTCCAGGCTCCCATTTCTTGTGAAATACTCAGACTTCTGAAGCAATGAGTTGATCTATTTCTTTCCACACTCTTCTTTGTTGACTTTGTTTTGGCTGCTTTGATGGAGAAAGTGGTTCAAAAGATGAATCAGTGTTCTCTGCTGAACACACTGAATGGAAAAACAGCATAATTTTTGGTTGTGTACATCGAGTAAGGATTAGGGAACTCAGGAGTCCCTGGGCTTTCTGTGGGAACTTGCACTCAAGTGGGAATGGCTGTCTTGATTCTGGTGCAGCATTTTTTTTTAATATGACCAGTGCTGGATAAAGAGAATTGTCCCTCAGTGCATCAACACTACATTTGAAACAAGTTATTGACCCTCTTTGAAATGACCTGTAGCCAGTTCTGGAAGAGTTAAAGCCATTTCTGGGTGCTCTCCAGATACATTTTGGACAGAATGTCAGACTAGTAAGACTTGTTTGCACTTGCTTCTCTCTGGATGACAGCACAAGCTATAGCTGAGGTCAGCTCTGTCTGTATTTCACTGAGAAGAGATTTCTGTTGCGAAAGCTCCGAGCTGTTGCTGTGATGAACTCACCCATGGGCAGAACCATCCTGTCTGGAGAGCATCCAGAGCGGAAACTCGCTTGGCAAGGCCATCTTTGGTTGAGGCTGTGAAGCACAGCCCTGCCACCTGAGTCACCAGAGAGGAGCACAGAGGGAGGACTGGCTTAGCCTGCAGTAACTGGTTCTTGGAGATCTGTGTGTGTTCCTGTACTCTCCCTATCCCCCAGTGTCATTTGGAATTCTGAACATGAAAAGAATTGCTGTGTGTGCAGCACCTCCCCTGCCATGTGAGTCAGCCCTTGTCCTTCCCAAGGCTGAGGTGTGCTGCTTGCCCCGTGGCTGTCCCAGGTGCTGCCTTGTTGTGGGTGCTGCTGTGGCTTTGTGGTGCCAGCAGTTGCTGTAAGGTGGGTGAGTGATGCCCTGGCTGGCCGTGTGCCACTGCCTGTGCCACTGCCTGTGCCACTGCCTGTGCCACTGCCTGTGCCACTGCCGTACTGCGGCTCTGGAGAGCACCCTGCAGTCAGATGACAGCTTGACATTCAGGGATATAAACATGAGCCACTGCAGACGAGTAGAAAACAATCCTATGAAATTACATCCTGTTTCCTAGTGGCAATAACACAGCTTGTTTTCAAACTGCTGGGCTGAATTCCTGCTGGAGGAATGTGGCATCCAGCTGGTGCTTTCAGCCTGTTTCCAGTGCAGCAGGAGGTGAGAGTGAAAGGTGTGTGAGCTCCAGAGCTGTGGCAAGTGCTGGTTACCTTTGGAAATGGACACCAGGAACTCTGCAATTCCCAGATGGAGCAGCATTTTCCCCTTTGAATGACCATAACTGCTGTTCAGTTTTCCTCCTGTGAATGCTGTTGCTCATTTCCATCCCGTATCAGTAAGTTTGCCCTTGTGTTTATCTTGCAGGTTTCTGAGCATGACGAGGATGGGACAAAGCAGAGCAGATCGGAGCAGGACTTGTCACTCCCCAAATCCTAGAAATTTTAGTTGATACACTTGCCAGTGGCTGTGGGCAACCATTTCCTTGGTGTAAAGAACTTAATATCAGTATAAACTGGCTCTGGGCAGTGTCAGTGATGCTGCACTTTGAGTTGTAGCAGCTGTAATTGTGAATATTACTGAGATAGTGAAACATGGTGTCCAGTTTTCTATTGCATTTTTTTCAAGTGGAAAAGTTAACTAATGGTTGACACACAAGTGGAGAAAATTGTGCATATGCCAATTTTTGTTACCTTTTTACTTTGAACTACACTGCTTATGAGATCTCATTGTTTTGGAAGAATGGCATGAACAGTCTTCGGCAACAGTTGTGATAATTGTAAATGCTCACAATTGTGCACTCTTTTCTGGTTATTCCTCCCTGGGTTTTGAAAGTTGTACACTTAAAACATTCTTAAAGTTGTTGGCTTCTATGTGCAACATACCAAGCCAGCTGACATGGTAGTAACCAAAGATTCCAGTTTTTAAGCATATGAAAGACTCTGCCTGCTTACCTGTGCTAGAAATAACAGCATCTAAAGTGAAGACTTAAGAGAAACTTAGCGACTACTAGATAATCTTTAGGACTCTGCATTAACTCTATAATGTTCTTGGTATAAAAGGAAAAACAGCATATTTGTCACGAAATTTAGTTAACATCTTACAACTGAACCTGTATGTAAGTTGCTTAGATAAATGTAATCACTGTAAACATCTATATGATCTGGGATTTTGTTTTTATTTTGAAGCGGGAGCTTTTTTGTTTACAAGTTCATTAAAAACTAAAAACTGTTTCTGTAAGGAAATGAGATTTTTTTAATTTGCCTTGTTAATTCAGTTTAAGAAATTTACATTACCCTGTTTTTAAACCAAGTTTAAGGCCATTTGTTAAGCAAAAGAAGTCATATTTCTTTCTAAATCATTTTAGATTTAGTGTTGTAACTCTTCCTCATTTTGTTTTTAAATAAATTTTGTATTTTTTCCTTGAGGGGGAAGGGGCAGTCTTGCATTTTTATAACCTGTTGTTTGAGACCAGCCCTCCATAATAAGATTGGAATTTTTTAAAATGAAATGGCATCTTTTGCAGACCCAGGATTGGCAGCCTCCGAGCATTGCCATGTCCTGCCTCGGCTGGACTGACTTGTGATTGCTGCTTTGGAGAAGAAAATTGGAATGGTTTGAAAAAATTTGGATGGTTTGAAACCAAGGCATTTTCTTTCAAGTTCTTGTGAAGTGGATATGACCAGATTTCCTCTTGTTCTTGGGGGCAGCCTTGCACCATGCAGAGTTCACATTGGTTACTGCCCCAGGCTGTCTTCCTTCTCACTCCTATTCTAGCCCAGCTGAAAGAAAGAAATACTTTTATTGCTGGTAATTCTTTAACAGTGTAATTTATTCCTTTATAGCATGTCAGAATAAATTAAAAAAAAATGTCTGAAAATGCTGCCAGATGCCTATTGTGTAAATGTTGTCTGTATGTTTGCTTTTTAGACAGTTTTCATGCATGGAGCAGAGTTCCTGCTCACAGTTCTTCTTTTTTACTGTTGGAAAAGATCTTTCTTTCCTTTTGAAAACCATTTCTTCAGGATCATAAGACACTGTGCACTCCTGGAATGGTGATGATGTGGATCAAGGCTCCCCTGTACTCTGTCCAAGAAGGATCTGCCCTGAGTTGTTAAGCTTTGGGTGGAGAACACTGTGTGCTAATAATAACAAATAATAAACGCTGGGATAGATAATCAGGGAGGCTGCTGGGCTGCAGAGATAGCAGAGCACACAGCAGGCTCTGCTGCCTGCCAGGTGCAAGAAGAAATGGAGCTCGTTCTCCTGGCCAGGATGGTTTTCCAAACTCCTGAGTCTTGCCCCATCCAAATAAGGATGGTTTTCAAGCAATGCCTCCTATGAAAACCAGTCTGTTTGTAAGAACTGGTATCTAGAGCACTGTGAGATGTCCTTATCCCTGATTTCTGCTGTCTAGGCAACGTGTCTGACAACACACGTTGGCAGGAGGGGAAGAAGCATCAATGAAATGCCTTCTTGGCAGCTGTCCTTGGAGAGGCTGCTCGGAATTGTTGTGGCATCGCTTTTCATGCTTTGACATGAGATACTTGCTGAAAAGTTGGAGAAAACAATTTGGTTTCAGGAGAATAAATTATTTTCTTTGCCCGTTAAATTTGCTCGTGACTTTGAGGGGGGAGTTGGAAACAGAGCTGCTGCTGCTGAGCTCTGCAAGGGAGAGTAAATACATTTAGGGTGTCAAAATGCATTGGTTTGTAGTTTGGGGAGGGCTGTGGAGGAGCCTGGAGCTCTGTCAGCCTTGCAGACGTGTGGGAACAGAATTTGTTTCTGGGCCAAGTGTTTCGCATCAACAGCCTGTGCCAGATGTGCTGGGCAGGGCATGAGATGCCCACCTTCCTTAAACAGGCACCCAACACCCGTTTGCTGTGTGTTCTCCTTGGTTTGTAACAAAGATTTCGGCCTGAAGGATTAAAACTCTGGATCCTGACTTCTGCTTGCACCTCTGCAGAGGTTTTGTGTGGAGAGAGATTCACCTGCCAAGGCCAAACTTCTGCAAGCAGCCCCAGGCCCTTGACAAGGAATCATCGTTTGGACAAGAGGCTGTAAAGCTCAAGATCTGCAGCCTCGTGCTCGCTGGAAAGTGCCAGAATTCGGGTAATGACATTAGGCTGTGACAACAGCTCCTTAGTCACCTCCCTAAGCTGCGTCCAGGGTTCCAAAGCAATTTATTAACCTCCTTAGAAGGACTCTGAGAGGCTTCCTAAGGCCACCTTCTAAAGGATTGCTTAATTGGGAGCACGGAGTGCTCATGTGCAGTGTACTGCTTCATTATTTTTAACCTATTTAAGCCATTCCTTGTTAGAAGCAGTTGAGAGCCTTTTTCTCTTCTCCTGTAAAGGCTCTGAAGAGAGACAGCTCTGGCTCCCAGTTACTGCCAGTGTCACTCTTGGCTGCTGCTCTGCGTGGTGTTGGTAACAAGTGACAAACACAACCCCTGGCTGTGTTAAAAACACTTGATGTGTCTGCTGGGCCTGGAGCCTGTCCAGCATGTGCCACACTTTTTATTTTATTTTTATTTTTTTTCTCCCTGATTTCTGTGTCTCTGGGGGTTATTTTTCAAGCTCAAGCGTTGCCTTGCTGTTGCAGTGTTGTGCCTGTTCTCTCTTGGCTTTTTCAGGTGTTTTTTGTTGGGAACCTGTCCCTGCTTTGTGCTGGGGTTTTCCTGAGCTGAGGTGCTTCAGTCCAGCCCCACTGCCCTCCCAGGAGCTTGGCCTGGCTGCCTCCCTGCAGTCCCTCCTCCCATGTGGAATTTTTCTGCCATCCCAAGTTGACTTTTTGCACGAGGCTTTAATTTCTCTTGACAGCGTTCTCCAATTTAGAAGATTTGTTGCTTAGCCAGCTCCATCAGCCCCATCTGCTCCTGCCTTAATTGCAGTGAAATCATCATGATTTCATATCAGCTTGATGTCATGGACACGTCCAGGCTGCGGGCAGGAGGGAAGTGGGCAGGAGGAGGAGCTGTCCCTGCACCGATGCTCTGCAAGGATGACACGGAGGAAATGCCTTCCCTCCTAATCGGGCCCGAGTGGAAGGACCGAGTCCCTGGCTGTTCTCGTGTGGAAATGGCTCTTTAATGTGATCCTGGTTAGCTAGGGCTCAGCAGGAACGGGAAGGGTGGGAGGAATCGAGACTGCCTCGTGCTGGGGCACAGCTGCTCTAATGAACCTTCCAAACACACCCAGCCCTGTCCCTCTCTGTCAACTCACTGAGCAGTACTAAAGGTGTAAAATCCATTCCTCTGAGATGCTAATGTGACTTTTTACAGGATGTGAGATGTTCTTGGATGTCACTGTGGGTAGTGCTGGATTTTGGGAGCTGGAAATCAGCAGGAGCCAGGGAATATTCTCACAGCAGACTCGAGTTGTTTGGGTTTGCAGGTATTTGTGACCATAAATTACTGGAGGTTGATGTAGCTCCTTTCTCAGGGGTTTTGGTATGAGGGACTGAATGGAAGTACCTGAGCACACTCAGCCCTTCCCATTCTGCCTTTTGTTTTTTGTAAACACAGCGGATAAACTGCATTTCTTTCCCCCTCTGAGTTTGTCTTTTGGCTGGAGGAGAAGCTCTTCCAGAGCTGTGTGTGCACCACTCATGTCCCAGGAGCTCCAAGGCTCTGCTGCTCCCCGTCCCCACCCCTGGAATGCCACCGAGCCTTGGGCTGTTTTGCAGGTGGCAGACTTTGAACTTCTTTTGAATGGAAGCAATTGGAGCTGCTGGGGAGCCCTGGAAGGAGTGAGCATGTTGTCCTACAGGGTGGACTGGCTTGTGAGCTTCCCTGCTGCTCTCAGAGTGTGCATGATAAATTCATGCTTCACTTTACAGGCCTGTAAATGCCCAGGGCAGGAGCCTGACTTGGCAAAATCCTGTGCCCGGCAAGGTGGGGCAGGGAATTGGTGTGACTCAGCTTGGTGGGACTGCATGAGGCACCAGGGCAGGGGCACGAGGAGCAGATCCTCCTGTCCCTTCCTCATGGCTCAGGTGAGTCCCTCGTATTCTGTGGCCAGAGCAGTGCACTGGGACTTGTCCCAATGAGACCATGAGTTTAACTGGGAATCTCCAGGGCTGGGCCCTGGGCAGAGCTTGCCCTGATGTGTCTGGATCTCCTGAGCTGCTGCACTTCCTCCTCCTGGGGCTTTAACTGCTGCTCAGCCCTGTGGATGGATTAAAGACTCTTGACTCACCCATCTCTGGTGACTGCAAGGATTTCACAAATCCAAGTGGGCACAGTGGGGTCCAGGACCAGCCTGGGGCTGGCAGCTGCCTCTGCTTGAGCAGCCAGACCAGGCTGGGTGGCCTCTGCTGATGGCATCTGCCCCATCCTCATCTGCTGGGAGCCCAGATGGGGCACAGAGGAGCAGGGATTGTTCTCCTGCCTGGGCAGCTGCAGGCAGGCAGTGGGGGAGGAGAGCAGAGAGGTAAAGCCAGAAACTGGTGCAAGTCCTTTGAGCTGAGAAAAACCACTTAGGCAGCAAATAGAATCACTCTCATGTGCCGACAGCTTCCCCCAGGCACAGCCCTGCCTCGTGCTGAGCTCTGCCTTCCTCCTCCTCCTCCTCCTCCTCCTCTCAGGCTGGAGTTGGGCCAGGGCTGTTTGTGCCACTGGGTCGGGGCAGAGCCTGTGAGCAGCTCCAGGGGGGTGGGCACGGTGGGTGGGGGTGGTAATGCCCCTTCAGGGGTGGCATTCCTGGTGCCACCAAAGCCTTGGGGAGCTCCTGCTCCATGGAGGAGCAGGCAGAGCCAGAAATCCCTGCTGGCACACCCTGGGAGCGCCTGCCTTCCTTCCCAGGCCCTTTTCTTTGGGGGTAGGAAAGGTGAGGAGCAGCTGTGGCCATTTGCTTTCCAAGGAAGGTGAGGAACAGGTTGTGGCCATTCTTTCCCTCCCAAACCCCCTTTCTTTGGGCAGGAAAGGTGAGGAACAGGCTGTGGCCATTCCCGCCCTGGGCTGCCCAGGAGGTGTTTGTTTGCTGCTGTTTTTTATGGGCTGTTTGTCCTGGGGAGCTGGGGACGAGCTGCCAACCCTGCCAGAGCTGCATCCCTGGGAAGGTGGAGCTGTGCTGACGCCGTTCCCAGCTGGCCTGAAGCTGCTCACAAATCCCATAAACTGATTATGGGTGTTAAGTCCCTGCTCAGTGACCTTTCTCCCTCTCACTGACAGCTTTTAACATGGTGCCCCTCCCCGAGGTGCTGGCAGGGGCTTGGGGACAGCAAGGTGGGTACGAGGCTGCCTCGCGTGCCAGCCCTGCCAGCACCTCCCAGGAGATGCAGCCCGGCCTTGGCAGCCTGATGCTGATGGGAAGTGATTTGTTTTTGCTTCCCAGCATGCAAACAGCTCCTGGGGTCCGAGCTGGCTCTGCTCAGCCTTGCCCAGTGAAAAGCTGCTGGCGGGGGGTGCCAGCCAGCTGTGCCCACTGCTGTGGTGCCTCCCAAAATCCCAGCTGCTGGCAGGGCAGGGCAGGGCAGGGCAGGGCAGGCAGGATGCCGGGGTGGCTCTGAGGGGTGGGATGATGCCCCTGGGCACACTGGCTCAGCTGTGGCTGGCTGCTCCCAGCAGGAGCTGATCCTGTGGGCCAGGGAGAACCTGGGCATCCCTGAGGCACGGGGTGTGTGCCCACGTGTGTGCATGTGGGTGCATGTGTGTTTCCATGTGTTTTTCCCTGTGTTTCCATGTGTTTCCATGTGTTTCCATGTGTATTTCCATGTGTTTCCATGTATTTCCATGAGTCCCTATGTTTCCCTGCATATGCCTGTATTTCCCTGTATTTCCCTGTGTTTCCATGTGTTTCCATGTGTTTCCATGTGTTTCCCTGTGTTTCCATGTGTTTCCATGCGTGTCCATGTGTTTATGGCCATCCCTGTATGTCCATGTATTTCCATGTATTTCCATATGTGTCCATGTGTGTCCATGTGTATTTCCATGTATTTCCATGTATTTCCATGTGTTTCCATGTATTTCTATGTGTGTCCATGTGTGTCCATGTGTGTCCCTGTGTGTCCCTGTGTATGCCTGTGTTTCCATGTTTTCCCTGTATATGCCTGCATTTCCATGTGTTTCCCTGTGTTTCCATGTGTTTCCATGCGTGTGCATGTGTTTATGGCCATCCCTGTATGTCCATGTATATTTCCATGTATTTCCATATGTGTCCATGTATGTCCATGTGTATTTCCATGTATTTCCATGTGTTTCCATGTATTTCCATGTATTTCCATGTGTTTCCATGCATTTCCCTGTGTTTATGGCCTTCCCAGGGTGGGGAGAAGGGGGAGGAAGCCCCATCCCAGTGCCAGGATCCTGCAGCATCCCCGCGCCTCTCAAACACCCCGTGCCTGCAGCTCCCTTCTACCCCCTAGGAAGAAGTGTACATGCAGGATATTTCAAGTGTAAATGCAGGATATTTGATATTTGAGCAAGCAGGGCACAAAACCCCTGTTTGGCTGCTCCTCAGCCTCTTCCCAGGCCTGCCTGTGAGTATTTGGCGTGTGTGGGGAGCACTGGGACTGCCACCCCAGCCCTGGCAGGTTCTGGGACAGGAGAGCAGCTCTGGGAGCAATCCTGCTCTGGAAATAACCTCCCAGCTGCTGGTGTTTGTTAAGTGGCCGAGCTGAGCCCCTGCAGGAATGTGAGATGTGAGGCACTCCTGGGTCAGTGTCCAAGGGCAGCTCTGTGGGACAATCCCAAATGCCAGGATACACTTTCCAGGAAAGAAGTGTTTGTGCCCAAATCCCAAATATCTGGAAGGGCAGGGCAGCCTCCTCTGCGGCTCTGTGGCTGCTTTTATTTTGGATGTGGTAACAGAGCTGGGGTTGGAGTCCTGCTGGGAGCCTTTCTGGGAGCTGAGGGCTGGCCCAGCCCCACAGCAGCTGTGCCACAGCTCTCAGCTGCCTGGAGCCACTGCTGGGCACTGGGGCTGTGCCCTGCCCTGGGCACGGGGGCTGTGCCCTGCCCTGGGCACTGCATCTGCCCTGGAGAGGGTTCAGAGGTGCTGGCAAAGCCCTGAGCTCAGTCCCAGCCGCTCCCTGCTCCTCCTGCCCTGCCCAGCTCCTCTCCTTGGTGTGGGGGAGCAGCAGGGAGCCCCCAGTGTGGGGACACTGCTGTGGAGGTGGCACTGGGGCTGGTGGCAGCTCTGCCTGCTGCCAGCCTGCAGGGCATGGGGAAGCTGGGGACAGCTCACCTTAACCCTGCAGCTGTGTGCCAGCAGCTCTGGGAAAAGCCCTGGTTGTGCTAAACCTCAGCTGGATGAGCTCAGGTGATCACAAAGCACCTCGAGGTCACCCTGGGCCCGTGACAGCCCCTGGAGCCCAGGACAGCTGCTCCGGGACTGTCAGAGCTTTTTACCCCCTGAAAAAGCTTCTCTGCAGGGCTTTGAGTGCAGAGGGGTTTGGAGGGGCAGCTGTGCCAGGCTGGGGAGGTGCTGGAGCTGCTGAAGGAGCCAGGAGGGCTCTGGCAGCACTGGCAGAGCGTGGCAGGGGCAGGCAGGGCTGGCATCTCCTGGGGTGTGCCAGCTGAGCTGGGAGCCTGCCTGCTCCACCTGGGAGTGCAGTTTGGGGTGCAGGCAAGTGCCTGTGGTGCTCAGCTTTAGGTGAAGTGCTGGAAGTGTTTCTCATGTGTATTTCCCTGTGTTTATGGCCTTCCCTGTGTGTCCATGTGTGTCCCTGTGTGTCCATGTGTATTTCCATGTGTTTCCCTGTATTTCCCTGTGTTTATGGCCTTCCCTGTGTGTCCATGTGTGTCCCTGTGTATTTCCCTGTGTGTCCATGTGTATTTCCATGTGTGTTCATGTGTCGCCATGTATTTCCATGTGTTTCCCTGTGTTTATGGCCTTCCCTGTGTGTCTGTGTATATTTCCATGTGTGTCCCTGTGTGTCCCTGTGTATTTCCATGTGTGTCCATGTATTTCCCTGTATTCCCTGTGTTTATGGGAAATACAGGGAAATACATAGAAACACACGTCTGGGTAGCCCAGCTCAGCCCGGCTGCCCTGCCCAGCCCAGCCAGCCCCACAAACAGCAACAGGGAGGGCCCGAGCTGCTCCTTGCTGCAGCTGCCATCACCAGGGGTGTGATAAACGCCCAGCGGCTCGTCTGCCTCTGCCCGATAGCCCGAGGGGCCGCTGGTGGAGAGCTGAGCTGTGAGGAACGTTTGAGGGAGCTGGGGCTGTTCAGCCTGGAGAAGAGGAGGCTCAGAGTGACCTTATCACTCCCTACAAGTCCCTGCAGGGAGGCTGCAGACAGGTGGGGTTGGTCTGACAGAACCAGAGGACACAGTCTGCAGCTACGGCAGGGAAGGGACAGCTTGGATATTAGGAAGAAAATTTTCAGCCAAAAGAATAATAAAGTACTGGAATGCTCTTCCCAGGGAGGTGGTGCAATCGCCATCTCTGGAGGTGTTTAAAAAAGACTGGACATGGCCCTTGGTGCTGTAGTCTGGGCGAGGTGTTTGGGCACAGGTTGGGCTTGATGATCTTGGAGGTCTCCTCCAACCTCATTGTTCTGTGATTGTGTGATTGTGTGTGATTCTGTGATTCTGTGACTCTGGGATTGTTGATTGTGTGATTGTGATTCTGTGATTCTGTGATTCTGTGTGTGATTCTGTGATTCTCTGATTCTGCGATTCTGTGCGATTCAGTGATTCTGTGACTGTGACTCTGTGATTCTGTGTGTGATCCTGTGTGATTCTGTGTGTGATTCTGCGATGATTCTGTGACTCTGGGCTCTCTGTAGAAGCACTTTTGGCTCCCCGTGCTCGCTGCCAGCCCCTTGTGTCCCTGCGGGAGCATCCTCAGCTCCTGCGGGGCTGGGCCGGGACAGGCGGCGTTCCCAGGGATCTATCCCAGCCCGGGGCAGCCCTGGGGGCACAGAGCCGCCTCTCACTCGCCCGTCCTGCCAGATCAGCATTTCTGCTCTCAGAGCCTGCCCGGGCACGGCAGCGCTCCTGCCATCAGCAGGATCCATCGGGAACATCCCTGTGCCTGCTCCCCCTGCTCCCCCTGCTCACCTGGCAGGCTCTGCTGCTCTGCTGCCAGCGAGAGCCCCGCCAGGAGCGGGGCTGGGAGCCCCCTGCCACTGCTGGCCCACCCTGTGCCCCTCTCCTGCTGCCTCCCCCTGCGCCCGAGCCCCCAGGATGGCTGGACGTGTCCCCTGGCTGGACGTGTCCCCTGGCTGCTGGGCTCAGGATGCCATGTGCAGCAGTGTGCAGCACTGTGCAGCAATGTGCAGCCATGTGCAGCAATGTGCAGCAATGTCAGTTCCTTTCCAGGCTGGGCTCCCTTTCCCCAGCAATAAGAACTTGCAGGGCACTTTTGGAAGTGCTCTGCCCTGCCTGCTCTGTCCCGAGTGACTCTGGAGCTGCAGGGCTCAGGCTGCTCTGTGCCACCCCCAAGCACCCAGCTCCAGCTCCTTCATCCCACTTAGCCCAGATTTTCTCTAAATAGGTCACTCCTTAATTGAGGGCAAGCACAAAGTTGTTCTGTTTCTCCTTGCTCTGGACAGACCCACTCGAGGAGCGGCCAGGGCTGGGCAGGGCTGGCTGCTGGGAGCCTGCAGGAGCTGTGCAGGGCAGGCTGGGGCTGCCTCTGCCCCTCCAAGGCCGTGTGAAAGCCCAGCCCTGGCTGGTCTGCAGCAGGGGAGGCCGGCAGAGCCTGGCTGGTGGCTGCTGGCGGGGAGGGAGCAGGATGGGGTTTTACCCTCTGTGGTGCAGGGGAACAGGCCCAGAGTGTGTTCCTGCCCTCAGGCTGGCTGCTGCTGCTGGGAGGTGACACCAGGGTGACCCCAGGGTGCTGGGGACAGTGTGAGCTGTGCTCTCCCCCCTGTGTCTGGGTGTCCCTCTGGAAGGGGATCTGTCGCAGACATCTTTTATGAAAAATCCTTTCCTTAGGGTTTTTCCTCCTGAGAAGCTGAGAGGCCTCAGGAACAAAATGTAAGCAATGGTTATCTGCTGCTGTGGAATACAACAGGTGCATCTGTGATTGGTCTCATGCAGTTGTTTTTAATTAATGGCCAATCACAGCCCAGCTGGCTCAGACAGAGAGTCAGGGAGGGTCTGCTGGAGCAGGGCATTGGGTGCCACCCTTGGTGCTGGCGCTGCCCTGCTCTGGTGCTCCTGTGCTGCTTGTACCCTGCCCAGGAGCTCATCCCCAGCCCAGGGTGGGGTCGGTGGGGTTGGGGCAGCCTCAGGACCCGCTGGGAGGACTTGGAGGAGGAGATAAGGCTGGAGCCGGGCCCGTGGAGCTGTGCCTTGAGTCAATATTGGTTGTGGCAGGCCATGGGCATTGCTGGCAGGGCAGCAGGGCACTCAGCTGTGCCCTGGGCTGGGCTCTGCTCGACCTCTGGGCTCTGGGCATGGCTCAGGGCACCCTGGGGCTGCCCTGGTGGCTCCCACTGCCACCCCTGGTGCTGGGTAGGTGCTGGCAGCGCCCAAACCGCCTCCCCTGTGCCAGCCAGGCCCTGGCAGCCGTGTTTGGCACCGGGCTGGGGCATGCCAGGCTGGGACACGGCAGCGCCCTGCCCAGTGCTGAGTCAGCAGGCACTGCCTGTCAGCCCAGCCTGGCGCAGGGTGCAGGGACAGCCCAGCCACGCTGCCACCCCCTCCCTGCTCCAGGGGGCCATGGCTGCCCCCTTTCCCATCCCCCTTCCCTTCCCTTCCCTTCCCTTCCCTTCCCTTCCCTTCCCTTCCCTTCCCTTCCCTTCCCTTCCCTTCCCTTCCCTTCCCTTCCCTTCCCTTCCCTTCCCTTCCCTTCCCTGTGCCAGCAGGGGGAAACTGAGGCAGGGCCTGTGGTGGGTGCCAGGGCGGCATCTTGCCCAAGGGCATCCTCACCCACTGGGGTGGAGCAGAGCCCTGGCTGGGCTGTTCTGGGGGCAGGGCAGCCCTGTGTGCCTCAGTTTCCCTGGCAGTGGCTGCTCAGCGCTCCTGGGCTGGGAGTTGGGGATGCACCTGGAAGGTTCCATGGGGTCGTGGCTGGGAGCTGCAGCCCAGCCCTGCTGGGAACCAGACTGGAACGTCCCCACAGAGCCTGGCCCAGCTGGGCCACAGGCAGGCTCTGGCAATCAGGAATTCTCCAGTTAAAGAGCTTTTTCTGGTCCGAAATTACTGATGTTGTCCAAACCTAAACCTCTCTCAGGGACAGGGAAAACCTTGGCAAATTTTCTGGCTGGGAAAAAAGGGATAGGGGGAAGGGCAGAAGAAAGAAAGAAACTCAAAGCTCTCTGAGCTGGCATTTCCTGAGTCAGTGCCACATTTTTTTAATTTGGGCGTGTGAGAGCCGTGGCTTTCCCTCCTGCCCCGGCATGTCCTGCAAGCCCCTACCAACCCAAACCCAAACAAACGCTTGGAAAGTGTGGAACCAGAGCGGCTGGAGCACGGCAAAGCCCCGGTGCTGGCACGGGGAGGAGCAGGGCTGCATTTCAGCTCTCCACGATTTGTGATTTCCACTTTTCCTGCTGGTGTGGGGCAGGGAGGGCTTTCCCCTTCCCTTGGCTGGCTTTGGGGTGTTCTCCTGGGGCTCTCCGTGCCCCTCCCAGGCACCCCAAACCTCGCTGTGTGCCCATTCCATCTCCCCAAAGGAGTTTCCAGGTCCTGCATGGGGCGTGTGGGGGGTCCTGGCCCCACGTCATTGTCCCCTGGGACAGCTCTGCTGGCCTGGGGACAGAGGGACAGAGGGACAGCTCTGCTGCTGCTGCCAGGGCTGGGGAACCTCTGGGGAGCAGCCCGGGGGGCTCCATGGTGGCATCTGGGGAGCGTGGGATGGATGGGATGGGATGGGATGGGATGGGATGGGATGGGATGGGATGGGATGGGATGGGATGGGCAGGGCTGGCCCTGCCGGCTGCCATCGAGCCACCAGTGCCACCTGCCGGCCTGCCCAGCCTGTACCTGCACCTGCACCTGCCTGCTGGGCCAGGGCAGGTTCAGGGCGGGCAGAGCAGGGATTTCCCCATGGAAAGGGGGCTCAGGCACTGGAACTGCCCTGGGAGGGTTGGATCCCCATCCCTGGAATGTCCCAGGAAGGGCTGGAGGTGGCACTCGGGGCTCTGGGCTGGGGACAGGGTGGGGATGGGGCAGAGGTTGGACTCGATGGGCTGGGAGGGTTTTTCCAAGAGAAATGGTTCTGGGATTCTTCTGTGTCCATCCAGCACTGGGTGCAGGCAGGGCTGGGTGCAGCAGGGATCACTGCAGGGTGCCCGGGGGCTGCAGGGATCAATGCAGGGTGCCCAGGGGCTGCAGGGATCAGTGCAGGGTGCCCGGGGGCTGCAGGGATCAGTGCAGGGTGCCCGGGGGCTGCAGCGATCAGTGCAGGGTGCCCGGGGGCTGCAGGGAGAGCCCCCAGCCCATGCCCAGGCAGCTGCTGCCTGCAGTGCCCTCGGTGCCCCACAGGATCACACATCGGGGCTGGGCAGGGCTGGCCATGGGGGGACACTGGGGGACAGCAGCCCCAGGGCTGTGCCCCACAGGTGGTTCCTGTCCCCCCACACTGTGCTGGCACCCCCCCCCCCCAGCTCCCCCCCCAAAGGACCAGCTGGGACAGTCACTGGGGACAGGAGACCTTTATTGAGCCTGGGGGGCCCAGGCGCCCCCTGCCCATGAGCCACAGCCCCTGGCAGAGGGTGGTGACCCCCGGGGACACCCATCACCCCCAGGGGCTCCCCTCAGCCTCCCCCTCCGTACCTCCATTCCTGGCTCCTGCTCGGTCCGGGGCTCCCCGGGGTGGCTGCCAGGCCGTGGCCCCAAGAACAGTATTTCCAGGAATCCCCATCCTAGTGCCCAAGGGATTCCTGGGAAAACTGGACCCTGAGGACACGGCACCCCCGGCGCTGCCAGCCCTGCGTCCTCGCTGCTGCTGTCCGGGTCCGGCTGTGGCTGATGGGGGGAGCCACCATCCTGGTGTGTCCCTGCTGTGCCCCCACCCTGCCGTCCCTGTGGGACCCGTCCTGTCCCTGTGGGACCCCTCCCACTGAGCCCAGCACCGGGCTGGGGGTCCTGAGCAGACACAGGGGTCCCTCTGCTGCAAGGAAAAGCCTCCCCACCCTCCTATCCCTGCTTGCTCTCTGCTGGGAGCACTGGGATGAGCCCTATTCCTGCAGCCAGGGCCCAGCCGTCCTTGTGTCACTTGTCCCCGCGGCTGGGGGTCCCCAGGGCGTGCAGCTCCTCCCTTCCCGAGCTACAGTGCTTCATCTCAGACTCCCAATTGACCAGAGATGCAGCACTGCACCTTGGGCTGGGAGACATGGATGTGTCTGTGCCCCCTTCGCTGCGGGGCCGGGCCTGGGGACAGGCAAAAGGGAGTCCCCAACCTCCAGGGACAGGCAAAGGGGGGTCCCCAACCTCGGGGGACAGGCAAAGGGGGGTCCCCATCCTCCAGGGACAGGCAAACGGGGGTCCCCATCCTCGGGGGACAGGCAAAGGGGGGTCCCCAACCTCCAGGGACAGGCAAACGGGGGTCCCCATCCTCGGGGGACAGGCAAAGGGGGGTCCCCAACCTCCAGGGACAGGCAAAGTGGTGGGGCTGCCTCTAAATCCCAAACGTGTCTCTGGTGCAGAGCTGGGCGAGAGGGTGAGGGTGAAGGGGATGAGCAGGACGGTGTGGGGCTGTGGGTGCCACACAGCACATCCCTCCCTGCCCTTCCCCACCCTGGGATGAGGAGTGTGTGAGAGCTCCTGCTGTCCCTCCCACCCCTGTCCCTGTCCCCAGGAGAGCCTGGGATCCATGCCTGGGATCCATGCCTGGGATCCATGCCTGGGATCCATGCCTGGGATCCAGCCCTGGGATCCATGCCTGGGATCCATGCCTGGGATCCATGCCTGGGATCCAGCCCTGGGATCCATGCCTGGGATCCATCCTCTGACATGGCACTGCAGCTGGCCAGCACCTCGGCTTCCCAAGCCAAACCTTGGCCTGATCCATTCCCAGCTGGCAGAGCCCAGCCCAGCCCTTCCCACGGGCTGTGGGACAGGAGCTCCGTGGATCTCCTCCCTTGGGCCTGGACAGGCTTCGGCCCACCTGGCCTGGGAGTGAAGATCCGGGGGGAAGCAGGAGGCGAGGGAGGATGGAGGGAGCAGCCAAGCCCAAAACTCTCCTTCCCAGGCGAACACTAACATCCTGAGCAGGGCTGGAGCTGATAAACAGACCATCCATCACAGCCCCAGCAGCCCCAGCAGCCTGATGAGAAGCAGATGCTGCAGCTCTGCCCTGAGCCCCTGCATCCGGCCCGGCCCCCGGCCACGCTCACCCAGCTGGGACCCGGGGCTGGACCCTCTCTGTGCACTGGGCTGGGCTCCCCCTGCTGCCCCCTCCTCTGTGGGGGGACACAGCAGGGAGAAGAGCCCTGTGAGCCCCAGGATTGCAGCACCCACTGCTCAGGGACGAGGCATTGGAGCAGCCTTGGCCAGCACGGGGCTGTCTCTGTCCCAGCCACGGCCAGCCCTGAGCCCCGGCCAAGTGTGACAGCAGCCACAGGGACACGGAGCAGGGGAGGTGCTGCAGGGACCCTGCTGCCTGTGCAGAGCCTCTGCCTGGCCCTGCACAGCCCCAGGGAGGGGCTGCAGTGAGCTCTGCAGGAGGGATGTGCAGGGCTGCAGTGTGCCCTGGGATCCATCCTGGGATCCATCCCCTGAGATCCACCCCCTGGGATCCATCACTGGGATCCATCACTGGGATCCATCCCTGGGATCCATCCTGTGATCCATCCTGTGATCCAGCCCTGGGATCCATCCCTGGCATGGCTGGCAGCCTGTCCCTGCCTGTGCCCAGGCAAGGGCCCATGGTGGTGGCCGTGTGGCAGCGTGGTGGCACATCAGCTCTGCCCTCTCTCCTGGTGGCCGTGTTGGGGCTGTGCCATCCTCTCGTGCATTCAGCAGCTTCCAAACCCCAGGGGCAGCCCCAGCTGAGCCTGTAAAACACAGAGCAGGGGGGTCAGCAGGGTGTGAAGGGCTGAGTGTGCAGCCACAAGCTTTGGGTCAGGGATGGCACTGGGGCACGGGGATGGCACTGGGCCTGTCCTGGGCAGCTGCTGTGGGGCCCCTTTGGGTGCTCAGCCCCCCTGGGCCTGAGGACAGCAGTGCCAACAGCTCTGTGCACACAGCAATGCCAGGACAGCTCTGTGCCCACAGCAAACCCTACAACAGCCTCCCAAAACCCTCCTTTTGCTGCTCACAGCCCTGTGTGCCCAAAGCCCATGGGTGTGGGACACGTCTCCTCTGCTGGGAGCCACTGCCAGGTCCCCCGGGTGTGTGGGAGCCCTGCCCTGGGCCTGGGCATGGCCCTGTGCTCCCCTGGCACCAGCCCCTGGTGGGACAGAGCCCGGCGTGCCCCTGGGGCAGGGCTGGGACAGCTCAGCTCTGTCCCTGTCCCCAGGGAGGTGCTGGGGGGAGGAATGCTGGGCCGTGCATCCCGCAGGGATGGAGGCAAAACATCTGCACAGCTCCCCCTGCCCCGCCCAGAGGGGCTCTCAGGACAGACAGACAGACAGACACCCCAGAACTCCCTTCAGAGTCCCCACAATGGGACAGAACCCCAGCCCTGCGGGGCCTGCCCTGTCCCCCTTGATTCCGCTCGTGGTTTTCTCCCAGATTCCAAGGGAAGGATGACTGCCACCAGCCCAGCACTGCTCCCCACACTCCCACTGCTGCTGGCACCTCCCGTGGGGGACACCAGTGTCCCCTGAGGCAGGAGGGCTCAGCCCAGGCTGCCCATCTCACTGCTGAGGGTGTGAGAGCACCACACGGGCTCGGAATGATCCGGAATGACGAATGGCTGGGCGGTGCTGCTGCCAGCACCGGGCACCCACCCGCCACTGCCATATCCCCCTGCTCAGGGTGGCCAGAGGGTGCCCAGGGCACGGCCAGGACAGTGCCCTGGCACCTCCCATGGGCACAGCAGCTCTGCTGGCACTGCCCATGCCCCAGCCCATCGCTCACCTCCAGCCTCGCCTGTCCCTGGTGTCCCTGGTGTCCCTGGGTGTCCCTGGTGTCCCTGGTGTCCCTGGTGTCCCTGGGTGTCCCTGCTGCTGCTGCTGATGCCCGAGGAGGAGGAGGAGGAGGAGGAGGAGTGGGTGAGGGCTCCAAGAGCTCCGTGGCCACCCCGAGGAGCTGCTCCCGGCAGCGCTGGGCTGACTCAGAGCTCGGCCCTCCCCGTGGTTACAACACTGCGCCCTTTCCCCTCTCCAGGCTGCAGGAAATGTCCTTTTTTAATAGCACTTGGGATTTGTTCCTCCTTGAAATTCCCCAGCCCTGCCAGGCCAGGCTGGGGCTCCTCAGGGATGTCTGAGCCCCCAGGCCAGGGCGGTTCTGCTGTGAGCAGCTCCCTGCTCTCGGCAGGGTGGAAGGCACTGGGTGATGCTCAACCCCATTCAGGTCCTTTTCCCCTCCTCCTGGCCCCCAAAATCCCAATCCCCAGCAGCCATCAGAACCCCATCCCTGCCCCAGGCAAGCTGTAATCCATCAGCTTCCCAAACAGCCCTGATGGCACCACCGAGGCAGCACCAGGCAAGGTAAATCCTGCCCAAGAACCCCCCCGGATGCCCCTGCTGGTGCTGAGCACTGGGATCATGTAGGAGAGCGTGTCCTTGCTGCCAGGACTCCCTCAGCTCCAGAAATGCACGGGGCTGAGCCCAGGGCAGCTCCTGCAGGCAGTGATCACACAGGGTGCTGCTCCCTGGCACTCTGCAGCACAGGCTGCTGGCAGCACAGCCCCAATGCCCCTTCCAGCTCTGCCAGCGTCCCCATCCATCCCTCAGCGTCCCCATCCATCCCTCAGCGTCCCCATCCCGTCCCCCACAGACCACGGTGGCCTCTGCAGAGGAGAGGTGCCTCCCCTCTCCCTGCCTCCCTCCCTCCCTCGCCAGCGCTGCTATTAAATCAAAGCTTTATGAGAAAATGGAGGGGCCAGGGGAGATCCTAATCTGGTCACAGGCTGATTAACCCCGGGTTCAGGCTGAGGTCCTGATGCTCAGCTATAAATAGCTCTGCCTTCCCTTTCCCATCCTCTGCCGGGCCTGCGTGCCTGCCCTTTTATGGTCAAAAAGGCAGATTTGGAGCCCGAGCAGCCCCCATCTCCCCCCATCTCCCCCTGTGCTGGGGACGAGCCAAGGGGGCCCAGGGGATGCTGCTCTGGCTCCCTGGGTTCTGCTGGGATGAATTCTAGTGCCAGGAACAAAGGAGCAGGTCTGGGGGGCTGCAGCAGGGGATGGGGGCACAGGGGAGAGAGCATCTGCTTTGTGGGGCCAGAGTTGGGGAGAAATCACCTCACTTGGTGTCTCTGCACGGCTGGCATCCTGCACAGGCTGCTCTGCTCTGGTGGCACGGCACGGCACGGCATGGCATGGCATGGCATGGCATGGCATGGCATGGCATGGCATGGCATGGCACGGCACAGCATAGCATGGCACGGCACAACATGGCACGGCGTGGCACGGCATGAGGGAGCCCAGGGACCAACGAGGCCTCTGCCACGGCTCTGTTTGTCACCCCAGGGAAGGGCAGTGTCCCCACTGTCCCTGCCTGGCCACCGCCGTGCCCGGCTCTGCCCTGCAGAACCCCCTGGTGCCAGCGCTGTGGGGAGGGGCCGGAACCTTCCAGCTGCAGCTCCTGGCCTGGGGGTGAGGAGGCTGCAGCAGGAGCAGCAGAACAGGGGCTGGTTCATGCCTGGAAGAAGCCATGGCAGCTGCAGAAGAGCCCAGGCACACAGAGCCTGGGCGCTGCCATTCCCACAGCCTCAGCCCTGCCCTGCTGCTGCCAGGATCCCTTGGATCACCACTCCCCATCATCCCTGCTGCTTTCCTCCCCCAGAGCTGCTCCCCAGCCCTGTGCCCGCTGCCCAGCCCTGCCCTGGAGGGGGTTTTGGGGCACGGGGATGGCACTGGGGATGGGGATGGCTCTGGGGATGGCACTGGGGCACAGGGATGGCACTGGGGCACAGGGATGGCACTGGGGTGGAGGGATGGCACTGGGGCACAGGGATGGCACTGGGGCTGGGATGGCACTGGGGATGGCACTGGGGCACAGGGATGGCACTGGGGCAGGCACTGGGGTACGGGGATGGCACTGGGGATGGGGATGGTACCAGGGCAGGCACTGGGGCACAGAGATGGCACTGGGGTACGGGGATGGCAGTGGGGCTGGGGATGGCCCTGGGTCTGGGGCTGGCCCTGGGGCACGGGGAGCGTGGGAGCCCAGGCTGCAGCAGCCTCCCCACTTTGTTTACACGTCACATTCCCGGCCTGCAGGAAGTGGTGCAGGGGTGAAGTCCCAGAGGGGACAGGCCAGCACGTCACCGGGAAGGGCTGGTGGGAACCCAGAGCGCTGCAGGGAGAGCTCCCCATGGACGCTGTTCCCAAGCAGAGCAGGGAGGCTGCTCCAGCATCCTCCTGACCCCGGGCTCTGCTCCTCACCCCGCTCCTGCAGGGCTCCTGATGGCACAGCTGGCATGGTGGGCATGCAGGAGCTGCCCAGAACCCGGAGCTGGAGCTGCCTCCTCGGGCAGAGGCACGGCCATGGTGTGCTCCTTCAGCTGCACAGCTTTGGCTGCTTCTCCAGGTTCTATCAGCTTATCTCTTGGTAAGGTTGTAATTCACATCCCTCCCACGGGCTCCCAGCTGCCCAGCCATCTAAACAATAAAAGACACTAAAATGAAATAAATAAAATGCCCTAAATGGCTCCAGTTCCCAGCACTCAGGAGATGAGATGTGGAAAAACAGGGAGCACAAATTTGCACCAGGATCGGTGTAACAGGCATGGCAGAGCCTCCGGCAGGGATTGTGGGGCTGCAGGTGGGGAAGAATCAAATTAAATTTAAAAAATAAGGTTGAAAAAGGAGAGGGGAAAAAACAAAAGACAAATCTGCAGTGAGGGGTCCCAGTTTAAAAGGCCAAGCTGCAGAGAGACACTGTCCTGGGTACCAGTGGCCACGGGCTGGTCCCACAGCGAGAGCAGGGTGACCTGCTGTGGTCACCCCATCTGCCCCACATGTGCACACCAGACCCCACAGCCCCATCCCAGGCCCTGCTGCTGCCATCCCTTGTGCGAGGGGAGCTGCTCATCCCGGCAGGTCCAGCCCAGGGACAGACAGGGCTGGGGACACCTGCTCAGGGCAGCCCCAGCCATCTGGGGGGGGAATTCTCCAGCACTGCCAGCACATCCCAGCCCCTGCCACCACCCCTGGCACTGGCACAGCCCAGAGCCACGCAGGGCTGAGCCCCCTGAGATGCGCTGGGGCAGGTGGCACTGGTGGCACCCTGCAGGGCTGGCAGAGCCCTGGGCAGCCCCCCAGCACCTCCTGCACCTTGGGCACGCCCTGCAGCTCCAGCAGTGCACACAGCACGTTTCAGTGAGGGTGGCACAGGGACGATGCTGCTGCTCAGAAGCTCCTGCCTGGCAGTGTCACCTCAAGCAGAGCCTGGGCAGGGTGACCACGCACATCTGCCACCTCCCCAGCTGCACACTGGGCACACACTGGGGGCACAGGGCTGGCCATGGGCCTGCCAGCCCTGCAGAGCTCCCCTCCCCACAGACAGCATGGCCATCCCCAGCGTGTCCCCAAAGCAGCTCCAGCCTGACCTCAGGCAGCAGCTGCAGCCCTGGCACTGCCCCTGCACGGAGCTGGCTCCAGCCCCAGCCCTTGGGCTCCATGCCCATGCCAGCCTCTGTCCCTGCTGTCCCTGCCCTGAGCCAGGGCTCCCAGCCAGTGACCCCTTTGGGGGCACTACAGGAGGAGGAGACCCTGTGCCCTCCCAGTGCCCGGCTGGCGGGGGCTGTGCTGGGCACACACTGCCCCAGCTCCCCCAGAGCGGGCAGGCAGCACATCCCCAGCAGCCAGGCATGGAGACAGGGCCGGGATGAGCCCTGTGAGCACACCCAGCCCCGGGCAGGCAGAGGGTTTGGGGTTCAGGAGCAGAGAGCACCCCCAGCACCCACTGGGACGTGACTGGGGCTTCACCCGCCCCGGCCGGAGCAGATCTGCTCCCATGGCCTGCTCTGCGCTCCCAGCCAAGGTCAGGCCATGGTGAAACAGCCCCAGAGCTCAGATTTCAGCCTCTGGCCTCATTGCCGAGCTCTGCTGCCTCTGCCCTGCACAGGCTCAGCTGCTGGGGCTGCCCTGGGACAGCGGGGTCCCCAGCCTGGCACAGCCCCTGCGCTGCCCCGTGTGTGCCACACCACTGCCCAGCACTGCCAGGGCATGGCACAGCACCCACCATGGCCAGAGCTGTCACTGACCAGGAGAGAGCAGTGCCATGGCCAGAGCTGTCACTGACCAGCAGACAGAGGTGCCATGGCCAGAGCTGGCACTGACCAGCAGACAAAGGTGCCACGGGCTGAGGGAGAAGTTCATCCCAGCCCCGCTCTCCAGGAGCCACTGCAGGATGATCCACCAGGCACCAGCACTGGCTGTTCCCACCCAGCCCCAGGAGAGGAGCAGGATGCCAGGGAAGAGCAAAGGCAGGTTGTGGGAAATGGATTTATGGAAAATACCCGGGCACTGCAGAGGAACAAACCTCAAAAAAAGCCTGATCAGGGACAAGGGTAGTTCTTGGACAGAAAAGGAGAGCAAGAAGGAAAAAAGGGATCTTAATCATGTGCAGGCTGTCTCTTGACAAGTGTGGAGGGAAATGCCACTCTCTCCAGCAGCCACCCAGAGCTGCAGCCTGTCTAGACACAGCCTTTCCCCAATTCCTGCTGATAACTGCTTGGGAAATCTCTGGCGGAGGCGTCTGCCTGTGTTTGTTGGGAGTTGACTTCTCTCCCACCAGCAGGCAGTGAAGAGACAGCTCCACTGTCCTTTGGAGGGCTCCCTGGATGGTGCACAGGTCTGGGGAGCCAGGCTGGGCACAGGCAGGACAGCCCCGTGCCAGGGACATTGCCACGGGGATGGGGACACATTTCATGTCCCAGCAGTGGCTCCCCAGCCCATGCCAGGGCCAGGATGCTGCAGCTTCCCCAGGGACAGCCAGCCACCGTGAGAAACCCCTGAGGAACAGCAGAGTGGGGACAGACTGGGGCTGTGAGAGGCTGCAGTGCCCTGGTCACTGTCACTGCCCTTTGCAGAGGGACACAGAGCCCATACAGAGCCTCCTGCACCCCCAGGGATGGCACCGTGCCCTGGCTGGACCCGCTGTCCTTGTGCTGGACCCAAATAACACCTGGCAGTTGTTCCTGCAGAGGAAGGAGGCAGGAGGACGTGGCACCTTGCAGTGTCCCCAGGTGACCCACTGGGAGGGGACAGCCCCTGCCAGGGCTTTGGGGGCAGAGCCAGAGCACAGAGCCAGCCCTAAACCCCACAAAGGCAGCCCTGAGGGACGAGGCACCACCCGGGGAGCCTCTGCAAGGCCACCAGCCCTGCTGGCCGTCACCTGCTGCCCTCCCTGAGCCCTCCCCTGCGTCAGGACAGGGCTCAGCTGCTGACCCCGCAGGGTCACTCACTGTGCAGCCACCACGGCAGCTCCGGGGGCTTGAGGATGCAGCCACCGTTCCCCAGGACAGCGATGGGGCCGGGGAAGGGCCCCCGGCTGGGAAAACTCGATTTCTGGGCCCATTCCCGGGGGATAGAGAGAGGCAGGACAGGGCTGGGTGGGCCCGGGGTCCCCAAAGCCGTGGGCAGCAGGAGGATGCTCCCAGAAGCCGTGGGCAGCAGCACCAGGATGCTCCCAAAAGCCGTGGGCACCAGCACCAGGATGCTCCCAGTCGGTGTGAGCGCTCTGGGAACGGCGGCTCCAACACCCAGCGAGCCTCGGGCTCTGAGCCCTGGCCCCACTCCCTTCTCAGAAGGGGCAGCAGCACAGGGGCCAAGCAGGGGTTCCACGTCCCCGCTGTGTGAGGAGCCCACCTGCCCGGGCTCACCTCCACTTTCCCGGATTTTCCATCCCAGCCATCCACAGGGCAGGCAGCAATTCCTCCCCCAGCCCCGGGAGGGTCCATCCCCACCAAGCCCAGCACCAGGACGGAGCTAGAGGCAGAGATTTTGGGGAACCCCTTTGCCCAGGATCCCCTAACCCTGAGGAGGTTTCAGCCACTCCGTGCCCAGCAGATTTCCCTGCTCGTGGCTGTGCTCCACTCAGCTCCTGGGGTGCAGCCCAGAGCTGCTTCTGAGCATCCTGAGCTGGGCTCCACTCAGCTCCTGGGGTGCACAACCCTAACCCAGCTCCTCACAGCTGCTGCTCAGCATCCCAGGCTGGGCTCCACTCATCTCCCAGGTACAGCCCAGCTCCCCAGAGCTGCTGCTGAGCATCTCAGGCTGGGCTCCACTCAGCCTTGGGGTGCATCCCAGCTCCCCAAAACTGCTGCTGAACACCCTGGGCTGTGCTCCACTCAGTTCCTGGGGTGCATAACCCTAACCCAGCTCCCCAGAGCTGCTGCTGAGCATCCTGAGCTGTGCTCCACTCATCTCCCGGGTACAGCCCAGCTCCCCAGAGCTGCTGCTGAGCATCCCAGGCTGGCAGAGCGGATGCTGGACGAGCTGTGTTTCAGACAGTTCTCCCACCCCAACCTCCCCATCCCCAGTGCCCCACACACACACCCGTGCCCCCTCCACCCACGGCCACCTACCTGCGAGCCCACAGCCGCCCTGTGGCACCGCGGGGACACGGCCACGTGCCCGTCACCTCCCGGTGGCCGCCGCCACCCGCCACTGCCACCCCGGCCACGCCACTCGGGCCTTTTTGAAGTGGCCGGCACGGGAGCCCTGGGTGCAGAACTCCTCGCAGGCTCCCGAGAAGCTGGAAAAAGCTTTTTGTTTTTACCTTATATGAGCTGGCGGGGGAGGCCAGGCCGCGGCGGGCAGCGCTGTCAGGGCCGCCGGGGGGATCCATTGGCTGGGGGGCCATCACGTGGGGCCCGGCGCTGCTTTTACCCCCTAAGGAAGGGCCGCTTGACAATTTTCATATTTCTTCTAAATTTGGAGATTTCAGACAATGCTGGGAGGCTTGGCTCGGGCCGCCAGAGGCCCATGTGGAAGTCATTAAGGCGGAGAGGGGGAGAGGAGGGAAGGAGGGATGGGGGAAGCGAGGGGGAGGAGAGCGGCCTGGGCTGTGCCTGGGAACCGGGGCCATGCCGGCCGGAGAAAGTTGTTTGGAATAACTCAACTCACTTGGAATATCGCACTTGGAATAACTCAACTCACTTGGAATAACTCTTTTGGAATAGCTCACTTGGAATAGCTCACTTGGAATAGCTCACTTCCTCCCCGTGTCGTGCGTGGACCCTTGTTGCTCCATTCTAGCGTTAATTCTCCTATTTCAATATAGGCTAGCCTGTTAATGGGGAGGGAGTCGTAAAGTTCTTGTGTTTTTGTAGTGTAGAGCTTTAATGCACTCGTTGTTGATGGCTGCTTTGTTGATGCCCCTTCCCAGTGTAATTGGGGAATCAATATTTATCCACACGTAGAGATTGCATTCTTTTTTAAAGGAGCTGTACCCCCTTTAAATAGCCCGTATTTCGCTTCATTGGGGTTCGTGGGTTTTCCTTGGAGAAGAATTCATTCAGTAGAATCCCAGAGCCCATGGGGAGGATGGCTGCAGGGAGCTGGGGTGGTGTGCAGGCCAGCAGAGGAGGAGGAGATGCTCCCTGGCCAGGCTGGAGGGTCCCGTGGCTGCCATGACTTTGAAAAGCTCCACCTGGCCTGGGAGAAAAGGCCTTGCAGCAGCCCTGGGGCTCTGCTGGGAGGGCAGGGTGAGGTGCCTCGTTTTCCCAGAAGGGGCAGCAGCACAGGGGCCAAGCAGGGGTTCCACGTCCCCGCTGTGTGAGGAGCCCACCTGCCCGGGCTCACCTCCGCTTTCCCGGATTTTCCATCCCAAACATCCACAGGGCAGGCAGCGATTCCTCCCCCAGCCCCGGGAGGGTCCATCCCCACATCTGAAGAGCTGGGCGAGCCCCACCAAGCCCAGCAGCAGGACGGAGCTATAGGGACAGATTTTGGGGAACCCCTTTGCCCAGGATCCCACACCCCTGCGTGTCCCCAGGGCTGGGACACCCGTGGGGTGGTGGTGGCAAGGCTGGAGCTGCAGGGCTGGCTGCCTGTCCCGGTTCCAGGGGTGGGGGAGCCTGGGTGGGAGCTCCATCACCAGCCCAGCCCCTCCTGGCCCCGTGTGAGTCCATGTATGGCCTCCAGCCCCCACGACGAGCAGCAGTTGGCAGCTGGGGCGGGAACAGCCAGCACTGAGCGCCTTCATCCCCTGCTCCGTCAGCCCCAGCAGGGCAGGACGGGGTTTGTCCCAGCTCTGGGCACTGCTGCTCTGCTGGGTGACACTGGCAGTGAATCCAGCACAGAGCTCAGCTCTGGAGCAGCAGGAACAGCCTCTGCTGCATGAAATTACTGAGGGAGACACTGCCAGCTTCAACTCTGGTTCTCAAGGTGGTGACCTTCCCTGAGGGGAGCACAGAGCTGGGGTCTGTGTCCATCAGAACGTCCTGGCTGTGGGAAGGAGGCTGACCCTGAGCCATGCACAGGCACAGTGGTTGCTGTAACCTGCATGGGGACAGATGTGGAGCAGGAGTCAGGCAGGGCAGGACTTCCAGCAGGAACACATCCCAGAGAGGGCTCCTACCATCCTCAGACCCCTGAGTGGTTTGGGACAGCCCCAAAGCCAGGGCCAAGGCCTCTGTGCCATCATGCCAGGCTTTGCACAGGGATGGTGTGGAGTGCTTGGCATCCCTGAGGCTCTCCCTGGGCTTAGGCACCAGCTCAGCACCAGAGCCAGTGCTGCAGGAGCTGAACATGCCCTCAGCACTCCGGGGATATCCCTCATCCCAGAGGGAGCTGCCCTGCCAGCTGCAGGACAGGAGAAGCAGGACGAGGCACCAGGGAGCTGCCAGGAGAGCAGGGATGGAGCAGCAGGGCCTGCATCTGCCAGCAGCGTGCCCACACCTGGCAGGGACAGGCACCTGGTGGCCTCTGAGGAGCCAGAACCACCTGTGACCTACCTGGAATAGGAAGCACTTCCCAGGGGCTGCTGGGGAAAAAAACCAAAACCAATTATTTTTGAATTGCTGCAGTGGCCCTGGCAGCACAAGCCTTGGTTTTGCCAGGGCCCAGCAGGTCTGCCCACTGTCAGCAGGGCAGAGATGAGCCCAGGCTGGCTGAAACGCAATGGGAACAGAGCACAGCCACAGCAGCACACCCAGCACACCCAGCACCCCGTTCCCCTGCTGCAGACAGCCTTGGTGCACAGCACTGGGCTGGGACAGCACCTGTGGGATGTCCCCAGGGGCTCTCCCTGGGCACAGACCGTCCCTCACTGCCTCCAACCCCAAACTCCTCTCTGTCCCCAGCTCAATCCCCGTGCCATGCCCTGGGAGCCAGCAGGGAGATCTCCCAGCCCTCCCACTGCCCTCTCCCTCTGCTCTGGGAGGGCTGGCTTTGAGTGAGGCACAGCCATTAAACAAACACTATAATTAGAAACCAGGTTCCCTAAATGAAGTGAAAAATGTAACGTTAGCCTCTGTTTGTTCGTTGGATGCTGCGCTCTTGTTCCATGACCCAGAGGGGTCGTGCCCTGCGGTTTCTGAGAAGCCTTAATAAGGTAATGTTTAGGAGGTTACTATCTTTACAGCTCTTGTCTTATTACAACTCCATAAGAAAAACATTTGGGGCAAAGCAGGATTCCTTGGCGCGGGTTTGTTTTTGTTACTCCTTCACTAAGATGCTGCCCAGCCATCCCTCCTCAGCATGGCTTCAGTTTCAGTATCTCCACTGAAGTGACATTTTTGCTGACCTCCAGCCTCTCTGGCTGGGTGTAGGGACAGGGGTCAAGTGGCAGTGGCAGCTCTGTCCCAGGTGGGGAGGGGATCGTGGCTGTACAGGGGGCGATGCCACAGGGCAGTGATGGAAAGGGAGCCCCGGGCTGCTCCCACCTTCCAAGAGCCTGGGACGTGCAAAGAGAAACCTTCTCCTCCAAGCCCTGCTAACATCCAAACACACCAAATTTAGAACCTTTTCATCTGCTGCCCAACGCCAGAGGGGGCTGCAAGGGCAGGAGGGCATTTCTCAGCCCGTGTGCGATTACAGCCCCTGCTCCCTCAGCCCCTCGCAGGGGCAGGGCAGTGATGAATGGGGAGCTGGGCTGCAGCAGCTCTCAAGGTGACCTTCAGGAGCGGCCAGTGCTGCCCTGCAAATCCCTTCCCTCCCTGACTGCAGCACGCAGGAGCAGGGAATGGGGAGCAGGGCAGGGAACTGCCTGCTCTGACTTCAAGCCAGCAGTTCCCACCTGGGGGTGATTCCCCAGCAGTTTGGGGGTCCCTGCATGGGATCCCTTGCCCAGGGGCACGGAGGGAAGTTTGGCTTGGTCACAGCCCTCCAGGACAGACGTCAGTGCCACTGCTGAGCTTTGCACTTACCTCCTCCCTTCGCCTTGCCCTGGGAACTGGCAGCTTGGACTCCTGCCCACCAGAAAAAGCCACCAAAGCCCTTCAAGTAAGAGGCTTTCTCCTCACAGACCCAGAGGGCACTGCTGCCCTGGCAGCACGTCCCTGGGAGCATCCCCCAGCCCCCTGGCCTTGCAGGGAAGGTGGTGGGGATGGCTCCAGGCTGCTCCATGAGTCCCACATGGGGCTGAAGGACGAGCCCTTCCCTTGGCCAGGAGCTGGGATGCAGAGGGCATCCCCTGTCCTGACAGGGCTGTCTCACCTTTGCAATCCAGCACAAAATGAAGCCACCCCTCCAAAGCACTCAGGGGTTGGTGTCTGACTGCCTGGGGCTGCAGGGGGAAGGAAAACTGAATTATTTGGAAAGCCAGCACTGCCCAGCCCATGCTCTGTGCTGGTGGGCAGGGGGGCACAGGCAGGACAGGCTGAGGCCAGGAGCCCAAAGGGCTGGAAAAGGTCAGACAGCAAGCACAGGGGGCACAGAGTGAGCAGGGGCCAGGCTGGATGAGGGGACCCATGGGCAGGTAGTGGCTCAGTGGTCCCTGCCTGGAGGACACCGTGGTTGTGTCCCCCTCGGTCCTACAGGAGCCTGAGGCTGCCCCGCACAGAGGGACTCACTGTGAGCAGGGTCTGTCCGAGCCGTGCACCCGCACCGGCCCCTCCAGCCCTCCCCGGAGCCAGCACCGGGGACCAGAGCCGGGCAGGGACTGAAGGAAGCGGCCGTTTCCAGAACAGGCTTTTTCCATCAGCTGCTCTGTCTCCAGCAGCAGGAGGCAAAAGAAAACAAAAGGCGCGAGAGGAGCGGGACAGGAGGAACCTGCGCGTCTGGATCGTGTAAGCAGCGACGTGCTGTAAACGCGAGCGGGTGATGGATGCGCCGGAGGGGCCGCGCAAGATGTGCCGGACGGACGGACGGACGGACGGACGGACGCGCATCTTCCCCCGCCCCGCCCGCCCGGCGCTGCCGCTGCCGCTGGCCCGACAGCCCCGGTCCCCCCGGTCCCCCCGGTCGGGGGCTGCTGTCCCCAGCGCCAGAGGAGAGCCCGGCTCAGCTCTGCCTCCCGACGCCCAAATCCGGCTGTTACGGGATGGGATGCGAAGGACGTGATTTACAGCCAGCCCCGAGCACGGCCCAGCTGCCCGCCCGGGGGAGCTGGATTAGAGCTGTATAAATAATATTAATAATATTGTGCAGTGATGCAGGGCCCGGGCCAGCCAGAGCTCGGGCTGCCAGCGTGGTCCCCCCTCCTGCCCGCAGCACCCGGGCACCACGGTGGGGCAATGCCCCTTCCCTCCCTCCTGCCAGCATGAGGGATTTTGGGACAGTGGGGACACAGAACAGGAGGGGTTCTTGTCCCACAACAGCTGCTGAGGGGTCCTTGTCCCACAACCCATCCTGCTCGATGCCAGCAATAAATTCCTGCCCCCCTGTCCAGCCGTGCCTGTCTCTGTGTTTATGCAATGGCAGGAGGCGGCAGAATGAAGCACTTTTTGTTTTTCCCTTTTTTGAGAATGGGGAGTTTTAATTCCCACCAAACAATGTTCTTTTTCCAGCAAGCTTAAAATAAGCTTTTTTGGCTCGGGTGTCTCTGGAGCCGTTGTGCAAATAAGGATGTGAGCTCCGTGCTCTGGCGGGGCCAGCAGTACCTGCCAGGGGGGTTCTGGGGGGCCTGACCCCCCTCCCAGCACGGCACGGGGCTGCCTCTGGCCAGGACAGCTGGCTGGAGCTCTCCTTTGATGAGTGGAAAATGTTGCTCACGCAGAGATAGGGATGAGGCCGTGCTGGAGCCTCCTGCCAGACCCGCCTGTCTGGCCGGGGTGGGTGTGTGCTGGGCTCAGGTGTGCACAAACCCCACGAGGAGCTGGGTTCTGGAGCAGCCTGGTGCCCGCAGAAGTGGCCATGCCCTGCAGAGTGGCAGCAGCAGTGTTGCTGCCCATTGCCCAGTGCAGGTGGAGGGGACTGCAGCCCCCACCCCTGCAGGGACATTCCTGCTTGTGGGAAACTGCACAAAGCTCTTTTCTGCCAGCCTGGAGCTGTGGCCTGACTTCCCCCCGTTCCCTTAGCTGCAGTCCCTGTGGTGTGCTCTGCCACATGATCTCTGCCCAGCACATCCCTGCTGCCAAGCACGAGCCTGGCACGACACAGATGCCCTGCATCTCTTGGGCTGGGGTGGGTTCCACGACGCTCATCTGGCCAATAAACACCTGGGTTTACTCAGGGCAGGTGCAGCTTATCTTCACATCCTCCCCTGCCCCATTTGGATCCCCGTTCCTCATCTCCAGGCCTCACTCTCCACCCAAATTTCCCATGGCAGTGTGGCAAAGTGATGACAGCAGCAGAGATGAGCACAAACCAAACCTGCAAGCACCACCAGGCAGAGCTGGCCACGACCCAGCCTTGCAGCACTCCAAGCCCAGCACACGCTGCTCCCTCAGGGGTGGCACTGCAGCCAGGATGGGCACACGGAGCCCCCAGGCTGGAGGCAGAGCTGGCCATGGCCCAGCCTCCCCATCCCAGCCCCTTCCTGGGCGAGGCCGGGGGGAGAAGCGTCCCGCGCCCGCCCCCGCCTCCCCCAGCTTATCAAATTTGGCCATGTCTGAAAAGGCCTGGTTTCCTTTTCACCAAAAAAGATCAAAACTGGGTAATTGGCTGCCGGCACGGATGCCTCTGCGCCTCTCTCATGTGTAAACAGCATTGCCGAGCGCTGACACAACGCTCGCTCGGCACACGCAGGCGCCCGCGGCTGCCACCGGCCCTGCCACAACAGGGCTGGAGTGCCTGGGTGCAGGCTGGGGCTGGCTCTGCACCCCAAAAGTGCTGGTGGCCAAAGGCCGGGGGCTGCCCACACCTGGAGCACAGGCGGGTGGGTGCAGGGCTCCCCCGGCAAGGTGCTGAGGTGACAAACGGGACCCTCTGTGCTCAGACCTCAGCCCAGGTGCCGAGGTGACAAACGGGACACTCTGTGCTCAGATCTCAGCCCAGGTGCCGAGGTGACAAACGGGACACTCTGTGCTCAGACCTCAGCCCAGGGGACAGCAAAGCCTCTGGAGCACTATGCTGGAGCTGTCCTTGGGGGTGTTAATGTGGGCTGGGCAGGGGGAGCAGCCAGGCTGCTCCTGCTGCATCCCAGGGCTGCCAGGAGGAGGGGGACAGCGTGAGCTGGGCGTGCAGGGACCTTTACCCATTTATGGGGTTTCCCAGAGGCACGGTTCATGGACGGGAAAAGGAGGTGGAAATTTCCCTCTGCCCTACAAAGCTCAAGGGCCTTGGGGTCCCTGGGGATGCACAGCGAGGCGGGAGGAGGAGGAGGAAACATCCCAAGGAGCGGGGCAGAGCCCGGGAGCGTGGGGAACAGCGGCGGCATCCGCCTGCGGCTGGGGCTGCAGGGGAGGAGACGGGGAGGGATGCGGGGAGGGATGGAGAGGAGGAGGGATGGAGGGCGGGATGGAGGGACGGAGGGATGCGGGGAGGGGGGGAGAGGAGGAGGGATGCAGGGAGGGATGGAGGGAGGGATAGAGGGCGTGATGGAGGGAGGAGGGATGTACGAAGGGATGGAGAGGAGGAGGGATGGAGGGCGGGATGGAGAGGAGGAGGGATGCACGGAGGGATGGAGGGCGGAGGGATGTACGAAGGGATGGAGAGGAGGAGGAGGGACGCAGACGGGAAGGGCTGGGAGCGGTTGGGTGGCGGACAGCACCATCGCGTGGCTCTTGACCGCACGGACAGCGACAGAGCAGGAGGAGCAATGCCAGCCCTTGTCCCCTGGACGGGGAATTAAGCCGGCACCCCCGTGCCTCAGTTTCCCCCACCGCAGCACCCTACACCGCGGTGCCTGGCATCGGAAAGCCAGGGCATCACCCAGCACAGCCAGCCCCCCGCAGCCCCACGGCCAGCTGTGGGCACAGCTGCTGTGTCCCCACGGCCGGAGCTGCAGGACAGCACAAGGGGAAGGGTTTGGGGACAGACAGACCAAGGGTGCCATGAGTGATGGGTGCCACGAGTGATGGGTGCCATCATCTCACTGCTGGGCAGAAGGGTCTGGGGGCTCCTGGGACAGCAGAGCTGCTGCTGGGGGTGGCTCACAGATGACAACAGGCCCTCAGGCCCAGGTTACCCACTCACCTTGCTGCCAGCCCGGGACACAGCCACCCCTGCTCCTGCTGTGAGCCCCTGCTCTGCCAGCCCAGCAGCCGCGCCCCTCCAGCCTGTCCGGGCTGTGACCATGCTGGTGACACCGAGAGAGCCCAAACGCCCTCCCCAGAGCACGTGATTGCCAGGAGAGCCCCTCAGGGCTGCCTGCTCCACAAAGGGCACCCACCACTGACCACAGCCACCGCGGGCAGCAGAGCCAGCGCCCGGGGCGGGGACGGGTGGCCGAGTCCCAGACCACGCTGGCCCCCTGCCCTGGCTGCTGCGAGGCTCCCTGGCACCTTGGGGACCGGACACACCTCTGGCAGGGCACAGCCGGGGGCTGGGGCTTTCCCTTTTTAGCTGCCCGGCTCGCAGGGAGCGGCCAGAGTGCAGGAGAGCGGCCGGCTCCCCTCGGCGGCCATGGAGCGGGCTCCAAACCTGGTAGGTGCCTCCCCGGCAGCTCGGGGCTTGCTCCTCGCTTTCCTTCTCTAGCAGAACTGTTTGCATGCTTGTTTGCCTGGGGTTGTTTGCTTTGGAGGTGCTGCCAGGGCCATCCCCCCGTGCCCAGCAGGGTGAGGATGCAGCAGCTTGGGAAAGCAGAGCCACGGCCGGACAGACGGACAGCTGGACAGTCCGGCTCCGGCCACTGAGCCTCCCTGCCCCGGGGCACTGCACACCCACGGGCAGGGTGTGGGGCAGCCTGGGCCACTGCAGGGACACGAATAGCAGCGAGCAGCACTAGAGAAAGCAACTTTGTTCCCTGCTGGGCAGCCTGCCGGGCGGGCGGCAGCACTCGGCTGCGAGGCCGGAGGGAGAAGGGAGGGAAAAAAGCATCTTTTCTCTCTCACCGTCCTCAGAGCACAGAGGGAGGGCTTGGATAAAGATCTCATTCTTGACTGTGTCATCTCTGTATGGCTCCTTTCAAACCAGAGGCTGCCCAGGTACAGCCTGAGCCGGGTCACTCCCCATGCAGCTGCCTCAGCGTGGGCAGGGAGGGCACAGGGCACAGCTCAGGCAGGACAGGCAGGGGCACTTTGGGCAGCACAAATTGCCAGCTGCAAGCAGGGTGAGGGGCAGCCACACGCATCAGCTCATCACGAGTGTGCCCACCATCCCTGCAAACTGCCCTCAGGTGTTTCTCACCTGCAGGCCAGCACTGCCCTTGGGCATTGAATGTGCCATCTCAAAGCCAGTGTGGTCCTGCCATCACCTGGTGACCCCTGCGAGGAGGGAGAGCTCCCCTTCCATGCCAGTCCTGCAGCACAAGCAGCCCCTCACCATCCTCATCCTCCTTCTTCCTCAGCTTCTCCTCTGCATCTTCACCTTTGCCATGGTCCTGGTTCCCGAAGCCAAGGACCAGAGCAAGGCAGCCAAGGGCAGGAGAAGGGGCCTGGCACGGGCACCCACAGCCCCCCCTGGGCTGGCCTGGGCCCCGGGTGAGCCCTACAGCAGCATGGCAGAGTACGAGCACAGCATCCAGGACATGGTGCGCCAGCTGAGGAACGGCTCCGAGCCGGGGGACACCAAGTGCCAGGTGAACCTGAGGCTCTGGAGGTCCAACCGCAGGAGCCTGTCCCCCTGGGCCTACAGGTGAGCTCGGGGACAGGCAAGGTGGCTCAGTGCCAGCACAGGGGCTGGGGTGGCTGTGATGCAGAACCCACCTCACCCCATCACCACCTCTCCAGCCTCATCCTGTCTCCCTCTCCTCCAGGATAAACCACGATGCCACCCGGATCCCAGCAGACATCCCCGAGGCCCGGTGCCTGTGCAGTGGCTGCATTAACCCCTTCACGCTGCAGGAGGACCGCAGCATGGCCAGCATCCCCATCTTCAGCCGCCTGCCCGTGCGCCGCCTGCTCTGCCCGGGCCAGCCGGGGCACAGGGCACAGGGCAAGAGGTGCCACAAGAAGTACCAGATGGTGATGGAGACCATCGCTGTGGGCTGCACCTGCATCTTCTGAGGCTGCAAAGCTCAAACCCTGCAGCTCCCCCAGTGCTGGCCATTCTAACCAGCTTGCTCTTGCTTCCCCAGCTTGCCCGGCCCTTTGGGAGAGGCCACCTGGCTGGGCAGCAGGGTGAGGGGAGCTCCCTGTGCAAGAGCTCCTCAAAACCCCCTGCAGACTCCGTCAGCCTCAGCCCCAGCAGCTGCTCTGGGGACACCCAGGGCAGAGGCAGCCTTTGGATCAGGATCAGGATCAGGATCAGGATCAGGCCTCCTCCCTTCCCAAAGTCCCCACTTCCCTTTGTTTGCTCCATCGCTGCCACAGCTCCTGGCAACACCCAGCCCTCCCAGTCCTTCCCAGTCCTCCCACAGGTTCCTCTGTGCCAGGCTGGGCAGCCCAAGGAGCAGGGTGAGCTGCTGGTGCTTTGGGCAGCTTCTGAGGTCTCAATAAAGCGCATTGCTGGCCCTGGTCTGAGCTGCCCCTCTGTCCTACTCAGCTTCTCCCACCGAGGCTCTTCTGCCCCCCAAACACAAGCCTGGACACCCCCAGAAGCACAGAGCACCCAGCAGGAGCTGTGAGAGCCCTCCCTGCATCCCTGGGGCACAGGAGCAGCGTTGGGCTCCAGGCATGGGAGAGGCCCTGGGATCTCCAGCCCTCCCTGTGAGGCTCCCAAGGGCAAAGCCAGGAAGGCAGCAGAGACTGGTGGGAGCTGGGAAGCTTGGGGGGACCCATCTGCTGCCAATGCCAGCCAGTCTCACCCCTGAAAGCCCCCCAGGATCCCTCCCAAACACTGTGACCCTTTCTCAGGAGAAGGCACAGGCTCCTTTCCAGCAGAGCCTGGGGTGAGGGAACAGGGAAACTGAGGCACACAGCACAGACACAGCAACACTGGGCAGGAACTGTATTCCTGAAGGCCTTCAAGTCATTGGGACACAGCCTGTCCCTTGTCCCCCAGCCCCCCCTGGCCTCCCCAAGGCAATAAATACTCCCCAAACTACCACACACCCCCAAGCTCCTGGCCCACCACCCCTCAGGGGCCTCACAGCTCCGTCTTCACCTTGTGCATCAAGTCCTTCTGGTCGATCTTGTCCAGCTGCTGATGCCAGCGGTTGTAGGCCAGCAGGGCCACGTTCTTGGCCGCCACGGCCGTCATCTCCATGGAGCTGGCCACCCACTCCACGCCGCTGAGGTAGAAGAGGCTCTCGTGGAGCACGACGGGCGGCAGCGCCTTGGCGGCGTCGTAGCGCGGGTACGTCGGCCACTCTGCCACCTGCACCGAGTAGTAGGACCTGAAGAGGGTCTTCAGCTGGGGCTTGTCCAGCGGCCGCGGGGACAGCACGCGCCACACGGCCGCCTCCTGCGGCTGCTTGCGCCGGAACGCCGCCGAGATGTTGACGGGGCAGATGTTGTCCATGGCGTGGAAGAAGAGCTCGGGGGTGTCGGTGGTGAGGATGCTGGTGAAAGGGAACAGCTTGGGGTCGGGGAAGCCGAAGTAGGAGGAGTTGAGGTAGCCGTGCACCACGGAGGTGACGGAGGGCTGGAAGGCGCCGGGCAGGTCGGCGATGGGGGGGTCGAAGTTGTCGAAGGTGAAGTTGCTCCTGCTGGGGTGCAGCGGAGTCGTCACCACCACCAGGTCGTAGAAAGCCGAGCCCTGGCCTTCGGTGCTCTCGTAGTGGACCTGGTACAGGGCTCTCCCCTCTGAAGAGAGACAAGGGACAGTCAGGAGCAGCCCTGAGCCCCAGGTGGTGCTGCCCTCACCCTCTTTTTTCCAACCTGACCTCCATCCCCTGGTTTTCCAGCACACACCACAGCACCTGATGGTTACGGATGAGTTTCTGATGCCTTAGGGTGCCAGAAAGGCTTCATTAAGACATAAAATGTTTCCAGAGAGGCCCAGCCTAGTGGAGGCAAAGAGGACTGGGGGAACACAGCCCACATCCCAGGCCCCAGATGTTTTTTTGCTGTGGTGGAAAGGGGAGCGAGCCTGCAACAAGGATGGTGCCACAGGAGAACCTGATGGACCTCAGGAGGGAGGGCAACCTCAGGGCTGAGGTTGGAGCTGCAGGGTCCCCACTGGATCAGACAAAGGGAGAAGGACAGACCCTCAGGGCCTCTCCCAAAGGCCTCACCAGGACCAGGATGCCCTCCAGCCACAGCATTCCCATGCTGCCACCACCAACCTCCCACCACACCCGTGCCCAGGCTCACCCGAGCTGTGCAGGGAGATGCCAGTCACCCTGGCTGAGATGACATTGGCTTTGGTCAGCTTCAGCAGACCCGAGCACACCAGCTTATTCCCTCCTTCCACCGCCCAGGTGCTGCCCTGGGCTCCCGCCAGCGACATGGCCCCTGCAGAGAGGAAGACGAGGGTGGCTCCACAGCCGGGCCGCAGAGGGGACACTGAGGAGCGTCACGCAGCAAGAGGAGGTGGCTTCACCTGCGAAGGCGGGCACCAGCACGGACTGGCCGTAGCTGGAGCGCAGGACGGCGGCGATGACATCGTCCACGAAGCGCTGGGTGACACCAACCTCCAGCAGGGACTCGGCCACCGAGCGCTGGGTCATGTTCACAAAGGCCTCCCCGCCCAGCGAGCGCAGCAGCTCCTCCAGGCTGGAGAAGGCGTAGCCGTGTGCCTGGTACTTGTAGATCCTGGAGGGGACAGGAGCAGGGGGCACCCAGTGACGCCCCGGTGCCAGGGAAACCCCCCAGCCCCACGGGCTCTCCTACCTCATGAACTTCTCCATCACCTCCTCCACCCACATCTGCAGGCGCAGGAAGCTGATGCCATAGTGCCACCAGAGGCGGAAGAGGTTGAGCAGGTACCAGTCGGTCTCCTCCAGGACGAAGTGCTCCCCGCTGAAGATGGCGCTTTTCCCGGCCACCTCCCGCCGGTGCTTGAGGCCTGTGGGAGCACAGGGAGCGCGTGGCTGCCCCTCCCTGGGGCTGGCTGGCTCCTGGGAAAGGCCAGCACTGGACATGTCCCGGCAGGGATACAGGCAAAGATGCTCTTGGAGGAGCATCAGGAATGAGAGACCCCCAAGGCACGGATTCCCAGCCACATCATGTTGGGGCGTCCCATGGAGCTGCTGCCGACTGGGACAGACTGGCAGGAGTTTGTGAACAACCACCCAACACTGATGCCACCAGACCCCCTGATGGTGACCACCCTGTCCCCTTCTCCCTCCAGGGCACAATAGGAGAGCCAGCAAGGGGATCACCACATGCCTTGGGTGCCAAGGGGGGCTGGCACAAACCCTCCCCACCACCCCAAGCACAGAGCCTGGGGGTGTCCAAACCCTGGAGCTCAGCGAGGGAGGCCATGCAAGCGCTGGGACGCCCAGTCTCACCCAGGATCTTGACGAAGTCCTGCATGTGGAGGCTGAGGGCGTGGATGGAGGCTCCGCGGCTCTCATACTGCTGCTTGTTGACGGTGACGGTGGCCAGGCGCCCTCCCACGCCCGCCGCCTCGTACACGTCCAGCTGCACCTGCGGCCCGAAGTGCTGCTGCAGGAAGTACGCGGTGGCCGAGCCCCCCAGCCCGGCGCCCACCACGGCTGCGGGTGAGAGCGGCCAGAGGCCGGGTCAGCAGCGCCCCGGGGCCAAGGGGGTCCCGCCGCTCCCCCGGCCTCGGCGGGGATGCGCCAGCGGGGATGGGGATGCGGGGATGCGCGGGGATGGGGATGCAGGCTGCCGAGCGGAGGGGTGCGGAACGCTCGGTGCCGGCCCCGGCGGGGCGGGGAGGCGGCCCGGTGCTGCCGGTGCTCCCGGACGCCCACCCCAGCCAGGGCATCCCCGCGTACCGATGGAGCGCGGCGCGGCGCGGGCGGCGGGCGCGGCCGGGAGCGCGGCCAGGAGCGCGGCCAGGGCCGGCAGCAGCGGCAGCGGCAGCGCGGCGGGCGGCGGGGCCATGGCGCGGAGAGCGGGGCCGGCAGCGCCCGCCCCGGCCCGCCCCTCCCGCAGGCTCGGCCCCCGCGCCCCCCGCGCCCGCCCCGCCCCGAGCCCGGCGCGGCCCCGCGCTCCGCAGGGCGGAGAGTGGCGCTGAGGGGACGCGGGGGACAGGGACAGCCTGCGACAGCCCCTGCCGGCATCCCCCTGCCCTCCGCTCCTCACACGCGTCCCACTGCGAGGGCCCGGCCTGAGCTGCCCCGGCAGCACCGCGCTCCTGCCGCCGCCGTGCCGGGGCCGCGGTGCTGCCTGAGCACCCCGAGCACGCTTTCCATGAGCTCCATGTGCTCCGGGTGATGCTCACACAGCTCGGGCCCCGGTGCTGCCTGAGCACGCTTTCCTTGAGTTCCATGTGCACCAGGTAATGCTCACACAGCTCGGGCCCCGGTGCTGCCAGAGCAGGTTTTCCATCCAGCTCCATGTGCTCCAGCTCAGGCCCCAGCAGAGCAGAGCAGGCTGGGTCCTGCCCGCCTCATGCAGCAGCAAAGGCGTTTCCAGCTTTCGCTCGGACTTTCTGCCCTCGGCAAAACAAGGTGTCTGACAGAGAGCGGTTTGTGCCAAGGGCATCCCACGGGAGCCCGCTGCTCCTCGGATTACAAAGGATAGCAAAGGCTGAGCAAAAACTCTCGAACAGGTTGGACATGTAATTACAGACCCAGAGCCTGCTCCAGCCCAGGGCTGGCTCCTTACCAAGGGACAGAATTTTGTTTGAGAATCCATCACTTTGTCTCCAGGAAACACAACACAAGCACAGGCCCCTTCCTTTCCCCAGCCAGGAGGAGCCACTTCAGACTTTCTGCATGGGGAGCACGTACAGCCCTGAACCTCAAGGCTGAATATCTGGGGTGGGCACAGACAAAAATGACCCTTGGTCAGCTTCTCCTCACAACGGCCAGGATCCCACCTGGATGGGGAGATGATCACAAGCAGCTCAAAAAAGCACACAAATATCTTGCAGCACATCTCTGGTTTTAACAAGCTCTTACTAAACCAGCCCTGATTTCCCCAGGGCTGTGGGTGACAAGAAATGTGCTGTGCACACAGCAGGGCTCCCAGGCAGGTCAGCACTGCTCCAAGTCCCCACCCTGCTCGCAGGAGTTTGGATATTTTATCATGCCATAAGCAAAATGCTCTGCCCCAAGCTCTGAGGCTTTCCTGCACATGGTGGTTTGAGAACTCCCACCTCTCACTGCTGCTGCAGAGAAAAACCAGCAGAGCCAGAAATTGCCTAATGGCAGCAGCAGGATTTCCTGGGCTGGGGTGCATTTTAGCAGGATGAGGAAAAGCCCTGTAATGGGCCATCACCCCTGCAGCACGGCTGGCTTTGCTGGCAGATCTTTAGCACGGAAATATTGATCTCACCCCCATAAAGGCTATTTGTAAATGGTCTTTTGCAAATGCTTTTTATTGCAGGGAGAAGTGCCCGGGGGCATCCAGAGCTGTGGCAGAACAAGGCCCACCCACAGGGCACCAAGTGCCACGGCAAAAGCAGGAATGGAGGCCCAGCTATTTTTGCAGAGAAGGAAATCTGTTACAAACACGCCCTCACAGAGAAAGCCTCATCTTTTTCCCCTTAAATCCCTGAAATCACAGCCTGCCTGTGGGTACCAGTGTGAAGGTACCCTGTAAATTAACCCACCCTTAACTGCAGTGCTGCACAATCCCTGGATTGCTGCGGCACAGCACACACAGGGGCAAACAGGCAGCAGAGCCAAGCAAAGACAAACCCAGAGATCCAGATTTCAGCTGAACCAACCACCACCAGAGGCTGGCAGAAAACATTTCTCTCCACAGCCACCCAGGAGCAGACACAGCAGAAGGTGTGGAAATGCCTGGGCAGGTTATCAGTGCAGGAATCACTGACACCAACCCTGTGTGCGTGCATTTCTGGGAGGCCTCCTAAGGCATCGTTAATAAAATGCTCAGCCAAATGCTGCTGTGGCCCTGTCACAGACAATGGGACCAGGAACAGCCAGAAACTTTCCCATGTGCAGCCCCAGCTGGCTGGAGTTGGAATGAGCAGCAGTTTGAGGCAGGGAAAAGGCAAGAGAAGTCACTGCAATTCTTCTGTTTTATTAGCAAATGGACAGCATCTGGACAGCTAAAGGAAATCAGACCTTTCCAACATCAACTCAAATGTTGTAGTCAATTTCTTGCACTGCTCCCACACATCTCTGTCTTTCATACAGCCAGAACCTTTGGGTAAACAAAGAGCACAGAAACACACAAAAATTACAATATATACACGTTTTTCCCCCACCTCAATGGCCTTGGATTTTGGGACATTAGCAATGCTTTGTTCATTTGACTTTGCAAATAATAACAAAACACCTCGAGTTTTAAAATAAAAAAATACTACAATATTCACAATATAAAACTTAAATACTTTTTTTTTTAAATTAAGGTACTGCTAGGAGCTATTGAGTGATCACAGCTCTTCCAACAGAAGCTCTGCTGCTGAAGCACTGGAAGTTAAGGTTCACAAAGCAACATCCATTTCATTCTGCACTGCTCCTGGTCAGAGTTCAGATCTTGCCATGTTCATGACAGTGCCACTGGAGACTTGTCCAGGTGTGGAAATGTCTAAAAGGTACATGACACTTCCTCTCCTCTGCTATTCCTGCCCTGTTCATGTATTCCTGTGTTTTAGTGAGCAGTCACTGGATAAAGTGACTGCAGAGGAGCAGCTCATGTGTCAGTGCCCTCCCTGCAGGAGTTACAGAAACAGGGCAGAAAAAGCAGCAAGAAACAAGCAGAAATACAACCCACCCTTCCACAATCTCATCCAGGACAAAAAAAAAATCATTAAGTGTGCTTGAAAGGCAAGAGAATCAAATTTTACCTGAAATCTGGATTCTGTGATGGAATCCAGGTTTGGTTATTTCATTTTCACTTCACCTTTCAGAAGAAGCAGAAACTGGGACAAACAACAGCTAGAGGATTTATCTCTTTGGTAACATCTGTGAAAGTCTCTCAGCATTGCCTCAGTTTCACAGGAACCATAAAACCTGACAGGATCCTGTAGTTTTGTAGGTTTCACTGGGAGAAGAACTTGCCCCAAATTAAAGAGGGCCTCTGTGAGGGTGGGGAAGACTGCAGAGGGGCTGGATCCCTCAGAGTCCTGCTGCAGCCACACTGCAGTGCCTCAGTGGGAGCAGACCCCAGACAGACAAAATGATAAACCATCTCAGCACAGACAGAAGGTCTGGAGTGCATTTTAGGGTATTTCCTTAAGGCAGAAGTGGGTGAACACTGGCTGAGGAGAGAGGCAGAGTTGGCAAACCCAAGTTAGACTGAGTGGCTGTAATATTTTTTTTCACAGTCCAGTGGCTCCATGGGTGAGTTTAGAGAGGATTTGGATTCCATCACTCCTGGTCAGACCCAGCTGCAGCCTCTCTGTGACAGAAAACTGTAGTGTAAAATGTCAGTGTTTCTGTTTGGCTCCTTACAACTAAAGTTTCACTTTCAAAGTTGGTTTCCAGCTGTCCCCTCATACTGCAAGACTCAGCTGGTACAGCAGGGGCTGAAGAGGCAGCAGAGACCCCACTGCTCCCTCCAGCTGAGGACATGGGTTCCTCACTTTTGAGGAAGAACAGCCCCATTTGTAGTGTCACATTTCATATTTTACCATTCTTCTCCGGAGAAACAGCACACGCTGGTGACCTGCTCAGCACAACAATGGATAGGAAGTCCTGTTTATCTCTGAAACTTCCAAAACCATGGCAATAATACAAGACACTTAACAAGAGGTCTGCCCATGAGCTAAAGCTGCCAGAAGTGCTGTTTCAGGGCTGAAATCTCCAGTACCTTCCTCAGAACCTACTGCAGAGGCAGAAACCCACACTCCAAAAAGGATCCACAGACTCACACCACAGCTGCCAGTAAAAAAGGCTGCACGGAGCAGGTTAGAAATGTGCAAATTACTTAAATTTCTGGGGTGCCAACCCACTAACTGCACACAGTCTCCCCAGGTGAAAGACTGGCAGTATTAAGGCTGTGACAATCTTGAAGTCCACCACTAAAGGGTTTTTCAGCTGAAGCCTCCAAAGGAATGGGAGAAGAATAGATTTTCTTCCAAACCAGGGATGGCATCCACTCTAAAAGTAAAGCATTTTTGGAAGTGGATTTGTCAGATTATGAAACCAATTCCAGAAAGTAAAAAGGAAGGAATGAACAAATCAGTAAGAAACAAGCTGAAAACCAACCATTCCTGGTTTTGTGGCTTAACTGTTCTTGCTGTCATTTGACTGCTTGCTGCTCTGCAAAGGGTTAAATTCTGATCCTCCTCAGTGACTGCATCCTTTCAGCTGAGATAAATGAACTCCCAGGCAATAGGGCCAGTGGGAAATACATATGTGCTGTGACAACAGCATGCCTCCAACCAGGAGGACAGCTCGAGGTCAGCTTTCACTTCCTCAGACTTCTGCTTCTCTGGCTTTCTTGTCACTGCTGCTAAAATTGGTTCAAGGGCACTTGAGACTTTGGAGTAAAGAAGGTTTTTCTCCTTGCATCAAAACCTAAAAGGTTTCATATTTACTAGGATCATTGAAAGTAGAGTCAGAGTGAGGACTGGAAGTTGGTGTAATCTGAGGATCTCTGCCGGAGAGCTGAGAAAATAGAACAGTCCAGATTTCCTGCTTAAGGGCACAGCTCCATTTTGCCAGCAGCTGCAACAAAGAGCACATAGTTTATCATGCTTGAAAGCTGCACAAATACCCACCAGGGAAGAGAAATTACTCTCCTCTAAAACATACATTTGGGTTGGAGATTAAGAGATGTGAGGACAGTTTTCTGGCTCTACCACAAATCACCGTTCCCTGTTTTACCTTTGGGAAAAAAGAGTCAAGCTGGAATTTTACCTGGAGAAGGAATATTAACATTAGTCTGACCTAACAACTGAATTCTTTTTAAACCCTCATCTCTATTCAACTCTAGTACAACAGAGATTCCATGAATTCCAGATTGTTTTCCTGAAGCAACGTAAGAAAAAGCTGCCCCTAAATGTTATTTCAAGTGATCATCTTCACCCCATCTGAGGGGTGTTGGGACAAGGGAAGACATCAAATCCAGGTGATAATAATCCCTCTGGACTTTTCCCAGTGCTTTGCACATGAAAAGCCTCACCACATCCCTGTGAGGTAGGTCAGTATTAATACAGCTGGGGAAAGTGAGGCAGAGAAGTTCCTTTCCTGGAGGCCACTGCAGGAGACGGAAGAGGGAGACAAGAAGAGAATTTCCCTTTCTCTCCACATCTCCCCTCTTCCCCATACAAACCATGGAGAAATAAGCATAGAAGGAGGCTACAGTGCCCCAGATTTCTGTCAAACAGCAGGACCCCACAGCTCCAAGGAGGATCATTAAATACACGAGTACCTCGGAAGGAACGGCGGCGACCCCGAAGCCATCCCACGACACAAACCCAGCTCAATAAATAAGTAAATACAAACAGCTGTGACTGTCCCCAGCCCAGCAAGGTCCCAGGTGGAGCAGCTGGAGGCAGGTCACTCCTGTGCCTCCACGGCCACGCCGACCAGCGCGTGGCGGATGGTGCGGCCGTGCAGTTTGTAGCCGTCCTGCGTGACCAGCGCCACGGTGCCCGGCTGCATGCCCTCGGCTGGCACGTGGCAGATGATCTCGTGGTCGTAGGGGTCGTACCTGCCCCCCACAGGGTTCATCTTCTGCAGGCCGTGCTTGGCAAAGACGCTCTGCAGCTTGGCCTCAATGAGGGACAGGCCCTCGTAGATTTTCTGCAGGGTGGGGTTGGGGTCGCTGGGCTCCTCAGCGTGGCCCGCGGCGCTCTCGGCTGTCTTCTCCAGGATGTCTGCCACCTCCACCAGGTCTCTGCAGAAACTCTGGATGCCTGCAGGAAGGGAGTGAAGGACAGCTTACAGAACATCCAGAGCTCCGGCACCAAGGACAGACAAAGGCACAGCGGTTTGAAGGCACCTTTAAAGCTGCTCATTGATTTGGAGTTAATTTAGCAAGACCGGGAGGTGTCTTCTGATTGCTGGAACCAAAGCTTCAGCATTAAAAGCAATCTAAAGATTCCCCACACCAAGGTATATGCAGGAAATGCACATCCATACCATGACCATATCTATGTTTGGTACTCCTGACAAAGCAGAGCATTAATGTCTCACTCCAACAGCTTTTTGCAACTCACATTTGTCATTTAGGACTCTGCTCCACACCCCCTGCTCCAGTCCCACTGACATAATTTTGTCACACAAATGCCCATTCCACAGGGAACAAACACAATGGGGGGACGCAAAAACAATGCACAGCTATTCAGAAGTACAAAATCCCCAATTTATTCATAGCTTAAAACCATTGTGGAAGGACTGAACCAAAATGGTCCTTGGGTTGGTAGTGAAAAGCCAGGCAGGTTTTGTCATTCGAAAATCATGACAATAGGGTTAGATTGGCTGCATTTCCAGCGGTAGTTTCTTGCACAGTGCAGAAATTCCAGGAAAAGCAGCCTCCCTCAGTTACATAAATGTCATAACTCCCTGACTGGAATGACACATTAGGGAAACAGAGAAAATGAGGCAATAGTCAGGTGCTGTCTGCAGCTGTACATGTGAACAAAGGAGAGGAAGGAGATGCAGCAAAGCAGCAGACAGAAGCCCAGCAATTACCACTCATTTCATGGAATCAGAGTCATTCAGGCTGCTCAAGACCTTGAAGATCATCAAGTCAGCACTGCCAAGGCCACCACTAAACCTTTCACAGTCTTTCCAACACCTCCAGGGATGGTGTCCCCACCTCTTCCCTGGGCAGCCTGTGCTCAGTGAAGAAATTTCTCCTAAAATCCAATCTAAACCTCCCCTGGCACAATTTGAGGCTGTTTCCTCTTGTCTTGCCTCTCATCAATTGGGAAAAGAGACTAACTCCATCTTGCTATGATCTCCTTTCAGATTTTCCCCTTATCTACACATCTCCAAGTCTCACTCTGTGAGCAATTTCTAATAAAGAACTTATTTTTTCTTCATGCTACATATCAAACCCCAAAAGCTCAAAAAACACTCCCAAAATCAATGATCCTGTCGTTGATTATCTCCAAACTCAGCAGCCATTTTATAGCACCATGGGTGGAAAGTAAGAAAATACAGCAGCTCTAATTTCAAGGCTGCTAGAATTAGCTAACAATAAACCTCTTGAGATTCATGCAGTATGGAGAAAAACAGTTTTTCATTCTCAGAGATGGTTCTGGCACAGTGCAATGCCTGAACAGCACTTTCTTCCCCGCTCACCTGCTTCTGCTGCCAAAGCTACAAATCCAGCTCGTTTCACTGATGCTAAAATATTTCTTTTAGAGGTTTTAAACATCTAATCTAGAGATTGACAACTACTGCCCCAGGCTGCATCTACCTCCAATGAACTGAAGCACAGGAGGCTGTTAATACAGAAAAGGAGATCACAACCTGATGGCACAGCTGAGTATAAAATGCACCCTGCCAGAGCCAATCCTCAGCACACAGCAGAGCCTACATTTTCAACCAAGTCAGCAGAACTAAACTCAGTTGCAACTGGGACTATTTAAAAAAAATAGTCCCAATTCTGTGATTCTGTGGGTAAACCTGACAGGACAGGACACAGCTGGACACAGAGAAAAAAACAGTGATTAAGCCCAGATATCAAGAGTCCAGGCCAAGCATCACAGCAGGATCTGAAATAAACGTGGGAGGGCAGGACAGGGGGACAGAAAAGCTGCTGATCAGCATTTTCTGCTCAGGCAGGCAGGCCAGTGCAGTAAACACAGCTCTTCTGCTTACCAAAGAGTTTGGCATCTTCCACAAACTTCTGCGTTCTCCTCCGGACATTTTCAGAATCTGCCAAAGCTCGCCGGTATCGCTCCTGTAACCAGAGGGGACACATCAAACCTGCAGGTGAAACCCTCTCCTGACACTGCAAACCCCTCAGAAAGGCTTTAAAGAGAGAAGCTTGTGCTGGGCTGCTGCATTTTCATACAAAGACAAGTCTTTCCACTGATTAACCAAAAACTGCAACTCTTTCACAAGACCCAAGGCCAAAAATATTCTGGGCACTGAATGGCTGAATTCAGCTGAACAGCCACAGTCAGGCTGCTGCTGAGATCCTCCTCTCTCCAGCAGGCAGCTCTGTGACTGCTGATTTCTCACTCAGGGCAGCATTCTCAGGGTGATTATCTCCAGAACAGCCCAGTGCGGCGGCATTTAATCCTCCCCCAGTCACGTGTGTTCTTCAATATAGAACCTGATTTGAATCACACACAGGCACTTAAAAGGGCTTCCCTTCTCGGATAATCTGGATCCAGTGTGACATAAAGCTGTTAGGGAGTGTCCAAAGGAGGGGCATGAGGATGGGGAAGGGTCTGGAGAGGCCCTGGAGAGCAGCTGAGGGCACTGGGATTGTGCAGCTGGAGGAGGCCGAGGGGAGACTCCCTGGGGGCTGCAGCTCCTCCCGAGGGGCAGCTCCCATCTCTGGGACAGGGACAGGACCCAGGGAAGGGCTGGGGCTGGGCCAGGGGAGGCTCAGGCTGGATTTTGGGAAAGGTTCTGATTCCCCCAGAGGGTGCTGGGCACAGCCTGAGGCTGCCAGAGCTCCAGGAGGGCTTGGACATCCAGAGTGGGATTTTGGGGCTGTGCAGGGCCAGGAGCTGGGCTGGATGATCCTATGGGAACTCAGGATACTCCATGACTTTATGCCAACATGTGACGCTAATCAGCACGAAGCTACTGCCACAAGGCTGTGAAAGAAGTGACCAGCTCCAAGACACAGCTTTTCCTGCCAGGATCACACCATCAGTGCCCTGCTGCAGGCACTGCTGACAGATGGTGTTTTGGGTGCAATTTCACCCTCTCACACTCAGGGCACAGCAGCTCTGGAGCTCTATGTGTGTGTGTCACAGCATTTAGGGAAAAATCCAGGGCTGAAAACCAGACCAAGCCAAGGGGACTGAAGCAAAGGCGTCCAGCACACTCACAGTTAAATCCCGGACTTGCTCTTCCAATTTGATGGCTTTGTGCTCCAAGGCACAGTCAGAGAGGGGGTGCTTGGGCTCCTCACTGGGCTCCTCTGGGCCACACTCGTCTCCTGTACTCCTCTGCTGAGCTGCAGTGCTGAAGGCACAGGGGCACCCTCTGAAATACAAACTAGGGACACAGAAACAAAGTTGAGTAACTTCAGGGTCCGTGAGAATTCCAGATTAGTGACAGTATTAAACGCAGGCTCTCTTAAAAGAGGTACACAGGGTTCTAGTCACAATTGTAGTTCTTTTCAGAAAGCACACACAATCAGCAAAGAAACACAAAGAGGTGGGTTTGATTTATTTTATTTTAGACTAACATGGCACACAGAGGTTTTGCTCCACTTCTTTGGCATACCTTCAAAAGAGTCAGATTTTCGGAGAAACACAGAATGAGGTTGGAAAACCCCTTCAAGACCACCAAGTCCAACCTGTACCCAATCCCCACCTTGTGACCCACCCAGAGCCCTGTGTGCCACATCCACTCATTCCTTGGACACTTCTGCCACCTTCCTGGCCTTTTCCAACATAAATAATTCTGTGATTCCCTGATTGTGTTTCACTTTTCCTACTACTACACTCACTTTTACAAACCAACCTAGGCAGGGCTCATTCCTGCCAGTGTGAGCCTCAGCTCCACCTCCCTCTCCCACCTCACACCAGGAAGAATCGGCAGAACAAAAGAGAATTTACTTCCAAACCAGCTCCATCCAGGAAGCATTTCAGTACACACCTAACAAGGAAGGGTATATTCCCCTTTTTTGAGAATACCTGGGCTCTTCCTCTGAGCAAAGCTTCCAACACCCCCATCGTGCAATGTTTTATATCCCCTCTATGCAATATTTTCCATACATTAAGTGCACATCTAGCCCATGAAAGGCAGCAGAGCCCAGAAATCCCTGTGCTGGCACCAGCTCCACTCCCTGTGCTTTTACAGAACAATTCCACTCTGCACAGAGAGGCTAATTTAGACCCCAGAATCGATTCAGCTGCATTCACATTACCAGGCCTGCACCACGAAGCATTCTTCCTCTTTAGCAAGGCTGCACTGCTCAGGTTCAATGTCACACAAGTGCACAGAGTTTGTTCTGGGGTCTATCATGAAGCCTCAGTGCTGTTCAGCTTTTGCCCCCTTTATTCCAGCACTGGAGCTGAGCAGAATTCAATCTCAAGGAGTTAAACCAGCTGAAAAATAACCCTATAAAACAAGAGGACTTTTCTCTCAGTGTCCCTGAATAGGTCTGCTGCCAGATCAGATCAGTGCAAGTGCCAGTACCAAAGAGAAGCCAAATATGTGAGATGTGGGGCAGGGAGAAGGTGTCTCTGAGGGTTTAGACTGGCTCAACCCTCAAAGCCCAGCTCAAGAGATCTGTATCTGCCCCAAGACCACCAGGAATCTCCTCCCATCCCTGTTTAACAGCCCAGATGTTTCCTCATTTAAATCCTTAATAGCAGGGTGCTAAAAGTCCCACAGCACTAATGACAAACTTCCTCTCCCCACCGGATCACCTGTATGTTAAACCACTCCTTTTCAACAAATTATGTGCCAAATACAAACCTCAAAGTGCTTTCTCTACTTACACTTGCTCTAGAGGAGGATGTTCCTCAGACTAATCTTTAAGAACTGTCTTAAAGATTAGTCTTTAAGGGTTCCAGGAATGCCAACACAGGAAAAAAAACCCCACATTTCATCCCTGGCTGCTGTTTGGGGCACAAGACCACATCTTGAATGATTTTAAGATTCCTGTCACGTTTGTTTTATTGACTGATTAACAGTACTTTATCAAAGTTAGAGAAAGTACATTAAACTAGAGGGGAGGACAGAGTAAGACCCCTTCACCAAGCCTTCAAAATCAATCTGAGGCTTCCTTTGCACATAAAAACGTCCATGGGAAGCAGCAGCTACAAGCTTTATCCTTTATCATCTCACATTTCATTTCAAAGAGCTGCAAGGATGGAAATCAGCCATGCTACAGCTGAACCCAAGAACCTGAACCACAGCTGAGAAATCTCGCTGGGGCCCTCAGAGGTGAAACTCCAGTGTTTTGAAAATAGGCTGTGCAGCTCAGGTAACTCCTCTGCCCCCAAGATGCCAAAGCTGGGGAGGTTTTTCCCTCTGCCGGTGGTTGCTGGCAGGGATGGGTGTGTTCTGCGTGGGAGATGGGCACGGAGGAGCCGGTCCCAGCTGCCTACGTGGAGCAGGGAGCTGCCTGCATGGACTCCTCTGTGCAGCCTCTGAACCCAAATCCCAAATCCCAGAGTGCTCCCCCGAGCAGGGACATGCCCTGGCAGTCACAGGCTGCCCGGAAAAGTTATGGCCGAGAAATCCCAGCCTGACTCCAAAGGGAATTCTTCAGGTCTGTTATGCGGGAGTTGAAAATGCTGCTCGATTGACTCCTTGCTGCAGGATGAAAGGAATTCTCCCCAACAAGTGGCAGGAGCTATTTACAGGCTGTCCACTGACTGGGCTCCATCTTCCAAAGGCTGGTCTGATCACAGCTGCCCTAAAAATAGGGATGGATCCCACGGGAGGAAGCTGACACATCCTGAAGTGACAGACACGTGGAAGTCGCGGGCGTGTGAAGGGAGTTACACAAGTTGGTGTTACAGAAAGATTTACAAAGCGATGTCACAGAAAGCCAAAGAGATAAGAGAGAGCAGAGAAGTTGATTGCAGCCATATGGCTTAAGCCAACTGTCCTTCAAGATTAATATTTCAGTGATGAGAGAGGGTTTCTGGCCGGAGCTACAATGGTATCATCACCTCTTTCTGGAGCATCCGACCATTCCGAAGTGACAATCAGCTCTCTCTAACTCAAGGGTCCTTCCCCACCCTGCTGGAACACTCCCTCCTCCTCCTCCCAAATCTGCATGACAAAGCTCTCGAGTGCTGAGACACAGGAACATCTGCACTGGTTTCAGCTCTGACGAGCCTGCTTTGGAAGGAAATGTAATTACTGCCAATTCCTCCGCGCTGTTTCATCAGGGAGTGACTGCAGAGATAATGCAGCGCGAGCAGGGCACTGTCCCGCTCTGGGGTGGCCGCACCTCGAGAACTGGGGCAGTTTTGGGTGCCAGGATGTGAGAAAGGCCTAAAGCTCTTAGAGAGTGTCCGAAGGAGGGACACGCAGATGGTGCAAGACCCACTGCACATTTTTCAATGGGGCAAAGCAGTTTTCACGCACGTAAGAGGGAGAATTTCCTGACATACATCTACATTTAGTCCCAAACACAGCTGCCTTTACTATGTGCTGCAGATTTATTATATTACATTTAAATAGTCTTTTAGTGGTGCTTCTCTTCTAGACAAAAACAAAAAATTAACACGCATTTTGGCTTTTTTTCTTTTCATCTGCCCACACTTCAAATAAGCAAAGCACCTTTATGGAGTTCTCTTTTCTAAGCCATATTCCATGATGTAAAAAAAAGCATGAGTGGACATTGTTCCTGTCTAAATATTGACACAATTAAATGGATTCTCTGCCTGCGACCACCCAAAACACACTGATAGCATATGTGCTGCCTCACCACCAGAAACAAAACACGAGGAGCACATTAAACCTGAATAATTAATGAATAAATTAATGAATATATGGTTCCGCCGGGCGAGACACAGAACCCACCCACAGTGGCAGGAAACCACCTCCCAACGCGACTTATCGAGCGCGGAAACGCTTTGCCTTAAAAATGAACAATAATTTGCAAAAAAACACCCAAAAAAAGCCTTTTCTGGGAAAGGAGCTCGGTTATGGGGGGTATTTCTGCTCCAGGGCGTTCTGAGGAGCGCAGAACGGCAGCGCGGGGTTTCGGGGTGAGATGGGGAGCGGCGGGGGATGATGGAGACCGGCAGGGTCTGGCTGTGGGTTGGGGTCGGGGTCCAGATCCGGGCCCGGGTCGTGTTTGGGGTGCGGGTGTGGATCGGCTCCGTTGCCGCCCCCGGCGCGGCGCCCGCCCGGGCCCGGCCCCGCGGCGCTGCCACGTCTGTCCCCCACACCCCGCGGCTCCGGGCCACCCCCGGCCCCCATCCCGGCCCGGCCCGGCCGGTCCCAGCCCGCCCCACGTACCTGCCGGTGCCGGCCTTCCCGGCCGCGGGCAGCAGAGCCCTGAGGCGCCGCAGGAGCGGGCGGCCATGGCCCCGCACGGAGCGGCGGAGCAAGCGGCGGCGGTGCGCCCGCGGCAGCGCCGAACTACAGCTCCCACACGGCCCTGCGAGCGGCGGGCGGGCCGGCCGGCCGAGGGGCTGCGGCCTGAGGGGAAGGCGGGCATGCGGGAATGGAGGGCGGGCGGACAGCGCTCCGCCCGGCGCCGCACACGCGGCTCCGGGACACCGGGACTCGGCTCCGGGCACAAAGGGCCGGGATCCGGGGTTTGGCTTCGGGACCCCGGGACTCGGCTCTGGGCACAAGGGACAGGGACCCGGGGTTTGGCTCCGGGAACCGGGACTCGGCTTCGGGCACTGGCTCTGGGACCCGGCTACAGCTCCCGTGTTCCAGGGATCGGACCCGGGCACGCAGCAGCAATTCCCTGGAGCTCGGCCCCGGACCCAGCTCCATCCCCCGGGACTCTGATTCGGACTCGGCCCCAAGTCCTGCCCTGGCGGAGCTCGGACCTGGACACGGGTACACAGCTCCGGTCCCCTGGGCTCGGACACGGGCACACGGCTCTGCCCCTGGGGCTCTGACCTGGTCCCCACAGGGCTCAGACCCTGCTCACCCCGAGACACACAGCTCCCGCCACTGGCTGGGCGGGTTAAAGGTGATAACAGGACAGGTTTCACCTCTAATTCAGGAAAGGACTGGAAGAGACTGCGAATGTTCCTTACCCGTGGTGAATAAACATTAAGCAAAGCCCAAAGCCTTGGCCAAAGTTGCCAACAGCTGCGTGAAGGATGAGGGGGAATGGCTTCAAACTGCCAAGCACAGAGTTAGATGGGATATTGGGAAGGAATTCTTCCCTGTGAGGATGCTGAGGCCATGGCACAGGGTGCCCAGAGAAGTGTCCAAGACCAGGGTGGATGGAATCTAGAGGAACCTGGGATAGTGGAAGGTGTCCCTGGCCCTTGGAATGAGATGAGCTTTAATATCCCTTCCAACCCACACCAGTCTGGGATTCTCTGATGTGCTTTCAGGGAGCTGCTTGTCCCAGCAGCTGCTGGCACAGCGGTGCTGAGCCCAGCCCAGCCCCTTTCCCTGGGAGCAGGAGCAGCATTCCCACCCTGTTCCCTCAGCCACAGGACCGGGCAGGCCAGTGCCAGTGTTTTTATTAAAAGCTGCTTACCTAGGTACTAACACAGGGCTGTGGAAGAGTGAGCTCCAGAGGTTAATTATGGCAGTCCATAGCATGAGAGGGTGATGATGACTCCCTTGTTCCCAGCACAAAAGCTGGGGCCTTTCCATTCCTATCCTTTGTTTCTGCCTGTGCTGAATGACCTTACTCTATTTCACTTTTCTGCTCCAACAGCCCTGCTGATTTTTTTTTTATTTTTAGACTTCCCTTCACTCCATTTTGATCACATGCCTTACCAACCTGTGTCTGAGTGCAGCAGCCAGAGTGTGAATGTGCTGTTGGCCAGGAGACAGCCCTGTCCCCTTCCCTGCTACCCCCAAAACCAGCATGAGACCAGGGCAGGAAGCTGGCCTGCCTCCATCCCCAGCCCTTTGCTTCTAAGCTGTTTAGCAAAGGTAAAAGGTGCCCACTGTTAATTTCCTTTCCAATGCTAACACTTGAGCTTCCTTCATTCCAAGGGATGGCAGCACACCCTCACCCTTACTGCCTGGAGGACAACAAGGAAATACTGGACAAAGGCACTTAGTTGAGGCACAGCAAGCTCGAGCCATGAGGAACCCTGAGATGAGACCCTGCAGAGCTGGGAGCAGTGAACAGGGTGAACAACTGGCATCTCCGAAGTGGCTGGTCCTGAGCAGCTCCTGAATCCCAAAACTGAGGGGGCCAAAAACCCCGACGAGTCCATGGTTGCTTTGGCAGCTGTTAGCCTGGACACACGCTGATCCCCAAAACCGGAGCACCTGCTGGGCACTGCCAACTGCCAGCCCAGGCTCTCCCCTCCTTCCTCCTGCACCCAGAGTTTGTGTCACACTCCTGGCTCCAGGGCAGGCTCCCCCAGAGCTGGGTTTCCCAGCAGTTTGTGACCCTGATCCACAAGGAACTCCCTTTCCCCACCCGCCTCCCCAGTCCCCTCCCGCCCCCTTCCCCTGGTTTATGGTGGTGGTGCCATGGTGGTGGGGCTGGCAGAAGGGCTCTTCCACCACGCCTGGCCAGCACCCTCCCAGTGTCTCAGAGAAAGGGGGCTGGCAGCTCCTCCGTGATCCCCACTGTGAGTTCAGGGCTTGGCAGGCTGACTTAAGTCTGCTTCTTTTCCCATTCCTGCAGAGAAAGGAAGAAAAAAAAAAGGAATTAGAAAACATCACTGGAAAAGGAACACTTTAAGGTATCCCTCCCTGCTGGGGGCTTTGGACCCAGTGTCTTCCAAGCATTTCCCTCTCCCACCCAGCCCTGCACTGCCATGATTCCATGGTTAAACAAGGGGCAAAGACTGAGATTTCCCGGGGAGCCAGGGAGGAGAGCGAGAGCTGAGCAGGACCTTGGCTTTCCTCAGCACGCTCCCCGTGTTGGCAGGGATGATGGAGGGGCTTCTCTTCCTCAGCTCTGCTGCACAGTTCACAGGGACCAAGTGCTCAGGGGGGCTCCCGTTTGGCTTGTTTGTAGTTTCCTGTGGAAAAGGGGGAGAAAAGAAAAAGCTCAGGAAAGAAAAGCAAAGCTCAGGAAACCCAGGAAGCATAAACAACCAGATTAAAAAAAGAAAAAAAAAAGGTGTGAATTGTAATGAGATAAAAGTTGAGGTGACCAAATTCAACTCACACAGCTCTGTCCTCAAGGGACAAAGCCACAGGGATGTCTCCTCTCCCTGTGCTGCTCCCCACAATACCCCAACCGCTGTTCCGTGCAGAAGCTGGAGCTCTGAGTGAGGAAAAAGGATGCATACCCCATTCTCAGCCTTGCTGGTCACGGCCAGCCCCAGGGCCGGCCCTCCTGCCAGCGACTGCTTCAGCTGCTCCTTCACTTCGGTCAGTTTGAGCTCCAGATCGACCCGAGACTCCTCCTTCTGCCGGCAGCGCTCCTCCAGCTCCGCCACCCGCTGCTCCAGCTCCTGCAGCCGCGGCCCTGCTTGCACAAGCACGCAGCTCAGCGCCGGGGAATCCACCCATCCTCCGCACAGGGACACTAGATGGGGCTGGCAGAGCGCTGCAGCCAGCCCAGCTCTCGGTGTCGCTGTGGCCAGCCCGGTGTCGCTGTGCTCGGTGCCCCAGCGCCTGGCAGCTCCCATGGCCCCGACCTACCCGTGCTGCCCTTCAAGGCTTCCCGCAGCTCCCGCTTCTCCTTCCGCAGCAACATCAGCTCGCTGCGGATCGATGCCTTCTCCTTCTCCAGCTTCTCCTTCTCTGTCAGGAATCGCCTGGCGTCCTCCTCGGCCCGGTTCTTGCCGTACCTGTACTGGTTGGCACCTGCAGGCACGGGGAGAGCCCATGAAGGGCTGCACTGATGGTACCCCCACATCTCTGTGGGGAACAGCCCCTTCCCGCACTGGCCAGGAGCCCTGGGGAGGTTTGTGGCCCGGGGACTCACTGGATGCGTGTCGCTTCACTTTGACTTGCGGGTCCACCCGCCGCGACTTCTCGCTGCAGGACGAGGCGTGGCGCTTCACCTGAGCGGCCCCCGGCCGCCCCGGCTCCTCCTCCGTCTGCTGCGGGGAGAGGGAGTGAGCTGAGACACCTGCAGGGCCATGTCCCCGCTGAGACACCTGCAGGGCCATCTCCCAGCTGAGACACCTGCAGGGCCATCTCCCAGCCCCTGGGCCACTGTGGTGGGAGAGGATGAGCCACGAAGTTGTGCTCACCTGAACCTTCTCATAGGGGACATCATCGTAGACCACGCGAGAGGAGTCTGCCCGCTGATCCTGGGAGGAGCTGGCCCACCTGCAGAAGGAGGCGTGGGGTCTTCCTTTCCAGAATATCATTGCCAGCCCCTCAGGAAACCCTTCCAGCTCAGAAAGATTCCTGCATCTCATGACCCCACCTTAACACACCCTCCATCAGCATTGATGAAACCCTTTCAGCTTCCCATGCTGCCCTAGGGAACAACCCTGTCCCTGAGATTCCAGCCACAAACCACCGCCCAGCCTGTGCCCGTTCTGGGGACTCCACAGGGCCAAGGATCACCGTGCCCAGCCCAGCACCCAGCCCCTGGCACTGCAGGAGGCACACAGCCTTACAGGTAGGAGTGTCTCACGGCCGTCACGATGTTGGCAATGGTCTCCACATCCACGTAGTCATAGTGCAAGGCCTCTGGGGCTGTCTGGGAGCCTGTTTCCACCAAGAGGAGACCCAGCCAGCGGCCCAGGTCTTCAGAGCAGCTTGCCTGGAGGGCAGAGGAAGAGCTGGGGTGCACACTTGGCTCCCAGCCCCTCATCCTTGCTGCCTGCAGCGCACAATCCCCCTCCATGCACCAAGTTCCCATGTGGCCGCCCCAGCTCACCCAACAGGTGCCCTGAGCTTTCCAGGGGAGGGCAAAACAAGGCACTGCTTGCATGGGGTGCTGATCACCCCAAGAGCTGCTGCTCCCCCAGCCTGGCAATGCTGTCCTGCGAGCCCCCCCGCTCACCTCGAGCGCCGTCACCTCGTGGCCGTGGCGCAGGATGCGGAAGGCGAAGGGGTGCTTGGGGCCCAGGCCGGGCAGCACCTCGCAGCCCCGCAGCACGATGGCGTTCACGTGGGTGCGCAGGTCCGAGCGCTCCTTGTGGAAGTACAGCGTGTTCCCCTTGAGGCGACACCAGCGCTCCTTCCAGCACTGGTTCACCAGCACGCTCAGGTAGCCTGCGGTGCCAGGGGAGGGAAGGGCATCAGCGCCTGCCCGGCTGTGCCTCAGGCAGGCTTTGACAGGACAGAGCTGACAGCATGGCTGCCTGCTCATCCAGCCCTTCTGGGCCTCAGTTTCCCCCCACACAACCAGCTGGGACCAGGGGAGCTGCCAGCTCAGTACCACAACATCCCCTCAAGCCTGTTTTTGGGGACGTGGGTGACTCCTTGCCCACTCATCACTGGAATTTGCAGAGCCAGGCCTGGGCAGCATTTCCCCCACAATGAGCTTGTCCCCACCCCGGACCCCTGCAGCCATGCTGGGGGATGTCACTCCCCACTGATCCCACTCCACTCCCAGCCCCATCTCTGCCCCCAGCCCACACAAACCGCAGCAGGGGATGTCCTCCTCAGTGGAGGAGGTCTGGGTGTCCTCGGGGCATGGCTTTTTCTTGGAGAAGCTGATGATCCTGGTGATTTTCTTCCCTGCTGCCCGGCTCATTGAGCCCTTCAGGTCAGCCAGGCCGCTCTTTTTGCCTTTCCCTGGAAGGACAGGGTAGCTGTGTGACCCTGGTGTGTGTCCTGCCATCCCCCCAGCTGCAGAGGGTGCTGCCCAGCTGTGGGCACACAGCTGGGTGGGCAGTGGGGACAGGGACTGTACCGTGCTCGCCGTGCTCCCTGCGGGTGGCAGGGGACCCGGTGTCACCCATGGCCACACTGTCCGAGTCTGAGGTGTGCTTCTCCTGGGACAGCCGCTGTGGGAGAGCAGAATCCCATCAGCACCACCCCCAGCCCTTCATCCCCCTGCACAGGGCTGGCATTTCCAGCTCCTGTTCCCCTTCCCAGCCCTGCAGAGCTGCTGTGAGAAGGGGAAAGGCTCCTCGTGCAGCCCCAGGAATTTGGGGTCCCCCAGCCCCGTGTTCCCCAGTTTTGTCCACGGCAGCCCCACACAGCCCCCAGACAGGGACCCTAGAAACCATCACCTTGTCCAGCTCCATCTTGCACGGCATCGCTGGCGAGGTGGGGGCTTCCATCCCGCCTGCTGCTGGACTGCTGGCTTCCTTTATCACCTGCACAGACAGCCCCAGCTGTCACCTCAAAGTGACCCGAGGGCCAGGGCTGCCCTCCTGGCTCACTCCTTCACTACCAGAGCCAGGCTGAGCCAGGGGGACACGTCCTGGTCCCCACAGCTCAGGGCAGCACACCCACATCGGGACTGCGCACACCTTGGCCCCTTCAACACTTCAACCAGTTTTGTGGATTTTGTCAGGGAGCTTGGAAATCTCAGAAGGGACAGACTTAGTTGCCAAGGCAGCACCACCCTGCCAGCACAGGACACCTCGTGACCCCCCCTGTTTTAAGGTGTGGTGTGCCCTGGGTGTGTAAAACCCCCCGTTCTCCCACATTTGGGGTGACAGCTGCGTCGCTGCTGTGCTCAGAGGCTCCTTTCCCACCCACCACCCCTTCCCTGCAGCCCCCACTTCCCGGCCCTGAACAAAGGCAGGAAAGGGCCCTGGGGAAGAGGAAGGGGAGAGCAAACATCCCCCAGCCGGGGCTATCAGCGCCGGAGCCGCCCAGGCCCTGGGAAGCGGCCGATAAGGGACAGGAGCAAAGCCCCCATCCCCTTCCAGCGGGGCAAGGCCGCTCCCAGGGCAGCCCCCTCCCCAGCCTGGGCAGGGAGGATGCCAAGGGGGCTCTGTGGATGCCCCTGGCAGGAGCAGGGGTACCTTGAGCCACTCCTCAGCCTGCTCCTTGCTCTGCACAGCCAGCACCAGCGCCTCGGCGCCCGGCAGCGAGAACCGCAGCTCGTGCTTCTTGCGCCGCCCATCCTTGGGGACATAAATGACGTTGCAGGTGGGCAGGGGCACCTCCACGTGTGGCTGCCGGTCCTTGGAGCTTTTGTAGCACTGAGGGAGGCAGAGAGAACTGCTCAGGGCTCAGCCAAACCTGCCTGGCTGGCTGCTGTGCTGGGGGGTCCCACAGGTGACACGGGGTCTCAGGGTCCCTCGCTGGTGGCACAGATGGAGGTGGCTCATCTGAGGGTGCCCTCTCACTCCATGGTGTCCCAAAAATAGGGGAGCCCTCTGTTCCCTTGCAAGGTAAGTGAGGGCATCAGCTGCTCATGTGGCAGCCTTGGGGCAGGGGCTTTGTTTGGATGGTGCTTTTGTTCCTTCAGCTCGGGCTCAGCTACCCTCCAGACCCCCCCAGGGGGTTTCTGTGCCCCCCAGGCCAGGCTCACCAGCAGTTTGCCATCCCGGATGATGGTGAGCTGCTTGGCCCACTGCCCAAAGCGCTTCTTGCGCAAGAGGAAGGCGCAGATCCGGCAATCCTTCACCAGGTTCATGGAGGCCTCCTCCGAGGGCCACTGGTGTGTCAGCTGCTGGCCCTTGCCCTCCTCCTCCTCCTCGTCGTAGGACTCGTAAGAGCTGCTCATGGCATCCGAGTCGTTGTCTGGAAGAAGCAGGGGAGTCACCCTAAAGTGTGCCACACACCCTGCCAGGGTTCCCCACGCCCAGCAGCTCCAGACAGAGCTGGGTGCCAGCAAAGGTGGATTCCCTGTCATCCTCTGGAACAGCAGCGTTGGGCAGCAGCCACCTCCACTTCCCCTGGAATCCCAGCAGGATTCCAGCCCCAGGTGCCTCTATCCAGAGCCCTGGGCTGGTTTGTTTCTCTGCAAGGCTCACACTTTGAAACCCTGGCTCTCCAGCCTCAACCCCAGCAGCCCCCAGCCCCCAGCTCAAGCCCCACCTCGGGCTGGACCTTGCAAAGCTCTCCCCTCCCTGCTGAGGACACCCAGATACCTACAGGAACTCTTCTGCTCCCCATTTATCCTGGTGACGGGGTAGCTGCTGTCTGCATCCTCGTAATAGCCGTCCTCGATGGAGTTGGGGGGGCTGGAGCTGTCTGCAGGGGAAGCACAGCGGGCTGGGGCTGCTACACCCTGTTTTCCCTCACGGATGCTCGGTGGGGCACAGCCAAGCACACCCTCCCAGGGCATCCCACCCTCCCGTGGCTCTGATCTCTCCCATCTCCTCATTCCCAGTCTGGCTGGAGCAAACAACTCCTTGCAATAGCAAGTGGGATGGGAGGGAGGGGGACAGGAGTGCTGCTGGTGGGAGCAGCGACAATTCCTTCCCAGGAATATTTATTTTTGAGAGGTGCTGCTGAAAAGGTCAAAGCAAGACCCTGATTTTGGTGGGTGGTGGGGGTGGCTGTGATGACACGTGGCAGATTTGTCCTTCCCTGGCATCTCCTGGGATGCAATCCCAGCTCAGTCCAGCTGGAATTCTTCCCTGGCAGGGTGGGAAGGCCCTGGAATGGATTTCCCAGAGAAGCTGTGGCTGCCCCTGGATGCATCCAAGGCCAGGCTGGATGGGGCTTGGAGCAACCTGGGATGGTGGAAAGTGTCAGGGTTGGAACTGGATGATCTTTAAGGTCCCTTCCAACCCAAACCATTCCATAATTCTATGAGCCTGTGATCTCAGTGACAGCAATAATTTGGAATCCAGGCATCCAATGTGTTGTATTCGCAGGGATGCCCCGACAAAGGCAGGAATGATGCATCTGACTGGATGAGGCACTGAGAGCTGCCTGGCTTGTCAGGCAGGTGAGGGATGCAGTGGGCAGCCCGTGGGGCTCCCCCAGCCCTGCTGCTGGCCTGGCTGGAGCAGGACTCACTGCGGGAGGTGATGTACTCGGGGGCCTTGCCAGGGCCCAGGGGCAGAGCTTCCTCGTAGTAATCCTCAGGAGGGGGAGTGGTGGGCAGAGGAGGAGCAGGATCCACAGGAACCTAGGGCAGAAACACCTCCAGCTTTAACCAAGGCAGCAGCAGGGGCAGGAGCCCCAGCAGGGCACAGGAAGGGTCCCACCCTGGCCATTGTCACCTCCCCACACAGAGCTGGCTTGGGGACAGCCAGGCACTTACAGGTTTGGCTGTCTGGCTCCCTGCCAGCTCCAAGCCAACGCTGGTGTCCCCCTCCTCCTCCTGCATGTCCTGCAGGTCCCGCAGGTCACAGTCTGCACGGAGCAAACAGAGGGTGAGGGGAGCAGGGAAGCAGAGCTGGACATCCCAGCTGTGCCCTGCAGGGATCTCCGCCCATGGCCTTCCCTGGGGAGGTGCTGGGAGATGGGAATCACTGCTAACCACAGCTGGAGCGTGGGTTCCTGTTGTTAACCTCTGGTTCCCTCATGGCCAGCCCCCAGACAGCTCCAAGGGAGCAGGAACAAGCACCCAGAGTGATGATGCCCACTCTGGACACAAGGATGTAGCTGTCACCCTTCTTCCAAAGGACCCCAGGACCAGCATGATCCCCCTGGGCACCCCTCCAGCTCAGCCACACGTACCAAACTCCTCAAAGAGGGACTCCACGAAGCTGGTGCCATTGCCCAGGGACGCTGTGTTGACGTACATGTAGTCCACATCCTTCCCTGGAATTGAGGGGGGGACACTGAGCCTGGGGCAGGCACTGCTGCCCCTCGTGCCCACAATCCCAGGGCCACAGAGCAGGGATGGAGGAACCCCCAGGGCTGCTGTGGCTCCCCCAGGAGGGCAGAACGGGGGCTCTGTGAAGGCCCAGGTGCGCAGTGCTGGCGGAAACCCCTGTGCTCAGCCCAGAGCCGGGCAGGAAGGGCTCTGGATGCAGCGTTTCCGCAGGGAGCAGCCCTCCCTCCTGCCCCCGGGGCACCGCTGACGCCAGCCCTGCTCCGGGGCAGGGAGGAGCTCAGAAGGGAAAGCAAAGTGCCCTGATGGGGCTGAGCAGGTGCTGGGCTCATCCCTGCCCTGCTGGGGACACCCAGTGCCTCTGGGAACAGGAGAGGGACACGGACCTGCAGGTGGCTGCAGCTTCTGCAGGATGGTGGACACAGCCAGCTTCTTCTCCTGCGTGGTGGCACTCAGGTACTCGTGGTCCAGCAGCTTGAGCAGAACGCTGAGCTCTGGCAGGAGCTGGTCCAGCACTGAGGGGAGCAGGAAAAATCCCATCAGCCAGGGGGTGTTGGGATGCTGGGGTTAAGACAAGGCAAAATGGGCTGGAACTCCAGCAAAGTCGGAGCTCTGGATGGGCAGAAAGCAAGAGCTGCAGTTGCTCCCAGTGCAGGATCCTCCTCTTGGCAGCCACCAAACACCCTCTCAGCACAGCTGGGGTGGCACACAGCTGGCTTTGGGTCTCCAGGGACAGCAACAGAGGCCAAGGGTCACTGCAGAGGCAGCTCGAACGTGCTGACTGATGGGGATGGCTCCAAGGAGGGGACACTGTGTGCCCCAGAGCGTGGGGACACCCTGGCTGGGCTGTAGCTGTCCCCACACTGCTCCTTGGCACAGCAGGGCAGCAGCAAGGGCTGGCACAGGGATCTCCCAGAGGAAGGGAAGGATCCTGAGGCACTGATGGGATCCTGATGTAAGGAACCTGGAGCCAAAAGCAGCACAATAAAAGCAGCACAATAAAAGCAGCTGGTGTTTAAAGGGTGAAGGGAGCCCAGCAGGAGCAGTGCCAGCCAAGATGAGCCCCTGGGCACAAAGACAACGTGCCAGCCCAAAATGCCACCGTGCCAGGACATGGGGCAGGATGTGGCTCACGGGGCTCTTCCTGCCTCCCTGCACTGCACAGACCTCCTGCTTCCCTCCCCAGTGCCAAGCTGAGCCTCAGCCCTTCTGGCCACAGCACCGGGGGAAACAGGGACTATGCAGGCTCCTCCCTGCACTGGCTTTCCACAGCTCACCAAACCCCAGGCTGAGATGTCACCAGCATCCCCCCACTCCCAGGACACCCCAAACCCCACCCTTATTGGGTCAGCAGCATCCCCCCACTCCCAGGACACCCCAAACCCCAGGCCTTGGTGTCACCAGCATCTCCCACACTCTCAGGACATCCCAAACCCCAGGCTGTGGGGTCACCAGCACCCCCATCCCCTACCACATGTAGGACATGTCCCATCCCAGGCACCAGCTCTGTGTCAGGGCTCTGGGCCAGCCAGGGCCCAAAGCACAGCCTGGTTTCCATGAGCAGCGCCCCAGCAGGCAGGGAGGGGGCACAGGGACCCCCCTGGGGTGCCCAATGTGCCAGGGCTGCTGGCAGGGGCTGGGCTCAGCAGCAGTGCCCCGAGCTGGGCACACTCAGCACGGACACACAGCTCTGAAGGCGCCTTTGTTCCCCCAGCTGAGCTGTCCCCTCAGTCTCCCTTGTTAAACATCCTCCAAAATACAACGGGGGAGGGAGGCAGGGGCAGTGAAAGAGGCCTGTGATCCCAGGAGGGCACTGAGCACAGCCTGGGGGAGCACAGGGAGGCAAGGATTCATTTCCTATGCTCGTTAGGCTTCCAGGCTGAAGGAAATTAATGGGGGGGCTGCAGGAAGTGAGGGCAGATTGCTCCAGGGGGCAGCAGGGGGTGGGGGGGACACCCAAGGTCACCTGGCAGGCAAGGAGCAGCACGGACAAGAGCTGGTGGGAGTGAGCTCAGGGCCCCAGAGCTGGCCCAGGGGACAGGGACACATCTCCTGTGCTGGGGTGGCCACTGGGGGCTCTGAGCCCGGGGACAGCACGACAGCAAAGGGCTCCTGGGGAGGAGGGCTGGGCTGTCACAGTGACCACAGGTGACACAGGGACTCTGTGTCCCCTGCTCTGGGACACCTCCAGATGGTGCTGGCAAATGGCTCCCACCTGCTGCTTTCTGCTGGGGCTCCTCCTGCACCCAAAATCGGTGGGACCACCCCCCTGCCCTGCACTGAGGCTTTGCACAGCCCAGCACAGGCAGGGACACCAGCAACGCCCTCCTCCACATCTGAGGCAGGGTGGGAGATGTCCACGAGCTCTCTGGGCCTGGGAAGGCCAGGACCCGTGGCAGCAGATGGCTTTAGCATTAACCAACAGGCCTGGAGGGGCTGGGGGACCCAGGGTGACCCAGGGGACAGCAGCAGGACATGCTGCCATGCAGGACATGGGGACAGGGCTGCCCCATCCTGCCCTGGCTGCAGCACCAGGCATGGTGCAGCAAGGGAGCTGCATCCCCTGCAGCCCCTGCAGCCCCCCTCTCCAGCCCAGCTCTATTTTTAGACCCCACAAGTGCTCCCCTGCTCAGGGAGCCTTTTCCCAGCACACAGATAAGGGCTGGACACAGGCTGCAGCTGCACAGCCTCCCTGGCTCTGCCCCAGCACAGCAGCACAAACCGGGTCCTGCTCCAGCAACCCGCAGAGAGGAGGAGGAGGAGGCGGAGGAGGAGGAGGAAGAGTCTCTGGCCAAGCCAAAGCAGGAGTTTCCTGGTGTAGAGAGACCCGGCTTTAGCAAGGGGAGAGATAACAAGCCCATGGAGGTCTCACCCCCAGAAAAGCCCAGCCTGGAGTTTGAGAGAGCCCCGGGGAGGGGAGAGGCTGAATCACAGCTCTGAAATGTGGTGGGAGCTGCTCAGGGACCCCCATCCTGTGTTCCCAGCTCTGAAATGTGGTGGGGGTGCTCAGGGACCCCATCCTGTGTTCCCAGCTCTAAAATGCAGTGGGAGCTGCTCAGGGACCCCCATCCTGTGTTCCCAGCCCTGAAATGTGGTGGGGGTGCTCAGGGACCCCCATCCTGTGTTCACAGCTCCCCTGCCTCCGGCCACGCTTCCTCCCGCGCCAGGTGATGCCTGGGGCCGGGGGAAATCGGATGCTGGGAGTTAACAGCCATTGTTTGTAGCTAAAATAAAACCCAGGCACAAATAAATCCTTCCTGTTGGCAGGGCAGGGCGCTTGGCTGCTCTGCCTGCCAGCACAGGGCTCCTCACAGCTGCCACCCCAGCAAACCAACCCTGAGAGCTCCTGGGGAGCCCCAAACAGGAGGGGACAGCACCCAGGGACACCCCAGCCCCGGGGGGAGCCCTGCAGGGAGGTGCCTGTGGCACAGACAGCCCCAGGGCTGCTCCCTGCAGCACACCAACCCTGGTGGCACAGACAGCCCCAGGGCTGCTCCCTGCAGCACACCAACCCTGCTCACCTGTGCACAGGTGGGTGTGCAGCCACCTGCAGAGCCCTGCAGTGCTGGGACGTGTCCCCAAGCCTTGCTGGGTGCCCCAGGATGGCATCACCAGAGGGGTGAGATGCTGGCAGCCCCCTCCAGCCCGGCACTGCTGCTCTCTGAGGAAGCCCATGGGCTCTTTGCTGAGCTCCCAGGGCAGCTCCTGTTCCCATCCCCATTCCAAGGAGGTTTCTTCCCACCAGGGAGGATGAAGTGCCTTGGTGAGGGTGGCTTGGTGCTCCCAGAATCGTTCCTTTGTGCAGGGGACAGCAGGACAGAGCTGCCTGCACCCACTGCTGCATCACTGCCCTGCCAAGGGGCAGGAGAGGGGCAGCACTGGGCCCCGGAGGGGACAGGAGCCAGCCAGGCTCTGGTCCCATCACCCAGCACCTGCTGGTGTGGGGCAAACTGGGATGGGCTGGGAGGGCCAGGAACAGCAGCATGGAAAACACCTCATCATCCTCCTCCTCCTCCTCGTCCCAGCCTGTCCTGCTCCAGGCCTCGGGGGTTTCAGGAAAAGCCAACCATCAATGCTCACTCTTGAGCCCTGGCAGCATCCCCTGAGAGTGGAAGATTTGCTGAGGGGCCACTGGGTGCACATGAATCATCTCCTCCCTGCCAACAAGGGCCCCTTGAGCGGGGAGGATGGGGCAGCCTCTGCCTCTGCATCCAACAATTCAGCAGCACTGAGCACCCAGGGCTGGCTCCTGGCGCCCTGCCACCCTCCCTGGCCCCCAGCTGCCCCTCACTGGGGTAACTCCGTGACCCTGCTCCCAGGTTGGGTGCTGCAGCAGCCCTGGGTGCACAAGGCAAGCTCAGATCTCAAATCTCAGCACCTCCAGCACGCAGGCAGGGCAGCCATGCACAGCCCTGGGGCCCTCACCATGGCCTGGCAGTAACTGATATCCTCAGTGCTAGCCTTGGGAAATCAGTGCTGGGAGGTGAGTGTGGAACATGACTGCTTGAGGGGGCACGAAGCCCCCCAGTTCTGCCCCCAGAGCAGAGCAGCAGCTTCTGAAATAAAGAAGCAGCTCTGAAATAAAGAAACTGGTTTCATTTCCAGCTAAAGGCTATTCCTCATTTCTACTATTTACTTACACATATACTGAAAAACAGACAATCAAAAAGCCATCTTTTTTTCTGAAACTCTGGAATAGAGTGTCACTTATAGACACCAGCTAAAGGCTAACAAAATATGAAAAGTTTCTTTAATCATATCATTATGAAACTATCTATACTGGGAAGCATTTTTCTTGTTTTTTTGTTTGCAAAAAATTGTCATGGTAAGAGTTATATTCTTTCAACAAGAGGATTTCTCTCATTTTTCACTTATTGGTCCCTCTCATCTGTCTGAATTATCTTTCTGAATCTCCAGTGAGTAATTTTTTGCCAGCTTAATGAATAACATTGTCTTGCCATTGGATCAGATAAGTGAAGAGTTAAAGGATGAGCTAGATCCCTACAATGAGCCACTAAAATAACACAAGGGCTTGGAGGGCTCCTCCAACCTGGGAGAGGGGCACCAGAAGGGTTAAAAGCACAAAGGATGCCCTGGCTGTGCCACCAGAAGGGTTGGAAAGCACAAAGGTGCCTGCTGGCTGCTGTCCCTCCCCAGAAGTGTTGCAGACAAGCACAAGCAGGTGCTCTGGGGATGCTCTCCCGCCCGTCCCTGCGCCATCCAGTTCTCCAGCAGCACACCTCACTCCAGCAGTGGCACCAGTTCACTCCAGCAGCGGCACCAGTTCACTCCAGCAGCCACCAGTTCACTCCAGCGGCCACCAGTTCACTCCAGCAGTGGCACCAGTTCACTCCAGCAGTGGCACCAGTTCACTCCAGCAGTGCCACCAGTTCACTCCAGCAGTGGCACAGAGCATCCTGGGCCTGTCCCAAGCCTCTGCCAGCTCAGGCTCCTCTCCCCAGGATAAACTCCCTGCACAGAGCTTTATCTCCTGGCCTTGCCCAGCAAGGACCAGCCCAGAGCTGCTCCCCCAGCCAGGCTCTCCCCAGTCCCCTGTCCCACCGTGTCTCTCTGCACAGAGGGGCTCTGAGCCCTCAGCACGCCCCAAAAACGGGAGAAGAGCTGTGGGACAGCCCTGGAGCCCCAGCTCTGCCCTGCACAGGGAGCTGCACACAAGCAGGACCGCAAACACCCCCTGTGAGCACAGCCCTGTCCGGAGGAGAGACAGCTCCTCACACCCTCCTCCCCTCCTGAAGGAGGAAACAGGAGCCCTGAATAGAGGGAGCTGCAATTACAGCTGATGGAGCGGGCAGAGGGCAGAGATTATCACCTGCGTGGGTGTCCCTGGCAGCTCACACACTGCAGCAACCATCACTCCGGGGGGCACAGAAGCCTCTTCCCTGAGTAATTACATGAAATGGGAACGAGGATTGAATGGGAACAAGGGTTAATTGGGATCCCACCCCGGCCCAAGGGAGTGGAGCAGTGCTGGGCTCCCCCCAGGCTGGGCTGGGGCTCTCCTGGCGGTGCCACACCCCGAGCAGAGCCTGTGGGTCTGAGATCTCCTCCTCAGTCCCTCACCTGGGCACCCCAGTGTGGGCAGTGCCCCCCAGCACAGCCATGGGGCACCAGAGGGACAGAGGCAGTGACACCACCCCTGGGACAGCCCCTGCAGGGCACGTCCTCCCTCACAGCAGCTCCTGAGTGCTGCAGGTAATGATTACCCGGTGATTAAATCACTAGGCAGCCAGCGACCCCCAGGGCTGGGGCAGGACCCCTCTGCAGGGGCTGTCCCCCCTTTTTTCCGCCTCCTGGAGAAGTTGTGGCTGTTTGCTTTAGCTCAACCAAAGCAAACTCCATCCCCCTGGCCTGGAGGCTGCAGCCACCCCCAGCCCAGAGGAGCAGGGAGTGGTTCCAGGGTCACCCCTCTCCCAGAGAAATGCTGAGCAAATAAAATCACCCAGGTGAGAGATCTGAGTGACCCTGCTGTGTCCCCAGAGAGGCACAGGGAGCCTCCACACTCTGCTCCTAACCCCAGCCATGAGGGGTTTCCAGCCCCAGCTCAACACAATCAGCTCTGGAAAATCACAAATTCTAAACCTGGAGCAGGTTTAGAACTCCCAGACTACATTTTAGAACTCAGTGCCAGGCCCAGACTACACTTCAGGACTCAGTGCCAGCCCCAGACTACATTTCAGTGCTCGGTGCCAGGCTCAGCAGGCTCATGGCAGGATGCTCCAGCCTGGGAGCTGGGCTCAGAGGCTGCTGGCTGGAAAACACATGTAAATAATGAATGAAAAGGAGAGGTTTGAGATGCCCTTTAAAGGAATAGTCAGGCAGGGGCGAGACCTGCTGAGTAATGTATAAAAAACAAGCTTCAGGCAGAGGAGAGATGTTAGGATTACTCAGGACCCAGAGTAAACTGTGTTCCCTCCAACCAAAATTTCGGTGTCGGCCTTTTCCAAACAAACTCCAGCACCAGGTCGGCCTGGGCTCCTCTCCAGAACTGGGAGAGGCCCTGGGATGGTGCCCCAGCCCTGTGCCCACCCTCTGTGGTGGGCAGAGCAGTGGGAAGCCTCCCTGGGTCACACCTTGCTGCCCGTGGGGACCCGGAGCTGTCACCAGCCCTTGGTGTCCTCCAAACCTCAGCCTCCAGGAGAGCTGGAATTCCAGCTAAATGTGGGAACTCCAGCTAACTGCAGGGATTCAAGCTAATTGCAGGAATTGCAGCTAATTGCAGGCAGGGATTCTAGTGGGAAACCCCAATTCCCACCAGTCCATGCCACCACCCAGGACTGGATCCAGCCCCTACATCCCCAAAATCTCCTCTGGTGGGGTGGAAAGCTCTCTGCACCCCAAGAGAGACTTCTCCACAGCCTGTGCATCCCCATTCCCCAAAGCCAAGGTCCAAAACGCCTTGGATGCAACTCCAAACCTGCAGGGGTGAGATGTGGGGAGGCCACCAGAGCTGGCACATCATCTTGGGAGGAAAAGTCACCCGGGGAGCTTGTGACAGGATCCTGAGCAGGAGAGCAGGATCCCAACCCTCACCTAGCAGGGCATGACCGGGGATTTGCTGGTTCTGCTTTCCTAAATCCCACTGCACCTCCCCAAATGCCTCCAACAGCAGGATGGGGATCCTTCTTTACAGAGCTGGTGGAGGAGAACCCACAGATGCCAGTGAGGAATATCCCGGCAGATAACCCACAGATGCCAGTGGGGAATATCCTGGCAGATAACCCACAGATGCCAGTGGGGGATATCCTGGCAGATAACCCACAGATGCCAGTGGGGATATCCTGGCAGATAACCCACAGATGCCAGTGGGGAATATCCTGGCAGATAACCCACAGATTTGGGGAATATCGTGGCAGATAACCCACAGATGCCAGTGGGGAATATCCTGGCAGATAACCCACAGATGCCAGTGGGGAATATCCCGGCAGATAACCCACAGATGCCAGTGGGGAATATCCTGGCAGATAACCCACAGATGCCAGTGGGGAATATCCCGGCAGATAACCCACAGATTTGGGGAATATCGTGGCAGATAACCCACAGATGCCAGTGGGGAATATCCTGGCAGATAACCCACAGATTTGGGGAATATCGTGGCAGACAACCCACAGATGCCAGTGGGGAATATCCTGGGGCAGGGAGATGTGCCCAGCCCCCAGCCCTGGCATCCCGGCCGTGACCCCAGCAGTGCCCAGGAGTTCAGAGCTGTGCTGGACACGAGTCCCCCTCCCTGCTGGGGGGGCTGGGACCCTCTCAGGGCCACCTCAGCCCCGTCCCCAAGTCCTGGGGCACAGCAGAGGGTCCCCGTGTGCGGGGCTGGGGCTGCCCCCGAGGACCCAGGGCCAGCAGGATGAGCGTTATTTTCTCAGCCCTTCCCTTTCCTTCCCTTGCATCAGGTGCAGCGGCAAGGCCACCATCGAGAGCATTTCCTACCCGGTTAACCCCTGCAGGGCCGGGTTGCAGGGGCAGGAGAACCGGGATGTCCCGGTGACAGGGTGTGAGCGACTGCTCCAGTGGCTCCAGCAGTGCTGGGACTGCTTCACCTGCTTTTCACTCCAGGACACCAAAACCTGCTCTCAAACCTGCTGCGACTCAAGTTCTATTCCTTTTTCTGTCCTTCACAACCACGGTTCTCCAAAATTTTGGACCACATAAAATGAGCAGCTGTTCCTCCATCACAAACTTGGGTGGGTTTTATGCTCAAAAAAAAAAAAAAAACCAACCAACAAAAAACCCCCGGAGAAAGCCAAAGCCATTCTTCAAAGTGCTCCTTACACATCTCCTGCTAATTGGCAGCAATCAGAGCATACCAGCGTCTCCCCCAGCTCCCTCTTATCACTTCCAGGATCAAATGCACACGAAAACCACTTCAAAAAAAAAGAAAAAAATTATTTCGAGCATGGAAACCCCTTGCAGCAAAGCTGTTTTTGTTCCAAACTGTTACGAAATGTCAGTGTTTCCCCTCGCCTGCCAAAGAGCCGCCTTTGATGCCATGGCAGGCTTTATCAGGAGCAGGAAAGGAAGGAGCTGCAGCGGGGGGAGGCTCTCGGAGGTTATTTTATCCTTCCCCACTGCAGATTGTCAGCCCAGAATGCCCCCGGGGACCTGAGCTCCCCAAATGCCGCTGCTTTCAGCACCAGGGGGTGATGACAGGCGCTGCTGCCTGCCAGGGTGCCCTCCCTGCTCTGTCACCTCCCGGGTGCCCTGGCTGGGGTGCCAGCCCCTTGTTTGTGCAGGGCTGGCACTGAAAGGTTTCCAGCCCCATTGTCTTGTCGCTGGCCTGGGACAGTGACATTTAATTGGTATTTTACAGGACAGAGAGCTGTGTCAGTAATTTTAAGGTTCCTTATACAGAGGAGGAGATGCGTTCCTCAGGAGGGAGTGTGAGCTGTGCCAGACTAGATAATACGGAAGGGTTAAGGGGTTAGGACAGGAGTCTGGGAAGCCAGAAACCACTTCAAGCCTCCACTCTGCTCCACTGTTATCTCCTGAACCCAGCAAGTGATTTGGCCACTGAGCAACAGGCAGAGCTTGGGTCGAGCCCAGTGCTCTGCTCTGAAAAGGCTTCCCACTGCTTGGGATGAGACAGCTCCTTCAAAACCTTCAACAAAGCTTTCCTGGGCAGGGAGAGGAACCTCCTGCGGGCCCGCGGGAGCTCTGCTGCACGGCAAAGGGCACGGCAGCCCCGCGGCTCAGCACGTTTGCACAGGAAAAGAGCATTTCCAGGTCAAGAGTGGGAAAGAGGCAGGTTTTCCAGGCGGTGCAGGCAGATAGGACAGTCCCCAGGGCTCCTGGCTGGGGGACACCATCCCACAGTGTCCCTCCCCTCTGCAGCTGCCCCTCCAGAGCTGCCGGGAGGCTTCACACCCATCCAGCCTCTCCCTGCTACGGCCAGCGCTGCACACAGCAGGAGATTGGAAAATCCAGAGGGGCAAACAACCCCAGCCCTTCATCAGCACCAGCATCCCACCTCCCAGCCTGTTTCAGCCACCTCAGCCCGTTCCCCACCTCCCCCGGGCCAGGAACAGGCGGTGGCCGATTTCCATGGAAGGAATGGCTGCAATGCAGAGCAGAGCTCGGCGCTAACAGCTGCCCCGGGCTGTGCTCCTCAGCGCCCAGAGCCTTCCTTGCAGGCAGGATTCCTGCTGCCAGCCGGGCAGCAATGATCCCGGCTCCCTCCCACCCGTCCTGCAGCCTCGCCATTCCTGTGGGCGAGCTGGAGCCAAGTTTATCCCCGACACATCTCCGCCGGCTCTGCTGGATTTAGAGCCCAGATAAGTTTGGGGCAGGACCTAAATTGTGGTGGCTCAAAAGGTCAGGGAAGAGGCACTAATGAGGGAGGAGAAGCCACGTGGGGGCACAGGCGTGTTCACACTTTGGGTTCTCCATCAGCACATCCTAAAACAGCTCTGCCGACAGCACCAATCGCCCAGTCAGACATCGGTGCAGAGCTGGGCCATGCTCTGGGTGCTGCCCAGCCTGCTGGGCACGAGAAAAAACTGGCAGGTGATAAAATCAGGATACAGCAGGGCCTGAGCAGAGCTCCAGGTGAAGGAAGGGGCTGCCAGAGAGCAGCCAGAGACTGGGAATGGGCACAGACCCCCCCTTTCACTGGGGAAGGGAACCTTCCCTCCACATCACAGCTCCCAGAGGGCTCCAGCTGCTCTGGCTGATGAGCAGGAGGGGCTGGGGGGGGTTTCCATTAGCAAGGAGCCATCCAGGTGCCAACAGCAATTTGTCACAAGCACTCAAAACACAGCAGGCAGGCACCAACGAGGGGGATAAAACGGCTCTTCCCTGGCAGGGTCAACCTGTGGAGAGCCAAACCATGTCCAGACACTGCTCCCTCAGTTAGGCATCCCCTCTTTCCCTGCCATGAGGTCCTAGGTTTGATTTTTGGGGTGCAAACAGGGAATTTCCCATCAGCTCACACAGTGAGAATGGGGAAGCTGAGACCCTCTGTCCCCCCTGTCCCCAACAGTGATGTCCTCTGGAGGACAGCTCTGGCATCGAGTGACACTGGACAACACTCCCCCTCCTGCCACAGCTCCCTCCTTCAGAGCGGGCAAAGCCACCCTGGGCACAGCCACAGGGGATGGCTGTCCCTGTCCCCATCCCCGTCCCCTCCCGGGCTGCAGCCACCGACACCGAGCCTGTGTTTGCAGCGGTCCCAAACCCCTCGGAGCCGTTTCCAGGGGAAACGCCACCCCATCCTTTTCCATGGGCAAGGGGAGCTCTCGCCCTGCGGGTGTTGGTGGCGCTGCCCCGGGGCTCCCGAGCCGCCCTGGCACCCCAGCGTGCTCCTGCAGCCAGAGACGCCCCTGGCCGCTCTCTTATCGCTTCTGGCCGGTGCTTCTGCAGCACCTCCAAGGACAGGGCAAGGGCCAGCACCCCCGTGCTCCACCATGTCACCACCCGCAAGGAGCAATCCCCCCGCAAACCTCCCCGTGCTCCCTCCAGGGACCCAGCAGAGAGCCGGGACCTTCCCTGCAGAGCTGGCCCGAAGCCCCGGCAGGTTCATACACATCCCAGATCAAAGCCCCGGAGCTCGGCGGTGCCACAGGCTGCGGGCAGGAGCCCCACACGGGTGGGAAGGAGCTGCTCCCACCCAGCAGGGTGGGGATCGAGCCCTCCGCGGCTTTGGGAGACTCCCGGACAAGGAAACCTCTGAACCCCATCAGGGAGCGTCACCTCCCTCTCCACCACCACCACAATTTCCCCTAACAAGAGCTTACACCCCACAGCCTCCCTTGCAGGCTGCTGGTGGTTTACCCATCCCACCAGCGAAGAGAAACTGGTTCCAGTTGGTGCCCGGCCGGCCCTGCTGGAGCAGGGTCCCACAATGGATGCGCTCGCTCGGCTGGGACGGGATGCGCGACCCGCGACTCGCTGCGCCTGGCACGGGCATCCCCGGTGCCCTCCGCGCTGTGCCCGGGATGGGAGGGGATGGGATACGCGTCCCTCCCGTCCCGTCCGTCTGTCCGTCCCTTACCGCTGAGCCGGTCCATGGTGCGGAGCCGCGGCCGCCCCGGGAGCCGCGGGCGGGCGAGTGTCGCGGGCAGCGGCCGCCCGGCGGGGCCGGCTCTGGCTGGGAGCGGCCAATCCCTTCATCCGCCCCTCCCTCCTTCCCTCCCTCCCTCGCTCGGAGCGCGGCAGCGCCCAGCCCCGGCACGGCGCGGCACGGCACCGGGGACAGCGCTGGGCTGGGGTCCCTGCCCGCCTGCATCCCCATCGGCACCCAGAGACACCCCCGGGAAGGGCTGGGGCCGTGAGGGGATCACCTCCACCTGCCCGGTTTAGGGGGAAAACCCCGAATTCCCGCAGCCCGTAGCACGAACAGCTCCCCCTGAACCCTCACTGCTCGTTTCCCCCTCCCCAAAATCCCCTCGGTGGCTGCTCCCTCCTGAGCCCGGCGTGTCCCTGGCCATGCCACTGTCATTGTCCCTGCCCCGCACAGCCCTGCAGGGACAGCCTGTGGCACGTGTGGCAGTGCCCCAGGCGTGGCAGCAAGGACAGCGGCTGCTGGCGCTGCCAGGACAGTCCGGGCTGCAGCCGAGCCCTGAGGGGACAGCGCGGTGGGACAGAAATGTGATGAGCTTCCACACTTACCCAATTATCACCTTGGAGAGCAATAATTGACATATTAGCTGGGAATTAGCAACTGGCCTGGAGAAATTCCCCTTTTTGGGGCAATTTCAGCCCAGGAAACTCAGCTCCTCTCCTCTGGCCTCCCCCAGCTCCCAGCTGGAATATCCTGGAATACTCAGCCCTGGACAAACCTGAAGAGCAGCAACAGACTGCACAAGGCAGGGGGTGGCTTTGGCTGCTCCACTTAAGAGGGGCTGGGTTTGGGGATGGAAAGTGGCTGCTCTGGCACCTTGGGAGGATAAACTGGCTCAGGAGCAGCCCAGGCTTTGCAGGGAAAGGCACCAGCCCAGGAGGGATCGGGACCCAGGGTCCCCAGCACTTCCATCCCCTGCCCCAAACTCTGCATTTCAGGTCCTGAAGTGCCCCCAGTCCTGGCCATGTGAAGGCAGGGACGGATTTAAGGAGTCTGGAGTGAGATCCCACTTTCCTGCTGTTGTGCCCAGGGCCTTTTCCACCCCAACTCCACAGCCCAGCTGAGCAGGAGGGGATAGGACACCCCAGTGCAGCCTCCATCCCAAACCCCTGCTCTCTGGAAAATCCTCGCCTCATGTCCCTGTGGAAACTGAAATATCAGGTGTGAATCCTCCCCTCCCCTCGTGTCCCTGTGGAAACTGAAATATCAGGCGTGAATCCTCACCCTCCCCTCGTGTCCCTGTGGGGCAGCAGTGACAGACACCAAAGGGAGAGCCCGGGGATCCCCACAGAACTCAGGCTGGAAAAGGAAAGGAAACACAGAGCACCAAAGGATCTGCAAGACTCCAATTCACTCTCAGGGGTGCAGGGAGGGCCCCAGTGGCCCGTGCAGCCCCCAAAATCATACAGAGCTGCCATATAGAGATCTCTCTATGTATATATTTATAGGTATGTATATATTTATAGTGCCCTGGCTCAGAACAGCCGGGCCTGCTTCTTCAGCTCGTTCCTCTTCCACAGCGCCAGACGGTCGAACTCGGCCATGGTCATGCCGAAGATCTGGTAGAATTCCTCCTGGGACAGGTGTCTCTGGGGAGAAACAGGAGGCTGGGCCAGAGCTGGGCACCTGCCAGGGGCTCTGAGGGCATCCCCTGCCCGCTGGGACAACGGGGTGACACGAGGCCAGCACTGCTCCCCTGGGAATGGGGGGGACCTGCCCCTCGTGTGCCCCTGCCAGAGGCACAGGGGACAGCAGGAGCCCTGTGACACTGCCCTGCCCCTCGTGTGCCCCTGCTAGAGGCACAGGGGACAGCAGGAGCCCTGTGACACTGCCCTGCCCCTCGTGTGCCCCTGCCAGAGGCACAGGGGAAAGCAGGAGCCCTGTGACACTGCCCTGCCCCTGAGCAGACAGGGAGATGCTCCTCACACAGCCCCACACACCACGTGCCAGGGCCACCCCCATGGGATCAGGTCCCTCTGTGCCCTGGTTGTCCCCAGTGCCAAGGGCTCCTCTCACCTCTAACCGAGTCCTGTCCACGTCTTTGGGCAGCTGGTTCCTCCCCCTCGTCTTCACCAGGAGCAGCTCGTAGGGGTAAATCTGCACAGGGACAGGGACAGGGACCCTGTGGGGCAGCCACCAGACACTGGGGCACCCTTGGGAACGAGGGCAAGGCCTCCTGCTGTATTTAACAGGCTTTGGGTGGCACAGCTGCCTCCAGGGCTCGGCTGGGACAAGGAGAGGTGCGAGCTGCTCTCAGGGTGACTCTGATTCACCTCTGTGGTGGCTCTGGAACAACCTGCTCACTCTGCAAAAGCAGGAATGACCCAGGCACGGGTGTGAGCAGGAAAACACCGGCACAACCCCCCTGCTCTGCTCCTCACCCAGGGGACAATTGTGCTCAGCAGCACCTGCAGGAGGGGACGGGCTCTGGTGTGAGCCCCGCGGTGCTGGGATGGGGCTGTCAGGTCCAGGCTGGAGCAGCACAAAGGCAGAGGGCTGAGCTTCCCTCTGAAGAGCCCGGGGACACACGGACACATCCCTGGGGCTCGGGCTGGTGGCCTCTCCTTGCAGCAGAAGGCTCTTACCTTGTACTCTGTGGGGAGAGCAGACAGACAGACAGACGTGAGCCACAGCTCTGCTGCCACCGCCCTGCCCCGAGGCTGCCTGGGGGGACCCCATCGCCCTGCAGAGCTGCCTGGGGAGGGGTTGGCAGCCCCTCAGTGTGTCCCCGGGATGCCCCAGTGTCCCCCCTCACCTCGCATGCCCCAGTTGACGGCGTTGGTGCTGTCGTAGTGGAACAGCTCGGCGCTGGGAGGCTGCGGAGGGACGGACAGATGGACAGAGAGAGAGGGGCTGTGAGAGAGAGGAAGGCTCCTCCAGACACCCCAGTGGCACCTCCCACGTCCCCGGGGGGGACACCGAGGTCCCCACCCAGCAGCAGGGAAAGCGAGGCACGGGGAGGTGAAGTGACAAGCCCAGAGCCCCTGATCCCAAACTACCCCCAGGATACAAAGCAAAGCTCTCCTGCTGGAAAGCAACACCAGCATCCCCCTGGAAACTGCCCTGTGGGAGTTTCAGGGCAGACACTGCCTGCACAGGGCACTTTGGACACTAATAAATAATGACTATTAATGATAATAACAATTTCGGATTGGCACAGGGCAGCGGTGACAGCAGGGACGCAGAGGAGGGGGAAACAGGATGGAAAGGGAGCACTGGGGGCTTGGAGGAGCCTGGGAGACTGGGGAAAGCCTGGGAGATAGAGAATGCCTGGGAGAAGAGATTTGGGAATGCTTGGGAGATTGGGGAATGCCTGGGAGATTGAGGAATGCCTGGCACAAGGGGGAAAGCCTGGCACAAGGGGGAATGCCTGGCACAAGGAGGAATGCCTGGCAGCAGCAGGAGGCGCTCACCCTGTGCAGCCCGTTCCTCCTGTAGGCAGGGAGGGAGGCTGACTTCGAGATGAGGGGATCTGCGAAGAAGGCACCAATTCCATCAGGGAAAAAGCAGCAATGACAGCCCAGGACAGCCCCCACCCTCTGCCCCTGTGCTCCCAGCTCTGTCTCCTTCCAGCTCCAGCTCATTTCCAGCCTGTGCTGATATTCCTCTCCCCTTTCCCGTGGCACCCTCCCACCCCACCCTTCAGAGCAGCCCATTCTCCTCTCCCAGCTCCCCCACTCATCCTCTCTGCCCTGCTCCAGCTCTGTCCTAACCCAGCCTTTCAGGGGCTCCTGTTGGCTTCCCTTCTCCCCTCCCAGGCCCCAGCAGCTCCTCCAGCCCAGCTCTGCATCCCAGGAGAAGCTGGGGAGGGCTCAGGGCAGGCACTCACCGCTGTCAGCCAGGTAATGGGTGCGGGGAGCTGCAGGGAGAGCAGAGCTGCTGTCAGGGCCCCATCCACGCACAGCTGCCCATCCCCAGCCCCACAGACCCTCCCTGGGGCTCCCTGGGGCTCCCTGAGCATCCCCAGCCAGCTCCACCAGGGCAGATGTGCCACGAGGAGGGGGAGCATGGAATGGACAGGGCCATCTGTGCTGCCAGGCTCTCAAGTGGCCCCAAGGGCAGGGCTGGGGCCCTGGGGCTCTGTCAGAAGAGCAGGGCGAGCAAGGCAGCCCTGGGGTGCCAACCCAGAGCAGGTGACAGCACCTGGGCATGGCTGTGCTGCCAGAGCCCCAAGGGACCCTCCAGCCATTCCAGGCTGCCCACTGGGCAGTGCCCCATCCCAGCTGGGGCACAGGGGATGGATGGGACCCTCCAGAGAGGAAAAGAGCCCAGCTCCCTGCCCAGCACCCCTCATCAGCCCTTTCCTCATCCCATTCCTCCCTCTCCGCCCTGCAAGCTTCCTGAGGGGCTGGTGGGACAGAGGGACAGAGGGACAGAGGGACAGAGGGACAGCCTTACAGCCATTGAGGGAGCCCTCGTAGCCCGCTGTGTGCAGGGCCTCCCTGCTGCTGGCCGAGCTGCGAGGGGGGTCCAGGGGTCTGCGTAGGAGTTGGAGCGAGCCTTCATCTCCTCCCTCAGGATCAGCCTCCCGATGCCACTCTGGATCTGCCGGGGGGGAAAAGCCACCTGGCACCCTTCCTGTGCCTGCCCAGCCCTCCCTGGCACCCACAGGAGGGCACAGCATCCCCTGGCACCCTTCCTGTGCCTGCCCAGCCCTTCCTGGCACCCACAGGAGGGCACAGCATCCCCTGGCACCCTTCCTGTGCCTGCCCAGCCCTCCCTGGCACCCACAGGAGGGCACAGCATCCCCTGGCGGCACCCTTCCTGTGCCTGCCCAGCCCTCCCTGGCACCCACAGGAGGGCACAGCATCCCCTGGCACCCTTCCTGTGCCTGCCCAGCCCTCCCTGGCACCCACAGAAGGGCACAGCATCCCCTGGCACCCTTCTGTGTGCCCAGCCCTCTGCACCAAAAACTCCCTGGCACCCTTCCTGTGCCTGCCAGCCTCGGCACAAGAAGGGCACAGCATCCCCTGGCATGAGGATGAGCCGCTGGGCTGGGGGTGCCTCGGCAGGGGGATGCTGTCCCCTCCTTCAGAGCCCCTGATGAGGGTGGCCAGGAGGGGACAGATGGCCCAGGGCCATGGGCATGGTGATGGCACCTTCTAGGGTGGCTGAGCCTTCTCCCCAGAGGCAGCTGGGGACAGTTTGGTGCTGGCTGTGCCCAGCAGGGCTGGCACTCACCTTGTGCATGCCCCGGTCGTACCCGTCCTCCTCCCCACCTGAGGAGAACCTCCGGGCCCGGGGAGCTGCAGGGAGACACATCAGGGGTCAGATGGGGACAAAAGGAGGGCAGGCAGGGAGGGGGCAGTCCCCAGCTCCATGGGGACACATCAGGGGTCAGATGGGGACAAAAGGGGGGCAGGCAGGGAGGGGACAGTCCCCAGCTCCATGG